>NC_083225.1:170071327-170818827 GCF_032191835.1 Heteronotia binoei
TAATGCTCCTGTATAAATCGATGGTGCGGTCTCATTTGGAGTACTGTGTGCAGTTCTGGTCGTCGCACCTCAAAAAGGATATTATAGCATTGGAGAAAGTCCAGAAAAGGGCAACTAGAATGATTAAAGGGCTGGAACACTTTCCCTATGAAGAAAGGTTGAAATGCTTGGGACTCTTTAGCTTGGAGAAACGTCGACTGCGGGGTGACATGATAGAGGTTTACAAGATAATGCATGGGATGGAGAAAGAAGTACTTTTCTCCCTTTCTCACAATACAAGAACTCATGGGCATTCGATGAAATTGCTGAGCAGACAGGTTAAAACGGATAAAAGGAAGTACTTCTTCACCCAAAGGGTGATTAACATGTGGAATTCACTGCCACAGGAGGTGGTGGCGGCCACAAGCATAACCACCTTCAAGAGGGGTTTAGATAAAAATATGGAGCAGAGGTCCATCAGTGGCTATTAGCCACAGTGTGTGTGTATATAAAAAATTTTTTGCCACTGTGTGACACAGAGTGTTGGACTGGATGGGCCATTGGCCTGATCTAACATGGCTTTTCTTATGTTCTTAAGTTGCTTCACCTCTTCAGAAAGACACTGTGATTTCTCCCTCAGATATTTCTTTTATGACATAAGTAGGGGTGGCCATCATCTCAGCAAAATCTAGGTTTTCAGACTTAGGGATCCATTTGTGAATAGACCCTAAAAACCATCCCTAAAAGCATCAATTTGAAATTGGTTTGATTGTTGTCGAACTGTGGCATTGTTTGAGCCAGCGTACTTAGATGACAAAGCGGTTATTGATTTTAGTGAAGGCAAGTTTTGCAAGCTGTTTGAATTGTTGTTTCCAGTCCTAATGTGACAATAAATAAATAAATTCATTGTAAATGAACTTACAGTATAGCTTTTAGGAAGTAACTCTGTTTAGAATTGTATGTTAATGCACATCATTCCTAGTTAAGATGTGTGTTCTCCTGTCTCACTTTAAAATATTTTGTTTTAAAGGTATGCATACATATATGGCCAAAACACAGTGCTGGCTTTAAATAAAGGGGGGGGGGGGATACTTTGGGTATAGGGAAAGAAAGTAGGTGAATTGTGCATGGTTACCCATTGAAAAGTACACCTCTTTCATCCCCTTGAAAGAACAAATAATTAGCACCCCAAGAGACCAGCAAAATATCTGTCGAAGGGAATTTTGACTCTCAAAAGCTTATACACCCCAAATCATTGGTCTCTGCGCTACTGTGCGCAGATCCAGAACTACATGTGCAATGAAGAGAGCCTTGGGAGCGCCTTTTATCAGACAACTGTTATCTGTGTGAAACTTGCCTGTTTGTCTGCACAGATATTCAGTCTCCCATGGAAGCTTGTACAGGCTTCTCCCTGACATCGTTCCGCCAGCAGCTTTGAGACCATTTTGGAATCCCTGCATCAGGAACACCTTCCTACCCAGCCTCCAGATCTACACACTCGCACTCCTTGGTGAAATACAATCTCTTGTTTTCTTTTCTGGGGGAACATCTGTGAAGCATATGCTATGTATTGCTCTTGAGGTGTTACCTGAGACACGTTTCTTGATACACTTTCAGCAGTCCTGTTAGGTTTGCAAAACAGTGAGCTTGACAGCCTTTGTGTGCTGATAACCTGAGACCTATTGCTTATGCCAAACAAATGTTTATAACCAGAACCATGGGCTTGCACCAGTAGAACGGTTTGTCCCTAACAGCTGCAGAGTGAGCAATTGAAGATCCTGTTGTCGAAGATGCTGTGGTTTCCCCATGGCTATCTGCAGCATGGCATTTGTAGGAGATGATCTATGCCGTGATGCTGTCTGGGAGGGATCACTCTTCCAGCCAGCATTGCATTTGCCCCTTTCCAAATTACTCCCATCTGCCTGAGTGGCAACTCCTGCTATGAGGGGTTGTGGCTCAGTGGTAGAACATTGGCCTGACATGAAGAAAGTCCCAGCTTCAATCCCCAGCCTCTCCAGTTAAAAGGGTCAGGTAATAATTGGCATCAAAGACCTCGTTCTGAGACCTGGGAGAGCAGCTTCCAGTCTGAGTAGACAATACTGACATCAACTGACTAATTATTAGCTCCATACAAGACAGTTTTATATATTCATATGTGTTCACTGCAATTTGATGTGCAATCCTCCGATGAGTTGTACCCTTCAGTGACTTTAGTGGACTTAGATGGATGTAATTCTATTTAAGATTGTGCTTTTGGTCTTCCTGAGGTGCTGGCTGTTTCCCATAATGGAGCTAGGAAGCCAAGCCCATTAATGGTGGCCAGGAGCAGTCATAGCTGTTACTGCACATTCACCCACCGCTACCCTTTGGGCCATGGATCAATGGTAGAGCATCAGCTTTGCATGCTGAAGGTCCAGGGTTCAATCCCCAGCATCTCCTACTGGAAGACCTGGGCATTAGGTGATGGGAAAGACCTTTGCCTAAGACCCTGGAGAGCACTGCCAGCTAGACTTATCTCTAGGATCAATTCTCCTAAAGAAATTGCAACGTCAGAGGGCAAACTCTATAACTTCATTTCCCCATTGAGCTTCTTCCCCAACTCTGGCTTCCCCAGGCATCACCCCTAAACCTCCAGGAATTTCCCCAGACATAGTTGGCAGCCCTGTCCCCAGTAGAAGAAGACTGTAGATTTATACCCCGCCCTTCTCTCTGAATCAGAGTCTCAGAGCAGTTTACAATCTCCTGTATCTACTCCCCCCACAACAGACACCCTGTGAGGTGGGTGGGGCTGAGAGAGCTCTCCCAGAAGCTGCCCTTTCAAGGACAACTCCTGCAATAGCTATGGTTAACCCAAGGCCATTCCAGCAGCTGCAAGTGGAGGAGTGGGGAATCAAATCCGGTTCTCCCAGATACGGGTCTGCACACTTAACCACTACACCAAACTCGCTCTCAGTAGTGGCCTTTCCAATCCATCAGGGCTCTTTTGAGGTGGAGTGCATCCCCCTTAAAGATATATCATTTTTTTTGAACCCTTTGAAACTAGCCTATAATCTTGTCTTGTTCTGAGTTGTTAAAAATGGATGTGGAAACCAGACCTCATTGGAAAGAGGATGCCATTAAATGTGAATATTTATATGCTCAGACGATGTGGCTGGCAGGGAGAATGGAAATGACATTCTCAGGGTTTACATGCAGCCTAGCAAACTACTCATCACCTTTTTTAATTAAAAGGGCTCTGATCCAGATGGAGGGAGGGAGGCTTTCACACATATCTGAGACTCAAGGCCAATTCATGTATAACATTTTTATGTAGCTATATCACAGCCAAACCAGCCACAAGTTGAGGGCTTTTTGACATGCTGACTTTCTTATAAGAACATAAGAGAAGCCATGTCGGATCAGGCCAACGGCCCATCTAGTCCAATACTCTGTATCATACAGTGGCTAATAGCCACTGATGGACCTCTGCTCCATATTTTTATCTAACCCCCTCTTGAAGCTGGCTATGCCTGTAGCTGCCACCACCTCCTGTGGCAGTGAATTCCACATGTTAATCACCCTTTGGGTGAAGAAGTACCTCCTTTTATCCATTCTAACCCGACTGCTCAGCAATTTCATTGAATGCCCATGAGTTCTTGTATTGTGAGAAAGGGAGAAAAGTACTTCTTTCTCTACCTTCTCCATCCCATGCATAATCTTGTAAACCAGTTTGGTGTAGTGGTTAAGTGTGCGGACTCTTATCTGGGAGAACCTGGTTTGATTCCCCACTCCTCCACTTGCACCTGCTAGCATGGCCTTGGGTCAGCCATAGCTCTGGCAGAGGTTGTCCTTGAAAGGGCAGCTGCTGTGAGAGCCCTCTCCAGCCCCACCCACCTCACAGGGTGTCTGTTGTGGGGCAGGAAGGTAAAGGAGATTGTGAGCCGCTCTGAGACTCTTCGGAGTGGAGGGCGGGATATAAATCCAATATTTTCTTCTTCTTCTTCTTCTTAACCTCTATCATGTTACCCCGCATTTAACGTTTCTCCAAGCTAAAGAGGCCCAAGCATTTTAACCTTTCTTCATAGGGAAAGTGTTCCAAGCCTGTAATCATTCTAGTTGCCCTTTTCTGCACTTTTTCCAATGCTATAATACCCTTTTTGAGTAAAAAAGGGTATTATAGTGACCAAAAAATTTATCAAAGATTTATCAAAATTTATAAATTTATCAAAGCAACCTCTGGCACCTACCATGGGTGGCTGTGTCGTTTCTTTTCTTTATTTATTAGTTTGTCAAGGATTCCAGTTCTCTTCCTGCTCTCTGGTAGCATGCTGTTTTCTTCACATTTTTTTTACATTTTTAAAAAAATTCTAAATTAATTTTATACTTCAGGATATGGGATTAATGTGCACAGAAATCATTACAACAAACATGAAGGAGAAAATGTAAAGATGCATATTTCCTACTAGAAAATATTCAAAACAAGTGAATGCAAAGTGGGAGGAAATTATTTCCATGGTGTTTTGTTCCACTTATGTGAAATGTAGGAATGAAAAGAGGTATTCAGTATCAAATCACAACAATAGGAAACACAAAAGCATCCCTGCCCAGTATGTGCCAAGATCACATCTCTTTAGTTTTGTTTTTTTTAAAAAAAACCCATTGCCATCTGAAATCTGCTGCATTTCAGAGAGTGTGGATTCTTCCTTCCCATAGCTGGCACTTTACCAGTAGGATAATACATGCTTCGTGATTAAAGAAAAGCCTTTGTCCAGACACTTTGAAAAGAATTGTGACAGCCATTGCAGTTTGGTCATTAGAAAGCTAGACTAGGGTCTAGAGAGCCAGGTCCAGATTCGATAGATAGATAGATAGATAGATAGATAGATAGATAGATAGATAGATAGATAGATAGATAGATAGATAGATAGATAGATAGATAGATAGATAGATAGATAGATAGATAGATAGATAGATAGAGAGAGAGAGAGAGAGACAGACAGACAGACAGACAGACAGACAGACAGACAGATTTTTTAGTTGCAGTCAGACAGAAAGAAATAAAAAATGTAACAAAATATAACAAAAATGGTGGCAAATCTACAGATAGATTTCCGAATATCATCTGTCCCCCTGAAGAAAATGGCAACATTAGCGGGTGAGCTCTTTGACGTTATACACCAGGCTGAGGCCTCTCTCCTTCCAAACACTGCTCTCTTCTGACTTCATCACAAAAATCTCCAGGAATTTCCTAACCTGGAGCTGGCAGCCCTACAATTTCTGTGAGAGGATGCTGTTTATCAGAGAGCTGTTCATGTTGAGACATCAAAGGAAAAGCTTTGTGACTCACATTTTGTAGCGGGTAAACAGGAACTTTGGTGTGTGGTTCGAAGCAAGTCTGGAACTCTTTCCGTTTCAAGATAATAAAAAGAGCCCTGCTTGGGCCTGCTCTTTAAACTAAGCTGCAGTTGTGAATTTTTTGCCCTTAGACCACCTGTCCCATTCTTGTTGAATATCTCTGGTACTCTTGTCTCTCTAACAGCACAACATAACTGAATTTCTCCGGACATGCTTTAGCACCTTCTCAGAACAGTTCCCCAAGCAAGGTCATGCCCTCTCCTGCCAGTTTCTGTTTCCAGAGATGTCCCTTTTTAAAATGTTTGACCTGTTTTTGGCTCTTGTGGGTGAAGTGCCAGTAAAATTATTTAATGGCCGCCTTTTGCTTTTGTAACTGGCCTGCCCACTGTACTGCCTGTTCCTATAAACAAGAAATCATTTCTCAATCTGCAATTACCTACCTCCTCTTTGTAAACTTAGACAGTTGTTTACCACATAATGAGGCTTGATAATTCAGCTCAATGAAATGAGCTTTTGAGATGGAAGGTCTTGGAGGGGGTCTATCTGCATTTATTTTGAAGCGAGTGGGAGTCTCTGGGCGCCCCTTGGAAGCTTAGCAGTGCCATTAGTCAGACATAATTACTGTAACGCTATCATCGTTGTAAGTTGCACACACACTCCCCCTGTGGTGGCAGAGTGAGCTCTCTCTTGTCTTAATGCTGAGGATTTAAAGAAGTATGAAGTGTAAATCCCGTACAACAGAAACACGCATTTGGATTTAACATTTGCTTGAACTGATTAAAGAGCGTTGCCTTGTTGAATTGGGCTGAAGGTCCATCTAATAACATTGGGTTGAAGGTCCATCTAATAACATCTCCGAAATGCGTGTTTCTGTACGCCTGAACAAAACACATTCAGCAACCATGCCATTGTAAAGGCTTTCTAAGTGGACTTAAGTGGGAGTGTTATAATTATGGGTGCAAACTCCAGGTTGGGAATTCCTGGGCATTTGTAAGTGGACCCTGGGAAAGGCAGGGTTTGAGGAGGAGAGGGACCTCTTCGGGGTCGTCCACTCTCCAAAGTAGCCATTTTCTCTAGGAGAGTTTATCTCAGTCATGTGGAGATTGGTAGTCATTCTGGGAAATCTCCTAGCCCCACCTAGAATTGGTAAACCTTGTTATAAGGAATTGTGTCTTAAATGCCCAAGCTTCTTTTTTTGTTGGAGTGATGTGTAGAATTTTGTGGAGGTCTGTCTGAATGTTTGTATTGATCTTGTCTTTGGTTCAGACATGATGTTTTGGAGGCTCCTCCAAGTCAGTTTCTACACAGTTTCTTCAGGGGGAAAGTTATGAGTCAGTTTCTACACTGACTCCTGTCTCTTCCCTTTGTTTATAGCTTGTTGGATCCCACAGAACATATCTATTAGTGCAAGACCTCTTGTGCAAGTGGAAACACAAGAAAGACATTGCAAGTAGCTTTTGCACTATGTCAGCTAGATGGTACCCAGATTTAAATTTCTACCTGAGAAAATGACAGCACAAGATACTTAAGAACATAAGAACATAAGAGAAGCCATGTTAGATCAGGCCAATGGCCCATCCAGTCCAACATTCTGTGTCACACAGCGGCCAAATATATATATATATACACGCACACATACACACTGTGGCTAATAGCCAATGATGGACCTCTGCTCCATATTTTTATCTAACCCCCTCTTGAAGGTGGCCATGCTTGTGGCCTCCACCACCTCCTGTGGCAGTGAATTCCACATGTTAATCACCCTTTGGGTGAAGAAGTACTTCCTTTTATCCGTTTTAACCTGTCTGCTCAGCAATTTCATCGAATGCCCACGAGTTCTCATATTGTGAGAAAGGGAGAAAAGTACTTCTTTCTCTACTTTCTCCATCCCATGCATTATCTTGTAAACCTCTATCATGTCACCCCTCAGTCGACGTTTCTCCAAGCTAAAGAGCCCTAAGCGTTTCAACCTTTCTTCATAGGGAAGGTGTTCCAGCCCTTTAATCATTCTAGTTGCCCTTTTCTGAACTTTCTCCAATGCTATAATATCCTTTTTGAGGTGCGGCGACCAGAACTGCACACAGTACTCCAAATGAGACCGCACCATCGATTTATACAGGGGCATTATGATACTGGCTGATTTGTTTTCAATTCCCTTCCTAATAATTCCCAGCATGGCATTGGCCTTTTTTATTGCAAACGCACACTGTCTTGACATTTTCAGTGAATTATCTACCACGACCCCAAGATCTCTCTCTTGGTCAGTCTCTGCCAGTTCACACCCCATCAACTTGTATTTGTAGCTGGGATTCTTGGCCCCAATGTGCATTACTTTGCACTTGGCCACATTGAACCGCATCTGCCACGTTGACGCCCACTCACCCAGCCTCAACAGATCCCTTTGGAGTTCCTCACAATCCTCTCTGGTTCTCACCACCCTGAACAATTTAGTGTCATCCGCAAATTTGGCCACTTCACTGCTCACTCCCAACTCTAAATCATTTATGAACAAGTTAAAGAGCATGGGACCCAGTACCGAGCCCTGCGGCACCCCACTGCTTACCGTCCTCCACTGCAAAGACTGCCCATTTATACTCACTCTCTGCTTCCTATTACTCAGCCAGTTTTTGATCCACAAGAGGACCTGTCCTTTTACTCCATGACTCTCAAGCTTTCTAAGGAGTCTTTGATGAGGAACTTTATCAAAAGCTTTCTGGAAGTCAAGGTAAACAACATCTATCGGGTCTCCTTTGTCCACAAGTTTGTTTACCCCCTCAAAGAAATGTAACAGGTTAGTGAGGCAACATCTTCCCTTACAGAACCCATGCTGAGTCTTCCTCAATAACCCGTGTTCATCAATGTGCCTACTCATTCTGTCCTTGATAATGGTTTCTACCAACTTTCCCGGTATTGAAGTCAGACTGACTGGCCTGTAATTTCCTGGATCCCCCTGGAACCCTTTTTAAAGATGGGGGTGACATTTGCTACCTTCCAGTCCTCAGGAACAGAGGCAGATTTCAATGAAAGATTACAGATTTTTGTTAGAAGATCCACAAGTTCAACTTTGAGTTCTTTCAGAACTCTTGGATGTATGCCATCTGGACCCGGTGACTTATTAATTTTTAATTTGTCTATTAGTTGTAGGACCTCCTCTTTTGTCACCTCAATCTGACTCAGGTCTTTCAACACCCCTTCCAATATTAGTGGTTCTGGGGCGGGCAAACACTTCTCATCTTCCACGGTGAAGACGGAGGCAAAAAATGCATTCAGCTTCTCAGCCATTTCCCCATCCTCCTTCAGTAATCCTTTTACCCCATGGTCATCCAAGGGCCCCACTGCTTCCCTGGCTGGTTTCCTACTTCTAATATATTTGAAGAAATTTTTATTGTTGGTCTTTATGTTTTTTGCAATATGCTCCTCATAGTCCCTTTTTGCCTGCCTGATCACAGTCTTGCATTTGATTTGCCACTGCCTGTGTTCCCTTTTATTAATCTCACTTGGACAGGTTTTCCACCGCTTAAAGGAGTCCTTCTTACCTTTTACAGCTTCCATTACTTTGTTTGTTAACCACGCTGGCCTCTTCTTATACCTGTTTGTGCCTTTCCTAACTTGTGGTATGTATTTTATCTGAGCTTCTAGGATTATAGTTTTAAATAGTCTCCAAGCTTCCCCAAGGGTTTTGACTGTATTTACCTTTCCTTTCAGTTTCCTCCTCACATGCCTCCTCATCTCAGAGAATTTACCCCTTTTAAAGTTAAATGTGGTTGTGGCGGTCTTTTTGGGCAACTCCCTATTTATACAAACGGTGAAATCAATAACATTATGGTCACTGTTCCCAAGCGGCGCAATCACTTTTATGTCTCTCACCAAGTCTTGGGCATTACTTAGGACCAGATCCAGGATCGCCCCACCTCTAGTAGGTTCTGAGACCATCTGCTCCATAGCACAGTCATTGAGAGCATCAAGAAACTCAATCTCTTTCTCTCGACCAGAACACATATTGACCCAATCAATCTGCGGGTAGTTAAAATCACCTATTACGACACAGTTTTACGTTTAGCCGCTATCTTTAATCCTTCCATCATATTATAATCGTCCTCTCTCTTTTGATTTGGTGGGCGATAACAAACTCCCATAGTTAAATTTCCTTTTGGGCCCTCTATTTCAACCCAAAGCATTTCTAAAAGGGAATCTAATTCTCTGACCCCAGTCTTACTGGACCGTATATCCTCTCTGACATACAGAGCCACCCCACCTCCAACCCTTCCCTCCCTATCCTTCCGATATAACTTATATCCAGGAATCACCGTGTCCCACTGATTCTCCTCATTCCACCAAGTTTCTGAAATTCCCACAATGTCTATGTTTTCTCCCAGCACTAAACATTCCAATTCACCAATTTTACTTCGGACACTTCTAGCATTTGCATACAAACATTTATAATTTCCCAGGCAAGCTAGGCCCACCACCTCTGTCCTGCCGCCTCGAGACTCTGGCAGACAGTCCATACTGTTTGTCACCATCACAGTGGACAACTCTGATCCGTTACTCGGTAGAAAAATAGAAGCCAACCCTTCATCTCTTTGAGATGAGTCCTCCCGAACCAGAGACATTCCATCTCCTGTCGGCTTTCCCCCAAGATTTAGTTTAAAAACTGCTCTGCCACCTTTTTGATTTTAAGCGCCAGCAGCCTGGTTCTATCCGGAGACAAGTGGAGACCGTCTCTTTTGTACAGCTCCCGCTTGTTCCAGAAAGCATCCCAGTGCCTAACAAACTTAAACCCTTCCTCCTTACACCATCGTCTCATCCACACATTGAGACTTCTAATTTGCGCCTGTCTCTCCTGCCCTGCACGTGGAACAGGTAGCACTTCCGAGAAGGCCACCTTGTAGGTCCTGGCCTTAAGTCTCCCACCTAGCAGCCTAAATTTTTCCTCCAGGACCTCACGACTGCATTTCCCCACATCGTTGGTGCCAACATGCACCACGACCACAGGCTCCTCCCCAGCACTGTCTATCAGCCTATCTACTACACGTGTAATGTCTGCTACCTTCGCACCAGGCAGGCAAGTCACCATACGGTCAATACGCGGTTTTGCCACCCAGCTATCTACTTGCCTAAGGATCGAATCACCAACTACCAAGACCCCCCTTCTCCCCCTGCCCAGGGATGGTTCCTTGGCGCGAAAGGATACCTGCTCACCAACCGAAGAAGAGGTCCCTTCTGAGGGCGCATTCCCCTTGTCCTCAGCAAGGTGCCCTGTTCCCTCTCGACCCTCACGCTCTCTGGCAGCAACGGGGCTGCCACATTCAGAGTGGGGCTCATCTAATACGCCCCCGAGAGTCTTCCCCAATTGCCTAACTGACTGTCTCTGCTTCTCCAGGGCAGTCACCTCGGCCTCAAGGGCACGAACCCGTTCCCTGAGGACCAGGAGCTCCTTGCATCGAGCACACACCCAAGACTTCTGTCCTGTGGGCAGATAGTCATACATGTGACACTCAGTGCAAAACACTGGAAAGCCCCCACCCCCCTGCTGGCATTCTACCTTCATGATATATACCTTCATGATATAAAATATACAGTCCTCTTTAAATGCTGTTGTTTACGTGGCTCCCCCTCTGGAAGGTCAACTTACCTTATTGGGAGAACAAGGAAATCAGGGATCTGGGTTCCTGGTCCTTCGGAAGCCCCCAGGCAAAGAGCCACAGGCCAAGAGCCCTTTAGCTCTCGCCCTTCGGCTCGCGCCAAAGGCTCGCGCCTTTGGCAAGGCGCAGCTTAAAATGCAAAGAGGGTGGAGTAGACCACTCCTAAGCAATCATCAACAATTACTCTCAATCAATCAATCAATCAATCAATCACTTTCACCTTTAGCCCACTCACCCAAACATACAGCAGTTCCCCAGCTATCACAACTCAGCCTTTTCAGCAGTCACCCAAGCCTCAGAATGAAGTCTTTCAAAACACAGAAATTCTTAGCAACTTCTCCAGCTGTCTCAGCCTTTCAGAGATGCTCTGCTCTGTTCTGCTCCTCTCAGGCCTCTCTGAGATGTGGTCTCAATGGTCTCCTTCCTGATAATGACCATCTTGGATCAAAATTGATTACTTCTTCCAAATAAACTGTAATCACAACATGCAGTTGTCTTTTGCTTTTCTGAAACATCAACATGGAATTGCTATGAAAAATCAATCCTTGATCTCATGCAAAGTAGCTCTTGCACAAAAGGACCTGTGTTAAGTAAAACATTCCTTTTGCTATCATATGACAGGATCCACCTTTTGGGTTTACCATTCAAAGGCTAACAAGAGAATAACATTGGAGGTACAAGGAGGAGGAGGAGTTGTTTTTATACCCCACTCTTCACTAACTGAAGGAGTCTTGGAGTGAAGAAGAATTACAGATTTATACCCCACCCTTCTCTCTGAATCAGAGACTCAGAGCGGCTTACAATCTCCTATATCTTCCCCCCCCCCACCACAATAGACACCCTGTGAGGTGGGTGGGACTGAGAGGGCTCTCACAGCAGCTGCCCTTTCAAGGACAGCCTCTGCTAGAGCTATGGCTGACCCAAGGTCATTCCAGCAGCTGCAAGTGGAGGAGTGGGGAATCAAACCCGGTTCTTCCAGATAAGAGTCTGCACACTTAACCCCTACACCAAACTGGCTCTCAATCACCTTCCCTTTCTCTCCCCACAAAAGATACCCTGTGAGGTAGATGGGGCTGAGGGAGCTCTGAGAGAACTGTGACTGACGCAAGGCCACCCAGCTAGCGTCATGTGGTAGGGCAGGGAATCAAACCCAGTTCTCCAGATTTGACTTGTTTCTGTTTTCTTTTATAATGTTTAAATTATTCTTAAAATATAGTTTAAATATAATTTAAAAAGATTTCTTCTGAGATTTTTGCAAGGTTATGGAAGTAATCTAAAAAATAAGTATATGATAGTCAAATTTACACCCACAACTTTAATGTTACTAGCTTTTTTCGCACACAAAATAGAATTTCTGCTCACTATGCCATAGATCTTAGAGGGAACACTGGTTGCCACAGGACATTTTGGAGGACTTTTAGCGCACTATGTGGACTTATAGTGCATATGGCGCAGAGTGGTAAAACTGCAATATTCTGCTCATGACCTGAGTTCAATCCTGGCAGAAGCTGGGTTCAGCAACCCCACTGCACTAAGTATTGCAGAAACATCGCAATGAAATAGTTCAACAGACTGACAGATAAATCCATGCTTTCTTCCCACAGACTATTCTGTGTCTGTGTCTTATTGCTGAAAGAGCCCCGTGGAGCGGAGTGGTAAAGCTGCAGCACTGCAGTAGGAGCCCTCTGCTCATGACCTGAGTTCGATCCCAGCGAATGCTGGTTCAGGTAGCCAGCTCGAGGTTGACTCAGCCTTCCATCCTTCCAAGGTCGGTAAAATGAGTACTCAGTTTGCTGGGGGAAAAGTGTATGACTGGGGAAGGCAATGGCAAACCACCCCATAAAACGTCTGCCGTGAAAACGTTGTGAAAGCAACGTCACCCCTGAGTCGGAAATGACTGGTGCTTGCACAGGGGACTACTTTTACCTTTATGCTTTTAAGAGCCTCAGAACTGTTTTGATAGTCTTTGAGGCATAGTCTTTGATAGTCTTTTTAGAGGCTTGTTTAATATGTGTTTCTGTTTGTTCTTTGAGGATGCATGCTTCCTTCCATAATCTTATTTATCATAGGGCAATGGGATTGGTTTTCAGAGTTCCCTTTTAAGTTCTGCTGGGAAGTCTGTGGCTGATTTCTAAAATTAAAAAGAAGGTTTACCATACTGTCTATGGCTTGTGGATTGCATTTGCCTTCACATATTACTTGTACAGGTCTTCCGTACACAGATTAGGAAATCACCTACTCCGATTGAAGCATGAACACACTGTCTTCCCTGATCAATCTTGGTGTCAGAAAAAAATCCATATGCGACATCCCTTAAGAATATATGAAAGCAAGGAAATCAGCTGCTCAAGAGACCAAAGATCTCTGTAATGTGAGTCAACACTGGTACATATTTTGCTTCAGAACATGCAATTTCACATCTGAGAGCTTTTCTGCGAACAAAGTGAGTTTGGAAATAGGCGAAATAAAGAAGAAAAGAGAACCAATTACTGTCAGATTCAGTCTGATGTACCAAACCAAAAAAAAATCATATAGAATGCTCCAGCTTTCATGTGCTCACTTATCTTCATGTTCAGATGATTATTAAACACCAGACGTTATTAAAAACTGTAAATGATGACGAATGATGGAATCATCAAGGGAGAATTAAAAATCATACTTTAGAAAAGATATCCTAAAGTTAATATCTTCCTCCTTCTGTTAGCCTCCTCCCATCTTTCTTTCCTTATGTAGTTTGGAGCTGGCTTTGGCATATAATAGCGTCTATCATTTCTCATGCTCTGTCAAAGGTGTTGAAGGCAAGGAAGTACTACTTTAGCTAGGGATGCTTCTCAAAGTTTCTCCCCAAATTTTCAGGGTTTCAGTGACGCTGGATGATCCCTGAATCATCTCCACAGTTCTGTTTGTTTTGTTTTGGTTTGGTTTCGGAATGCCCCCAACCACACTCTCCCCAAACCTGCTTTCTGCAGGATGTGCCAAGAAAGTTTGGAGAAACCTGCACTGGAGCCAAAGAAACTCCAGAAGGTGGAAAAATCCATAGGGATGTTGTGCAAAGGCCCAGGCTTTAAACAGCTGCCATTTGCAGAGGGAGCACAAAGCAAAAGTGTTACATGGATGTTGCCTAAATCTTATATTCTCATATTTGCTCCACAGAGGTGAAACATGTTTGTATGTTTTCCAGCCCAAGGAAACAGAATCAGCATGAAATAGAGATGGTAGAGAAAGAAGTACTTTTCTCCCTTTCTTACAATACAAGAACTCGTGGACATTCAATGAAATTGCTGCGCAGTCGGGTTAGAACTGATAAAAGGAAGTACTTTTTCACCCAAAGAGTGATTAGCACATGGAATTCACTGCCACAGGAGACGGTGGCGGCTGACAGCATAGACAGCTTCAAGAGGGGATTGGATAAACATATGGAGCAGAGGTCCATCAGTGGCTTTTAGCCACAGTGTATTGTTGGAACTCTGTCTGGGGCAAAAATGCTCTGTATTCTTGGTGCTTGGGGAAGGGCACAGTGGGAGGCTTCCTAGTGTCCTGGCCCCACTGATGGACCTCCTGATGGTGCCTGGTTTTTTGGTCACTGTGTGACAGAGTGTTGGATTGGATAGGCCATTGACCTGATCCAACATGGCTTCTCTTATGTTCTTACGCTCTTAGCTTGGGAGGTGGATAATTTAGACTGGTGAAATGGGGATGAGTCGTTCCCTTTGACTTCCTGAAAGTTATGCTGGGGTTCATGGGTTCTGTATGGAAAAAAGGCATGTGGAATGAGGACTGTAGAAGGGAGATGAATTGGGTGTGAATGAGTGAAAAAACTGGCTGGATCCAACCCATTGTGCTGGGGAGGGGTTAAACCATGCTGCTCCACCCGCACTGCTTCTCCAATTCAGTTAGCAGCCACTCACACTCCCTGCATACCTCTGCAGTTATATTTTTCTTAAGTCAGGAAATGATTCGTCATTGTTCGTGTCGCGTTAGTTGACCTCCTGGGACTGCAAAAGTGGAAGGGACTATTGAGTTCGTGGCAAGCTATAATATGCGGCAGGTGAAGTGCTTGTGATGTAGTTAGGTCCCTGTTGTGTAGGCAGGCCTATCTGTCTTCTTGTCCCCATGGTATTTCAGTGTAGTCATTCTTCCAAGCTTTTGCTATAACGCAGACTTCAGACACCCTAACCCTTTGCTCTGGCAGGCGTCTGAATGAACACATTCTAATAAAGACAAGAAAGAAAGAAAGAAAGAAAGAAAGAAAGAAAGAAAGAAAGAAAGAAAGAAAGAAAGAAAGAAAGAAAGAAAGAAAGAAAGAAAGAAAGAAAGATGGAGTAGGGTTATCCACTTTGGGGGAAGTCTGGAGGTTTGGGGGTGGAGCCTGGGGAGGGGAGGGTTTTGTGAGGGGAGCATAATGCCATAGAGTCCACCCTGCAAACTGGGAACTGATCTCTGTAGTCTGAAGGGGAACTGATCTCTGTAGTCTGAAGATCATTTGTAATTCTGACAGATCTCCAAGCCACACCTGGAGGTTGGCAGCTGTTATGTATTTGCTGTGTTCACTGTTAGTAGGCTTCAGCTTGAAGCATGCTTTCATTACTCTCCAGGATCCTGATGCCTACATTCCGATTGGCTGTTCTCTTAGAACTGGCCAATTGGGATTTGTGAGGCATTTCTCTCAGGAAATGCAAATGAAGTATCCTGGAGACAGCATTAGGGAGGATTGCCGCCAACCTAAGGGGGTGTGTTTAACTCCACCCAAGTGTATATATTGTTGTGTTGCCTGTTTGTATTGTGACTGCTCCTTCTTGAATAAACTGTTGCTGCTTATTTAAGAGCTGATTGAACTCACTTTACAGTAGCAGCCCTACTGTGGAGCAATACTGATGATGCCTTTGAAGCACATCCACCTCCTTCTCTCCTTAGGACCAAATGAGACCAGTTGTGGGAAAATCCATGCTTGGATCTCCAGTGCACTTTTTATTGGTAAAGACAAGCCAGTCCAGCATAGGGAGGGGGAATCACTGCAGCATGAGGAAGCAGAGTTAACCCTTATGCCATTTTCCCAATCCCAAACCAATTCCTGGAACTATTGCCTGTTTGGAGGAAAATCATTGCTGGTATCCCCGCCCCCCTCAGTGAAGCCAATAGAAGAAGAAGACATTGGATTTATATTCCACCCTCCACTCAGAGTGGCTCACAATCTTCTTTATCTTCCTCCCCTACAACAAACACCCTGTGAGGTAGGTGGGGCTGAGAGAGCTCTCTCAGAAGCTGCCCTTTCAAGGACAAGCTCTGTGATAGCTATGGCTGACCCAAGGCCATTCCAGCAAGTGGAGGAGTGGGGAATCAAACCCAGTTCTCCCAGATAAGAGTCTGCGCACTTTACCACTACACCAAACTGGCTCTCCAAACAGCCACTCCAGAAGGTCATTTTAAGTTAGGAAAGCGATACAAGAGAAGAGATCGCACCCCCTCCCACCAACATGATGGCCCTGATCCAAATAGGATATGCGAGCATGCATCTATTGCTGCTACTTAGCTAATAGTAATATGCCAGAGATTTGGTATTAACCTTCCTTTGACTCATGTACTTTGATTCTTGTCTTGTTATTTAACAGTGGATTTGGAGAAGCGCCTCCACTAACTTGGAGAAGGGATTCCTTCTTTTAAACCCCTTCTCCAACCCAAGCCAGCCAATGGCTTGGAAAATGCATTTAAAAGTAAAGTTGCTTTCTTTCCACCTCCTTCCCCCATCTATTTTCCTTCCTTCCTTCCGGCTCTCAAAGACCTGACATTCATCTTGACATTCGTGTCTTGTGGCTCTCAAAGACCTGAGTCTGCTTGCAGATAGGGCAGGATAGAAATTTAAAGTAATAATTAGATTCTATGTGGCTCTTAAGTCAAGAAAGTGTGGCCACCCCTGCCATAGAGTCTCCCCTTCAAAACTATCACTTTTCTTCAGGGGAACTGATCTCTGTCATCTGGAGATCAATCGTAAGTCTGGGAGAACTCCAGTGCCTACCTGGAGGTTAGCAATCCCAGTAGCATTATATTATTGCACAGCATAATTGGGCATGCATCTAGCTATCCATGCATAGAAATTATCCGTCCCTTCTGATGGAGAGACATGCCCTGCACTTTCCCCTTTTCCTGTGTGCATCCTGCAAGGTGTAACATGAGAAATTCACAGTGGGAAAACTTCATGTAAATGGATCACATGTTCCAAGAGGCACATGTCCCCTTGGCTCCTGGAGGCCAGTTAATTGCATGAACCTACCTGTTAATTTAAGCAGCAGCAAGAGTCAGGAGACCAAGGAGCAAATGACTGCATCTAAAATATACCTTCTGGTATTGGGGCAAGCTGCATTCTGTACCCTTCCGTTGTGCCTGACAAGCAAAAAGATGACCAGAAGCATCCTTGACATTCCAGCGGCTTTGGAGATAAACTGCAGCATTCCAGTGCGCCCACCGCTGAAAGTAGGAGGTGGACAGGAGAGAGGAATAGCAGGGAGGAACTGGGCTTGGTTAAATATTTATTTTTCAAACTCTGGGAATGTTTGTAATAGGTTTATTGGCTTGCGAAATATTTAAAGAATTAGGGACTCGTCCATTATGTTCCAAGATCAGGAGGGGAAAAAACCTTGTCTACACAGCTGCTTCTCCAGTGAAGCTTTTACAATGTGGGATGCACTTAATTGTTCCCACAGCACTTGTGCCTGAAGCACTTTTGAAGTGGAGTCAGGCATACAACAGCAGTACTCTGTATGTAATAAGGACATTCGATGTTTGAGCCAATTTTTGAGAACCTCTCTCAGATTTATTTGAAACACCAGTAAGAATGAATGGCTTGCAGTTCCTGCTTTTGAATCCCAGATGCGTGAAAGATGGCTATGATTTTGTAGGGATGAGGGAAAGGCACATGCTCCAAGAGGCACTCTGGTTACATCACATGTTCTAAGGCTGTCATTCAGCACTGGTTTGGGGCTCGGCTGTGCCTAGCTCATCCATATGCCACCTTGGTGTAGCGGTTAAGAGCGGTGGGCTCTAAACTGGAGAACCAGGTTTGATTCCCCACTTCTCCACATGAAGCCAGCTGGGTGACTTTACGCCAGTCACAGTTCTCACAGAGCTCTCTCAGCCCCACCTACCTCACAAGATGCCTGTTTTGGGGAAGGGTAGGTGATCATAAGCTGCTCTGAGACTCCTTCAGGTAGTGAAAGGCAGGGTATAAAAACCAACCCTTTTTTTCTTTTCCACATTCTGCTTTGGTTCTTGCTGCAACTGTGCCCTTCTTCACAGCCTCACACTTAAGATTCTGTCTACACCAGGGGTGGCCAAACTGGCTCAGGAGCCACGGTTCTAGGAAAAAAGCACAAAGGAAAAATGCCCAAAGGAAAAAACCCACTGACATAAATGCTCACAGAAAAAAAGCCCCCATGGAAACATGCCCACTGTCACGTTCTCAGGGTGCAGGCAGGCAGGAGTCCAAAGCCAGTCCACGGTCAAAATCCAAGAAGTCAAGCAGGAGCCAAGTCACCAATGCAGAATCACAAACCGGAATTAGAAATCAATGTTCAAAAGCCAAAAGGTCAGGGTGCCAAGGAAATCAAGCAGGTCAGGATCAGGAAGGAGCATGGATGCAAGCCAGAGAATAGACTTGTTGTTTCCACAAGGTTACCAGGTCCTGGGTGGGAGCTATATGGGAGTCTCAATCAGCCTGCTCCCTGGGTGGCAGTGACTCTGCTAGAACTCAGGGCTGAGAGATCTGAAGCCTCGCCGTGCCTCGTGCCTTTGCTCTGAAAGTTCTTTCCAGAGCCTGCTTCAAACTCTTGAGATGGGAGGAGGAGAGCTTGGAGGAGATTATCATCAACAGCTGACACTGGTGCCTGGAGAGTGATTGATGGGCCAGCTGTTTTTTGTTCAGCTGAGGAACTGGCTGGCAACTCTTCCAGCTCCTCCTCGTCAGGGCTCATGACACCCACATGGAAATAAACCCACATGGAAAGAAGCCCAATGGAAAAAAGCCCATAGTGAAAGTTGCCCACATAGAAAAAAAGCCCCCTTGGAAAAATATGTAAAGCACCATAGGTGTTTATAATTGTGGATAACCATTAATAATATTTTGTTGTTGAAGTCCAATTCAAGAAATATCTGGGAACTTTGGAGGTGGAACCAGGAGCAAGGTTGTGACAAGCACAACTAAACTCCAAAGGGAGTTCTGACCATCACATCTAAAGGGACCACACTCCTTTTAAATGCCTTCCCTCCATAGGAAATAATGAAGGATAGGGTTACCTTCTTTTGGGGCTCAAAGAATTGGACCCCCTGGTCCAATCCATTTGAAACTCGGAGGGTATTTTGGGGAGAGGCAGTGGATACTATGCTGCAAATTTGGTGCATCTACCTCAAAAAACAGGCCCCCCAGAGCCCGAGATACCCATGGATCAATTCTCCATTATGCCATTTTTTAATTAATTCCAACTATGTTTATTGATTTCTTCCTTCCAGATACTTACCAGAGTCAGTCCTGCTTAGCTTCTTAGATCTATGAGGCCTTAACTACCTCTGTTATTTAAGAAAGAGAAGGAGGAGAAGGAGGCAGGGGGGAAGCTGAAGGGGAAGGTATCATAATTAACATAAAAAGAACCCTGCTGGATCACACCAGTCTCTACAGTTGGGTACCAGAGATATAAAAGGATTAGCCTGGTGTGACCCAGGCCATTTACTATCCAGATCCCAAAGAAAGCAAGACTTTTTACTTAGGTAAGTTCACTGTGCTGAAAGGGGGAAATTAGATATTGGGAGGAATTTATTTAGAAGTAGCATGGGTTTGATTTAGTAAAGCATGGTTTTTCAAATTCTGTTTCTTACCCATAGGTTTTTGGGGAAAAATAAAAACCAGTATGTCTGCAGAAAGGTCTTCAAAGCAGCTTCTTTAGAATATATTTTGAGAAATGTGTGCTCCACATGGTTTACTTCAGTGGTTCCCAACCTTTTTGGCACCAGGGACTGATTTCCTGGAAGACAATTTTCCCAGGGACTTGGGGGGGGCAGCACCCCAGGCTGCCTCCCCATCCCTGCCCCCCATGGTGGTCTGTAAATGAGGTGTGAGCTGATCAGCAGAGGTCTTTAAATGAGGGGGACGGGAAAGTCACTGCCATGCTGCCCTTTTGCTTCCCCTGCAGGAGTGAGGCTGCACTGCCTCTTTCGTCTGCCCAGGTCCCAGGCAGGGGAAAGGGGCAGTGGGGCTGCTCTGCCTTTCTCTGAGGCTGCCTCTCCTATGCTGCCTCATTTGTCTGGGTCCATTGGGGACCTCTGGTTTACTCACTTTGCTGCAATAATTCCTTCACCAGGGAAGCATGTGATCATCAATACCTCCTCTAAGCTATGAGGTCTTGTGAGCAAAAATTCTTCTTTGTGAGCTACTGGAATTAAAGTTTTGAGCTACTGCATAAATTAGTTTGCTCTGGGGCCAGGTTGTGAGCTATTGCATAAATTAGTTGGCTCTGGGGCCATTTTTCCTAACTTAAGACAAAATGTGAGCTGGAAGCTAAAAAACTGTGAGCTAGCTCAAACTAACTTAGCTTAGAGCAGGGGTGGCCAACGGTAGCTCACCAGCTATTTTTTGCCTACAACTCCCATCAGCCCCAGCCATTGGCCATGCTGGCTGGGGCTGATGGGAGTTGTACCATTGGCCATCCCTGGCTTAGAGGGAACACTGGTGTTCATTTGTGGTTTAGTTTTTTTCCCCCTAATGCACAAGCAGGTCGCTTAGAGGTGAAAAAGAGGAAATATGAGGCACTACATGACTTGGTTGCCGCCACTTTTGTGCAGCAATATGAGCAGGTGGAAAATAAATTTAGTTACTTAAAGAGATTGGCTAATTTGCAATGAAGAATTATATCTGAGTTATTATTGTTGTTATTAAATAATTGTTGCTTTTACTATTAGGGTTAGATAGTCTTTTGTCTTGGTCACTTGGTGTACCACAATGTATTAACAAGTTTGACAAATTGTAAATTAATAAAGTTATTTAATGTTATTTAAATATATTTCTGTGTAGAGTTTAATTTCTGTTATTGTTTTTCCTTCTTAATAAAGTTCATTGATAACAAAATGGTCACTTTTTGTTGCATGTGAATATGACATACTTTAATCCAAAAATAGCAACAAAATATTATTGGTTTTAAACAATTTATTGATAACATCAAAATATTATTAATGGTTATCCACAATTATAAAGACCTGTGGTACTTTACATATTTTTCCATGTGGGCTTCTTTCCATGTGGACATGTTTCCATAGGGGCTTTTTTCTTGTGAGCATTTATGTCAGTGGGGTTTTTTCTTTGGGCATTTTTCCTTTGTGCTTTTTTCCTTTGGTTTTTTTGCTGGTTACCAGGAGCCACATATGGCTCTTTCACACATATTGTGCAGCTCTTGAACCCCCACTGCCTTGTTGGCCAGCTTGGAAAAGGCATTTAAAACACTTCTCCAAACTAAGCCAGCAGGCAGCTTGGAGAATGCATCTAAAGTTAAAGTTGCTTTCTCCCCTCTCCCCCTCCCCCTCCCCCTTTCCCATTTATCTTCCTTCCTTCCTTCCTTCCTTCCTTCCTTCCTTCCTTCCTTCCTTCCTTCCTTCCTTCCTTCCTTCCTTCCTTCCTTCCTTCCTTCCTTGTCTTGTGGCTCTCAAACATCTGATGTTCGTATGATGTTTGTATGATGAAATGGACTCATATGAAAAATCAGCTCATAAGAGCTAACCAGCAAATAACAGTGCCCCCCATTTCCTTTCACTCCAAGACCCCTGCAAGTTTCCAGGTGCCTGGCAATCTGCGAAGAGAGGAATAAAGATAATCTTTACTGGACTGATATTTGTAAATGTCTTCTGAGTGAGATTTCTTTCATGTGCAAATTTTTCAAGGAAGTTATTCCAACATTTCACAGCCTTAACAGATAAAAGAAACCTCCTCCTGGTTTCTAGCCTAGAAGGCCAGTTTTCTTTCCAAGTTTTGGTCAACAATGTAAGCACTGGCAGAAAGTGAATGACACATCAGATGTCTCATAAATCCTGCATTGTCTGTTTTCTACCTAGTGGACTCCTTTGTTTTTCTTCTTAGTGTAAAACATGTGTTCTGACTTCCCCTGCCACAGAAGATAGTAGAGACAAGGGATTCAGCTTGGCAAGGCTGAACCATTATGTTGCTAACATACCCCCCTCCCATGTTCACAAAAGAAAAGAGCGCTGCTCATTGTTCTTTCACATACTATAAGGGACGTGTATGAAAATACTTTATTTTAGGCAAGAATGTGATAGATTTTATTCCCTAATTGGTAGCATCTGGTCCTGCATTTTTGAGGTTAGTGCTGGAGCACATTCATGTTATGTACAAGAACAAATTGCCTAGTGGCAAAATTACATGATTAACTCGTGGCATGGTTATATGGCCATGTCAGCATAACCTTTATTTATCTATTTACTTATTTAAAATATTATTAAACTTTTGTTGTTGTTGAAATGCCAGAGGCAATGGATAAACATAATGGAAAGAAACACAGTTTAAACACTCAGCGGTAAAAAATGACCAAACTAAAGAAAATCTCATAAAATCTCATTGAAACCCTAACCCAGAGTAAGGAGGCCAGGGGTAGCAGCTGATTATGTGAAGTTGCCTTCTATCAAGGCAGACCATTGGTCCATTTAGTTCAGTATTCTCTATTCTGATGGGCATTTCAGGGTCTTCTGCCACATGGTCCTCATTCCTTTGGAGCATCCACATCTACAGACAAATCTACAGCTGCACACAACTGGCTGTTGTGGTAGTCATGTATACATGGACAAACATCCATGGAAGGTAATAAATGATACGATTTGTATTGCCTACTTATGTAAGTACCCAAGAGATAGATTCCTCATGGGAATGCTTAAAAGAGCATTTACCTACAGGGAGGGTTATATATTTGAGAGCTGATAAATTTGCTTCCCTTAATTCAGTGCACTATGTAGCGACAGGTGAGAAAATTAGAGACAGGTATATTATTTTAGGCACGTTTATTTCCTCCTAAGAGCTCATGACAACTTCAGTGCTTCCTCTCTCCTCCATTTTATCCTTACCAACAACCCAGTGAGGTAGGTTAGTCTCTGTATGTGTGTGTGTGTGCATGAGAGAGAGAGAGAATTATTTATCTGATTATAAATTGCCTCAACCTGACCAGTGCCAAGCTTTGGCGATGTACAACAGTAAAATACATGTAATAATCAATAAAAACCAATTGACTAAAATACAAATTACTAACCCAATGACACCTGTTGTAAAGTGCTACCAGTTTCTGCTTTCTAGACGCTGCATTGGGAGCAGGGGATCCCCCGGGGGGCAGGGAGGAGAGGAGTGTCAGCCTGGCAACCTTTGGTGTCCTCAAGCGAAAGCCTGGCAGAACATCTCTGCTTTACAGGCACTGCGAAATTGTAGAAGATCCCGCAGAGCCCTAGTGTCCTCTGGCAGAGCATTCTGGCCCAGGTTGGGGCCAGGACTGAAAAGGTCCTGGCCCTTGTTGAGGACAGCTGGACCTCTTTGGGGCCAGGGATCAGCAGCAGATTTCAACCTGTGGAGCACAATGCTCTTCCAGGGATGTAGTAAAGAAGAGAGAGAGAGAGAGATTCTAGCCCAAGTGAGAATTTATGTTATGTGGGTGAGAATTTGAACGCAGGACCCACATGGGGCAGGAAGAATGACAGAGAGCTTGCAAGAATGACCAGTGTAGCACTGGCATCCACTTGGAAAAGTTCTTCTTGGTGGTCTGATCCTATAAAATTTAAGTTTACACTGCTGGTTGGTATTAACCCTTGTTGAAAGACATGGCAGCATTTGGACTCCTGAACTGATGAGGCTCCCCCCTTCACACCAGAACTCTTTTATCATAGCACACTAGAATGGTTAGGACTACAGCAGGTATCCTCACCCTTTTTGAGTTTGCAATAACCTTTGGAATTTTGATGCAGGGTGGTCGGTGCAACTACAATATGGCTGCCTCTGGAGGTGGAGCCAGCTACAAAATGGTTGCTTCCAGAGGTGAAGCAAAGCACACAATGTCAGGGACTGTGGTTATTTGTAACTCTAATAGTACCTCATCAGGAAAAAGCTCTGTTTAATGGGATGCCTTTTAAAATTAACATTGTTTTTAAAATGGTTTCTTGCATGCATACACATCAGCACAGTGAAGATCCTTGTGCTGTGGCAGGAGCCATTGCTGAAGCTACTTTTTAAAAATTTGCTGGGCAAAAGCCCCTAAAAATGCTTAGCAGGTGTCAAGAAAGTTGCTGGCAGGTGCCGTGGCTCCCACAGGCAGCATACTGAGGACCCCTTGACTACAGGCTTATTCAGATTGTGGGTTTGATCAGCACATAAAAGGGGGTCAGGATCCCAACAGCAGATCCTGCTGAGATGTCTGGATGTGAATAGTATTAATTTGCCTCCTCATAATTTCAATGCAGAACATTCTAAGTTATCTGAGAAATACCTTCACAAAATGGAAGGTTGTGAGATTGATCTATTTTGTTGGTTATGGGGAGGGGAGGTTTGTATTAAACAAATCAGTTAAGGTAACCATTTTAAAAGCTTTTATCATCAAGGAAATAAGGTCTGGATGTTCCTAATATCCTTAAGATCTTCTCTAGAAATCAGCTCTCCGGTGACATTCATATCCGTTCCTCCATGGTGTGCTCCAGGACATCAAGATACACAATTAATTCCCTCAGCGATTGCTGAAAATCGCTATCTTCCCCACCTTCTCTGACACACACACACACACACAAACACATGTAGTATAAAATAGCTAGAGCTTTTTGCACCACTAATCTCTTGATAGGAAGCCAAACAGCTGTTTTCCAAGAACGACCCTGAGATACGGAGAAACTAAGCTGGGATAAACAGTACCTCTCATGTCAACATGACTTTCGCATTTGTCCATCTTTCTGTTAAAGCAAAACAGCAGACCCAGGTGCTTAATATCCCCTGGGAACGTTACAAAACTGGGGGTGTTGCAAGACTTTTGCATATTTTTATAAACTGGTTTAGGAAGAGGTGAGAAAGCTCTGTTTTGAATAAAATAAATAATTAGGTAAAGCCTCATAAGACTGTCACAATTACTTTTCTGATTGAAGTCCTATTCCTATTGCTTTCAACCACAAATGACTGTGTGGACTGTCAATGAGAACCGCAGTTCTCCAGATTAATCCCTTTGATAAATAAGCAGGCCTGAATCAGTTCAAAACTGTCCAGGTTACCAGCCTCCAGGTGAATAGCCAACACACAGGAAAACAGCATGATGTATAAGTTTGGAAACACAGAGATAAACAAAACGCCATGTAAATATATGATTCAGAAATGTGCATGCGCAATTTCTTAAGGTCTGATGTATTCTTCCAGACTCTGCAAATGAAATACACATATATGGTGTATTGATAATCAATAAGCAACGTCAGTTGTAGCCACTTTCCGATCTCCCTCCTCTCCACCCTCATATCACCATGAATTTCCCAAGCTGGAGTTGTCATACGTAGCTTTTTGGCTCCATTATTCGTAAAAAGAGAGAAAAGAAATACTTCCCCCCCCAACCCCCCCCCCCCCAAAAAAAAAAAACCCACTGATGACTAAATCTTCACCAGTGACCTGGTTCAATCTGAAATGCTATGATGAATTTTATATGTGAATAATGTATTGTGGTTAGAAATGTGTCGAAAGAGGTTGGGTTTTATGTTTGTTTATTGTTTTGGTAGATCTTTACCTCTCACTTCCCTCCCTGGATGCCCACGGAGTGAGTGCAAATTTTGCCAGCCCCCTTCTCCACACAGGAGAATCCAACTCCTAGCATTTGAACAACCTTACAGGATGTTTCCAGTCTTTTCACCTTTCCTGCCTTACCCAGTCCAGATTCATGGAACTTGCTCCCACGTGGAAAGGTGAACCCCGATCTTCCAGTCAACCAAGGCTGCACGTTTCACACATCTCAGTGCCCAGATCATGTTTTACAACTGTTAGCCTACCTTCCTGGCAGGTAGAGCAAATGGTTATTTCCCTATACAAAGGATTCTTTGCTCTACGATCTCCTGATGCATTTTATGGCTCTCTTCTCTGGGAATGAAGGCAGCTGTCAGTGTCCCAGGAACTCCCTGATGTGTTTCAAAGTATTTGGTACCTCCGTGTCACAACAATTCCTCCCCCCCACCCCCGCCCATGCATATGTGTTGTACTGTCTGAGAAGACCTGGGAAAACACTTCAGTAGCTCACCAGTTAAAGAAGTCTGTATGATTTATTCTTTAGTCTAGCTCTCACCAAAGCATTAAAACCTGTGTCTAGGTGATACCTGTTCAGAATGGAGGTACAGGGCTTAAAGGACTGAAAGGCCCACATTACATTTAAAAAAATAAATCTTGCGCATTGCTTACTTATAAAATATTTATATCCTGCCTTACTTCAGGGATTCAATGTGGCTAACAAAATGTCAACAGGCAAAAGATACAGTATAGCTCATAAAATATCCATAGTACAGGGAACATACCAAGCTTCAGATAACTACTTTTAAATGCTCTGTTTCAAATGCGCAGTTCCAGCCAGACAGGGCTTTTTTTGAGCAGGAATGCAGTTCCAGATGGCTTGGTGTCAGGGGGGTGAGGCCTAATATGCAAGTGAGTTCCTGCTGGGCTAGTTCTACCAAAAAAAAAAAAAAGCTCTGTGCAAAACAATGGTGACATCAGAGGTGTGGCCTAATATGCAAGTGAGTTCCTGCTGGTCTTTTTCTACCAAAAAAAAAAAAAAGCCCTTCAGCCAGCCATATCATCATTATGCTTGAGCACCTGTTCATTCAGCCCACGTTGTGTTTGCTGGTTGCAAAGAGAGAGCAGTCAATCAATCATTTAGAGAGCTGATGTTTCATGTCGCAGTTCAGTCCTTCACGAGCCGCTTGAGCCTGTTTGGCAGGTTACTTTCTGTGTACTCAAGCAATGCAGTACAGTGTAAGCAGCAGCATTTCATGCATTCACCTGCTCCCGCAGCCTGATGGGAGTCCTACTTTTTCTTCTTCCGTAGCCCTGTTGTCGCTGTGTGCCACAGTGCAACCAATAAGGAGCGAGCAAATCAGCCAGTCAGTGATTTATAAATAAGTACTGTATTGTCATGGTTATTGAAAACAATGTGGTCACTTGCTGGACATAAGAGAAGCCATGTTGGATCAGGCCAATGGCCCATCCAGTCCAACACTCTGCGTCACACAGTGGCTGAAAAACCAGGTGCCATTAGGAGGTCCACCAGTGGGGCCATGTTCACTGTGAAGTTTGGGGTGTCCGTAGAAGTCCTGAATGAGGTCCTGGAGATAGTAATGGGACAATAAACAGAAGCCCGGACTCCAGACAAGACTGAGATGAAGTTGGTCAATGACCACTTGATGACTAAAGAGTAAGCCTGTCCTGGAGGAGTGGCACTCTCCTGGAAGGAGTGCTTTCAGGTACTACCAGATCCTTGTCTAAAGGTGGAGGCCCAGATCCCCTCTGTAGCACCTAGTGCCTTCAGCTAATACTTTCCAGCTACAGCAGATACTCAAAAAGGGTAATCTAGCCACAGTGATCCATGCACTGATAACCTCCAGATTACTTTATGTGAGAACTGTCTGGAAACTTCAGCTCATTCAAAATGCAGAAACCAGGCTATTGTCAGGTATGGGATACTGAGATTGCATCCAGGCTGAAAGATCTAAACTGGCCACCCATTTGTTTCCAGGCATAATGCCAGCTTCTAGTTCTTACCTTTAAAGCCTGTTTTGAGGCCAGGAGGATGCTTGAAGGATTGCCTCCTGCCATATTGTCCAGTCCACCAGTTAACATCTGCTTTTCAAACCCTGCTGTCTGTGTAACTTTCAGTCATTAAATGGGTGACAGCCAGAGACAGGCTTTTTTCAATAGCGGCACCTTGCTTGTTGAATGCCGTCCACCTTGAGACTTGCCTATCCCCTACATTGCATTCTTTTAGGAGCCAAGCCAAAACATTTCTGTTCACCCAGGCATTTAACTTTAGCCTGGAAACTTGTTTAAACCAGCATATGATCTGCTTTTATGATCCAGGACTTTTTGGGTGACGATATTCACCTGTGCTAATGGCAACTTTATCTAGGGCTCTCCCAAGTCCCGAGGTATGAATTGGTGGAAATCAGCATAACCTTATATATATGAGTACTGGCACTTATTTAAACAAAACAAACCCATTATTGTTATCAAAGGTTCCTCCGTGAAAAGATCAGTAGTGATGGGGAAACTCCCAACCACCTTGACCACCGCATTACCAATCTTTACCTGCATTTCACACAGGGCAACAATGCAGACTCACTGGAGTATCTTGGTAGACTAGTCAGTTCAGGAAAAAAAAAAGTTACATGGCATGTCCCATACACTGTCCCTATTTTCTGTTACCTGTCCCTGTTACACCTGGTCCTGCACATATGAAGCTGCCTTATTCAGACCATTAGTCTGTTTAGGTCAGTATTGTCTGCTCTGACTGACAGTGGATCTCCCATGTCCTGAAACAGATAACCTTCACATTATCTGCTACCTGACCCTTTTAGCTGGAGTTGTCAGGGATTGAACTTGGAACCTTCTGAATGCAAAGTGGCTGCTTTACTACTGAGCCATGGCCCCTCATCTTCCTAGGGATGCCTTCTAGAATCTAGATGTTAGAGTTTATCTTTCATATTTGTATGCCATTCTTTTTCCAAGGACCTCAAGGCAGCATAAAATATTCTCCTCTAGCTTTATCCTCACAACAAGAGGTAGTTCTGCACTGCAGTGGTGACCAGCCCAGCTGATGAACCCCAAGGTTGGCTGAGGGTTGAACCTGGGCCTCCTTCTTCCCAGTGCTCATAGGATATCACACTGCCATTGAGCTGTAGCAATCATTTGAAATTGGATTGGCTAGTCCACACAGGAAAATCCAATTACAAATTATTGCTCTATTTCAAAGATGTCACAATACTCAATGATGTGTGGATGCAACATCATAGCAATCACATCTCTCTCTCTGAATCAGACCAATGGTCCATCAAGGTCGGTATTGTCCACTCAGACTGGCAGCAGCCCTCCAGGGCCTCAGGTAGATGGTCTTTCACATGACCAATTACCTGATCCTTTCATCTAGAGATGCCAGGGATTGAACCTGGGACCTTCTGTAGGCCAGGCAGATGCCCTACCTCTCAGACATGCCCCCTCTCTATTCAGGTTCAGTTCCTTCCTTGAGTTCTCTAAAACCACCTCAGATTTTTGAACAGGGAATTGGTGGTGGCATGTCTCTACAGCACATAGATATAAATCATGCACATCAACACTCTGGCAACATGCAGTGATCAGGCTTCTTTCCCACGCACTATAGTGATAGTGCTATATTTTCACATTCTTGTAAACATATCACAGGATAATTTTGTTTTTCTAGCTTTTCCCTTCAACCCCAGGAGCCAGTGTTTGGCTATTAAATCAGTTGAGGAGATATGATACAGTGATGGGCGAAATGAATGCAGTTTACATCAGGCACACTATAGCCTTGGGCAATGTCTAATAAGGGGGGGGGGGTAGCACTCAGGCAGAGATCTGTATTGAGAAACTGGGGGTGTTACAAGCACATCCTTATTTTTAATCTGTGGAATGTTGAAGGGAATGCATGATTTTCAGCAAGGCCAGCAAAAGAATAGCACCTAGGGGTAAAAATCCATTTAAAAAAAAAAGTTCATCTGGAAAGGCCATTAAAGAGCCAAAACTCCATCCAAGAGCCAAGCGAAAGGCTCCGAGTGAAGTTTGTCCTGGAAGCAGCATGCAATATGAGCCTGCTTCGGCGGGGAGGGCGGGATACAAATTAAAAATTATTATTATTAATATAGTTCAAAACCTCAATAAAAATAAAGTGCTGTTTTCTTTTCGCTCTGGTTGAAGGATATACATCAGCGATTCCTGACCCTTTACAACTACACCCTGTGGAAATGCATGAATACTAATCATGTTATTTTAAAAAGAGGGGAAACTTTAGTCTTTAATTCCATCTTGAAATTCAGAACAGCTGCATAGCCTGATGGGATTTTTTTGTGTTAGCAGAAATTGCCTTTTCCCAGTGCTGTGGTTCTGCGCGAGGGGAAGTTTTTCAAAATGCACATAATAACAGGGTTGATCTCCCAATGGATAAAAGCTATATTGTCTGCCCTAGAGTGAAGATGCCTGTTATACAGCAGAGGCATTGTTGTTGATTTCTTTCGATTTTTTTTTTTTTGTCCCCTGCAAATCATCCTAGAGGTTCTGGGAGGTTAATGGCAAATGGTGAATACAACTTGGGTAAAATAAACACGGTTTTCAGGCTAAACTGTCTCTCTTGGTTGGGATTAGCTATACGGAGCAGCTGTAATTAACTGTGGGTTAAATCATGGCAGTGGAGGTGGGGGGGAAAGGACATGAAATGGCCAGCAGCCATTTAAATGTAGTTGGGTTTGGGTTTTGCTTGCTTGTTTGTTTGTTTTGCAGAATTAACAGCTTTTCTCACATAAATGAAAGATGTTAGGGCTCTGCATGCATTCAAAGTGCATGTACTGACTATCTGTATGCACCTACAAGTGTAGGCATGTAGGGCTGTCTCTCTTTGTTCAGCAATCCTGAAAAAAGTAGTTTCAAAATATTTAGAGAGAGCTGTGCTTGTATCTATGTTATTCATACCTGCAACAGATTGGGGGGGGGTGCAGCTTGTTTCTGCAATGCTGCCCTCTATGCATGTTCAGGGTGTGTGCTTTGAACATGGTAAGGGAACTGTAGCCTTGCCAGGCAGAAAGAGGATACCCCAGTTCTTTGAGCCTCCTTATCACCATAATGTTGCAAGCATGTTCCCACCCTCTGGAGATGTAAAAGTTCTCCCCATGTTGTCTACATGCTATGTTTGTCAATACTGGGGTGCGGTCACAACTACCATTAAAAGCGGGTGCATAGCGCTCAAATCTGAACTGCTGAATATTGAATCGATGCAGGGCAGTTCAGACGAGCATCCAAGAATGCGATTCATTCTGTTGTGCGCGATCAGACATCCAATACTATCACGCTCCTTTCTTGGAGCATGCGTAATCAGATGGTGATTTCTGGGAGGGGAGGGGGTCCATTGAACATGCGCCCAACTGTTTGGAGCTGGGAAATCAAAACTTTCTTCAGAGGCAGGGGGGAAGGGCGAAAGTTTCCAGAATTAACATTGCCGATCCAAACCACGGAACTGCCAGGAATTATTTTCCTATAAATTGGCAGTGACAATAATATCTTGAAATCCTCCACACTGAAAAAAAAGAATTTTTTCCTGTTCTGAATAGTGGGATAACGTTCCCCCCCCCCCTCCGATCCTGTGTTGATTGGAGAAGCAGAAGCGTCACCTCAGATTCCCGGATGATCTGGCAATGCGCATGTCTGCTGGGGCTTTCTTTAAAAAAAAAAAAAAGGTGAGAGGCAGTATTGCGTGTGAGCTGCCCAAACAACAAAAAGCCGATCTTGTGCTGCTGTTTTGAAAAAGGGCCGGACTTTATGTACTGTCAAATTAATGCGCCATTTATGCGTAGCAAGCCTGGATGAGCCCGGATGACGATCGATTGCCAGATGTGTCTGTCTGAACGAACACATTTAATCCGTCAGCCAGACGGAGCTGTGTCATCACTAATGGTACGTGTGACCGCACCCCTGGCTTAACAAATGCAAAATTTGTAGGGTGTAGTTGGGGGGGGGGGAGATTATGTCACTTCCTGGTGATGTTCAAGGAATTTCTGCTGATCTCTGTGGTAAAAATCATAGAGCAGGGGTCCAGGTTGTGGCACTTTTCTGGTGCCTGCTGAGTGTTTTTTTGGGGGGAAGTGAACAGGGTCAGGTGGAGTTTTTGACCCAGCAAGGTTTCTGCGTCTTTGGGCAGACTTTTTGAAAGTTGTTTCAGCAGCTGCTGCCACCACAGCACAAGAATCTTCATTGTGTCACTGAAAGCAACTGTGTACGCAAGAAAAATGTTTTTAAGCAGTACGTTCATTTAAAAATGCATCCTGTTAAACAGAGCTTCCACCTTAAAAGGTGAGGAATTGCTATTAGAGTAACTCCACTTACTGACATTGTGTGCTGGTTCCACTTCTTGTGGCAGCCATTTTGTTGTTGGTTCTGCTTCTTGTGGCAGCAGTCATGTGGTTGGCTCCACCTCCTGCAGCAGCTATTGTGTCAGAATTCCAAAAGTGCCCACAGGCTCAAAAGGGTTGGAAACCTCTTTTATAAAGACATGGGGAAATTTCTAGAGCATCATTATGGAGGCCATTTTCCAGCCATTTTTTCTTCTGCTCCTTGGTTTCTTGAGAGCAGGGCATTGGGGCTGAGGACAGGGGTTTAGCCACTTTGGGCAGGCAACTCACAAGCCTACTACATGCTCATCTCCCTTGTGCTTCCCATTCCTGTTCAACAGTCAATATTAAGGATGCTGATGGCCATTATCATCATATTGTTGGATAATTCTGCCATCGTTACACTATATAGCAATAATTCACAGCTGGATTCTCTTTTTGTGGACAATTCAATCCAAGTGGTGAACAGTTGCTGTAGGGCAAATCTAGTATCAGCTTCCTGAGCCTGGAGGAAGGTTTGTCTAGCCTATTATTTTTAATGTTAGATCCAGGTGGGCAGTCATCTTGGTCTGAGGCCATAGAACAAAATTATAGTCTAGTGGCACCTTTAAGACCAACAAAGTTTTATTCAAGGTATGAGCTTTTGTGTGCATGCACACTTTCCCAGATACATAGAAATGCTGTATATCTGAGGATTTCTATGTGTCTGAAAGTTCATACCTTGACTAAAACTTTGTTGATCTTAAAGATGCCACTAGACCCGAGCTTGGTTCTATTTTTAGCATTAGCTTTGCCTCACTTTCATATAAATGTTTACAGAATATAAATGGTATAAAAATGCCACAGAACTGACAACTGAATGAGAAATAGGAACAGCAGTGAAAAGTCTCACAACAATAACAACCAAAAAGAGAGAGGAAAGGGCATATACATACATGAGTAATGATGCTTTACCACCTGGTGTGTGAGTTGCTTTGAACATTTGGGGAAAGTGGTCTGAAAAGGCTTTTGATTAATTATCAAATAAATACATGTCCATCACAGCAACTGCAGTTCTGCCCTTTGCAGTTTCTGTGGGAGTCTGAACAATTTACCTTTAAAAGGAAAGGCATGAAGGATTTGGATCACCGGCACCAAAGGATATCCCTTTCCTTGCAAGAGCCTCAGTGATGTAATGCAGAAATCATTGGCTGGGATTCAATGTATTGTTTAGTTCTTTGCTTTCTCTCTCCGTCTCACACACACACACACAAACGTGCATGTGGAGTTCACCAAGGGAAATCATTCGGCAGTTTCCAATTGCCTCCCGTTCCCAACAAGCTGCATCCACTGATGGGCTGTGTTGACCACAAAGCCCCCTTCCTCTCAATCTGTCAGCATTCCTTCTGATTTACATGGGGTCCTGGACACAGCATATAAAAATTCTGCTTACTATGGGGAAATTGTGTGGTGTGGGGGGGTGGGGGGGGGTGGAGGAGAAGAATGGGCAACAGAACTAGCTGTACAAATTTCAGTTTATTTGGCATGTCTTGACCCGGAGATGAACTGTTCTGTGGCATGCATTCAAAAATGCTTTTGTCCTCTTGACTCAGAGCTCCATGGACTTGACTGGTTAGATCTTGCTAGCTGTCAAAGCAAGAAAAATGAAGGAATGTTTGGGTTCTTTTCCCTGTAAACAAAAAAAACTTTGATGTGTGAAAAGCTAGTAACATAATAAAACCTTGACAGATGGGTGTAGGGGAGTTAATGTGATGACTAGAACAACAGTGGGAAGGCTGGCAAATAGGTAAGGAAGAACAACATCTGGGAACTCAGCTTCTGTCTGGAAGCACTTTCTCTGAGAATGAGCTCCATGTGGGATTCAGCTTTGAACACACATGAAACTGCCTTATACTGAATCAAATCATTAGGCCATCAAGTAAAAAATAAGGGTTTTGTAAAAATAAAAACTTAAAATAATTGTTTTAAAAATTGGAAAAAAAAACCACCTCAGAAAGGTGTAACTCTGGTTAGGATGACATTATCAGTGGTTCATATTTCCTATCTGATGCTTTACTATCGTGGATTTTTGAGGGTGAGGCCTGAGGACGATGAGGTTTGGGGAAGAGAGGGACTTCAGTAGGGTATAATCTCATAGTCCACACCTTCCAAAGCAGCCATTTTCACCAGGTGAACTGGTCTCTGTTGCCTGGAGATCAGCTGTAATAGTGGGAGATCTCCAGCCATCATTTGGAAGTTGTCAACACTAGCCACATGATCTAAAGAATATATGGGTACGCTGTTCAACAACTCATCTTTGTAAATTGTACATGTTCAGTATTCTTAATCTAAACTTCTTAGATCCATCTGGACTTGAGTCTGGTAAGATTAGACTCAGAATCAAGCCTACTGTTTTATTCTTCATTGTCTTCTGCATTAAGGGGTTCTCCTGACCATCACTCCCAGCCAAAGTACCTATCAAAATGAAATGGAGGACTAAGGCAGTGGCTCCCAACCTTTTTGGCACTAGGGGCTGGTCTCATGGAAGACAATTTTTCCATGGACCAATGGGAGAGGGGTGGCGCTGGGGGTTTTGCCACCCCACTCATGCCCGCCCCTGCCCCCATAGGGGTCTTTAAATGGGGGGGAGAGACTGGGGCTGTTTCTGCTGCCTCCCTACTAGGTGGCCAAGCAGCAGAAGGCCAGTCTGCCTTTCCCTCACACTTAAAGATCCCTGCTGTTCACCTGATTTGTGGGGGTCTATAAATGAGGGGTAGGCTAAGTTCACAGCAGTGCTGCCCCTTCCTCCAGCCTGGGACCCAGGCAGATGAAAGAAGCGGCGTGGCCTCACTCCAATGCTGCATCCTCTGCAAGGGGAGGAAGCTTCAGAGCAAGGCCATGCTGCCTCTTTTGCCTGCCTGGGTCCCGGGGCAGGCGATGGGGCTGCTCTGCCTTGCTCCATGGCCCAGTTGCTAGCAGACCATGGCCCAGGACCGGTCCATGGCCCGGTGGTTGGGGACCCCTGGACTAAGCAACTCAGACAAACTCAGGTGAGGGGCCATGGCTCAGTAGAAGACTTGACACTGCTTTACACACAGGAAGCCTGAAGTTCAATCACCACACCAGCATCGCCATTTTTTAAAGGGCCAGGCCAAAGGTAATGTTAAAGACCCACCGTTCCAAAGAGGAAATGGTCCTTGAGTCTTTGGAACTGTGTGGGTCACGTTCAGGTGAAGAACTAGTTGATCATATGCATTATACAGAAGTCAGTTCTTTATACTGGCATGTATTTTTCTTTACTCTGTATTTGTCAATCTTCTCTTTTTGTCTGCCTAATAGAGTATTTGGAATCCCACAATTTTTTCCGTGCTGGTTCAGCAATCCAAACTGTGCCAGTGGAAACATATCACTTCTGTTTTGTGTCTTGTATTCTTATACCTTATCCCAGGCTTCATGCTTATTCAGTAAAATTCAGCACGATCCAGTTGAGACTGAGTGGGTATGACTGTGCTGAAATGTAAGATGGTAAAATGTAGGATGGTTACTACCATCCTTCTTTTCTCTAGAAGCTTGAGGATATACATGTACTGGCTTGGATCCTACAGCAGATCTCCATGTGAGGCTTCCAGACAGTGGAACAGAATAGAATAGAATGGAATAGACAGTGCACCATTGCAGCCCCAAAGGATTTCCAGAATGCTGTTGCTGGGGGACAGGGAAACCTAGCAAAAGTATGGGGGTGGGGTTTGAAGTGAAAGGGGAGGGTTGGATGAAATTACCTTCCTTTTCTGTTTGTGGAAATTTTCTATGTGATCCAAACCACTGTTCTCTTTTCTCAGACTTAATCTTTTAACAGTTACAGCCTTTTGTCTGACTTAATGTAAATCCTGTTAGATCTCTAACAGAGTGGTCCTTCAGGACCTTTCATTCTAAGCCCACTGAAATAAATGTACTTAGACATCAGTAATTCTGCATAGGTGATAATTGTCGAGGGTTTATACACATCAGCTAGGAGAGAGATTTAGATTGGCATTCATTAGTGCAGGGGTCCCCAGTATGCCCACCAATACCTTTCCTGGTGCCCTCCAAGTGTTTTTAGAAAGTGAGTTTTTGCCCAGGAAGGCTTATGGATGAGTAGATTTTTTTAAAATGTTGCTTTGGAAACAGCTGCCACCACAGCACAATGATCTTCACTGAATGACTGGAAGTAAGCTGTGTGTATATGCAAGAAAATATTTTAAAACTGTATGTCTGTTTTTAAAAACATCCTGTGAAACAAAGCTTGAGTCTGCAGTGTTTAAGAGTTAATATTTGTTGTTCAGTCGCACAGTCGAGTCCAACTCTTTGCGACCCCATGGACAAAGTCATGCCAGGCCCGCCTGTCTTCCACTATCCTCCGAAGTCTGCTCAAATTCGTGTTTGTTACATCAGTAACACTGTCCAGCCATCTCATCTTTTGCCGTCCCCTTCTTCTTTCACCTTCTATCTTTCCTAGCATCAGAATCTTCTCCAGGGAGTGCTCCCTTCTCATTTGGTGGCCAAAGTATTTGAGCTTCAGCTTCAGCATCTGACCTTCCAGTGAACAGTTTGGGTTGATTTCCCTTAGGACTGACTGATTTGATCTTCTTCCAGTCCAAGGGACTCTCAAGAGTCTTCTCCAGCACCACATCTCAAAAGCATATATTCTTCTGCACTCGGCCTTCCTTATGGTCCAGCTCTCACAACCATACATTACTACTGGGAATATCATCGCTTTAACTATATGGACTTTTGTTGTCCGGGTGATGTCTCTATTTTTTATTATACTGCCCAAATTCACCATAGCTGTCCTCCCAAGGAGCAAACGTCTTTTAATTTCATGGCTACAGTCACCATCTGCAGTGATCTTGAATCCCAGAAATGTGAAGTCTGTCACTACTTCCATGTCTTCCCCTTCTATTTGCCAAGGTGTGATGGGGCCAAATGCCATGATCTTAGTTTTTTTGATGTTGAGTTTCAAGCCTACTTTTGTGCTCTCCTCTTTCACCCTCAACAAGAGATTCTTTAGGTCCTCCTCATTTTCTGACATTAGAGTAGTGTCATCTGCATATCTGAGGTTGTTGATGTTTTTCCCAGCAATCTTAATTCTGGCTTGTGCTTCTTCCAGGCCAGCATTCCACATGATGTACTCTGCATATGAATTAAATAAGCAGGGTGACAATATACATCATCGTCGAACTCTTTTTCCTATTCTAAACCAATCAGTTGTTCCATATCACGTTCTGACAGTTGCTTCTTGACCCTTATACAGGTTTCTCAGGAGACATGTGAGGTGGTCTGGTACTTCCATCTCTTTAAGGACTTGCCACAGTTTGTTGTGATCTACACAATCAAAGGCTTTAGCATAGTCAATGAAGCAGAAATAGACGTTTTTCTGATACTCCCGTGCTTTCTCCATAATCCATCGAATGTTGGCAATTTGATCTCTAATTCCTCTACCTCTCCAAAACCGAGCTTGAACTTCTGGTAGTTCCCGATCTACATACTGCTGAAGCCTAGCTTGTAGGATCTTTAACATGACCTTGCTGGCATGTGAAATGAGTGCAATGGTGCGATAGTTTGAACATTCCTTGGCATTACCCTTCTTTGGGATTGGAATATAAACCGGTCTTTTCCAATCCTGTGGCCACTGTTGTGTTTTCCAAATTTGTTGACATAATGTGTGCATCACTTTAACAGCATCATCTTTTAGAACTTTGGATAGCTCAACTGGGATACTATCATCTCCGCTGCTTTGTTGTTAGTAATGCTTTCTAAAGCCCATTTGACTTCACTCTCCAGGATGTCTGGCTCAAGGTCATCGATTTCACTGTCATCGTTGTCAAGGACACTGAGATCCTTCTTGTATAATTCTTCTGTGTATTCTTGACACCTCTTCCTGATCTCGTCTGCTTCTGTTAGGTCCTTACCATTTTTGTCCTTTATCATGGCCATCTTTGCACGAAACTTTCCCTTGATTTCTCCAATTTTCTTGAAGAGATCTCTTGTCCTTCCCATTCTATTATTTTCCTCTATTGCTTTGCATTGTTCCTTCAGGAAGGCCTCCATATCTCTCCTTGCTGTTCTCTGGAAATCCACATTCAGTTGGGTGAATCTTTCCTTTTCCCCTTTGCCTTTTGCTTTCCTTCTTTCCTCAGCTATTTGTAAAGCCTCATCAGACAGCCACTTTGCTTTCTTGCATTTCTTTTCCTTTGGAATGGTGCTGATTGCTGCCTTCTTTACAATGTCACAATCCTCCGTCCATAGTTCTTCAGGCGCTTTGTCTATCAACTCTTGTTCCTTAAACCTGTTCTTCACCTCCACTGTATATTCATAAGGGATGTGATCAAGGTCAAACCTGAATGACCTAATGGCTTTCCCAGTTTTCTTCAGTTTAAGCCTGAATTTTGTGATGAGTAGCTCATGATCTGAGCCACAATCAGCTCCAGGTCTTGTTTCTGCTGACTGTAAGGAGCTTCTCCATCTTTGACTGCAGAGTATATAATCAATCTGATTTCTGTATTGCCCATCAGGTGATGTCCACATGTAGAGTCGCCTTTTAGGTTGTTGGAAGAGGGGTTGGAAGAGGGTGTTCGCTATGACCAGCTTGTTCTCTTGACAAAACTCTATTAGCCTTTGCCCGGCTTCATTTTGTTATCCAAGGCCAATCTTGTCAGTTGTTCCAGTCACCTTTTGACTTCCTACTTTGGCATTCCAGTCCCCTATGATGAAGAGGACATATTTTTTTGGTGTTAATTCTAGAAAGTGTTGTAGATCTTCATAGAACTGGTCCACTTCAGCCTCTTCTGCATCAGTGGTTGGGGCATAGACTGTGATATTGAATTGTTTGCCTTGGATACGGACAGAGATCATTCTGTCATTTCTGAGACTGTATCCCATTACTGCCTTCCTCACTCTCTTGTTAACTATAAAGGCCACACCATATCTTCTACAGGACTCTTGCCCACAATAATAGATGTAGTGATCCTCTAAGTTAAATTCACCCATTCCTGTCTATTTTAGTTCACTGATCCCAAGATGTTGATGTTCAGTCTTGCCATCTCTTGTCTGACCTCATCTAGCTTACCTTGATTCATAGATCTTACATTCCACATTCCAATGCAGTATTGTTCTTTGCAGCATCAAATTGTTCTTTCACCATCAGACACATCCACAGCTGAGCATCCTTTCTGCTTTTGCCCAGCCGCTTCACTCTTTCTGTGGTTACTTGAACGTTCTTCCCCAGTAGCATATTGGGCACCTTCTGACCTGAGGGGCTCATCTTCCAGCGCCATATCTTTTAGCCTTTTGTTTCTGTTCAAGGGGTTTTCTTGGCAAGGATACTGGAGTGGTTTGCCATTTCCTTCTCCAGTCTGGGTTCTCAGCTGTGGCCTGTACATCTTGGGTGGCCCTGCATGGCATTGCCCATAGCCTCATTGAACCGCGCAAGCCCTCTTGCCACGACAAGGCAGCAATGCATGAGAGGGAAGAGTTAATATTAGAGTTATGCATAATCTCACTCCCTGATATTTGTTTGTTGGCGCCATCTCCTGTGGTGGCTATTTTGTGATTGGTTCTGCCTCCAGTGACAGCCATTTTGTGGTTGCACTCATTACCCTGTACCAGAATTCCAAAGGCACCCACAGGCTCTAAAAAGGTTGTAGACCCCTGCATTAATGTTTTTATTTTAGGTGTGCCTGCCCCTTACTTGTATTTCTTGTTTAAAATGACCCATTTTATGCTGGGGTACTCTCTACCTTACTTCACATAATCCTCTGCCTTTTAGACTACTATAATTTTTAGTCTTTGCAAATGAACTTGAAATATAGAACATATATTCCAGTAATCTCCTGTTTTGGCCTTTCTCATTATCTCTGTGAAGTTAAGGCAGCAATAGCCAAACCTCTCTGGCATTGTTCTCTTGCAGAATACAATTAAGCTGTTCCTGATTCTTGTTGTTTCAAAGTCAACAGGTGGCAAGACTTGGTCTGAGTGTCAGGATCAGCTAGGACTTGAACCCAGAACTTTTGAGGCTACATGCTGGCACCTCTTGAGGTGAGCTACAAAGCTGCTGAGCAGAGGAATGTCACAGTGGCATTGGTCTCTGGGTCTTAATTTGGCTCCTTTTAAACTCTGCTGTATTCCTATCCTGGCTTCCTTCCAGGTAGAAAATAGGTCACCTAGGCAAGAACCTGTCAGTCTTAGGCATTGCCTGTATGGTTCCCTAGACTTGTGCTAAGTAGGTATCTCAGTCTGTGAATGATGGGGCTGCCATAAGCCCTCAGAGGAAGATTGCCTGGGGTCCACCTGAATAGTGTTGACAACTCCAGGTTGGGGAATTCTTGGCTATTTGGAGATGGAATCTGGGGAAAGCAAGGTTTGGGGAGGGACCTCAGCAGGCACAAGTCCACCCTCCAAAGTGACCAGCCTCACAGAGGGATGGATCTCTGTAGTCTGGATATCAGGTGTAATTTTGGGAGATCTTCAGACCCCACCTGGAGGTTTGCAACCTTACCTGATGCTACCGAGAGCCAACCAAAATGTTATATAAAGACAGATCACATGACATCCTGTTAGCCAATGATTAGGCTATCCAGTGTACACCAGACCTTTTTTTGTCCTATTCTCTTTGTCACATTTATATCTTCCCCCTCTTCCCATAAGCTTAGGCTGTACATGGCCCCTCCTGCATTTTGTCCTCATGACAACTTGGTGAAGTAGTTTAAACTGAGAGAACATGGCAGGACCATCATTTCCTTCCCCTCAGTTTCTGTGTTTATAGCTACATTTGGAGTATCACCACACCTGAAAAAGGATAAGATGCAGAAAAGAGGAACCAAAATGAAGAGGGGGCTACACCTGCTGCCCTGTCAGGACTGTTTAGCCTAGAAAAAAGGTGAGTAAAGGGAGACATGGTAGAAGTTTGTAAAATTATGCATGCCGTGGAGAAAAGGGACTAGAGTTGCCAGGTCTGACAAATATCTGGAGACTTTAGGGGTGGAACCAAGAGAAAGGTTGTGACAAGCATAACTGCACTCCAAAAGGATTTCTGGCCATCACATTTAAAGGAACTGTGCTCCTCTTTAATGCGTTTTCTCCATTGGAAACAATGGAGGATGGGGCACCTTTTGGGGGGGGGGGCTCATAGTATTAGAACTCCTAGTCCAATCTTTTTGAAACGTGAGGGGAGTGTTGAGGAGAGGCACTAGATGCTATGCTGAAAATTTGGTGCCTCTGCCTTAAAAAAACAACAACCCAGAGCCCTGGATACTCAGATCAATTTACAGATACTTATGGATCAGTGGGGACTAGTCTCCATAGGGTATAATGGAATGCTTAGAGGACACTTCCTCCCCCTCCCGCACTTTCTGATAACCTTGAAGCAGGGGGAAGGCCTCCAAACCAGGGAATCCCCTGCCCCCATCTGGTGATTGGCAACCCTAAAAGAGACAGAGAGAAGTTTCTCCCTCTCGCATAATAATAGAACCCAGAGTCATCCAGTGAAGCTGAACGGTGGGAGATTCAGAACAGGGGGGGGGAGGAAGTATTTCTTCACACATAATATATTATGAGATTTTAGCTTTTGAATGAGGATTTTTCATTCTGTGAAACCTTATGCTGTTGGACTCGGTTGGCCTCATCCAGCAAAATCTGCTGCGACTGGCGGTTGAGGTTGTTGGACAGAAGTCCTATTAGGGATGCCAGAGACTGCACCAGGGTCTCCTACATGTCCTTTCTTACCCTTTTCTAGGGATTAGCAGTTCTAGCATTTCCAGTAAATTCAAGTTTTCTGTTTTTCTTGCATAGAAAAGGAGGGGGAAAACCTGAACTTGCAGTATTAAGGCCAATATCAATAGACCATTACCTTCTCATTTCATTTTGATAATAAATATATATTTTCCCTCAGCTTGCTTCTTCTAACAACAGTAAAAAGTTTTCTTCATAATCCATTTCTGCTCATTTCGTGCATGTTCCAGTGGGGGACATGAGAAGAAATGAACAGGCAGAGGTACTTCTGGCTAGGAATGAAAACACAAAGGCTCTTCGGCCTTGAACCTTTAATATATCGTCTTTATTTCCCTACCCCTTGCACGTATGTATTATTCAAAAGCGTGTCTCAGTTATTTCAGGATTTTGTCAGGGCATTAGGTTTTTCAGCCCTGACCTGAGGTTGACGTGTTACCAAAGCAAAGAACACGGAGCAAAAATCTTCCTCAGCCGAGCAGTGAAAAGGATGGCGCTGAGCTTATCCGCTGTGTGGTGTGGCCATGCTAGCCTGCTTTCTGTTATTAGCTGTGAGGATTAGCTCACATCATCTTTCTTTCCGAAGCTGTTGTAAGGCTCAATTAAAACCACATTGCCTCTGGCAGTTTCTTCGCAGCAGGCTAGATCTCAAGTGTAAATGTACCTAAAGAATAGGTTGATGAAGAAAATATTTCAAACCTGAATCACAGGGAAGGCTTAAAGCAGCCTTAGCAAGAATTAAGCTAGAGCTTTAAGTTCTAAAATGATGGCAGGAGCAGCAGTAAGGCACTGGGGGGGGGGGGGGGGGGTTGCTGGACAGCACTGTGGGTCCCAGCCAGCAATGGGATGTTCTGACCACACTCGTCAGAGTCAGGTGGAAGCACCATGATGCTACCAGTAGGTGAATGGAACCCATCTCAGCTGCTCACAGTCAAAAGGGACTGAAAGGCCTACAGCCAGAGGGTGAAGTAAGAATGGGTTGCCAGCTCCAGGTTGGGAAATACCTGGAGTTTTTGGGGGTGGAGCCTGAGAAGGGTGGGTTTTGGGGAGGGGAGAGACTTCAGTGGGGTATAATGCCATAGAGTCCACCTTCATCTGATGAAGAAAACTGAGTTTCTTGAAAGCTTTTTGCTACAACAAAATTTGTTAGTCTTAAAGGTACTACTGAACTCTGTTATTTTGCAGCAACAAGCTAAAACTTGTGGGCATTCGATGAAATTGCTGAGCAGACAGGTTAAAACGGATAAAAGAAAGTACTTCTTCACCCAAAGGGTGATTAACATGTGGAATTCACTGCCACAGGAGGTGGTGGCGGCCACAAGCATAGCCACCTTCAAGAGGGGGTTAGATAAAAATATGGAGCAGAGGTCCATCAGTGGCTATTAGCCACAGTGTGTGTGTGTGTATATATATATATATATATATATATATTTGGCCGCTGTGTGACACAGAATGTTGGACTGGATGGGCCATTGGCCTGATCTAACATGGCTTCTCTTATGTTCTTATGTCTTTGCCTTCAAGTTTAATCACTTTAATAATTCCAAATGGGTAGCTTTGCTAGTCTGTAACAGCAAAATTAAGAATGCCAGTCATTACTGAAGAGACCTTTGTTCAAGTGCAGTCATTCAAGAGGTTCAACTAGATAATCTTGGTCTGTCTAACTCTTTCCCAGGATTTTTGTAAATTTAAAATAAGTGAGGGAAACATGTAATAGAAGAATCTGTTCCTAAAAGTCTGTGTCCTTCTGACATGAAGAACCTTGGGGGTTGAGAATATTTGTTGTTATCATGATGACGACGATGATATTAATGATGATGATAGAGAATTGTCACAGTTGTCAGGTATTTGATTGATAGATGGTGTTATGCAAGTTCTTAGGAATTGTAGATATATCTTCACAGGATTCTTGCTGTTCCAAGCAGCACTGTCTTCTATTTCAAGCTGAACAGGTGTGCTACTCCAAGTTCGGAGGATGCTGGGTAGGGGAAGCATCGTTCTTTCTTGGCTCTGAAGGATCAGGGAGCTCCTCCAGTCCCTTAAAGCCGAGAAAGAACACTTGGCGCATCCCCTCCCCAGTGCCCTCTGAGGGAGGGGAATCACTGTTCTTTCTTGGCTCTGAGGAATTGGAGAGCTTCTCCAACCCCTCAGAGCCAAGAAAAAATGAGTTGGAAGCTCAGGGACAGCATGAGTGGAGAGGGGGTGCCCACCTCTGCTGGGAGCTGGTACCATAGGCAGTCGCCTAGTTCGCCTACTCCCATGCACTGGCCCTGGTGATAGCAGGGTATTATACTCCAGGTGTTTGTAATCAGAAGTCTCAAAGAATCTTTGTTTCATCAATCTCCATGATCTTGTCTGGTTTGTGCTCCCATGAATTTCTAGCTCATAGTAAGCCATACTTCTTGAAAAGATTTCAGTGCAACTTAGTGCCTCTTTATCTTAACATTTGTTATGGTGAGTTTGAGCAACTATCTGATCAATTGTTTCATCTTTGTCTTGCAAAGTCAATATTAGCTGTTGTCTTCTAAATCTTGGCTTTCATACTACTCATTTCAAGTGCCTGCTGTTGTGAAGCTAGAATGAGAATTTTTTCTTTCTGTCTTCAAGTGCCCATTTTGGGGCCACTTCCAGGTATTTTCACTATTAACTTTCTGCATCTTTCAGATATTGCCCACACAAGTGCTTTTACTTCCAATTGTCAACTTTTATTTATTTATTTATTTACTTTTGATTTATATCCTGCCCATTCCAAATGGACTCAGGGTGGCTAACTTGAGTTTTGATTGCAATCTTTTTCTGTAACCTTAAATAAGTCTGTGTTGTATAGTTCCACTAGAAGCTTCTCTTTGCTTTTCTTGAGGTAGACATTCAGTACTCATTTTACTTCTTCAACTGCTTGCTTAACTTTAAGGAGATCTCTACCACCTAATCTTTCTTAGTAATTAAAGACAATCAACATCACTTCTAGGGTGTAGTGAATGATGCATTGTCATTATCTTGTGAGTTTTGTGATCTATTGCTTCTAATTCTGCTTTTTTCCCCAGTTGATAATGCCAGTTGTGTATCTTAGAACTTGGACTGTCCATGTGTTAATTGCCTCTACCGTGTTGCCTCCATTAAATTTTGTTCGCAATACCCTTTTAACTCCTTGTTTGTATTTTTCTTAACAAAGGTATGTTTGATGTCAGCTTCAAAAATTCCAAGATATTTGTAGTTTTCTTCAAAGCTTGGTGTTTTGATGTTTTGGCATCTTGATTTCTCCTTGCACAATGATCTTTCCTCTATTCAGTGCTAATCGGCATAGTTGTCAAAGCTGCTATTATTATTATTATTATTATTATCAAACTTACCCTTTTGTTAGAGAAACTACCCTATAGGAAAGAAAACCATTATCTAGGGCTGATGAAATTATTGTTTGAGAAATAGACGTTTCATGTAACAAACCGTCGTAGAAGCCTGCTGTTGATAAGATTAATCACGATTGTCAGGAAAGATAACTTTTAACAATGCCTTAAATTAAATTAAAATGTCAAAAGTGGAACTTTACAATGACGTTAATATGAAGGCATGCTTTGTGGAGAGTATTGTTTAAATTTCTTGCTGAACATCCTCCATCATCTTTATTTTGCTACTCATTGGTGTTTGAATTGATTGTTTCTTTTGAAGTTATGTAAGTAATTTTGTTGAGCTATCTAAAAGTGAATTTGTGTGATTCAGAGGGTATATAAAATCATGAACCGTTATGCTGCGTTCATAGAAAAAAAATGCACCATTGCCACTTACATTAATCTAACACCCCTTTGTGAGGAAGTAGTTTACCTTCTTTCTCTCCTCCTTGGATCCTCACATCAATCCTCAACGGTAGGTAACGCTAGGTAGTAAAGTGACCGAGGTTATTCAGTGTGGTCTCCCCAGTTCCAATTCAGCATTCTAATCCCTATCCTGCCTGTACTAGATTATTAAGACCAGCTAAAAATCCATAAAAAGTGAGCTATCAAGATAATTAGACTTCTTCAACAAGCTGGATTTTTAGAATAAATTAACAAATGAGTAAGGGGAAAACAGTGCTAGGAGTAGGAGTGCCAGCTCTGGGTTGGGAAATTCCTGGAAACTTTGGGAATAGATCCTGGGAAGGGCAGGATCTGGGGAAGGGAGGGACAGCAGTGTACAATGCCATAGGGTCCACTCTCCAGGAGAACTGATTGCTGTCAATTGTAATAGCAGGAGATCACCAGTCACCATCTGGAGGTTGACAACCTTATCTGGGAGGCATGATTTTAAAAGCCCTTTGTCTGTTGCTTGTAATAGTTTTACAAGCAATGGAGAAGAGAAGATATCCCGTGGGCTCAGGTTATGGGCATAACTTGGTGCAAAGGAGGTCTCAACCTACCCTCTCCATTATTTAAAGTAGTGGTTCTTAAGCTTTCATGCACCCCAGCCCCTGTACACAACATTAGCATCCAAGCCTAGGGTTGCTAGGTCTGTGTTTAGGGTTGCCAAGTCCAATTCAAGAAATATCTGGGGACTTTGGGGGTGGAACCAGGAGACATTGGGGGCGGAGCCAGGAACAAGGGTGTGACAAGCATAATTGAACTCCAAGGGAGTTCTGGCCATCACATTTAAAGAGACAGCACACCTTTTTAAATGTCTTCCTTCCATAGGAAATAATGAAGGATAGGGGCACCTTCTTTTGGAGCTCATAGAATTGGACCCCCTGGTCCAATCGTTTTGAAACTTGGGGGGTGCTTTGGGGAGAGGCACTAGATAATATACTGAAAATTTGGTGCCTCTACCTCAAAACACAGCTCCCCCAGAGCCCCTGAAACCTCCAGATCAATTCCCCATTATACCCTGTGAGAATCTATCTCCACATAGGGAATAATGAAGTGCTCAGCAGACGTTTCCCTCCCTCCCCCTCCCCCTCCCCTCCCCCCCTGTTTTCTGGCAACTCTGAAGTGAGGGATTGGCCTCTCTACTCATGAGTTGCTGCCAACTTCTTCAAAGTAACACAGACACACCATCCCAAGAGGAAGGCTTTCAATAGGAGATTGAAGCCTCTGGAGGTGGAAAGGCACATGGTCCTCTGGGGGTGGGGCTTCCCCTCACTGGCCAGCTGACTGGGGGTGGGAAGGAGCCTGGGAAAGCGGAAGAACCCCTGCTGGGACCTGGGGATTGGCAAGCCTATCTGTGTTGGAAAATACCTGGAGACTTTGGGGGTGGATCTGGGAGAGGACAAGGTTTGTGGAGGGGAGGCGCCTCAGCATGGTATAATGCCATAGAGTCCACCCTCCAAAGCAGTCATTTCTCCAGGGGAGCTGATCTCTATTGTAAAAACAGGAGACCTCCAGGCCCCACCTGAAGGCTAGCAATCCTATTAAGCCACTAGTAAAAAAACATAAAAGACATAAAAAATAAGACATAAAAGCAGCACTCTGGGCAAAGCAATTTCCAGTGCAATAAATAGTTCAGCCCTAAGCAGAGTTATGCTCTAGTGTAATGTGGTAGTCAGAATGTTGGACTAAAATCCAGGAGACCCAGGTTTGAATCCCCTCCATACTATGCATTTTCACTGGATGACCTTGGGCCTGTCACTCTCTGCCACTTTTCTGAATAAAATGGAAAAGCTGAGAAATGCTTTTAGTCTCCACTGTGAGCTACTTTGGGTCACTGTGGGGGGAGGGGAAGTGAAGCATAATAAATCGATACAGAAACCACCCAAACCAGCCTTTCTGTTTTAATAATTGTCTGCCCGGCCACCAATAACAATTAGCACTGTAGATCATGTTGCTAACCCTACATCTTGCTGAGAGTCTCCATGTTACCAACAGGACTGCCATGAACATTGACCAGGGATATTAGACACTCTCAGGGGTATTAGATAATTATCCTATTGGCCAGCAAATTTAAATTTTGTATAACTCATCCGGAGAAGAGTATTTTCCGTGGCATCTGTATATTGATTGTAACATGTAGATTGGCTCGTAGTCCTTGTAAGAAAAAATAAAGAATGGCAGGAGGGAATATGAGTATTGTTATACCTTCTTTACCTTTTTAAACATGTAAGGTTTCCATATTAGTGGAAATTCTTCTGGTGATCAGAAGAAAATTAAAAAGCAATTTGGGTTCTTTGTTTTTCCTACTTGCTCTGAGAACAATGGTGGGAAGTTACTTTGCAGACAGATGTCAACTGAATCACAATTCAGTTGACTTTGGCCAAAAAAGGTAATGATTCATGACTTGGGCATCATTTTAGGAACAACAACAAACAGTCCTGGGACACCTTAATGACGAACAAACGTGCTTTGTCCTTGGTTGTTTTTCTGCAATAGAATAGCATGATGCTGAGGGCAAGTGATGGCTAACTTCATCCAGCTCTGCTTGTGAGTTTGCAAGGGGCATATGGTTGGCCACAGCTGAACTCAGAGAGCTGGACTAGATAGGCACCTTAGGAATATGCTTCTCAGGGATGTCATCTCTTTTGCTCAGCTTTAGTCATCAACTATAGTTCTGGGAAGAGAAATTGCTTTCCCCGCCCCGCCCCCCCCCCCCCAAATACACTATTTTTAGATATTGCCATTGATTACTTTTACTTTCTTTCTTCTCTTTTAAAAGAAGTATTTCTCTTTCATTTCTGTTTGATTTCTCCCCCCCCCCCTTTTAAAAGAAGGGTTTCACTTTCATTTCTGTTTGATTTCTACTTGAAGAGAAATCAGTGCATCCTTTTTGTACCTTCAGCCCTTGTGGTTATTTTATGCTATACACCACAGGGTGGTGCTCTAGCTGGAGCACACAAAAGTTTGGGAAGCACCTGCAGAGGAAAACTCTGGAATTTTGCAGAACCTCCTGCTCCTTCTTTGTTAGAATTTCTTTGTGATCAAAACACAATTGTTTAGAAATGGACTCCAAGTTACTTAAAAGACGGATAGAAGTGGATTGCTTGATTTCAGGGAGAAACTGGGTAAAGAACCACCAAGAGAATTTTTCTTACTAACCCCACAAATGAAGGTATTTCTTCTTCTTCCACTGTGTAATGTATAATTTTATTTGCAGTTATTTTTGAATGTTTTAGATTCTGTTGATAGTGTAGTTGGTCCATTATTCTACAGTGGACAGAGAACAAAACAGGAAGATTAACAGGAACCTGGGAGAATATTACCCTTTCCAGAAAATGTTAAAATTGTTCAAATGGTATCTGTTGAGGAAGAAATAGTTTATAGATGAACTACAAATGATGCTGGATATCAGAAACCAGATCCATGACATAGAATTTAGCTACAAAAAGTAGCCCATGTAGTGATAACATGGATGAAACCCAATGGCACTTGAGGTGGGGGGAGGAGAGATAAAGAGATGTTTTAAGCAGGGCTTTTTTGATCAGGAACGCAGTTCCAGCCGGCTTGATGTCAGGAGGCCTAATATGCAAATGAGTTCCTGCTGGGTTTTTTCTACAAAAAAGCCCTGGTTTTAAGTGTTTCCTCTTCATGCCATTTCCTTCCTTAAAAGTACCTTTTCCCACGGTTGCTTTAGCTGGTAACAGGGGGAAAAGACAGGCCCATATTGTGCTTGTCTTTTTTCCCTTCGTAGGGTATGAAAAGCAGCTTGAAGTGAGGTGACTGTTTTTGATCAGGGAAATGTCACAGGGGAAAGAATTAATCATCCTCTCACAAAGCACAGGTAGCCTCAATCCAACTCTTTGCAACTAAATTACACAACTGGGGATCCAGTTATGGATTCAGTCAGGGCTTTTTTCAGCCAGGTAGAAAAAGCCCAGCAGGAACTCATTTGTATATTAGGCCACACTTTCTTGATGTCACCATTGTTTCACATAGGGTTTTTTGTAGAAAAGGCCAGCAGGAATTCATTTGCATATCAGGCCACACCCCTTGATGTCAAGCCAGCCGGAACTGTGTTCCTGTGCGTTCCTGCCCAAAAAAGGGGATTCAGTGTCACATCTTACTTCTGACAACAGATGACGACTAACTGTGAGCCCCAGCTCTTCAAAAGGCCACCCCTTCAAGTTGTTCTCAAAATCTGGCCAAGGTAGACAGTTTTCAGATTTGGAACAAGCAGGTTTTCCCATGTATATTTTTATAGGTTTGCGGGTGAATAATACCATGAAATAGGGAACAGATTAACATTGTGGGGGGACCCTTACAACATCCAAAGAAGCCTGAACCCACAGTATAACAATGAAATACATTCAAATTTAAATGCAAATTATGTTCACAGAAATAAAAAATGTTTTACAGGTTAAACAACAGATTGAATTACCTTTCGACACACTGTTTTGGATAACCTTAAAAGTATAATATTGCCGTAGTTTATTGATACTGCCTAAAGTTTTCAGCATATTTACATTTTCTTGCTATTAACATTTTAGCAGCTAAGATTAAATATAAACAACACACAACATTTATAAGAGGCTTTAAACATCACAATTTGTTTTTTGACAACAACAAAGGGCTTGTGCAAAAAGTCTCTATAAAGTTTTAAAGTCCACCGTATTTCCAAATGTGGTGAGCAGACGTCCCAATATACCCTCAACGTGGATAGCCAGTAGGGTTGCCAAGTCCAATTCAAGAAATATCTGGGGACTTTGGGGGTGGAGCCAGGAGACATTGGGGGCAGAGCCAGGAGCAAGGGTGTGACAAGCATAATTGAACTCCAAGGGAGTTCTGGCCATCACATTTAAAGGGACAGCACACCTTTTAGAATGCCTTCCTTCCATAGAAAATAATGAAGGTTAGAGGCACCTTCTTTTGGGGCTCAGAGAATTGGACCCCCTGATCCAATCCTTTTGAAACTTGGGAGGTATTTTGGGGAGAGGTACTAGATGCTATACTGAAAATTTGGCGCCTCTACCTCAAAAAACAGGCCCCCCCAGAGACCCTGACACCCGCGGATCAATTCCCCATCATTCCCTATGGGAATCGTTCATGGAGGTGCATAATGGCTGTGGGGGTGGGGCTTCCCCCGCCGGCCAGCTGCCTGGGGGAGGGGGGAAGCCTGTAAAACCAGGGGATCCCCCGCTGGGACCTGGGGGTTGGGAAGCCTAATAGCCAGCATATTCTGCATGTTTCAGCCATCAGTCATCTCCATCAGGGAGGGGTAATGGGCAATCTATTTATTTATTACATCATATTTATATCCCACCCTCTCCGTGAGCGGACTCTGGATGGCTAACAGGCCAAGTGGCATCTAAAAACAAGTACAGTCCACCATTAATATCCATTTACTGTCCTCAACAGAGTAACAAGCACAATGTCCTTCCAGTGAAGATTTTGATTGAAGATGATTGATGATTGAAATGTGCAGAATATGCTGGCAATCCACGTTGAGGGTAAATTGGGATGTCTGCTCACACATTTGGATATATTGTGGACTTGAAAACTTTATAGAGACTTTTTGCACAAGCACTTTGTTGTTGTCAAAAAAACAAAATGCAAAGCTTACAGCTACTTGTAAATTTTGTGTGTTGCTTATGGGATTTCTTATATACTTATTCGTGTTTACAATGTACTTTATATAAATTGGTCAGAAGTAGTACTCAAATTGTATTAGTTATTTGTCATGGATCTTCTTCTTGTTCCAGTCTCTTTCCATGATCCTCTTTATTGTTTGCTTTGCATTTAAAATTAAATATAAAGCACATTTACATTCTCTCCTTTTTTTTTTTTTTACATAATCATGTTTTAAACCAAGGAGAATAACTTTGGAAAGTCTGAGAATTTCTGTGCCAAGCTGTTATTGTTAATGGACTTTGAATGTTCTTTGTGTGCCCTCCTGTTCTGAACCACATACTAATTTGTACAAGTTGTGTGATTACTAACAGAGAGCAATCACCTCACAGCCTTGTACCGGAAGGAGGAGACCATCAGTGTCCGGGGAAATGGCCACATCCACAGCCCCCGTTTCCCAAACAACTACCCAAGGAACTTGTTGTTGACGTGGAGGCTATTTTCACCTGAGAATACAAGGATACAGCTGGTGTTTGATAGTCAGTTTGGACTGGAAGAGCCAGAGAATGAAATCTGCAGGTGAGCTGGTGGACACTTTGCAAAATGTGAATCTTAATTGCAATAAAAAATATCAGCCAAGATGAATTCACAGTTGGCACATTTAAGGAAGACTGTGGGAATTATATTTCAGTTTCATAAGATGCGTGGGTACAGAGGTTTGACTCCATCCTGGTCAGCTTCCTTCCCTCAAGCAGAAGGTACTTCCTGTGGTTTTAACCAATGGCCAAACAGCAACTCAAAGTTTGACTTCCCGAGGCCATAAAGATGATCTTACCTGTTAACCGCACAGAGGCTGGGTCCAGACCGGCATTTTACGTTGGCACATTTTACGCTGGCACAGGGACGGGATGCGGGCAGACCAAAACGACAACTGCAGATTCATACCCCGCCCTTCTCTCTGAATCAGAGTCTCAGAGCAGCTCACAATCTCCTTCATCTCCTTCCCCCACAACAGACACCCTGTGAGGTGGGTAGGGCTGAGAGAGCTCTCACAGCAGCTGCCCTTTCAAGGACAACCTCTACAAGAGCTATGACTGACCCATTCCAGCAGCTGCAAGTGGAGGAGTGGGGAATCAAACCTGGGTCTCCCAGATAAGAGTGTGCACACTTAACCACAACACCAAACTGGCTCTCACAGCATGACCAAACACACAGAGCTACCTCCCACTCCCACATTCACCCCATCCCAGTTGCACCTCAAAAAGCTACCATTTCTGAAGTGGTGGCTTTTTGAGGCGCAACTGGGACAGAGTGAGAGCGGGACAGGAGACAGCTGCGCACGTTTGGTTGTGCTGTTTTGGTCCACCCATGTCCCATCCCTGTGCTGGTGTAAAATGCCAGTCTAGACCCAGCCAGAGACCGTCTGAATTAATTCAGCAAACAGCAGTGCTAAACCCAGGTGTGATGATAGATAGACAGGCAGGCAGAGAGATATGCATGCGATTTGTTTCCACATTGTAAGAACAAAAATTAACAGCTTGCATAACAGAAAGAATACGCCTACAACGAAGACATGTGGATTTAAAGATTAGATAAAGACCACACATTTTATATGTACTGTATATTCAAAATAGAAGACTGAAGACTAGACTCTCAGCTCTTGTTGTGACTTGCTTACCTATGTAGGTTAAAAGATATAGTATACCAATATGTGTATCTCAGGGTCAAACTACATGTTAAATAGGATTACACTTCTTGCCCCATGTTCCCCTGGCACTGATTCCCTCCCTTTCTTCTGTGGCTGCTTTTTAAAAAACAAAACAAAACTTAAATTATATATCAAGGGATCCTATCATGTCAAGTGTAGTACAGCCATCAATAAAGGTCATTCAGTGATACTGGTATTGAAGCCACAGCCTTCAGTTTGCAAGGGCTGAGAAAGGCTGTTAGCGGTAGGACATTTTGGTGATCATCAGGGCTTTTTTTGTAGCAGGAACTCCTTTGCATATTAGGCCACACACCCCTGATGTAGCCAAGCCTCCAAGAGCTTCCAGGGCTCTTAGTACAGGGCCTACTGTAAGCTCCAGGAGGATTGGCTACATCAGGGGTGTGTGGCCTAATATGCAAAGGAGTTCCTGCTACAAAAAAGCCCTGGTGATCATTATTAGGGCCCCCATGAGTTGGAAGCAATTTAACAGCACATAACACACACTAGCATGAAGGAACGCCAGATACCAAACATTCTCAGGGCAGCCTCTTATCCTCAACTTCTGTTTGGAATGTACATTTGTGCACTGCAAGAACGTCACAGGCTGTTATTATCTTGTGCTGGCTGGGGTTAAGATAATTCAGGGCAGTTCTAAGTCTTTAACTGATTTAATTTGAATTTGTTCTTTTCCTTTATGGTTGATGCAACACGATTCTACATCTATTTACTCAGATGTAAATTCTAAACCATTGAGAGCTACCTAGGAAGCAGGTTTAGGAATACGTCTCAGATAAAGCAGGCTGAACCGTTGTGAATGACTGAAAAGTCTCCCGCCAATATGGGGTGGAGGGACTAAAAAAGTTTGGGAAGAAACGGAGTAACAAACTATTTTGTCCAATAAAAACTCCGTCATTGAAATCACTGATATAAGTGCTAAATTCGTATTTTAGGCTCAGATCCCAATAACATTCCCAACAGGTCTTTGGATATATCTGGAAAACATTCAGAACTTGATACATGGCCTTTCTTATGGGACAGGTGATAATTCTATATTCTGTATAATTCTATATTCTTACAGTGCCCAATAGGCTCCTAACGTGTACATTTTTAAAAGGTATGGATTACACACACACACACTACGCTGATTGGACTGTTAAAAGTATATGCTACTTGTGCAGACATCTCCAGTGTATGAAGATCAAGCCTGAAATGGAAGCATGGCCAGTGAGCAGATTTATATAGCAATTACTGTCGTGTTCAGCGGCATACCAGAGACCCAAAGAGGAAGAATACTGGGGCTAAAAGAATGAAAATATTGCTACGTGGTACAAAGGAGCAAGCCAGTACATAATGTCAGACTAGTATGCAGTATCTGAAATTTAAGATGGCCTCCTTAACGTTTGGTGCCTAGATTTTTGGAGAAGGAGAGAATTTTTGTGTTAATTTTCTTCTTAAACTGAAGGTTTCTTTAATGAATTAGTAAATCCCTTCTGGGGAAACCCAGAAGTCATGTCATGCCTTTTTAGGAACTGGCAAAAATGCTAAAGAAAAACATAGAGGTTTCGGCAATTCCTAGGGAGAACTGGTGTCTCTTTGGGGGAAAACTGGTTTTACAACAGAGTTTCATCCAATTTCTAGAGAGGCATTATGTCACTTCTGAGTTTTTCCAAAAGTGATGTCATGCCATCAGCTGACGGCCATGACTGAATGTAGGCTACCTATTGAGGAGCAGAACACAAAGTTAAAGAGAAAAAAAAATCATGTTGTGCTCTTCCATGACCCTGAGGATTGGGGACCCCAGAAAAATTATAGCCATGAATTACAGCATTATAAAAAAAAGATGGAAAATTGGCCAGTTGTATTCTGCAAACATTAAAACAATTGGGTTTCAGCATCCAGTGGCTGATTTTAAAGAGATTTCTTTCTATGATCTGTCAAGCTGCATCTGACTTATGATAAATCCATAGGAGTTCTCAGGAGTGGAATTCTAGCAGGAGCTCCTTTGCATATTAGGCCACACCCCCTGATGTAACCAGTCCTCCAAGAGCTTACAAGGCTCTTTTTTGTAAGCTGTTAGAGGATTGGCTACATCAGGGGTGTGTGGCCTAATATGCAAAGGAGCTCCTGCTAGAATTCCACCCCTGGGGGTTCTCATTCAGAGGAGGTTCGCCATTGCCTGCCTCTTTATCATGATCCTGGTATTCTCGAGGTCTGACATCCAAGTACAAGCCAGGGCCATCCCTGCTTAATTTCCAAGATCTGATGAGATCAGACTAGACTGACCCACCCAGGTTAGGGCTCGGTGAATTTACAAGGACACTACTCTCCTTAGGAATGCATCACAAGTTTCAGCTACTACTGAGCAGCGTAAGCTGCAAAGAGTTGGATTTATGCCCTGCCCTTCACTCAGAGTGATTTACAATCTCCTTCCCTTCCTCTCCTCATAAAACCTGTAAGGTAGGTGGGGCTGGGAGACCTCTGAGAGAACTATAACTGACCCAGGTCACCCAGCTGGTTTTATGTGGAGGAGCAGGGAATCAAACTTAGTTCTCCAGATTAGAGTCCACCACTCTTTAACCACTACACCACACTGGCTCTCTGAATAGGACTGAGCAAATCAGGACATGGTACAGATAGATTAAAAAAGGCTTTGTAGAGCAATGACATGTGGAAAGTGGATATAGCTGTGTGTTTTGATGTATCCTTCAAGAGGGATTACCATTATTTAGAAAGCACCTATTATTTAAAAAGCAAATATAAACCAATCTCTTGCCAATGGGTTAAAAGCCAACAAAAGAGACTAAGAGTAGAAGGGAGAACGGAGCAATAAAAGATTTAGAAAAAATTAAAGATTACAGTGATTAGCAGAAGAGCTAAGAGAAGAGATGGTCTTTCTTGTAAGAGGGAAGGACTTAGGTTCCAAGGAAAAAATGTGGAAAATGTGTACTAAAACTTCTAGTTTAGAACAAGAAAATTGTTTCCCCTGGTGCTTGTGTTTTCACAGACACCAGAGGGAAAAAAACTACAGTGCCCTCTTAGGTTTCCCCAGTTCAAGCCGGGGGCAGGGTTCCCCCCAATTTCAGGACCTCTAACTCGCCACCCCATAAAAAGCCCATGAGGGAGCCAAAGAGTTCACCCGGAAGTAATGTCATCACACTGGGCATATCGTCCACATGGAGCTCTAGCAATTGGGTAAAAACTTTATGGCACCACAGAGTTTTTCACCCGATTGCTAGAGTGTTGTGTGCACGATGTGCCAGGTGCGATAGCACCATTTCTGAGTGATGTCATTATGTCAGGTGCACAAAACACACACAAAAACAATCTCCCGCTTGGAGCCAAGTAAGACTTGGAAACTCTATGCCCTCTCCCTCCAAAAATTCTACAATGTGCTCTGGGTGCTGTAATTGTAAGGTTACATCCCCTGAGTAGCATCCTCAGACTACTTGGCAGGACTCCATTATATGAGCCTATTTACTTATCTGGAAAATGTTATCATCTGGATCCTTCGGTCTAGGAGTATACAAATGCATCCGTTTTCATACTTTTGTTGTTATGTCTTTCTGTCTCACCCACTTTTGTTGCTGTTGTTCCTGATTGTTTTGTTTGTTTTAAGAATCATTGCAAGAAAACAGAAGATGGTACCAAAATGAACACTTGTGGGTTCAGTTCTCATTGGGGACAAATGAAAATGAACTTTTCAAGCATCTACTACCACTCAAGGCAGGACTTTTAAATTCATAGGAAGCATGTCCCTTTGCCACCCCCTCCTCTCTGAATTGCCACCTCTTTATGAGGAAGATACGAAGAGGAGACCCCTTGGTTCTCAGCCAGTCCTTGTGCTTACCCTGATTGCCAGGCTTCTGTGGTGGCTGCAGGACTTGCTTTGAAAAGGGCAGCTTGGGCAGGTCTCTGATAATGACACCAATGATAGCAACACCTTTCCTCATTATTTAATTCATGCGTAGACAAAAATAAACTGACTCCATAACTGAAAAAAATGCACAGGGAGAGCAGACATTTGGAAGAAGCCCAAACCAATTCCAGTGTTTGTGGATTGACTCCCAAAATCAGGAGTAACATGAGCAGGCCTTGAATTTAGCAGGAGCTCACAGGAGCACAGCTCCTGAACCTGTCTGACACCCCCCTCTTCCTTCCCGCCCACCTACCTTGTCCATTGAATAGTAGGTGAGAGCCAGTTTGGTGTAGTGGTTAAATGTGCGGACTCTTATCTGGGAGAGCCGGGTTTGATTCCCCACTCCTCCACTTGCACCTGCTAGCATGGCCTTGGGTCAGCCATAGCTCTGGTAGGAGTTGTCCTTGAAAGGGCAGCTGCTGTGAGAGCCCTCTCCAGCCCCACCCACCTCACAGGGTGTCTGTTGTGGGGGAGGAAAGTAAAGGAGATTGTGAGCCGCTCTGAGACTCTTCGGAGTGAAGGGCGGGATATAAATCCAATATCTTCTTCTTCTTCTTCTTAGGTGCAGCTGCATAACAATCCCTGGATGAGCTCCACCACCTATTTTCCTACAAAACGACCCCTGGACATGAGTATGCAGAAACCGTCTAGGAGACCCAGTTTGCTAAGCTTGATAGGGTGTCAGAATTGTAATAGAGAGATCCAGGCCCAAATTCCTGTTCTGTCATGATGTTTACTTGGATAGCCTTGAGTCAGTCAGCCTCTCTCAGCTTAACCTACCTCACAGGCGGCTGTGAAGATAGCACAGATGAGAGTTCCATAGAGAAAAGATGCGATAGAGTGTGTTTAATATAATAGAACATACACATCTTCCATGCAGGGCCGACCCTGCCACTAGGCAAACTAGGCAATTGCCTAGGGCACTGGCCTTCTGGGGGCACAAAATTGGGTGCCCCCATGTGATCGTTGATGTTCTCAGTACAGGGGTGGGGGCACCAGAAGTTAGCTTTGCCTAGGGTGCCAGACGGTCTAGGGCCAGCCCTGCTTCCATGTTGGTCACTCTGGGAATCTAGAGAATTTGGCAAAACTCAGACTGTCTGTACTCTCAGAAATCTGTAATCTCTGGGTTTTTGTCTGATTTACAAGCAGTTCAGTACATAATCCAGTACATGCTCTTGTTTGTGTGGTAGTCTTGTCAATCAAGGAAGAGGAAAGTTAAAGGAGTAGATAAGGAAATATGACTAAGTCATTGTCTGAATGCAGAGTTTGTTCTTTTTAATGTTTATTTGCATAAAGATATGATTTGGACACAAAGGAGCCATATTCTTCACCGCACTGGCTGCTTTATGGCTCTTTTGCTTCCACAGAGTGTTCAAAGCATATGGATGGATTTTAGCCCATAATAAATAAACTGCAAAGTTCTGTTGGGGATTTTTAGAAGAAAAAAAATTCAAAGGGCTTGTTGCCAAGGAGAGATTCAGGCTTGTGTAAATTTCATGTGACACGTTTCCAAGGAAAGATCTCTGTGGTTACAGCACTATCATTTTAAAAGGTTGAAATATCAGATCTGAATACACTACTCAGCTCCATTATTGTTCAGAGGGGTCAGAGCGACTTGGCTTAGTTGGTAACGTTGAATAAAATTTCCATCACAATATACTGACTTCAGTGATATCTGAAAATTTGGGACAACTTTCTTTTAGATAAGATAACAGATTGGATTTTGCAATATGAAGGGGCATCCAAGACAAACACCTTAATGAGCATGTGGTCTTATGTGGTTGAATGCATTTTCTGACAATTTATCAAATTTCTCTCATATGCTACATGTTACAAACAATGATGTATATCTTTAGAATGATCTATGAGTATATACCTGATGTCTACTACAGGAATTTCATAACATACATACTCTATATATGCTGAGACATTTTATGAAGAAACTAATTCTGAAAAAAAAATACTGGCTTGGCCTTTCAGGTTGCATTCACACTACACTAACTAATGTTTTACATCTGGATTTTTGCTATTCTTACACAGTAAAAATCTGGATGTAAAACACATTAGTTAGCATAGTGTGAATGCACCCCCAGTCTCTTAACTATAGGCCTGCTGTTCTCTTCTCTCTATAGTGCAAATACCTCCCTTCCCTGGTCAACACTTTCAGTGGTGGTTCATTACTCCTACACTGACAATAGCCATGGTCAAAGTTAACCAGAATTAGCTTTTAACCAGGGTTTGTAAATAGGGTTGCCAGCTGCAGGTGGTGGCTGGATAATGCCCGTAATTACAGCTGGTCTCCAGATGAAAACTAATAAGTCACCAGGTCCGGATGGCATACATCCAAGAATTCTGAAAGAACTTAAAGATGAACTTGTGGATCTCCTGACAAAATATGTAAACTTTCATTGAAATCTGCCTCCGTTCCTGAGGACTGGAAGGTAGCAAATGTCACCCCCATCTTTAAAAAGGGTTCCAGAGGAGATCTGGAAAATTACAGGCCAGTCAGTCTGACTTCAATATCAGGAAAGTTGATAGAAACCATTATCAAGGACAGAAGGAGTAGGCACATTGATTAACACAAGTTATTGAGGAAGACTCAGCATGGGTTCTGTAAGGGAAGATCTTGCCTCACTTACGTGTTACAGTTCTTTGAGGGGGTGAACAAACAAGTAGACAAAGGGGACCCAATAGATGTTGTTTACCTTGACTTCCAGAAAGCTTTTGATAAAGTTCCTCATCAAAGGCTCCTTAGTAAGCTCGAGAGTCATGGAGTAAAAGGACAAGTCCTCTTGTGAATAAAAAACTGGCTAATTAATAGGAAACAGAGAGTGAGTATAAATGTGCAATCTTTGCAGTGGAAGATGGTAAGCAGTGGGTTCAGTACTGGGTCCCATGCTCTTTAACTTGTTCATAAATGATTTGGAGTTGAGAGTAAGCAGTGAAGTGGCTAAGTTTGCAGATGACACTAAATTGTTCAGGGTGGTGAGAACCAGAGAGAATTGTGAGGCACTCCAGAGGGATCTGTTGAGGCTGGGTGAGTGGGCGTCAACATGGCAGATGAGGTTCAATGTGGCCAAGTGCAAAGTAATGCACATTGGGGCCAAAAATCCCAGCTACAAATACAAGTGGATGGGGTGTGAACTGGCAGAGACTGACCAAGAGAGAGATCTTGGCGTCACTGCAGATAACTCACTGAAAATGTTAAGACAGTGTGCGATTGCAATAAAAAAGTCCAACGCCATGCTGGGAATTATTAGGAAGGGAATTGATAACAAATCAGCCAGTATCATAATGCCCCTGTATAAATCGATGGTGCGGTCTCATTTGGAATACTGTGTACAATTCTGGTCACTGCACCTCAAAAAGGATATTATAGCACTGGAAAAAGTCCAGAAAAGGGCAACTAGAATGAAAGGTTTGGAACACTTTCCCTATGAAGAAAGGTTAAAACGCTTGGGGCTCTTTAGCCTGGGAAAACATCGACTGCAGGGTGACATGTTTGTGGTTTGCAAGATTATGCATGGGGTGGAGAAAGTAGAGAAAGAAGTACTTTTCTCCCTTTCTCACAATACAAGAACTCGTGGGCATTCAATGAAATTGCTGAGCAGTGGGGTTAGAATGGATAAAAGGAAGTACTTCTTCACCTAAAGGGTGGTTAACATGTGGTATTCACTGCCACAGGACGTGGTGCAGACTGCAAGCATAGCCAGCTTCAAGAGTGGTTTGGATAAAAATGAATGCTTTGCAAAGTAGATTGTAGTCAGGGCTTTGTTTGTAGCAGGAACTTCTTTTTCATATTAGGCCACACACACCTGATGTAGCCAGTCCCCCAAGAATTTACAGTAGCCCCTGTAAGAAGAGTCCTGTAAACTCTTGGAGGATTGGCTACATCAGGGGTGTGTGACCTAATATGCAAAGGAGTTCCTGCTACAAAAAAAAGCCCTGGATTGTATGGCATTACACCCAGCTGAGGTCCTGCCCTTCCCAGGCTCCACCCCCGAAATCTCCAGATATTTCCCAACCCGGAGTTAGCAACTCGGTTTGTAAACCAAATTGAAACTTCTGTACTCCTTGAATTAATGGGGCTTCAAGAGGCTGTAACTGGGGCTTGGTGTGAAAAAAAAGGTCTCTTTTGAATAGATTACTGAGTCCATTTCTGAGCAGCGAGCTAAGCACAAAGAAACATTTTGACACCCACTTCTTGTTCTTTCACCCTTGCTCCAGATACGACTTTGTGGAAGTGGAAGACATATCTGAAATCAGCACGATTATCCGAGGAAGATGGTGCGGGCACAAGGAGGTTCCTCCAAGAATAACATCAAAAACAAATAAGCTGAAGATAACTTTCAAGTCTGATGACTACTTTGTGGCTAAACCTGGATTCAAAATTTATTATTCCCGTGTGGTAAGTGACTGGGGCGCTTGCTGGATTCAGACAAAAGCTGTGGAGGGGAAAGACAGTGGGAGCTTTGAACAAAAGCAGAAAAACTGACAAGCTTTTACGTCAGTCTTTCTTTTCAGAGAATCTGTATTTCAAAGCAAAATGACCACCCGCTTGCTAAATAAGAACTCAGGGGAAACCATAAATTAAAAGTAGTTTCTATTTGTTTTAGTAACGTGTTTCAGAAATGCTGTCAGAGTCTGGGCAGAAGGGACAGTCTGAGGGGCCTGTCAAAGAACCAGAACAATAGCAATGGAATTAGTTGCTCTTTTGAAGCTTTAGCGTAATTATCATGTGAAATCAGAGAGAAGTGTCTTGGGAGGAACTCATAGTTCAGATGTGCATGGGTCATATACAACCAAAGCTGTAGCCGGCAGAGTATGCCTTAGCTGGTTGTTGATTTAGGCATCTTGTTTACTCTCCATCACCCAAACCTTGCAAGCTCACCACTCCTGAGAGCCAGTGTGGTATAGTGGTTAAGAGCAATGGACTCTGATCTGGAGATTACCCACTCCTCCATGTGAGGCCTGCTGGGTGACCTTGGGTCAGTCGCAGTTTTCTTTCAACCCTACTTACCTCAGAAGGTGACTCTTGCGGGGAGAGGAAGCGAAGGTGATTGTAAGCCTCTTTGAGACTGCTGAGGGTAGAGAAAAGCAGGATATAAAAACCAACTCTTCTTGTTGTTCTTTTTTTTCCTATATGTAAAAAGGCAGATTATGTATTGGGCTGGGGACCTCAGGACTCATGGTAGACTGCAGATCTCATTTCCCCCTCAGTTCTATTGACCCCTTTTCCTCTGGTCTTAGGGTTGCCAGGTCTGTGTCGGAAAATACCTGGAGACTTTCTGGGTGGAGCTGGGAGAGGGCAGGGTTTGGGGAGGGGATGGGCCTCAGGATGGTACAATGCCATAGAGTCCACCCTGCAAAGCAGCAGTTTTCTCAGGGGAGCTGATCTCTGCCAGCTGGAGATCAGTTGTAAAACCAGGAGATCTCCAGACCCCACCTGGAGGCTGGCAATCCTGTCGAGTCTTACTCTCTCTGGGTTTTTCAGTCTTCATTCCTTTCAGTACTATGGACCTGATTTTTCTCTGACACCTCCATTTTTTTTTCAGTGTCCCCACTCATCCACCCTCTTTAAGATACAGGCAAAATAAATTTTGGTTGAACATTAAGGGAAAACTTCCTAACGGTAAGAGTGATTAAATAATGCAGCAATTACCTAGGAGTAGTGGGCTTTCTCTCACAGGAAGTTTTTAAGCAATGACTGGACACAATATCTGTATGAAATGAACTAGCTTTGAGGTTCCTGTATGGAACAGGAGGCTGGATTACGATGGTTTATAAGGTCCCTTCCAACTCTCAGACACTGGCTAAGAGCTGTGCAGTATGGCTACATAATGCAAACAAATCTATTAAAACTTCAACAAAAACAAAAATGGAATCAGGACAGTTGACTTATTACTACTCTATACCTGTGGAAACAGAAATACCTAACATTATATCTCAGTGCAAAAGAAGACTAGATTGATTGCAGGAACGTGAATACAGAAGGTTCTTAAGCTGGGTACTCCGAATATCCTTCCCCATCATTAAGTCAAGATCCAGGTGGGCAGCTCTGTTGGTCTGAAGCAATAGAACAAAGTTGGAGTGCTCCTTTAAGGCCAACGGACTTTTATTCACAATGTTGTCTGATGAAGTGTGCTTTTAGCACACGAAAGCTTACACTGTGAATAAAACTTTGTTGGTCTTAAAGGTGCTACTGGACTCCAACTTTGTTCAACTATAAAATGCATTTAACCACCTAAGCAACCAAGGAACAGAAACTTAAAGAGAATCTTATTGAAATCTTTATTTTTTTTAAAAAAAGAGTCTGGATCTGATCACTGCTGAAGTCAAGATATTAAGCTTCATTGACTATTGGTTGGGATCTGCACACACTGTTCTTTTGAGTAAATTACTACGCTGTGTAGGTCTTTCATCTGAATGGAATTTAGCAAAACAACAATTTACTATATTCTCTCTGGAGTATCACCGTGGATGAAAATGAAGCAATGCAACATTGTTTGATACTCCAGAGAATTCCTCTTGCAGTTATCCAGTTTTATGAAAAAGCGTGTACAGCTGTAGGACCCATGGGGGCAGGGATAGAAAGAAAGAAAAATATGTATTACTCCAACACAGCAGGTTTTCATCAGTGAAAAATGGTAAATATTGTTACTGAGCATCTATCATGTCAGGCAGGTGAATGGAAAGGTCTTTTCCGTCCTGGGTAATCATTAGGAGAGCCTTATCTGTTCCAATATAGTAAGAATTCAGAATGTTCCTTCTCTTTGGTGTGGAATTCCTGAGCATTTTGTGGCAGAGGTAAGATGAAGATGCACCTTTCTGCTTTCTGGTGGACATACTTAAAAATAGTGCATTTCACATTCAGTATCTTTGGTTAGTATTCTGCATAATCTCTCTGGACATACTATGCATGAGATCTACTGCTAACTGGCAGTCCCTGAAGTTTAAACTCTGCATTGCTTCAGGCACTTTGTTTTTCTGAAACATATAATATTATATATCATGAATCTGGGAGAGACTGAACACTGGATGCTAGTCACCAGAATATTTTCTTCCTTCCCCTGCCCCGGGTACTGTGAGAGAACTTATATGTCAGGTTGGGCTAGAAAGAAATGAACTCACAGAAGGATTCATTTAGGCCTTTCATACAACAATGGTGTTATTAGTTTATTAATGTGGCAGTTTATGCTAGATAGTTTGAATATGTGGACATTTGGGGAGGCTGTGTCTAACCTTACCTGTGAAAATATTTTGAAAAGTGGATTGAGTTTGTTGCCAGCCCAGATATTAGGCTAGCCTCCATTGTAAAGTGTGATCAGCCAGCTCGGAATCAACCCAGAACACTTTATTGCAAGAAGAAACAGTCACAAACAGCACAGGCACTTCACTCATTATATATACTCTGGTCATGGTTAATCATACTCCCCTAGCAGACAATACTCCAGAATCCTTTATTTTCATCTCTTTGTTGCAAGTTGTTACATTCCCAGCATCCTGATTGGCCAGCTCTTCCAGGCTTCAGGATCCTGGTTTGCAAGGAGTGCCTGTCTCAAGCTCAGGCAACAAGACCCCAGTACAACACAATGCATAACAGCCTCACCTTCCACTTCGGAGAGCTCCTGCCCTGGCCCCTACCTCTTCTGTTACTGCTTGGTGGAGTTGTGGAAGTAAAATGGGGAAGAACTGGTGTTGCGCCAATGTTGCAATATCACTTCTGGCATGAACCCAGAAGTGAGGTCACTACATCAACTCAGCACTCTAGGATTTACCACAAAAGTTATGTCACTTTCAGATTTACAGGGGAGGTGATGCTGTGGTGTGAGGTCACCCAATCAGTGTAACGCTCTAGGATTAACCACAAAAGTTATGTCACTTCCGGGGTTACAGTGAAGGTGATGCTGAAGCTCTTCCTCCAGTAAGGAGACCTTAAATTGGAAGAAGGGTCCTTAGACTGAAGGAAAGCTTCAAACTTTCCTTAGTGTTGTGGTAAAGGCATTGAATACTATTTTAGGCCAGCAAAGTATCAGTTAGGTGGTTCATTTTCACCACTTCTGGGTCTCCTTCTGGGTAAAATTGCCATTTAACCTGCGGAGGGTGCCATTCTACCATAGGCACCCCAGTTTCTGGACTTATGCTGGGGCAGCATATCTTTAAGACCTCCTCTCCCTATATGAGCCCAGGCAGTCTTTATGGTCAGCTAACCAACTTCTTCTGGTGATCCTCAGCCCCAGATATGTCTGGCTTGCCTTGACTAGGGCCGGAATGAGCTCCCCTCAGCGATCAGAGCCCTGCAGGATCTGCTGTAGGGCCTGCAAAACAAAGCTCTTCCACCAGGCTCTTAGCTAAGGTAGAGAACACTATTTTCTATCTGGTCTCCCACCACCACCCAGCGCTTGGGATTGAATGGCCTATAGATATGAGTGAGGCACTGTTAGTTGGGTTTTGGTGAACTATCTGATATTTTGATCTATTTTATTGTCTTTAAAGTTATCTAATCGCTTTTAACTCTTGTTGTAACCTGCCCTGAGCCTGCTTTGGTGGGGAAAGCAGGATATAAATCAAAATAACAACAACAGAACAGGTTGTCAGGTGGATTTAACTGTCCCACTCTCGCTGCTCCACGCTCTCTCTGTTGAGTGGCAGGAACGAAAGCAGGCAGGGAACAGCATCTCATAACACTGTTACATCCCTATGATCTAGGAATTCCCTAGTCTCCATGGTTTCCCAGTAAAGATTGGAGTAATTCCTAGAGTGTTGGGCAGCGCCATGATGTCATGGCATTGTTGAACATAGTTTGCCCAATCTCTGCCCCGCATGTCCTCTCACTTCTCCCCTGCTTTCAACGAGCAACCCTAACAGTATCTTATTTGAGCACAGATATGTTGGATCAATGCATTTGAGAGAAGCCACAAAACCACTTGCCATAGCCTGCAAAAATTCCACCACATCCTTAAAAGGGGCATTTATTGGAAAGTGATGAAGAGGTGTGCATGTGTTCTCATACCTTATATGCTCTTTTTCATAATAATAAAGAACACAGTTTGAAGGAAATGAGTCCCATTTTGTATTTTGTTTATCTCCATCCTGGAGTTCTCAGCTTAAGGGTTAGCAGGCTTGTATATCTCCTTAACTCCTTCCAATTCCTCTATTATTACAACTGTATTGGAGTGCCTAACCTAATATGGAATTCAGTGGGCATGTTTCAGAGAAACTGCTACTAGTTCTGCAGATGCTGAATGGATTCTATGTAATAAAGCAAATTCGATTTTATTGGATCAGATAATCAAATAGCATTTGCATAATTCAGAATTTGGTTCTCTGTACTGTAGTATAATTTAAGTTTTTGACACCGAGCAAAGTGATGCCTGTGAATGATGCCTCGGGTCTCTTTCTAATCATTGTGCTTTTATGGATTTAGCAAGCGGTGCAGGTTTTATCAGACGTACTAAAGGTACATCTTGCTTTTGATGCCAAAATTACTGCGTTAAATCAATGTCTATGAATTTTCCGTGAAATTGCATTAGAACGATTGCAGTGGTGTTTGCTGCCTTACAAAAAAAAAAATCCATGAACCTCCATTAGAAAGTATGAACCCCACTTCATTTGCGGCAGATAACATCAAAAGCCAGATAAATACTTTTGGAAACCGTATAAATAGATTTAAAAAAAAAAAAAAAAAAGTTACAAACACTCTCTGGAGATAGAGGACTTTGTATAGGGGTCTTCAACAATGTTCCCTCTAAGCCGCAGAGTCTTGTGAGCAAAAATTCTGCTTTGTGAGCTGCTGGCACTAAAGTTGTGAGCTACTGGCATTAAAGTTGTGAGATACTGCATAAATTAGTCCGCTCTGGGACCATCCTTCCTAAGCTAGGACAAAAATGTGTGAGCCCGAGGCTAAAAATCTGAGCTAGCTCACGCTAACTCAGCTTAGAGGGAACACTGGTCCCCAACTTGTTGCCCATTGGTGTCATGGCATCTGCCAGCACCTTTCCTGGTGCCTGCCAAGGGCTTTTAGAAAGAGGGCAGGGCTAGAAAGGGCTTTTGTCTAGCAGGGCTTCTGATTGGCTATGTAAACAAAAGGGTATTCTGTTAAACATAGCTTCTCCATGAAATATTTGTGAGTTGCAAGTAAAGTTATATAAAGCCTTGTTCCATGACATTTAATAGCTGGTTTCATCCAGTGGTTGTATGGTTAAGTGTGTGGACTCTTATCTCGGAGAACCAAGTTTATTTATTTATATTTATTTTATTCGATTTTTAGCCCGCCCTTCCCATAGAACAGGCTCAGTTTGATTCTCCATTCCTCCACTTGTAGCTGCTGGAATGGTCTTGGGTCAGCCATAGCTCTCTCAGAGCTGTCCTTGAAAGGGCAGCTTCTGTGAGAGCTCTCTCAGTCCCACCTACCTCACAGGGTGCCTGTTATGTGGGAGGAAGGTAAAGGAAGTTGTAAGTAGTGTTCCCTCTAAGCTGAGTTAGTGTGAGCTAGCTCACAAATTTTTAGCTTCCAGCTCACACATTTTTTCTTAACTCAGGAAGGATGCCCCCAGAGCACACTAATTTATGCAGTAGTTCAAAACTTTAATGCCAATAGCCCACAACTTTAATGCCAGTAGCTCACAAAGTAGAATTTTTGCTCACAAGACTCTGCAGCTTAGTGGGAAGCCACTCTGAGACTCTGAGATTCAATATGTTCTTCTCTTGTGGCAGACATTTGGTTATTCTGCTCACTGTGTCAGAATTTTAAAAGTGCCAACAGGTTCAAAAAGCTTGGGGACCTCGGTTTTAATCCATTGCCAGAATCCATCCAGTATAATATAGGTGATACTGGCTCATTGGTGGTTTTATCTGTTCAGTTATCTTCATTCAGAACTCTGAAAGCTATTACTGCGATTACACAGAATTGTGGTATTGTAGAATAGAGAATAGAGTGTAGAATAGAGTGAAGGTAATCTCTAATCACTTTGACTTGGATCCCATGGGAAATCTCCATGAATGAAAAGGATTCCCATCTGTGAAATGAGACTTCCTCTGCTCCCATCCTGTTCCATCCCCAAATTTCCCCCCCCCCCCCCCGCTTCCTTGTTCTGCATCTGCAAGACAGGAAACCTACATGAGAGGGGAATCAGAAGTCTATGGTAGGAGGTGGAATTTGGGGAAATCACCCCCTCCCTTTAGCATTATCCATTATCACAAGATCAAAATCTTCTTAAGGCCTGGTCTAGATATGCAGCAGATTAAGATGCCATGAGGGAGAGTCTGCTGAGAAGGGACTACACCACTCCAGTTAGTTACCTGTGAACAGTCTTGCAGGGTTACAGTTTCCCTACATTAATAATTCCCTGTAAACAGAAACCTAGCACAGCATGTCAAAGACCAGGCTAAGAGCTGTTTCCCTGATGTGCTGTTTTTAATTTGCAGGATATTTTTTTCACCAACCCTAAATCAGACTTTTCCCTGCAGCCGCTGTGGCCGGACCTGCCTGTCCCACATTGGTCTTGTCAGCCACCAGCGAGCCTGCAGCAAACGTGGACTATTGCACCCTTCTTAAATCTTCGTTCGCGAAGCCAAGCCGAGAGAGAGAGAGACATTGGAGCATTAAAAATGTAGGCATCTGAAGTGGTATGGCTCCATCTACCCAATAGAATCTTCTACCATAGTCTCTTGCATTTAATAAATGGAATAGGATTAGGGGTTGTTTTGTAGAAAAATAGGTGGCGAAGCTCGTTAGCATAATTCATTAGCATTATACATTGTTGAGGACCCCTATACAAAGTCCTCTATCTCCAGAGAGTGCTGCCCGCCCCCCCGCCCCCCCGCAGCCAAACACGATGCAAGAAAAGAGAGCCCCAGGCGAGTGAGGCCTGCATGGGCTGGCTAGAGTTCTAGCCAGCCCAAGCAGGCCTCGCTTGCCCTGAGCTCTCCTGGGCCACCCCCACCCCCAATCAAAAGGGCAGCAAGCCATCCACCACCCAAAATCACATAAGCAGTGGAGAAAGGGTGGCATGGGCTTCTCCAGGGGTTAATGAGAACTGCTGGGGTGGGGCAAAGCCTCTGTTAACTGACTGGCTGCCTGCTCTCCTAATCCAGGAGATCCAGAATTGTTATGCAGCAGCACCTTCTATTCAATGGACAAGGTAGGTGGGGAGGAAGAGGGGGAACCCTCAGAGAGGTTCAGGAGCTGTGCTCCTGTGAGCTCCTCCTGAATCTGAGGCCTGAATAGGATCAATCACAACAATTAATTTTTCTTTTCACTTGTACTATAAGAATTCGGTCTCCAGGTCTGTAAATGTTTTTTGAGCTGACATGATAAACTTTGGCATAAGTCAGCCTGTTGTCTTATGAGACCAGCACTATGTCCAAGTGAAGGCTGCTAGTACTGCCCTCACTTGGTGACCTTCAGAGGCAACATCAGTGATGTCTGTAGTTAATGAGTATAGTGAACACAAATACTGCAGAGTATTACATCACTGGTACTGAGGGGCTAGCACGGTATACTGAATAATCCATCACTGATGCTGACTCTTGAGAATGTATCCAGAGCTAGGTTCTCAGATAAACTGGCTGCTTTGGAAGGCGGACTCTATGGCATTATTATCCACTGAAGTCCCTCCCCAAAGCCTGCCCTATTCAGGCTCCACCTCCAAAATCTGCAGGTATTTCCCAATCCAGAACTGGCAGTCCTTCCCAGGAAAGTTCCCTCACTTTCCACAGCTGAGGTTCCTTCCTCCAACTCGCCTCCACCTACTATTCATAGCAGCAGCTCATAAGGAGTGGCCCAAGGCCTGGATCTTCCAGTAGCATGTTCCACCCTCTTTCCCTTCTTCCACCACATCATCATGGGAATTGCCTCCCAGTGCAGCTTTAAAGGCTCTCTGACTGTGTTACAGCTGGTTGGAGTCTGGCTGCACCAGAGCTAGAGGCCTCCAGGACAGCTCCTGTGGGGTATCGTTTGGTCTTGGGCTGCTTTCTCCCAGAAAGAACTTCCACAATTGTCTCCTTTGGCTTCCCCTGGTGTTGGCTGGCTGGGCCTGTCTGTTTGGGTATAGATAAGTATTTTTATTTCAGAAGGAATTTCTTAACACTTTTTAGAGCTACTTTAAATCTTGTGGCTGTTTTGGTGTCAGTTTTTTTTTCTTTTTATTGTATCGTATTGATGTTTATTTCATTTTATATTATATTCTGAAAATTTCCCTCTACCATTACCAATCGGGAAGGTTACAGACCCATGGTCTCTCTTGGATATATTATAGGTATTCCAAATTGAAATGTCTATAATGGAGACATTTAAAAAAATCACTGACTTGTGATCACAAACATTACTGCCCAAAGGGAAGATTCTTTTGTCTGAGTATGTCATTATTTACAAAATTAAGGACCCGCTAAGACTTGTAGTGGTGAGCTCCAAGGACCACTGGGAGATATTTGCAGACTTAGGTCAAATAATATAGATGTTTTATAAGTTCCATGAGTGTATAGAACATTTATTTTTTGTGTGCTTTTATTATTCCATTGCAGCATTGTTAGCGAGGAAGACAAACATAAGAACATAAGAGAAGCCATGTTGGATCAGGCCAATGGCCCATCCAGTCCAACACTCTGTGTCACACAGTGGCCAAGATATATATATATATATATACACACACACACACACACACATATACACATACACTGTGGCTAATAACCACTGAAGGACCTCTGCTCCATATTTTTATCCAATCCCCTCTTGTAGCTGCCAACACCTCCTGTGGCAATGAATTCCACACGTTAATCACCCTTTGGGTGAAGTACTTCCTTTTATCCATTTTAACCTGACTGCTCAGCAATTTCATTGAATGCCCATGAGTTCTTGTATTGTGAGAAAGGGAGAAAAGTACTTCTTTCTCTACTTTCTCCATCCCATGCATAATCTTGTAAACCTCTATCATGTCACCCCGCAGTTGACATTTCTCCAAGCTAAAAAGCCCCAAGCGTTTTAACCTTTCTTCATAGGGAAAGTGTTCCAAACCTTTAATCATTCTAGTTGCCCTTTTCTGGACTTTTTCCAATGCTATAATATTCTTTTTGAGGTGCGGTGATCAGAATTGTACACAGTATTCCACACTATCGATTTATACAGGGGCATTATGATACTGGCTGATTTGTTTTCAATTCCCTTCCTAATAATTCCCAGCATGGTGTTGGCCTTTTTTATTGCAATCGCACACTGTCTTGACATTTACAGTGAGTTATCTACCACGACCCCAAGATCTCTCTCTTGGTCAGTCTCTTGTCAGTTCACACCCCATCAACTTGTATTTGCAGCTGGGATTCTTGGCCCCAATGTGCATTACTTTGCACTTGGTCACACTGAATCTCATCTGCCACGTTGACGCCCACTCACCCAGCCTCAACAGATCCCTTTGGAGTGCCTCACAATCCTCTCTGGTTCTCACCACCTGAACAATTTAGTGTCATCTGCAAACTTAGCCACTTCACTGCTTACTCTCAACTCCAAATCATTTATGAACAAGTTAAAGAGCATGGGACCCAGTACTGAACCCACTGCTTACCATCTTCCACTGTGAAGATTGCCCATTTATCACTCTCTGTTTCCTATTAATTAGCCAGTTTTTTATTCACAAGAGGACTTGTCCTTTTACTCCATGACTCTCGAGCTTACTAAGGAGCCTTTGATGAGGAACTTTATCAAAAGCTTTCTGGAAGTCAAGGTAAACAACATCTATTGGGTCCCCTTTGTCCATATGTTTGTTCACCCCCTCAAAGAACTGTAACAAGTTAGTGAAGCAAGATCTTCCCTTACAGAACCCATGCTGAGTCTTCCTCAATAACTTGTGTTCATCATCAATGTGCCTACTCATTCTGTCCTTGATAATGGTTTCTACCAACTTTCCCGGTATTGAAGTCAGACTGACTGGCCTGTAGTTTCCCAAATCTCCTCTGAAACCCTTTTTAAAGATGGGGGTGACATTTGCTACCTTCCAGTCCTCAGGAACAGAGGCAGATTTCAATGAAAGATTACATATTTTTGTCAGGAGATCCACAAGTTCAACTTTGAGTTCTTTCAGAACTCTTGGATGTATGCTATCTGGACCTGGTGACTTATTAGTTTTTAATTTGTCAATCAGTTGTAGGACCTTTTCTCTTGTCACCTCAATCTGACTCAGGTCTTTCAACACCCCTTCCAAAATTAGTGGTTCTGGAGCGGGCAAACACTTCTCATCTTCCACAGTGAAGACGGAGGCAAAACATGCATTCAGCTTCTCAGCCATCTCCCTATCCTCCTTCAGCAATCCTTTTACCCCTTGGTCATCCAAGGGCCCCACTGCCTCCCTGGCTGATTTCCTGCTTCTAATATATTTGAAGAAATTTTTATTGTCGGTCTTTGTGTTTTTTGCAATATGTTCCTCATAGTCCCTTTTTGCCTGCCTGATCACAGTTTTGCATTTGATTTGCCACAGCCTGTGTTCCAAGTTCCACTTGGACTAGCTTTCCACGCTTAAAGGAGTACTTCTTACCTTTTACAGCTTCCATTACTTTCTTTGTTAACCATGCAGGCCTTTTCTTATACCTGTTTGTGCCTTTCCTAACTTGTGGTATATATTTTATCTGAGCTTCTAGGATTGTAGTTTTAAATAGCCTCCAAGCTTTCCCAAGGGTTTTGACTGTATTTACCTTTCCTTTCAGTTTCCTCTTCACATGCTTCCTTATCTCAGAGAATTTACCCCTTTTAAAGTTAAACGTGGTTGTACTGGTCTTTTGGGGCAACTCCCTATTTATACAAATGGTGAGATCAATAACGTTATGGTCACTGCTCCCAAGCGGTGCAATCACTTTTACATCTCTCACCAAGTCTTGGGCATTACTTAGGACCAAATCCAGGATCGCCCCACCCCTGGTAGGTTCTGGACCATCTGCTCCATAGCACAGTCATTGAGAGCATCTAGAAACTCAATCTCTTTCTCTCGAACGGAACACATATTAACCCAATCAATCTGTGGGTAGTTAAAATCAACCTATTACAACACAGTTTTTAAATTTAGCCACTATCTTTAATCCTTCCATCATATTATAATCGTTCTCTATCTTTTGATTTGGTGGGTGATAACAAACTCCCATAGTTAAAGTTCCTTTTGGGCCCTCTATTTCAACCCAAAGAATTTCTAGAAGGGAATCTAATTCCCTGACCTCAGTCTTACTGGACTGTATACCCTCTCTGACATAGAGAGCCACCCATATATATAACTTATATCCAGGAATCACCGTGTCCCAATGATTCTCCTCATTCCACCAAGCTTCTGAAATTTTCACAATGTCTATGTTTTCCCCCAACACTAAACATTCCAACTCACCAATTTTACTTCGAACACTCCTAGCATTTGCATACAAACATCGATGATTCCCCATGCAAGTTAGGCCTGCCACCTTCCTCCTGCTGCCTCGAGACTTTGGCAGACACTCCATACTGTTTGTCACCATCTCAGTGGACAGCTCTGATCCATTACCCGGTAGAAAAGTAACAGCTAACCCTTCATCTCTTTGAGATGAGACCTCCCGAACAACAGACATTTCATCTCCTGTCAGCTTTCCCCCAAGATTTAGTTTAAAAACTGCTCTGCCACCTTTTTGATTTTAAGCGCCAGCAGCCTGGTTCCATCTGGGGACAAGTGGAGACCATCTCTTTTGTACAGCTCCCGCTTGTTCCAGAAAGCATCCAAGTGCCTAACAAACTTAAACCCTTCTACCCTACACCATCGTCTTATCCACACATCGAGACTTCTGATTTGTGCCTGTCTCTCCAGCCCTGCATGTGGAACAGGTAGCACTTCTGAGAAGGCTGCTTTGGAGGTCCTGGCCTTAAGTCTCCTGCCTAGCAGCCTAAATTTTTCCTCTAGGACCTCTCGACTGCATTTCCCCACATTGTTGGTGCCAACATGCACCACGACCACTGGCTCCTCCCCAGCACTGTCTATCAACCTATCTACAACACACGTAATGTCTGCTACCTTCACACCAGGCAGGTAAGTCACCATACGGTCAGTACGTGGTTTTGCCACCCATCTGTCTACTTGCCTAAGGATCGAATCACCAACTACCAAGACCCCCCCCTCTCTCTCTCTCCCTGCCCAGGGATGGTTCCTTGGCGTGAAATGATACCCGCTCACCAACTGAAGAAGAGGTCCCTTCTGAGGGCGCATTCCCCTTATCCTCAGCACAGTGCCCTGTTCCCTCTCGACCCTCATACTCCCTGGCAGCAACGGGGCTGCCATGTTCAGAGTGGGGCTCATCTAATACATCCTCGAGAGTCTTCTCCGAGTGCCTAACTGCTTCTCCAGGTCAGTCACCTTGGCCTCAAGGGTACAAATTCATTCCCTGAGGACCAGGAGCTCCTTGCATCGAGCACACACCCAAGACTTCTGTCCTGTGGGCAGATAGTCATATATGTGACACTCAGTGCAAAACACTGGAAAGCCCCCACCCTCCTGCTGGCATTCTACCTTCATGATAGCTTTTTTAAAATATACAGTCCCCTTTTAAATCCTGTTTGTTTATGTGGCTCTCCTTCTGGAGGGTCTACTTACCTTATTGGGAACACGAGGAAAATAGGGATCTGGGTTCCTGGTCCTTACACAGCCCCCAGGCTAAGAAGCCCTTTAGCTCGTGCCCTTTAGCTCGCGCCTCTGGCAAGGCACAGCTTAATAATGCAAAGAGGGTGGGGCCTCAGTCTGCCCCAGGAACACAGCCACTCCTAATCAATCAGCAATAATCACCTTCAGCCCACTCAAACCAAACAAACAGCAGTTTCCTAGCAACCACAAACTCAGAATTTTCAGCAATCACACAGTCACACAAACTCAGCAACTTCCCCAGCTGTTTAGAAAGCCAAACCTCACCCTTATAGCACTTCTTATCTGCTCTCTCTCAGAGCTCTCTGAGTCTAAAGATTTGGAGGGAAAGCTATTAGGACATTTTGTTAAACTATATCTCAGGGTGGAAATCTCTGCTGTTGTATATTTCTTTCAAACCTGACTTGCTTTAAAAGCCTCAACAAATGAATCTTCCATCACTCCTTCAGGCAGATCATCACAGAGAAAAATCTCACTGTCAGGAAAATTTTTCGACACAGCAAACCTATATTTCCTCTTTCCATAATGTCTCTACATCACTCATGCTGCCGTTTGTCATTCTGAAGATCTATGCAATCTCTCCTACTCTTTCTCTAACCAACCTTTCTCTCTCTCTTTTTTATAAATACCCTTGAAGCAGCTGACATATATCAGGTTTGGATGCCACTAGCATAGACGGATGGATCCACCAATGGCTACCAGCCATGGTGGCTAAAGGAAACTTCCATATTCAGAAGTAGTACACCTCTGAATGCCAGCACTAGGAGGCAGGCAATATCAGGGGAAGTTTTAACCTCTGTCGGCTCTCCAGGGCAACTAGTTGGCCACTGTGCGAAAAAGGATACTGGAGGGGCCAGTTCTCTAATCTAGCAAAACTCTTCTTATATTCTTAGAAGATTTTCATTTAAAACCCCGCTCAGATTAAATTTAGTTTGCCAGCCTCATGGATTATTCCATTCATTATGTGTTACATGCCACCAAGGCTTGTTTGTAGCAAGAACTCCTTTGCATATTAGGCCACACACCTCTCATGTAGCCAATCCTCCAAGAGTTTACAGGGCTCTTGATACAGAACCTACTGTAAGCTGCAGGAGGACTGGCTACTTCAGGGGTGTGTGGCCTAATATGCAAAGGAGTTCCTGCTACAAAAAAAGGCCCTGAATGCCACAAAGTTCCATATACTGCTGTCTCCTCACGTTAATCCCAAGTGTAAAATTCTTGCTCTTTAATGCACATGGGGCTGCCTTATACTGACTCGGACCATCAGTCTACTGAGAATGGCAGTGATTCTCCAGGGTCTCAAGCTGAGGTCTTTCATATCACCTGCTGCCTGGAGATGCTGGGGATGGAAGCTGGGATTTTCTGCATGCAAAGCAGAGGCTGTTCCACTGAGCCAAAGTCTCTCCTGATATTAAATTATTCAGTTCGGTGAACAGGAGAACCTTGATCCATTCCTCTGCATAAAGTCTTGGGTTTTTAGCACTTTGACAGATAACGGGGTCCTTTGTCATCCCTTAATTAGTTGATTTATTGGTTTTGAATATATTTTCTGTACTGCTTTTCCTTGTTGTTCAATACCAATTGTAATCAAACAGATTACAGCCAGCCAGGTCCTGAAAACAATATGCAAAAATGCTTCCTAGTGGAATGATTAAATCAAGTCAGGAAAAAGAACTCGTCTAAACGATATTTGTTTATTTGGTGCATTGTTATCCTGCCCTTCCTCTAAGGAGCTCCAGTTTGGCAAATGTGGTTCTCCACGCCTTCCTTTCACGTTCACAGTAATTCTGTGAATTAGATGAGGATGTGAGAGAATGACCTGTCTAAGGTCACCCAGATAAGCAGGAATGGTCAACTGCTTCTTCCCAGTCCTAGTTATTATTCTAACCATTATACCATGCTGGCTTTCAGTCTTATGCAGCCATCTGAATTGAGTAAGAGAAGACACAGACCCTGCTTTTAACCAGAAACCCATTCCAAACTGATGGAGTCGGCACAAAATATTCTTGCCCTGGTAGTCACAGATCTCACCTCCCTTAAAGGGAGGAGGAGAGATTGGATTTATACCCCACCCTTCACAAGCCAAAAGAATCTCAGAGTGACTTACCATCTCCTTTCCCTTCCCACAACAGACACCCTATGAGGTAGGTGGGGCTGAGAGAGCTCTTGAGCAGAACAGCCTTGAGAGAACTTGTCTCAGATTTTGAGAGAACTTGCGGCTGACTCAAGGTCACATCAGCAGATGTGGAGGAGTGGAGAATTGAACCTGGTTCTCCCAGATGAAAGTCCTCACACTTAACCACTACACCAAACTGGCTCAGGGGAAGGCCTTGGCCTCTATGCCCAATAGTTTCCTGTCCGGAGGAACTGTTTGGCCACTGAGACAGAAAGAGAGCTGACCTCATTGGGAGGACCTTAAGGGCTGACTCATATCTAGAAAAACAGTCTCTGTGCTTTACTTCTGTGTACATACTCTTGCCTTCTCAATAAGCAGATAAATGGCTTCAGCTCTTGCCAACATAGCAAAAGTTGGAGCCATTTATCTTCTGCTGATCTTCTCTCTTATAAGGAAGCCATTTTTTTCTCTTTGGTCTTTCACTCATTACAGCAGTCTTTAAATCTGGTAATTAATTCCATGGTGTTTCCAAATGTTTATTACTCCTTCCCCCTTTTAGTCTTAGCCCATTTTGTATGTTTGTAACCTGCGGGCAAGAGATTGGTTTATATTTGCTTTTTAAATAATACATTAGGTTCTTTCTAAATAATGCTGATTTCTCTTGAAGGTTACATCAGCCACATCTGCTTTCTGCAACGTCTGACCTGATCATTTATCTAGACTTCCCTGATAATTTTCCTCACCATCGCCTCTGGGCAACATTTCAATGATCTACAAAGCCTTCTTTAGCCTATCAGTATGGCAAACCACCCTGTAAAAAGTCTGCCATGAAAACGTCATGATGTGAAGTCACCCTGGAGTCGGAAATGACTGGTGTTTGCACCTTTACCTTTTTTACCAAGCCCTGATTTGCTCAGTCCCAGGGCTTTTTTCCCTAGAAAAAGACCAGCAGGAACTTATTTGCATATTAGGCCACACCCCCTAACATCACCATTTTTCACATGGGGCTTTTTGTAGAAAAAACCCAGCAGGAACTCATTTGTATATTAGGCCACACCCCGGATGCCAAGTCAGCCAGAACTTCATCCCTGTGAGTTCCTGCTCAAGAAAAGCCTTGCTCAGTCCTATTCACTTCTTTACAGCTCACTCTGTTCAGTAGCTGAAATCTGTGGTGCATTAGGAAAGCACAGTAGTACCAGAGTCTTCCGGGGTTGGAAAATGCCAGGCTGAATTGCTTCTCAGAAGGGGAGCAGCCTGAGGCTTCTGTTCAGGGTAGTGGAGGGCAATTTAATGCCTACTGCCTACTTTTCTCAGTCAGAGATCAGTCCAAGATATGCACAGGAAACTCTGAGGAGATTTACCTTGGCTAAAAGGGAGTCCCGGGGGGAGGGCTCCTTTGAGGTTTTGAGGGGTCTCCGGAGACGAGTTGCATATTCATCATCTGCAGAAGTTTCCAGAGTCATTTATTTGACATAAGCTCGACAGGATACTAACCTTCTTTGAGACTGCTAAACATCTAAAGCTATACAAGACCGGTGTTGGATCTGGATAACTGCAGAAAAAGGTACTGGTGACTATCTTCAATCCGGGACTATTTAAAGTTAAACAAAATAAAATCAGAAGGTGGGAAATAGAGATTCAGAAAGCTTGGAAGAAGAAGGGGAGAAGGGGAAAAATTTGAATTTTGTAAATTTAAAGGACAGTGCTAAAAAGTGGAAAGGAATTTATTGTTTTGTCTACTTGCGGTTTTTGTGAAAAAGCCCCATCATCACAGATTTGCAGCTCTCACAGTCAACACAGGAAATACGTCAAACATCGCGAGAACTTTTTATCGGTGAAAACAGGATTTGGTGGCAAGAAAAGCAGGAAGTGTCGGATGGAAAAGGGAAATCATTGAAGCAGCTAGCCTACTCTAGGACTATAATATCATAGAAAAACATCGGCGGCCATTGCTAGGAGGTCAAAATTTAAACAAAGTTTTTAAAGTGTTCGGGACATTAAAAATTGGTGAAGCTGACAGTGGTGACAATTACAAGGTAAATACTATCGGACATTATCGCTGATAATTATTTTAGAAGCCTTTTGAAGGAAATTTTTTTAAAGGGAAGTAGAAAGTCACGACCACCATTTTGGAAGAAATAAAAACTTCAAAAATTAATATCTGAGCCCAGGAGGCTCTGAGGACGGCAAAATTAGGCTTATTGAAAAGGGCAAGCCTTACTCTATCAAACCTGATAGTTTAAATTTAATTTGGAGAGGTCAAAATTTTCGGTGTTTTTTTAAATGTCAGAGCATAAGTTAACCCGTGCAAGGACTGCCTCAATGGAGAAAATGCAAGAGCAATTAGAAGCAATGGAAGCCAGGATGATGAAAGGGGTGAGAGACATGATAACTGCTTCTAAAAAAGAAATTAGAAAAGACATTGACGAGCTAAGGAAAGATATAGAAGATCTCAGAAATGAGACTGTGGTAACATCAAAGAAAGTGCAAGAGGTGGAAGAGAGAGTGAAAGTACATGATTCCACCTTGCTAAAAATGCAAGAAAAGGTGGCAATTCATGACTGCAAATTGATGGAAACCCAGATACGTCTGAGAGGAGTACCTGAGGATGAAGAGACTGATTTGAAAGGATATATAATAAGAATAATTGCAGAATTTTTGGAGGAAGATCCTGAAGGAACTAGAAGCATGTATGACTATATGTATAGCGTGAACTCACTATATGCCAAGAAAAATAAGCTACCAAGAGATGTGGTTATAAGATATATGACAAAAGAAATGGTGGGAAGAATCTTGATAGTGGGAGGCAGCAGAGTAAGAATCATGAAAGAATTGCTAAGACAAGTGATAAATGACAGAAAAGCATACAAAAAATTGACAGAAAAACTATGTGACAATGAAATGAGGTATAGATGGATAATACCTGAAGGTCTGAATTTTGAGCTGCAAGGGAAAAGGATTACAATTACAAGCACACAGGAACTGTGTAGGTTTTATAAAGAACATAAAGAATTTGCACCATGATGGATTACAAATTATTATCTTGGAATGTAAATGGATTAAATTCACCACAAAAAAGAAAGGCAATGTTTCATTGGATTAAAAAGCAAAATTGTAATATAGTTTGTTTACAAAAAGTGCATATCAAACAAAAGGATTACAAATTTTTATGGAATAAACAACTGGGACTAGAATTTTATTCATTGGCTGCACAGAAGAAAAGGGGAGTGATTTCTATATTAAACAAGAATTGGAACCGAAATTAGTGTTTAAAGATTTATTTATTTATTTATTTATATTAAGATTTATACCCCGCCCTTCTCACCTAAGTGTCTCAGGGCGGCTTACAACATAATAATTAAAACAACTTCAGTTTAAACATTTAAAATTCAATTAAACCATAAATTAGTAAAAACAAGATAGAGTAAAACCGGCGGCCTATAGATACATTTTGTTCCATCCAAGATATTTTACATTGTCAGTTAATGTCATAGGCCTGCCGGAAGAGGACTGTCTTACAGGCCCTGCGGAATTGCCCTAGATCCCGCAGGGCCCGCACCTCTTCTGGCAGCTGGTTCCACCAATAAGGTGCCGTTATTGAGTAGGCCCGATCCCTGGTGGATTTTAGACGGGCCTCCTTTGGCCCGGGGACTACCAACAGGTTTTGTGAGCCTGAGCGTAGTACTCTCTGGGGAACGTGTGGGGAGAGACGGTCCCTAAGGTAGGCAGGTCCTAGGCCATATAGGGCTTTAAAGGTAATGACCAACACCTTGTACCGGACTCGGAATATTACTGGCAGCCAGTGCAGACCCTGGAGCCCCGGCCGAAAGATAAAGATGGAAGATTTGTAGCGGTAGAAATAATATTAAATGCAAGAAAACCATGGGGACTGTATGCACCAAATGGTGCAAAGGATGCTTTTTAAAAAGACATTATACAACAATTTGATGAACTGACTTATGACCAAGTTTTGATAATGGGGTACTTTAATGGAACAATTAAGAACACACTGGATAGATCTGGGGGTAAAAAAATTAATAAGGAAGGAAAATTGCCAAAGTCTTTTTTTGAATTGGTCAAACAAGAAAATTGGAGGAAATTTAATCCTGAAGTGCGGGATATATGGAGGAAATTTAATCCTGAAGTGCGGGACTATATCTTTTTTTCAGCAAGACATAAAACTTTTTCCAGAATTGACATGTTGTGGGGCACTAAAGATTTAGGCCATATAACAAAGAAAATATAGATTTTACCTAAAATTGGGGCTGACCATAACCCAATAATGTGGATTACAAAATTGTCTAAGAAGTTGAGAAGATGGAGATTGAATGAAGATTTACTACAGAATAAAGAAATAGTGTCATCTCTAGAAAATGAAACGAAAGCTTTCTTCCAAATAAAGAGGATATAGAATTTCAGGGATGCTTATAAAGCAGTAATGAGAGGAATATTGATTACATTGAATAACAAAGATAAGAGGGCAAAAGAAAAACAGATGTTGGACATTCAAAATGAAATAAAGAAAAAAGAAGGGGAACTGAGAAAAAGGCCAGGGGAAAAGAAAATTATAAGGGAGATTACAATATTACAAACGCAAATGAGACATTTGTTAAATAAAGAACTGGAATGGAATCTGAAAAGATTGCAGCAGAAATCTTTCGAGGGAGCAAACAAACCCGGAAAATATTTGGCCTGGCAACTGAAGAAAAAGAGAGAAAGTAAAATTATTAATACAATTGTGGTGGATGGAAGAGAGATGGTAGATCAAGAAGGAATAAAAAGAGAATTCTTTAAGTATTGTGCCAAGTTATTTAAAGGTGTTAAAATAAGGAAAGAAAAGATGGATGAGTACTTACAAAAGATAAAAATAGCACCCTTAGCAGAAAATATGCGAAAAGTTTTCTAATAATTCCTATCACAGAGTTTGCCTTTTTCATTACTGCAGCACACTGGGTTGACACTTTCATTGAATTATGCACTTTCATTGAGTTTCATTGAGTTATGCACTTTCATTGAGTTATGCACTATGACCCCAAGATCTTTTTCCCTCTCAGTCTCAGCAAATGAATGAATAAATAAATGTATCAGCCCAAATACTGATCCTTGTGGGACCCCACTGCTTACTTCCCTCCATTGTGAGAACTGTCCATTGATTCCTACTCTTTCTTCCAAACATTTAACCAGTTTTTAATCCATAAGAAAACTCACCTTCTTATCCCGTGGCTGCTAAATTTACTCAGGAGTCTTTGGTGAGGTATCTTGTCAAATGCCTTTTGAAAGTCCAGGTATTTAATGTCTACAAGTCAGGTATGAAAGGAGAATTGTTTCTCAAAAGCTTTACCCTGAAAATCTTGTGGGTCTTTAAGATGCCACTGGTTTCAAATCTTTCTCATTTATGCAGTGCAACTCTGCCCGCACAGTATAGGATCCAATCCTGTTTTTATTCTCAATCCCATTCCTAACAATCCTTGCTTTGTAAATTATCCTTGAAAACTGTTAACACTGATGCAAGCATTCTCTGAATATTTCATGGATACTTGGCCGTTCAACATCAGCATCCAGTAATTGTTCAGTAGCAGTAAGCATCTGACAGTTTCTGGGATCTGACACGCAGCAGAAATAGACATTTGACATTATCTGGCATGGTACCAGCCAGTATTTAACAGTATCTAATAGCTAGTATGTAGCAGCAGTCACTGTTCTGGAGTATCTGAGATACCTCAGGCAGAACTTAGCTACTTCATGTAGTAGCATTGAGCATTCAACAGTGCCTTGGAAACTGATGTCCACTCGATATTCAACAAATTGATTAGCTGACAAACATAAGTACTGAGTAAACTTTGTGCAAATTCCATACATTTATTTAAGCAATCAGGAAATGCAATTGGAATGGATGAAAAACCTCTTAGCAAGAGAATCTCAAAATTCAGATTCTGTTTTTTTTGTTTGTTTCAAATTCTCAATTTTTTTATTTCACCTCTGCTTTCTTTAAGCTGTACTTGATGGTTTAAGATAATGATGAATTTTCCCACCTTCTTAAGTACCTTTTTTTGACTGCAGAAGGTTCCACATGGAGTCCCAGCATCTCAGTTAAAAGCAGGGCTTTTTTTGAGCAGGAACGCACAGGAACACAGTTCTGGCTGTCTTGGCCAGGGCTCCAGTTCAAAAAAGGGTCTCTGCCAGAGAGAATGTGCTAGGCAGCCACACACTCCCAAACCACATGCTCTGACCTCTCTGTCACCTCCAGTCTCAGGCAGGCTTGCGAAGAGAGCAAGGAATGCAGAGTCACCCACAAGTGCCCCCTTCTAGGAGAAACTGGGCCTGCCACTACTTGCTCCATCGCATGTGGCTCTCTCTCTCCAGCCATGTTGGAGGGGAGGTGAAACAAGGTCTCATTGGACTGTGTGAGAGCACACATCCATGAAATGCAGCTGATGGCACTGTACTGTTCTGTGTCAATATGCAGAAAATAGCCTACTGAATGGATGATGACACTCCCGGTGATGTCAGGGGACGGGGCCTAAAATGCAAATAAGTTCCTGCTGGGCTTTTTCAACAAAAAATCTTTGGTTAAAATAATCTAGTAGTATACGTATGTATGTGCCACCAAGTCACAACCAACTTATAGTGACTCCAGCAAGTGACTTTCAAGGCAAGTGAGAAACAGGTGGTTTACCTTCATCTGCAGATCCTTTTCTTTATAGTTTCCCATCCAAGTACCGAACCTTCTTAGCTTATGTGATTGGGCTATTCCATACCATTCCAGCATCCCTATCCAGAACTATGTGATATATTAAAAAATCTCAACCCTAGAAGGCATCTGCAGTTACTGTAGATAAGACTGACTTTGCTGGACCAATTATCTGACTCAGCATAAGACAACTTTATATGTTCACCATCCTCCAACGGAACTGGCTACCATCATAGAGTATACAGGCTAAATGTAGTAACTTAGGCAAAGGTATTCCTTCTGTATCCCTTTGGAAGAGATGAATGGGGTGACTAGAAACTGTTACACTAAGCAATACAAGACCGCAGAGCCCTTTGAGATTTCTGCTCATTTGGTAAACCAAACAGATAATTCACTTTTGCTCCTGGGCATTAAATAAAATTCCTTATATAAAACCAGAAATGTTATAGTAGCTTCAATGCATAAAATAACACTCCTTTATGCAGGGCTGAATTGAGATACAGGCATTACAGGTGACCATCTAGGTCACCAGGCTGGGGGACACCTATCATGGGCCAATTTGTCACAGGTTATGAACAATGAGCCTCAGACCCAAGGCCCTTGCACTGTAGAAGAAGAAGAAGAAGAAGAATTGCAGATTTATACCTCGCCCTTCTCTCTGAATCAGAGTCTCAAAGCGGCTTACAATCGCCCATGTCTTCTCTCCCCATAACAGACACCCTGTGAGGTGGGTGGGGCTGGAGAGGGCTCTCACCGCAGCTGCCCTTTCAAGGACAACCTCTGCTAGAGCTCTGGCTAACCCAAGGCCATTCCAGCAGGTGCAAGTGGAGGAGTGCGGAATCAAACCCGGTTCTCCCAGATAAGAGTCCACGTACTTAACCATTACACCAAACTGGCTCTGTGTACTGCAGCTAGGACTCCCCTGTTCAGTTCCTCTTTAGATAAACTGTTCATTCGTTAATCAATGAACTACATCTATATTCCCACCTTCATGTTCAGTCCCTTGGCCAGAACCCTTCTATAATTGTCCTTGCATTGAGGACAAGCTGTTCCCCAGGAAAGTGTACAAGGTGATTCAGCGTCAGGTATCGCTGAGACTGATACCTGTAGTCTACTTTTTTGTGCATCTTAAGTTGTCTGTTTTCTGAGGTGCAGTTCCAAATCCTCCAGTTCATCTGCCACTCATTTCACAAAGATTGGTGTTTTCCTGGTCGAGCCCCTCAGCTGTTCCCAAACCCTCTTTAAATTCTTGTGAAAGATATCCTGACCTCACCTCCTTGTTAAAGGGGCCAAACCAGCCCACTCATCGCAGTATCCATTCAGTAGCACAATCTACTCACTTTCTCTTGTAAAGCTTGGCAATACTATCTTGTGTGACCAGCATTGTCTTTATGCTCATCATTATTCTTGTTATTTGTGGGAACTTCCACAACATTAGTGCCCATTCAGCCAGTGGTTGGCATGTGAGTGACAGAGGTATCAGCAGTACCGTAAAGATAATTGAACATCATGAGATTAGAAAATCTCAAACTCCAACAAAATTTGTTTTCATTTGTTTATATATGGCACAAATAAATTCTGATTTATAAATCCTAGTATGCACACTGATTGTCTCATGTGACAGAGATAAATCACACTTGCAAATTATGGAGCAAAACTGTGAAATGAGCCTTGAAGAACGAGGCATTTGGAAGCTGAACGATGGAGGGACACTGAAGATGTATAGGGTGCCTTTTGGTGTAGGGCTAGCTCTGCCTTTATAGCCGAATGGCCTCACTTGAACTTTTTCTTTCTTTCCTAAGGTTCCATAGCTCAGTGATAGAACACGAGTTTTGTAGGCATAAGGTCCCAAGTTCATTTGAATTAAAAAGGGGAAACTTTCTACCCTAACACCTGGGATAATCGCTGCCAGTCAGCACTCAAGTCAACGAATCAATGATCTGATTTAGTGTAAAGCAGCTGCATGTGTTCATGCAGTACTGAAAGTACTGATGGGGCTTCTGAAGATTCATTGTAAATCAGCTACTTCAAGGCTAGCATCAAGCATGGTGAAGGCATCTGCTTACCAGAGTTCTTTAACTTGTTGGCTCCTGCCACAAATGAGAACTAGCCCAAGAAGCATTCCCATATACAAGGGCAGAAGCGCATAGAATGAACAGGAGCCTTCTGAAGATGATCTGTTCATATGAACCAGAATCCTACCAGCCATATTTACTGGCAAAGTACACATTCCCACAATGCACCTTTATCTGTGCAGTTGCCATTCCATGCAAACTGAATGGCAGATTTTCCGTGCCTATACAGCTTCCATTCTTGTGAACTGAAATTTTGGGGGAAGTCTGGAAAATCCATGCATTGGCCAGTTTACAGGACATTGCAAACATGTGAATCATGCTCCAGGTAAATGTGATTGGTGGACTCCCGGTTAAAGCAAAGAGAATGGAATGAAACATCTCCAAATATCTTGAACTCTTTTGTCCTCCTTTCCAGCACTGCCAGCTCTGACAGAGCTTCAAGGAATATGAAAGAGTCATGCTTCAGTGCTTTGTCCATGAAGGGAGGTGTGTGTGTGACTGATGGGGCAGCATTCATAATGGAGAGGGCCCACAGAATCTGAAATAGTCAGAACAAAAAAAACCATAATGTGTATGTGCAAAAGCCGGAAAAGGACAGAAAGCATTTGAGTCAAGAACAGCAAGATGGCAGTGGATCATTCCATTCCTTTTGCGAGTGATTTATCTCCTTCACAAATATGCAAAAGGTTTTTTTTTAAAAAATCCTTCTGTTTCTGTGCTTTAACTGCAGTTCTCCAAGCTTACACTGCCGGCTCAGTGCTGGTTCAGGTAAATTTGCCAGGTGTATTTAGAAAGAGATTAAAAGTATAAAAATTGCTTATGCGCACGGATGAGCCTCTGATAGTCATAAGCCAGCAAATATGCAGGTGTGTTTTTTTTCTTTAGTAGTAGCTGTTTGCATGGCAATCCAGTCCAGAATGCACAAGAAAAGCAGGTAAGTGTCTTGTCCAAATAGGAGCCCCATGGCACAGAGTGGTAAAGCTGCAGAACTGCAGTCCAAGCTCTCTGCTCATGACCTGAGTTCAATCCCAGCGGAAGCTGGGTTCAGGTAGCCAGCTCCAGGTTGACTCAGCCTTCCATCCTTCCGAGGTCGGTAAAATGAAGACCCAGCTTGCTGGGGGTAAAGTGCAGATGACTGGGAAAGGCAATGGCAAACCACCCCGTAAAATGTCTGCTGTGAAAATGTCGTGATGTGACATCACCCCAGAGTTGGAAATGACTGGTGCTTGCACAGGGGACTACCTTTACCTTTTTATCTTGTCCAAACTAAGGTTAAAGAGAAATGGTGGTGGGTCATAAAAAGTAGTCTAACTCAAACTGGAGCTTATTGTCAGGATGGAAAATGAAGTCTCAGAGCTGTTAGCTTGCCCGCATTCTGAATGGCTGGCAGTTTGTAAGATGTCCATCCACGTCTACTCACGGTAACCACTTCACATATAAATAATAAGCAATGGTGTGTTACTACCAGCTCAAGTATTATACTGTGTGTGTATATATATATATATATGTGGTAACAGGCAGCCAAGTGATTTGTTTCGTGATGATATTTGATCAGAGTCTTGGGGGACAGATTGAATCCAAGAGATGGCTTCAAGAGGAGATTGGATAAACATCTGGAGCAGAAGTCCATCAGTGGCTATTAGCCACAAGGTATAGATGGAACTTTCTGTCTTGGGCAAGAGATGCTTTGTATTCTTGGTGCTGGGGGAACAACAGTGGGAGGGCTTCTAGTGTCCTGGCCCCACTGGAGAACATCCTGATGGCACCTGGTTTTTTGGCCACTGTGTGACACTGTGTTGGACTGGATGGGCCATTGGTCTGATCCAACATGGCATCTCTTATGTTCTCTTGAACACCCTGCCCAGGGATGCCTTAGGAGTTTGTGGCACAGGAGACATTTCAACTTACAGCTTAGCCGCTAGACTGCACCAGATTCATAAATCCCTTTCTGTTAAAAAGGAGACTGACATTTCACTCTCATGATTCAGCAGCTCTAGAGGAGATTAAAATACGGTCATAATGAATGAGCTTAAAATACACTACTTTTTGCCTTGGGATGTTGAACAAAATTAAGGGCAAGCATTTGGGCCTGATCAAAATCAAGGTCAAGCATCAGGACCGAACCTACTCCTTCCCCTGCCAAAATGTTTTTTGCCACTCCTACTTTAATTTGAAATAGCCCTCCCTATGCAGCTCATTCTGTTCTGTCCAACTATAGTTAAGAAGGAACTGCATTTTTGCCTCAAAGATGCAAATGGAAATGCTGGTGTCGCAAATTCAATGCAGGGAAGGAGGTGCCTCCTCCCATTCTTCTTCCTACTGTCAAGCTGAGATCAGGATAAAACAACCCTCATAAGCAAAGTTCTTTATTGCTTATCCTAAATAAGCATCTTTTGAGTCCATCAGTAAATAAAAAAACCTGGCAGAGGCCTGTACTTCTAATCGTTCAGGAGGGTTAAGATCTCTGATTATGTACTCATATTATCATAAGCTGACAGGGTTTTGTTTGTTTGCATCTAGTGATGGGCATCTAGCTTGTCCCTTAAAAGAACTATTTCCATCTCAAAAATGAAGCAAATTATTCAGCCTTCCATTGACTGAGGTATGTTTCTGTGGTACAAAATTAGATGGATTTCTCAGAAACAGAACTTCAAACAGGAAGTGAAAGGCCATAGTAGTCAGGGCTTTTTTGTAGCAGGAACTCCTTTGCATATTAGGCCACATCCCTCTGAAATAGCCAATCCTCCAAGAGCATAGGGCTCTTAGTACAGAGCCTACTGCAAGTGCCAGGAGGATTGTCTAGATCAGGAGTGTGTGGCCTAATATGCAAAGGAGTGCCTGCTACAAAAAAGCCCTGATAGTAGTTAATCTTAAGTATGATCTTTCCTTCTGTGGGCATAGCACCTATACAACGTGGCAGATGAGGTTCAATGTGGCCAAGTGCAAAGTAATGCACATTGGGGCCAAGAATCTCAGCTACAAATACAAGTTGATGGGGTGTGAACTGGCAGAGACTGACCAAGAGAGAGATCTTTGGGTCGTTGCAGATAACTCACTGAAAATGTCAAGACAGTGTGCGATTGCAATAAAAAAGGCCAACGCCATGCTGGGAATTATTAGGAAGGGAAATGAAAACAAATCAGCCAGTATCATAATGCCCCTGTATAAATCGATAGTGCGGTGTCATTTGGAATACTGTGAACAATTCTGGTCACTGCACCTCAAAAAGGATATTATAGCATTGGAAAAATTCCAGAAAAGGGCAACTAGAATGATTAAATGTTTGGAACACTTTCCCTATGAAGAAAGGTTAAAACGCCTGGGGCTCTTTAGCTTGGAGAAACGTCGACTGCGGGGTGACATGATAGAGGTTTACAAGATTATGCATGGGATGGAGAAAGTAGAGAAATAAGTACTTTTCTCCCTTTCTCACAATACAAGAACTCATGGGCATTCAATGAAATTGCTAAGCAGTAGGGTTAGAAGATAGATAGATAAGATAGATAGATAAATTTATTGTCATTGTTCTCAACAAAAAGAGAGCAACGAAATGGATAAAAGGAAGTACCTCTTCACCCAAAGGGTGTGGAATTCACTGCCACAGGACGTGGTGGAGGCTACAAGCATAGCCAGCTTCAGGAAGGGTTTGGATAAAAATATGGAGCAGAGGTCCATCAGTGGCTATTAGCCGCAGCATATTATTGGAACTGTCTGGGGCAGCGATGCTCTGTATTCTTGGTGCTTTTGTGGGGGAGGGGTGCAAAGTGGAAGGGCTTCTAGCCCCACTTGTGAACCTCCTTTTTTTTGGCCACTGTGTGACACAGAATGTTGGACTGGATGGGCTATTGGCCTGATCTAACATGGCTTCTCTTATGTTCTTATGTTCAAGGATGGGGCCACAGAAGGGATAACCAAGTCCTGATCACTTCCTTTTTCCTTTAGTGCATGCCCTTCCCAGTAATGTACATGCACTGATGCTCACATGAACACCAAATTAAAATGTTACACAGAACTGGGGGGTATGTGATTATTTTCCCTTCAGACTGCACACCTTTCTGTACTTTCAAAGATGAAGCTGAAATCTCTGAGTTGGGAAATTCCTAGAGGTTTGGGGGTGCAGCCCAAGGGAGGGTGTGGCTTAGGGAGGAGGAGGACTTCAGCTGGGTATAATGCCATAGAGTCCATCCTTCAAAGCTGTCATTTTCTCCCAATGAAATGATCTCTGTCATTTGAAGATCAGTTGTAATTCCAGAACTCCAGACTCCACTTGAAGGTTGGCAAACTTACAAAAATCACACTTTTACAGGGCTTTTTTTGTAGCAGGAACTCCTTTGCATATTAGGCCACACACCCCTGATGTAGCCAATCCTCCAAGAGCTTACAGTAGGCCCTGTAATAACAGCCCTGTAAGCTCTTGGAGGATTGGCTACATAAGAGGGGTGTGGCCTAATATGCAAAGGAGTTCCTGCTACAAAAAAAGCCCTGCTTTTACTTTCTTTTTGGACCAAGCAGATGGAGCGAGCAGAATAGGGATGTGAGAGCTGTGCATAGGGTTGCCATTCCTTTTCATGACCAGGTGTGATGTTTGTATATGCTTTGCATGATGCACATCTAAAGGAGGAAGGGAGGAAACATGGTCATCCTGTGCCTTCTGGGGAACACCCTTTTGACTTTTTTGCTTGTGCAACACACATTTGTCCTTGAATCTGAGTGAAATTCCAAACCAACACTGAGGCTTCAGCAACCTCTTCAGTGTCCTGAAGAGCAGAAGGGCTGTGGCTCAGTAGAGGAGACTCCACTTGGCATGCAGAAGGTCCCAGGTTCAGTCCCTGGCATCTCCAGGCAGTAGGTGATGTGAAAGACCTCCACCTGAGATCCTGGAGAGCTACGACCAGTCTGAGTAGACAGCACTGACCTTGATAAACCAGTGGTCTGATTCAGTATCAGGCAGCTTCATGTGTTCAGTTGTGACCAAGCAACAAAGCCTTTGGGGTAGGTGGGGAGAACGGTTCAGCACCTGTAGGAAAACATCGTCTTTATTAGGTGTGCTCATCAACCATCCTCTGATCATTGGTTTGGTTTCTGTCCAGTCTTGAGGTTACTGTAGTATAGATCAGCAAGGCCAGGATCACTGTCCAGGGCCAGCCTCCAAATTTGACTTAGAACGGGTTTTTTTTTGTAGCAGGAACTCCTTTGCACGGCCAGCTCACCCACTAGGCAAACTAGGCATCTGCCTAGGGCACCGGCAGGGCAGGGGCACCAAAATCGGCCCCCTTCCCCTAGACAAATCCCTAGTTGCCTGCCTGCTTCCCTCTCCCTACCTCTCTCCCACCCGATTGTTAATGCCCGGGAAACTGGCAGTGACACGCCAGCTCCCGGGGCTCTTTCAAGGTGCCCCCCTCCCCTGCTGATCAGCTGATTGGTGGGGAAAGCTGCAGGGAGGCGGGCGTCTCCTATGCCAGCCTTCCAGAACTCTTGGGTCTTTCAGTGCTGAGGCGGTGGGGGGGAAGCAAGCCACTGAAAAAGTGGCCACTGCTGCTGCTTCCTCCCCACTTCTTCCCTGGATTGTGTGGGAAGGAAGTGGGGAGGAAGCGGTGGCAGCCGCTGTTTCAGCGGCTTGCTGGTTTTTCCCACTACCCCTATGCTGAATGTCATGAGAGCGCCAGAAGCCTATGCTGGCCTCCTCATGGTTTTTCCCACTGATCAGCTGATCAGCAGGGGAGGGGGTGCCTTGAAAGAGCCCCGGGAGCTTGCACTTCATTGCCAGTTCCCTGGGCATTAAAATTGGGAGGGAGGGGGAGGCACCATGGAGGGGGGCAGTGGTGTGCAGCACGGGGGGGGGGGCGAGCATCGAGGCTGCCTAGGACGCCATGCACCCTTGGGCCAGGCCTGCTCCTTTCCATATTAGGCCACACACTCCTGATGTAGCCAATCCTCCAAAAGCTTACAGGCCTCTTATTACAGGACTTACTATAAGCTCTTGGAAGATTGGCTACATCAAGGAGGGATGTAATATGCAAAGGAGTTCCTGCTACAAAAGAAGCCCTGATTTAGAAAAAGAAGAGTTGGATTCATACCCCACCCTTCACTCAGAATCCCAGAGTGGCTACAATCTCCTTCTCTTTGGTGTAGTGATTAAGTGTGCAGACTCTTATCTGGAAGAACTGGGTTAGATTCTCCGCTCCTCCACTTGCACCTGCTAGCATGGCCTTGGGTCAGCCATAGCTCTGGCAGAGGTTGTCCTTGAAAGGGCAGCTGCTGGGAGAGCCCTCTCCAGCCCCACCCAGCTTACAGGGTGTCTGTTGTGGGGGAGGAAGGTAAAGGAGATTGCGAGCCGCTCTGAGACTCTTCGGAGTGGAGGGTGGGATATAAATCCAATATCTTCTTCTTTTTCAGGTTAGGTGGGGCTAAGAGAGCACTGAGAGAACTGTGACTGACCCAAGGTCACCCAAATGGCTTCATGCAGAGGAGCAGGGAATCAAACCCAGTTCTCCAGATTAGAGTCTGCCGCCTTAACCATTACACCAAGATGGCCCTCTAAGCCAGATAAAAGGTTCTATTTGCTAATGCCTCGACCTGTTCCTCCAGCAAAAGAGCTCGGTCCAGTACTTCTCTCAGAGCTCCTGAGTTCGACAGAGACAAGCTTAGCCCATCAAGGGCAGGCAGCCCAATCTTCTCCAATTGTAAGAGGTCAGCTGTGCAGAGGGGGGAAAGTCAAGATTTCTTCTGGGCTTGTATAAGCCTAAGGAGGCTCTTTTGATAATATATTAACAATAGGTTTTCTATCTTGGAGATGAATGAATGTTTGAAAAAGCCTTGCTTGTAATGTACAAATGCATTTAACTCTCCTATTAAAACCTCTGTGTCTCTCGTGAATACAGGGAAGTCATGTATTATTTCTTCAGAAATATTTCCTTTTAAAAAAAATTCCTGTATAGCCCTTATTTACAGGACCACTTCAAAATGTCATCCTTCAATGTCACTCACATCCGGGGAGGAAGGATTTGGAAATGGCCAGTCATTAACCTCCTGTTAATTCCGAAGGGCTTTTCTCCCCCCACCCCCATCCCACAATGCTTTGCAGGACACAGGAGAGGGTGCTGAAGCATCAGCTTTGGTTTGCAATTTCACTCAAAGCACGTCTCATCTTGCCGAGGAGGCTGACTCCAGGATCTGTCAGTCAGCATGACAAGAACCTCACCAAAGTCCTCTCAAGGGCATTGGATTTTTGAATAGAGGATGAGAGTCAGATTCTCTGGTTCATGGTTTCCCAGGCAGGAAAAGGAGGTGTGATTCTGAAAGCGAGAGGAAGCCTATCCTGACAAGGTGTCATCAAAGGAAAGCCTGGCCACCGATGTCCCTTTGCAAAGGAAGGCCCTGGGAGGAGGGCATTTAACCATTCCCTCCAGCTCCACTTTCCAGTCCTTGCTTGCAGTAAAAACCTAGGTCCAAACAGCTATACCACATGATTCTGCTTCTTAGTGGTAGCAGTGGATTCTCTAGGCCAGAGTTCTCCAACATGGTTGACACCATGGCTCCCATTGACACTTTTCCTGGTGCCTGTCAAGTGTTTTTAGAAAGTGGGCAATGCCAGGTGAGACTTTTGCCCAGCAAAGGTTCTGATTGCTGCTGGAGATTTGATTGGTGGTGCATATTTTTAAATAAATGTTGCTGTGGTAGATCCCTGATGGTGAGAGCTTCATGGATCTTCATTGTATGACTGAAGGTGAGCTGCAGCATCCATTTTGTGCTGAATATGCTTCTTTCAGCAGGCATTTTGTGGCAGCCATTTTGTGGCTGTGCCCACTGTGATGTGTCAAAATTCCAAATGTGCCCATAGGCTCAAAAAGGTTGGGGACCCTTGCTCTAGAAGAAGAAGAAGAGAAGAAATTGAATTTATACCCCACCCTTCACTATCTGAAGGAGTCTCAGAGCGGCTTACAACCTCCTTCCCTTTCCCACAGCAGAAACCTTGTGAGGTGGGTGGGGCTGAGAGAGCTCTGACAGAAACTGCTCTTGAGCAAATCAGCTCTGAGAGAGTTATGACTGACCCAGGGTTACTCCAGCAGTTGCATGTGGAGCAGTGGGGAATCAAACCTGGTTCTCCCAGATAAGAGTCTGCACATTTAACCACTACACCAGCTGGCTCTAAGTGAATGAGTTACGGTATTTTGTTAAATATTTATCTTAATGAATATTAATCTTTTCCATTTCATATATGTTGGTGTTTGTTTACTCATTATTATTCCCATGCATTTTTATTTTTACCATTTTGTTTCTACTAGTTTCAGCAAAAACCTTTTATTTCAAGTTCCTATCTCCTGCTAACTCTCTCCTCTAGCCTCTGACCTTCTACTTCCACTGTTGCAAGACTGGTTGACTTTGCTGATTGGAATGCTTCTGTGTCAGTTCCGTATTGTCTGCTATCTCCTGATTCTCTCCTCTTCGCTCACTTTCTAACCAAACTATCAGGCCCTGAAGAAACAGAGGAAATTCATTCATTAACTGTTATTCTGTTTTTAAAATCCATTTTGACACAAATACTTTCATTAATAGCTTGCATACTGGCCACCGTTTCCCAACTAATAGTGAGCAAATTAGATAGGTCATTTTTCCTCACTGTTCATCAATAGACAAATGAACATGGACTGACCTTGACTGTAATTACAGCTGAAAACTTTCATGTTCTTTTGAGCAAGTTTGGAATATCATGCTCTCTTTCCTATTATAACAAGAGACTGTGTCAGAACGTATCAGCAAGCACCCAGTACATCATTTCCCCCTCCCCCCCACATACACTATTATTAACAGAGTCATTGCCAATAATGAACTTACAGCTAGTGATGTATAGTGGCAGCTGGGCTCTTCAGCAGCTAACCATGCATGCAGCGTGTGGATTTTTCAAGCTCTGTTCAGCTGTAATACTCAAAGCTAGCTTATTTTGTACCCAGTACCCTCCTCAGATAAAGATGCTGGGTGACCATGCATTGTGAGCTTATTGAGATGGCTTGGTTCAGGGATGGCCAAACTTGTTTAACATAAGAGCCACTTAGAATAAACATCAGATGTTTGAGAGCCGCAAAACATGAATGTCAGATGTTTGAGAGTCGCAAGCCAGGAAGGAAGGAAGGCAAATAGATGGGAGAGGGAGGGGTGGAAAGAAAGCAGCTTTAACTTAAAATGCATTCTCCAAGTGGCCAGCTGGCTTGGCTTGGAGAAATGATTTAAAGAGAGAAATGCCTTTTCCTAGCTGGCCAACGGGGTGGTGAGGGCTTTGAGAGCCACGCAATATGTATGAAAGAGCCACATGTGGCTCCCGAGCCACAGTTTGGCCATTCCTGATTTAAATGGATGATCTGTGTGTCATAAGTCTGTTGCTGTATATTTCCCCCACTACATATTGTTGACTGCTTTGGGTCCCCATTGAGGAGAAAACTGGAATACAGACATGCTAAATAAAAAAAATATTAGTTTAAGGCTTGGATCCTGTAAGCCAAGGATCGTGAACATGGTAACTGTGAGCTCCAGAGCAGCCATTTACACCTTTCCTTGCATTCACCAAGTGGTTTTAAAAAGTAGGGAAGGCATGTTGGGGCTTTTGTCCAGCAAGGCTTCTGATTGGCTGTTAGAGATTTGATTCATTGTCAGTTTTTTTAAAAAAATATTGCTTCAGTATCTGCTGCCATTTCTTAAAAATGTTGCTTCAGTATCTTGTGCTGAACACAAGAATCTTCACTCTGTGACTGAAGGTAAGCTGCAGCAGCCATTGCGTGGCTAGTTCTGCCTCTTATGGCAGCCATTTTGTGTCAAGTACTGCACAATCTTCATCCATGATGACCTCTATGATTGCAGAATCAAAGATAGTTTATTCACTGTATGAAGAAGTTACAGACTAAGGATACAGGTACAGACAGGCAATTATATAGGTTGATCCAGACTGTTATACATTTGAGCAAAAAAGCGCCTTTTTCTGCCAATGAAATATTGCCCTTTCCCTCCCCCTTAGTTCAGTTCCAGTTGGAGCCAGCAGCAGCCAAAAGCGATAGTCTCTGGGAGTAGTTGACCTTGATACCAAGCTACAACATACCTCAGGGTGAGAAAGGCTACTTGTAAATTTCCCAGACACAACGTATTCAATTAGTTTGCAAGCTGCTTTAGCTGTTACAAAATTATTACAATAGTCTGGATACAACATGGAAGTGCTCATGGCAAGGAGACCCCTTGACATTTTGTAGCTGTGTCCACTGCACTGTGCAAGAATTCTAAAGGCACCCATAGGCTCAAAAGTTTGGCAAACCCAGGTTGTTACTCTGTAATATGTGAAGCACCCTGACTTAGATGGCCCAGGCTAGCCTGATGTCATCAGATCTCAGAAGTTAAATAGGGTCAGCCCTGGTTAGTATTTTGGAGACCACCAAGGAAGTCCAGGGTCACAGTGCAGAAGAAGGATATGGTAAACCACCTCCCTGTAAGGTTTTGGCCAGATACTATCATAAGACTCCTTGAGTATATGCTGAAGAAGCTTTGTTAATAGATAAGATAGCAAACATTATCAGCATGCGATCACAAGACTGTCTTGCCAGACTAAAATGGTGAGGGGTCTGGAGACCAAGTCCTATGAGGAAAGGCTGAAGGAGCTGGGCATGTTTAGCCTGGAGAGGAGGCGGCTGAGAGGTGATATGATCACCATCTTCAAGTACTTGGAGGGCTGTCATCTCGAGGATGGTGTGGAATTGTTTTCTATGGCCCCAGAAGGTAGGACCAGAACCAGTGGGTTGAAATTAAATCAAAAGAGTTTCTGGTTCAACATTAGGAAGAACTTCCTGACCATTAGAGCGATTCCTCAGTGGAACAGGCTTCCTTGGGAGGTGGTGGGCTCTCCTTCCTTGGAGGTTTTTAAACAGAGGCTAGATGGCCATCTGACAACAATGTAGATCTGTGAATTTAGGGGGAGGTGTTTGTGAGTTCCTCCATGGTGCAGGGGGTTGGACTAGATGTCCCTGGAGGTTCCTTCTAACTCTATGATTCTAAAATGGATGGACAGTTCCCCCAGTAATTATATCTCCTGAAATAATGACTCCCCTTTTTCCCACTTCCCCCAAAGTAATCTGAATCAATTAATAGAAACAGGGCTTTTTTGTAGCAGGAACTCCTTTGCATATTAGGCCACACCCCTGATGTAGCCAGTGCTCCTGGAGCTTACAGTAGTTCCTGTACTAAGAGCTCTGTAAGCTCTTGGAGAATTGGCTACATCAGAGATGTGTGGCCTAATATGCAAAGAAATTCCTGCTACAACCGCCCCCCCCCCCCCCAATATAAAGTCTTTTCCCAGGCCTCAGTGTTCCTTCCCATCAAGGTCTCCTTCCACATGTTCTTCCTAATTCAGTTGGTCCGTATCAGAGCAGATTAGAGCTACAAGCCTGGAACATCCCACTATAGAGTACTAAATGTTTAAGAAATACAATGGATGTTAATAACTGCAAATACATTTGTAATATGGAGTTTGTACATCATATGGATACAGATACACCTGCATGATGATGAGGTGTTAATGAGCAAAGGTAATCATACCAGCAAAAGAAGCAATAGTTTCCATCCCTAGCCATGCTTGTCAGGGGCAAGTTTCTGACACTCTTGCCTTGAAAACCCTACAGAATTACCGTAAGTTGGCTGCGACCTGACAGTATGTGAAACTATTCATTAGGCCGCAGTAACACTCACCATTAAATCCATCCCTAACCCGTCGCTATTATACCCCACAGCTTTTTTACAACGAATTTCCTGATCAGACATCCCTCCATCCTTCAGTTCTAAGCAGCGTTGGTCCCGTCGCTGGTTGATCAGAGGTCTCAACCGGACCTCATTTTTTGAGATGGCATTCCACACTCGCGCAAGCGCAGTACGTGGGATATTGTGCTTGGCTTTTAATTTAAAAAAGGTGCCAGAAGAGGTGGGCAATCTGCCCCCCCCCATTTAAACACCCAGAAAGGAAGGGGAAGCCCAGGAGCTCTCTTTGCTGTCTCTCCACCTGGTGTTTAAATGGGGGGGGGGGGGAGCACAGCAACTCTCTTTGCTGTCTCTCCACCTGGCGGGGAGACAGTAAAGGTGGGTGATCTTCCTCACCTCCATTTAAACACCCCGACGTGGTGTTTAAATTGGGGGGGAGCACAGCAACTCTCTTTGCTGTCTCTCTGCCTGGCGGGGAGACAGCAAAGGTGGGTCATCTTCCTCCCCTGGCAGGGAGACAGCAAAGGTGGGCGATCTGCCTCCCCCCCCCCCCATTTAGGAAAGGTCCCCTGTGCAAGCACCAGTCGTTTTCGACTTTGGGGTGACGCTGCTTTCACAAAGTTTTCATGGCAGACCTTTTACAGGGTGGTTTGCCATTGCCTTCCCCAGTCAACTATACTCCCCCCCTCCCCCAGCAAGCTGGATACATATTTTACACCAACCTTGGAAGGTTGGAAGGCTGAGTCAACAATTGCTGGTTCAATGATATCATTTGGAGTGGGCTCTCGCAGGGAAGCGGATGTGCGCTTGCGACGAGTCGGCTACAGTGGAGTGTTCAAACATAGAAAGTACGCGCGGGAGTCGTCGGAAGCATTCTTATTTCGGATTTAATGTACTATCAAAAAAGTCCGCGTCTCAGTCGTGGCAGTTCGGGTCACGAACGAGCCAACGACCATTGCCAGATCCTGATGTTTGGACAACCGCATAAAATCCGACATGCATCTGGCTTTCATCCATGCCCATCTCGTCAGTTTATGTGCGTCTGACCTCAGCCATTAGAGTGGGGATCTGGTTGCATAGGCTATACAAACTCTTTTAAAAATGGGGACAGGGGAACTCCGCCAACCAAAAGTCCACATTTTCAGCTCTTTGGAAGCTCATGTGCAAACTCTGAAAAATGTAAATCCAATTTGGATTCAGTCAGTAGCACGATAATAAGAGCTGTTGCTTTCGGTCTTAGGAAAGCTAGGTTGCAAAGTTGCACTGTTGTTCGCTAAGCATCTGCAAGCCGGATCTGCAGCTGGCAATGTAAGATGAAAAGTGGGTCTGGGTGGAAAGCCCTTCAGAAGCCCTGAGTGACTGAAGCTGCTTTAGGAGATAGTGAAACCAAATCGCCTTGCAATGAATAGCAGATGGAGCATTTAGAGCCATTGCTTCGACGGAATGAGTGAGCTTCCGGAACCAAAAAGCCAGTAGAACACTGAATCACTTCCATTCATTTGGAATCCTGAACAGGTGTCGCCTTTCTCTTCGAAGCTAAACATATCATTGGCTTGCATTTTCTGTCTGGCTAAATATCCAGAGGTTTAAAAATAGTAAAGCCTGACTGAGAAAGAAAAGGAGACAGACTGGCTGATGCTTTATCAGCCTTCATTCATTGGATTCATTTTTCACCCTCTTAGCAAATAATTGCATATTGTTACAGTTGTGCCAAGGGAGGAGATGACCTTTTCTGTAGGCTTTTTTATAATAGCAAATTGCAAAAAACGTTCCTTCCATGGACATTAATAAATAGAAGATACTTGCCTGAATGAGCCTTGATGGCTAATAGCTGCAAGGGGCAGAACACCTGCTTGTGTTGGAAACTAGAAGGATACAGGTTTGGAGACTTGAATGCATCCAGCAAAGAAGACAGGGACCCTGTAGGAAGGAGGACTCCCAGAGCTGCCGTGGGTTATATGTTACTTATAAGGGAGGGGTTGTAGTTCAGTGGTAGAGTATTTACATAGCATGCAGAAGGTCACAGATTCAGTCCCTGTTAAGTAAGTAGTAGTGATGTGAAAAACCTCTGCCTGAGTCCCTAGAGAGCCTCTGCCAATCAGAGTAGACAATACTGACCTTGGTGGACCAATGATCTGATTCAGTATAAGGTGGCTTCATATGTACTCATGTATTTGTACAGGAGCACCACATTGTAGTTCAAGGCAACACAGCCAGTTCAACTTAAACGTCCCAGTGATCCTGGCCCTCTTATTGTTGCTTTCTGGAGACAAGTTACTTGAATGAATGAATGAACTTTTTATTACGGTCATAGACCAATATAAAAACTATAACACATCAAAGGCAAGTTACTTAAAGACAGTGGATCTTCCTACAACATGAAGTAATATCATCGTAAAGCATCATTTTGTCTGTCTTTGTGGTTTGACACATTGTTTTCTAGAATGTCATGAAGTACCGCTGGTTCAGATCAGCATCTTGCCTCACAGTGTCCAATCAGTGTGCTGCAGGAGTGAAAAAGGGCAAGTGTTATGTATAATGTTAGGGATTATTAGGAAAGGGATTGCGAATAAAATGGATGATATTGTAATGCCCCTGTAAAGATCTGTGGTGAGGCCTTATTTGGAATACTGTGTACAGTTCTAGATGGGTAGCCTATTTATTAATTTATTTATATTTATTGTTTCACTATTGTTCCCCCTTAATAAAATCCAAATAATTGTTAACCATATATACATAACTTGTTACTCCTGCTTTGTTTCTGTATACCCTAAAATATCTTCATCATGTTGCTGTTCAGCCCTTGTCTATAAGTTTGAATAGGGGTTTTTTTTTTCATGCATGCATATGAAAGCACATATGTTGAAAAAACTTTTTTTGGTCTTAAAGGTGCCACTGTACAGTTCTGGTTACCATAACTCAAAAAGGATATTTCACAGCTGGAAAAAACGGTTCAGAGGAGGACAACCAAGATGATTAGGGGGTTGGAGCACCTTCCCTATGAGGAAAGGCTAACTTTTAGGGGAAAGACAACTAAGGGGGGGCATGATAGAGATTTTTAAAATTATGCATGGGATGGAGAGAGTGGACATAGAGAATTTTTTCCCCCTCTCCAAAAATACTAGAAATCAAGAGCATCCAATGTAGCTGATGGACAGTAGGTTCAGAATGGACTTTACGCAGCATGATCAAATTGTGGAATTCACTGCCAGAGAATGTAGTGATGGCCACAGGAGTACATACCTTTAAAAGGAGACTAGATAGATTTGTGAAGGATAAGTCTATCAATAGCTGCTAGCCATGGTGACTGAGGGGAGCCTCCACTTTCAGAGGCACTAAGCCTCTGAATCCCATAGCCAGGAGGCAACATCAGGGGAAGGCCTCGACCTCTGTGCCCTGATGCTGGCCAGAGGAACTAGTTGGCCACTGCGTGAGACAGGATGCTGGACTAGATGGACTATTGCTCTGATCCAGCAGATCTCTTCTTATGTTCTTATGCAGAGGCAAGCAAGTCAGGAAGCCCTTCTTTCAGGAAGTCTTCAATGGACAGAAATGCCACTGTTGCTGAATAGTCAGAGGGCACTTGAGGCCGGTGCTACTTTTTTTTAAAAGCTAAGTGGGTCTTGGCCTCATTTGTGCCTGGATGGGAACTGCTCAGGGGAGAATTAATGTATTGTACTTGGTTGGTGGAGGGAGGCTGATATGAAGACAAGTTGCAGAGAAATACATGTCTCAATTCCTGGGTCATCTCTACTGTCAGGCCGCTCACTTCTGGCAGGGGTACTATTAAAGGCAGCAAATTGCCAATTATTTAGGTTGTTGTTATGTTACCATCAGAATGTGTGATTTCTGCCTCAGGCACCAAATAGCCTTCGGCTGCCTGTGTCTTCCTGACATTTATTTTTAACAACAACCTCATTAATTGGCAAGGCTTTTCTTTATCTAGCATTAAAACGATGGGGTAAAATAACAGAAGCCTGTTAGGAAAATATGGCAGCAAGCATATTTCCAGGTGCTTCCATACCGGCCATCCTCAGAAATACTCAAATCTCTCCCTGAAAAATTAATTTCTTAGGGGCAGAAAAAGTAGGGAATTAATTCCATTTATTTATTTATTTGCTTGCTTGCTTGCTTGTTTGTTTCCTGCTGGGAATCCCCAGTACAGTGTGGTAGGCAGAAAACTGTGTAATAGTGGAAAAATCCTGTGGGGTGGTGTCTAGCCTTCAAGAAATACGTCACAAGTGTGGTGTCTATGTACATGCGAACACAGATCAAAAAATCTGTACACAAATTTCAGGAATGGAACAAAGTTTTTGTTGTGGACTAAATGCCCAGCTGCTGCCGCTTCCTCCGCCTCCTCCTTCCCCCCCCCCATCTTCTTCTTCTTGGTGCATACGGGTGTTTTGCAACTATAATAGCTTTCTCTTTGTGTTTCTTTTTTGCTCTCCAGGATGATCTGCAGCCCGCTGCATCTGAAACGAACTGGGAATCAGTCACAAGCCCTGTCTTGGTAAGTGTTGGCTGTTTCATGTGGAAAAGCAACCTGGAATTCCCCATTGGAAGAAATACTGAGAATACCATCAGAGAGCCACATGTATTTGAAAATACAATATTTCCCAAAATTAGCTCCAAAGCTCTTCACAGTAGTGCCCTGACTTGTTAAAGGCATGGTAAGAGGACTGGGAGAGTTTAGACTGGCTTCTCTGAAAGCCAGCCTAGCTGGGCATTAGGAATGTTTGGACATGCCCCCTTTTTTCATTTTTGCATGTTATCATTGTGAAGGCTTTCATTCTTCCTGTTTACCTGATTTATTTATTATTATTTTGCCGTTTATGCATTGTGCAGCATTATTAGACCATCTGTATTTGTAACTGGTGCAGAGATAACATTCAGGGTGCATTAATTTTATTGGGAGAGATTCAGCACGAGGAAACACGAAAAGGTGTGGAAGCTTGCAGAAAAGGAGAAGCAAAACTGAAATGGAGATTTTTTGATCAGAACCTATAAAAATGGAGATATGATAGCATCCCTGTTGAGCAACATGCCTGAAGAACATGGCATCTTAGCCTGAAGTGCTAAGATTGGCATTTCCAGGTTGGGAAATTTTTGGAGATTTAGGAGGTTGAGCCTGAGGAGGGCAGGATTTCAGGAGGGGAAGGACGCCAGCAGGTTATAACTCCATAGAGACACCCTCCAAAGCAGCCATTTTCTCTGTGGGACTGATTTCTTTAATACGGAGATCAGTTATAATTCTGGGAGATCATCAGGCTGCATCTGGAGATTGAGAACCATACAAGAGTCAATAGGCAGCTGCGCCATGAATTGAGGAGTGTTCTCCTTCTGAGAAAACAGATTTCACTGGACTTAGAAGGGTGTAACTTTGTTTAGGATTGCACTATTACTTGTTTGCTGTCCACCACCATGAGGTTGGCAAAATTGAGTCTAATTCCTGTGTCACTTCAAGGCAGCAATTCTGGAAAATGCCTGGCCAGTGCTGTCCAAACCTTGTGGCCTGGAGATTAGATCCAGCAACTGGAATAGGGTTGCCAGCCTCCAGGTGGGGCCTGGAGATCTCCTGCTTTTGCAACTGATCTGCAGCTGGCAAAGATCAGCTCCCCTGGAAAAAATGATCAAAGCCACCAAGTAATACACCGTCTTACAGTTTTCAAAAATATATCACAAGGATTGTGTACAACACATACTAAACAATACAATATTGACAGAGGCCAGCAGTGCTAAGGCCTTTTAAAGTAACAGAAACCCCAAGGGGGGCAAAAAAAACCCCCGTGAACATTGTGCTCATTGAAAATGAGAAGCTTAATGCTGTGATTAGAGAATGTAGAACAGGGTTCCTAAACGATCGAACCATTAAAACTGAAGAAGGAATTGAAACGTCATCAAAATCTAGAGAGACGTCTTTTTAAGAAAGCGACTGCATTGAAGCTACGTTCTTTAGGAGCAGTAGGCTTCCCAATCCCCAGGTCCCAGCAGGGGATCCCCTGTTTTTACAGGCTTCCCCCCGCACCCAGCCAGCTGGCTGGCAGGGGAAGCCCCGCCCCCACAGTCAATGAGGTTTTAGAGCTCCTGCAGGTTTAGAACCTGCAAACAGGTCTGTGTGCCTTTAAGGCTGAGCAGGAAACAGGAAGGGCTTCATGGGAAAGGGTCAGTAACAGTTTTGTAGGAGAACAGCCCCTCTCTTTCTTTTGCTTTCAGTTTTCAGAGCAAGTAAAATTCTGCAGGAACACGATCCCGTAAGTATTTGTGTGAGAGAGAGGGGGAGGGGGCAGGGGATTCCCTGGCTTGGAGGCCCTCCCCCCGCTTTAGAAAGCATGGGGAGGGAGGGAAATGTCTACTGGGCACTCTATTATTCCCTGTGGAGAACAATTCCCATAGGGAATAATTGGGAATTGATCCACGGGTATTGGGGGCTCTGGGGGGGGGGCTATTTTTTGAGGAAGAGGCACCAACATTTTTGTATAGCATCTAGTGCCTCTGCCCAAAATACCCCCCAAGTTTCAAAATGATTGGACCAGGGGGTCCAATTCTATGAGCCCCAAAAGAAGGTGCCCCTATCCTTCATTATTTCCTATGGAAGAAAGGCATTTATAAAGGTGTGCTGTCTTTTTAAATGTAATGGCCAGAACTCCTTTGGAGTTCAATTATGCTTGTCACACCCTTGTTCTTGGCTCCACCCCAATGTCTCCTGGCTCCACCCCCAAAGTCTCCTGGCTCTGCCCCCAAAGTACCCAGATATTTATTGAATTGGACTTGGCAACCCTAAGGAGCAGCCACCTTGTGAATTTCAATTGGACTATTTCCAAGTTTGGATTTACATTTATTCATTTGGGGACAGGGGTGGTATTCGCCCGCTAGGGGTTTCTGCTACTTTAAAAGACCTTAGCACCGCTGGCCTCTATCAATATTGTATTGTTTACTATGTGTTGTACACAATCCTTGTAATATATTTTTGCAAACTGTAAGACGGTGTATTACTTGGTGGCTTTGATCAGTCTACTAATTACACCAAATGCCTTCAAGCAGCAGCCCCTGGAAAAAATGGCTGCTTTGAAGGGTGGACCCTATGGCCTTGTACCATGCTGAGGCCCCTCCCCTCCCCAAGCCCTGCCCCAGATCTACCCCCAAAGTCACCAGATATTTTCCAACACAGACCTAGCAACCCTAGTAAACAATACCACCAGTCAAAATGGACTTCCACTATGCAATTCCAATCCCCACATGCAGGGCTTTTCTTTTTTGTAGAAAAAGCCCAACAGGAACTCATTTGCATATTAGGCCACCCCTGACATCACCATTGTTTAACACAGGGCTTTTTTGTTTTAAAAAAGCCCAACAGGAACTCATTTGCATATTAGGCCACCCCTGACATCACTATTGTTTAACACACACCCCTGACACCAAGCCAGCCAGAACTGCTTTCTTGTGCGTTCCTGCTCAAAAAAAAGCCCTGCCCACATGTATATATGAACACTGTATTTCATGTTCCATAAGTTCTGTTGAATGATTGAATGAGCTTCAATTTTGTCTAGTTTAAGCTGTCTGGGTTTTTTTACATGAGGCCACTTGCACACATGAGTAACCATGAAAAACCCATTGACTTTAAAAAAAAAAATTAAGATACTGTGTTATTTTCTTAAAAAGTGTAATCTCATTCTGAATTCTTTTCTCTGTTATCGCTCTCTGAAGAATAAGAACATTGCTAGTGCCTTGGCCTTCAATGTTTTCTATCAAGTAAAAACCTACTGGATATTATTGAATAGCAACAGTGAGATGAATAGTGTGGGAAGCCGAGTTGTCTCATTATAACATTTTTCTTTTTGAGGCCCAGTTTATTTATTTTATTGGATTTTTCTCCCACCCTTCCCACAAGTGGGCTCAGGGCAGGTTTCATCACAGGTCAACAACATTTAAAACCACAGCATTCAAACTTTACAGATTAAAAGAAATCTAAAAATCAAAACAATAGTCAGTGCCTTAACAGATTCAGCCAACAGATACAGATGGTCATTTGGGGCCTCAGGACCACTGGGTCACTGGGGGCAGGCCTAATAGATGCCCACTGCCTCAACTAAAGGCCCAGTAGAAGAGCTCCATTTTACAGGCCCCGTAGAACTGTAGTAACTTGGTGAAACCTTTTTTCTGTGGGTCAAAGGACAGGTTGCCACAAAGACTTGATCTGCTGATGTTTACCTTTTTAAAAATTGTCATTTTGTTGTCAAGTCACAGTTGACTCAGGGCAATCTCATAGGGTTTTAAAGGCAAGAAACATTCAGAGGCGGTTTGCCATTGTGTGTCTCCACATCACGACCCTGGTATTCCCTGGTGGTCTCACATACCAAATACTAGCCAGGGCTGACCCTGCTTCACTTCCAAGAAATAATGAAATTGGGCTAGCCTGGGTTATCCAGGGCAGGGCAAGTGTTTATTGTTACAAAAAAAGTCACAAAAGGATTGATTTAAAACTGGGGTGGGGGGGAATATTAAGTCTTTCGCCCCACATAATTCTCTGCAGTAGAAATTAGCAAAAATGGGGAGTTATTATGTCTGGTAGAGTGAAAAACAGTGATTAAGAAAGATCCAAATAGTCAACCGTGCTGGTCTGAAGTAGTGAAACAAAATAGGAGTCGATTGCACCTTTAAGACCAACTTAGTTTTATTCAGAACGTAAGCTTTCGTGTCCATGCACACTCATTCGTCGTCTGAAGAAGTGTGCATGCACATGAAAGCTTACGTTCTGAATAAAACTAAGTGATTAAGAAAGTGCAGGGAAGTATTTGTTAACTCCCCCTGCTCAAGTGTTGTGGAGCAATTACTTTTTCACATTAAAGTATTTGTGGGTCAGACTCTTAATCATCCTGGTAGATAACCTGGGCTGCCAGAGGGAGTGCAACTCTCTCCTGGGCCTCTCAGTGGCTTTCAGTGCCATCAGCCATGGTATCCTTCTGCAATCACCTTTCTGGGCTGGAATTTGGAGGCACTGTTTGGTGTGGCTCCAGGCCTATTTGGAGGGTAGGTTTCAGAAGGTGGTGCTGGGGGACAGCAACTCAGCCTCTTGTCCTTTGTGTTGCGCAAGGCTCCATCTGGGGCAAGTGATGCTCTGTATTCTTGGGGGGGGGGGGGCAAGAGTGGGAGAACCTCTGGTGTCCTGGCCCCACTGATGGACTTCCTGATGGCACCTGGGTTTTTTGGCCACTGTGTGACACAGAGGGTTGGACTAAACGGGCCATTGGCCTGATCCAACATGGCTTCTCGTATGTTCTTATCATGTCCCCTGTGCTGTTCAACCACTAGGTGAGGTCATCAGTAGATCTGTGTTGGGTTGTCACCAATATGCAGATACAATTTTGTTAGGCATGTTTTAAAGTTAGTGGGCACCTTGTTGGCCCTAATGAGAGCAGAAAGACAGAGTTTAAATTTCATAAAATAAAAATAAATTAAATCTAATTTATCAAATAAATTAGTTGAAATTTAGAGCTCTGAACCATCATTTTTAAGCTTATGATCTACTGTCCCTGCACAAAAACATCCTGTGAATGAACTATGAGAATGTTTCTCTAGAGTGTTGGTCGTCAAATACACAATCCCAGGTCTAGGGGGTTTAGGCTACGCCCCTTCAGATATGCAAGGAGGAGGGGAGAAAATAACAGAAAATAACTTATGAACTACAAAACAATTTATTTATGGGTTCTTGTGGTCTGGTGGAATCCCTGGTCACAGGTCTACAAAATACAAAGCCAAATTATAGAACAATATATACAAGGCTTTTCTTTACAAGGGGGGGGACATAAAAAGGGACATAAAAATGACACAAAGATAATACAGTGTACACAGAAGAACACACTAAAATAAAAGACTATGGCAACCAGCCAACTTGCTCCTTTACTAGACAGTGCAGCATTCCTTGGCTACTTGCCATAAACCTTACTTACTCAATGCTCTCTTGGTCAGGCACACAACACAGGTAGACCTCACTGTTTCTCACAGTCTGTCTTGCTGTCCTGTCATACCTTCCTGTGGTGATCTTCATCAAAATATGCTGCATTTGTATACGCTGTGTTGGTTGTTTTCTACATGTAGTTTTCAAAATACGCTTTACTCTGTGTTTGTCTTAGGGGGTATCCTTTCACTCTCCATCAGTGACTGACCCAACGCTCACTGCAGAAGCTCTGGATCAGACCATTGCTGGCTTTGACACTGTGGAAGAACTGCTCAGGCACTTTAATCCAGATACTTGGCAAGAAGATCTCGACACTCTGTACACAGACACTGCCCAGTACAGAGGGAGAAATTTATATCAAAGGAAGTCTAAAGGTAGGAGTGGGAAATCACTGGGGTGGGGTGAGTGGGTTTATGACTGTGACACAACACCAATATAGCACTTTTTTTCTACTCTCTTGCCAGTCAAGGCATTTCAAGCAAAGAAAGCTACTGCTCAATGGCTCAGGGAGAAAACAGAGTGGGATCTGACCAGGGAACTTTTGCTTTTATTTTATTGAAATATTTGTTCTGCACTATTCAGCAGTTTGTTTTCAGGGCAGCTTACACAAAATACAAGCTTAGTCATTAACCCCAGTACTACAGATGCTTTCGGGCTGTGCTGCTGGAGAAGAATCTTGAGAGTCCCTTGGACTGTAAGAAGATCAAATCAGTCAGTCCTAAGAGAAATCAACCCTGACTGTTCCCTGGAAGGTCAAATGCTGAAGCTGAAGCTCAGATACTTTGGCTACCAAATAAGAAGGGAGCACTCACTGGAGAAGACTCTGATGCTGAGAAAAACAGAAGGCAAAAGAAGAAGGGGACGGCAAAAGATGAGATGACTGGACAGCGTTACTGATGATGAAATAAAATAAATAAAATAAATAACTAACATGAATTTGAGCAGACTTCGGAGGATGGTAGAAGACAGGAGGGCCTGGCGTGACTTTGTCCATGGGGTCACAAAGAGTCAGACTCAACTGTGCGACTGAACAACAACAAAAAAACCAGTTTCCTTGGCTGTCACTGTCTCCACTGCTCTTCTTTGAGGCTGTGACTTTCTGAAAAGAACTAGGCTGCTGGAGGTTGGTTTTGTCCCAAAGGTTGGGCTCACCTGTGCTTGGGTTGCCAGCTCTGGGGTGAGAAATACTTGGAGAATTTCGGGGAGAAGCTTAGGGAAGGGGGTTGGAGAGGGGAGGGACCTCAGCCGGGTATAAATTCCATAGAACCCACCCTCCAAAGCAGCCATTTTCTCCAGGGGAACTGATCTTGGTCATCTAGAGGTCAGTTGTAACAGGTGATTTCCAGGTGCCACCTGAGGGTGGCAACCCTTTGGGGCCAGATGGCTGCTCTTTCCAAGTAGCAGCAACACTGGGAGGCTTCAGGAGGGGCAGTGATGTCACATAATGTTAGAAGCCACATTGTGAGGAGAGACATAAAATATATAAAACCTGAAGTGTCACTGGAAAGAGAGAACGTGTATAAAATATGAGGCATCTCTATATTACAAGCTTAGATTGCTTTGTACTGGCACAACTGACATGGCTTCTCTCAAAGAAACCTGGAAAGTACAGTTTGTTGAGAGAAATAAGGATTCTCTGACAGAGATCCCTAGCCCACCTTCAATAGAACTGGAACTCCCTAAGCAGTGGAGCTGACTGTTAAACCACTTCCATTTGTAGTGTAGCTATTCCCTAAGGACTCCAGCCACGACAGACTATTGCAGTTTCTGATAAGTATGAGCCCGCCTCGGTGGGGTAGGGTGGGATATAAATCGAATAAAAAAAAATAAAAAAAATATACCCTTGGTAAGAGAAACGAGAAGATTACTTCAGGTGGGCAGCTGTGTTGGTCCGACACAGTAGAACAAAATCTTAGTCCAAAGACGCCTTTAAAACTAACAAAGTTTTATTCAAGGTAAGAGTTTTTGACTGTGTGCATGCATACTTCCTCAGATACACTAAATTGGAAGTTACCAGTCCATACATATAGGTGGAGGCTGTACAGCAAATTAGCATACAGCATAATGAAGATGTTTCAAAACAGGGGTGGCCAGCGGTAGCTCTCCAGATTTTTTTGCCTACAACTCCCATCAGCCCCAGCCATTGGCCATGCTGGCTGGGGCTGATGGGAGTTGTAGGCAAAAAACATCTGGAGAGCTACCGTTGGCCACCCCTGTTTTAAAAGATGCAAAAAAAAAAAGACGCACAGTATAATCAGTTGTCGCTGCTGTTTCATACCAGATTAAAAGTGGCTGATCAGACAGCAACATCTGCCTCCCAGTATTAACTCGTAGTATTCCTCTCCCCCAACCTTCTCAGAACCGGAGTATTTTGTTACCTGCTCCTTTGCAGTGTTTTTTTAGTTCTCCCGTTTCACCTCATAGTTTCCTCGTCTGGATAGTTCTCGACCAATTTCTGGATGTCTGAAGTCTGTCCCGGAGCAAAAGGAGCCTCAGACTTTTTTTTACTACTTTTTTTTACTACTTAGCGATATGCGTATAACCGCATTACCACATAATGTTTAACCTATGCACATAATGTGCATAATGCATGCATGCGCATAAAAGTGGAGAAAAAAGAACTGCATGGTGCTGTCGTGTGGATGGCAGAAGACGGTTTCACCATGGAGTGATTCGAATTGCAGTATGACAGTCTGATCGATAATATCCGGAACAAAGACATTTGGAACAGAGCCAGGTCTGTTTAACATGGACTCAACACGCTGTGTGAACAGGGCCTAAGTTTGTATGATCACCATTTGTTTGGATTTAATTCCTGAGGGAAACTGCGAAGCAAATAAATATGTCAAAATTGGAGATAGATGTATAAATGTATCCCCCTTAATTGTAGTGTGCTACAAGTAATTAACTGAAACCCTGTTGTTATACTCCATCAGTCTTCTTATGATTCCTTGTGAGAGTAACCTCAGAGTCCTGATTCTCAGAATGCTTCTTATCAGAAGAATTATGACTTCATTATTGCTATAGAAATCAAAGTGCTATGCAGTATTCATGCTGAATGTTAATGCATTTTGAGTTCATTTAATGGAATTTCATATCCATTTTAGCACTGTACTATATTGTATTGTGGCAGTGCCTCTCAGGCAAAAATAATTAAAATTAATGGTTAAAAACAAGAGACTGTTGAGCAACAGTAATGAAATGATGCTGTTTTTAAGGGAGAGTCAACAATCCATTGAGTAGCATGCACAGAACAGGAAAACCCGATGGTCTTCCCTTTCCATTACTCAAGTGATTGCTACTCATTGTTCTTATCTAGGATTCGTTCTCAGGGCCTATTTGCTGAATTCATGTACACCCTGCCATTCTCCCCAATGGGGGCCCAAAGCAACTTACATCATTCTTTCTTCCATTTTCTCCTCACCACAACCCTCCACACATTCCAGCGCAAGGTGACCCCATCCTGTCTGCAAGGCGGCTTGGCACGATCAGAAGCTGGACCGCTCTTTTTGACTCCTCCAAGTCAAGTGCTCAAACTCTCTGGGCATTTTTTTTTGCGGGGGGGGGGGGGGAGCTGGAAGTGGCTTGGGGCAGCTTGGCAGGTTCACACCAGTTTGGTGTAGTGGTTAAGTGTGGAGAGCCAGTTTGATGTAGTGGTTAAGTGTGCGGACTCTTATCTGGGAGAACCGGGTTTGATTCCCCACTCCTCCACTTGCACCTGCTAGCATGGCCTTGGGTCAGCCATAGCTCTGGCAGAGGTTGTCCTTGAAAGGGCAGCTGTTGTGAGAGCCCTCTCCAGCCCCACCCACCTCACAGGGTGTCTGTTGTGGGGGAGGAGGAAGGTAAAGGAGATTGTGAGCCGCTCTGAGACTCTTCGGAGTGGAGGGCGGGATATAAATCCAATATCTTCATCTACCTCACAGGGTGTCTGTTGTGGTGGGGGGGAAGGTAAAGGAGATTGTGAGCCGCTCTGAGACTCTTTGGAGTGGAGGGCGGGATATAAAGTGCCTCGTTTGCACGCTTCCGTGTCCAGACGCTGAAGAAGTGACTGGCATGCGGCTCAAAAATTTGCTACCACTTTAACAGTGGTAGCTTTTTGAGCTACTCTGAGGACACCAAAGGATGGGGTAAGTATAGGATGGGGGCGGGCAACAGATGTTAGCGTTTGGAAACATTTTTCAAGTCGGTTTCTGAGGCATCTCTGAGTCGGCCTAAACTGCCTGTCTGTTATCAGCCTGAAAGTTCCATGAACTGGATGTGCCCAATGAAATCAATAGCACCCCCAGAGGCTGTTTTATATCAGCAAAAGAGTGAGGAGTTGGCCGTCTGGGATGGCCTCTCTCTGAACCAGGCAACCGCAGACCTGCTAATTGCATAGGCTGGTGGAAGTACAAATGTCAGGGCTCTTCTTGAGATCTTGTGTCACTGTTTAAGCTTCTGTTGGCTCACGCTGAGGCAACAGTATAGCATAAATCCTTTTTTGAAATGACATGGGAGATGTATGAAGGCAGATTCATTACTGGCTTGGTTCCATTGATTTCAGGAGATCTGCACCCATTTATGACAGCAGTAATTTCATTCTGAGGGGATAGCTTTGACCCTTCTTTCTTTGAGGTAATTGGCATGCCAGCTTAGATGACTTGCTAACTCAATTGCTTGTGGACACTGACAATTCCAAAGAAAATTCCAGCTCTCAGTCTTTCTCTTGAAGAATCAATCTTTGTGTCAGAGAAACTTCATCTTGCATTTGTACTTCAGTTACCTGCACATACAGAAACCCCACACAGACACTAGCGCTTCTGCATCACCCATGAAGAAATAACATGTATCGTAAAAATGAAAACACTGGAACTTATAGTTTTTAATCAAGCCATTTTAATCAAGCTTCATGTTAAGGAAGGGGGAATCTGTAGCTTGTAAAACTGCCAAATCTGGATCTGATGAATCTGAAGATTATGGCTCCACAGGGAAGCTACTACTGAGGTTTGGTAATTGTTTAAAAAAATGTATGTGATCTTTTTCAGACAGAATGTGCTGCAGTTCTGCTGGTACAGCAAGACTATGGGGTAGGGAGATGCATCCGGCAGCCTGGATGCCGAATCTGGCCCTTGGAGAGCTTCCTGTCTCCCCTCCCTCTCAGAAGAACTCTTCAACCTCTTATTATGTTCTTCAACTTCCTTTCTTCTGCCAAAATCTTTTTACCTCCTGCCTCTCAGCTTGGAATGGGGAAACTCCCATTAGATCTCTCCCTGTTTCGCACTTCTGTGATTTGCTTTCCTACAATGCTCAGACCAGAAAATAGGAATGGAGCAGCCAATATGAACAAGATACGCTCCAACAAAGTCTCTGTTGTGGTTCAGAATGAGAAAACAAGGATTACAGAGCCCTTCTGTGGGAGGGAGTCAGCGTTTCTGGCTCCTCAGCTCTCGTTCACTTAAAAAATATGGCTGCTCTTAAAACTTAGTGGCCAGCCAGGGCCGTGGGGGAATGCAGATTATCGCTATTGGAGCCAGCCTGGTCAGACATTTCATGTGATTAACTGAAGTATTCCTGATCCTTGAGAAAAGAAGGCTATCGGGATGATCTCATAACACTGTCTCTGGCCTGATATACAAGGGGGTTCCTGGAAGAGAAGTAAAGGTGGACAAAGTTTTCTCATGTGGATAATGTTAAACAGGCTGAGCTGAATCTAGGGAAGACAGAGGCAATGATAGAAGGGAAACCCAGGTTTTGGACAGGGGAAGAGGCCTGTGATAAATGGAGTGATTTATATCCATATCTGAACAGCTCCAAAACCTAAGGAATGGTCCTTGATAGTGATATTAGTGTTGGCTGTAGAGGTGCACTTTCTCAGCTGCATCTGTTGCATAGTATTTAAGGAGAGATTTTCAACTCCATTGATACCTATTTTTTGTAACCTCCAGCAGGGCTTTTTTTGTAGCAGGAACTCCTTTGCATATTAGGCCACATCCCCCCGACGTAGCCAGTCCTTCAAGAACTTTCAGTAGGCCCTGTACTAAGAGTCCTGTAAGCTCTTGGAGGATTGGCTACATCTGGTGGGGTGGTAGTGGTCTAATATACAGAGGAGTTCCTGCTGCAAAAAAAGGCCTGACCTCCAGCATATCCCTAGTTTGGGGCTGCCCTTGAAGACAGGCTGGAAACGTAAGCTGATTCAGAAAGCTATCATTTGTTCTGTCTGTGGGATATTTATTTATTTATGTATATATAAACTTATATCCTGCCCATTCCCACAAAGTAGGCTCAGGGCAGGTTACATCAGAGAACGAAACAATTAAAACAGTTAAAACAAGATAAAATTCCACTATAAAACCACTAAAGTGCCATCTACATTTAAAGACTCTGCCTCAACAGTAGTGACCTATTAAGAGGCATGGACATACAAACCAGTTTAATAGCAGCTGCACTGTTCAATTATTAGTTATAGGCCCTGTACAAAGGGCTGGTACTTACCTTTAAAGCAATTCATGCCCTGGAATTGATGCAGTTTAGAGAGCACCTCTTCCTCTATTGGCCAGTAGCTGGGTCCTGTGCTGCAAAACTTCCCTAGAGCTCAGGGGTTATTAATCTTTTTGACCCAAATGCCAGAAGAAATCCCCAGTGCCATAAAGACATAAGAAGAGCCCTGCTGGATCAGACCAGTGGTCCATCTGCTCGAACATCTTATCTCGCACAGTGGCCAACCAATCCCCCTGGAGGTTCATAAACAGAGCAGAGAGACCAAGGACTTCCTCTGATGTTTCCTCCTATCACTGGTTTTCAGAGGTTTACTGGCTCTGAATACGGAGCTTCCCTTTAGTCACCATGCCTAGTGGCCACTGGTAATTCTGACTTCCATCTATCTAACATCCATCTATGAAGATCTCCGTATGCCAGAAAATGAAAGTTAAAGAAGGAGAGAAGGCTGTACCTGGCACTGGTACAAACTGAGCTCCAGTGGGATTGTCAACACCTCAGGAACTCATCTGTGACCCAGATGGTAGCAGTGTGAACCGGGTAGCCTATGTCATACATAAGGCATACCCACCAGCTTCTCTTATGCCACTAGCCCCAGTGGCATCACCAAGGCTTCGGGGATTGCTTGGGCTGAGAACTGGCCCTGAGTGCTTGCTAATTGGTCTAGCAGGCTGCTATTTGGCACACATAACAGGAATTGCCTCTTGGTGACCTAAAAGAGTGACCTTCCTGGTGACATCAGTTGTGGTCTCTCTTTCTAGGTTTCATAAAAGTTGTGCCCCAAATATATCAGCAGGCTTGTGAATATTAGTTTATTGTCAGGTTGTTCAACTTGTTTTTCAATGCATACTGTGGTGGTTGTTTTTAAATGGTGTATATTTTATTATGCTTTCAAATATGTTTTACACTCCATGTTGTATAAATATGAGCAAGGGTGGAATTCTAGCAGGAGCTTCTTTGCATATTAGGCCACACACCCCTGATGTAGCCAATCCTCCAAGAGTTTACAAGGCTCTTTTTGTAAGCTCTTGGAGGATTGGCTACATCAAGGGTGTGTGGCCTAATATGCAAATGAGTTCTTGCTAGAATTCTACCCCTGGATATGAGGAAAGCAGTGCAAAATTAAATTAGATTCTCCAGTCTCTTCTCCACTGAAGATGCTCCCAGCTATTGATTTGGGCTAGTGATACAGTGCACATCTAGTGGCCACAGGTATGGCCAGAATACAATAATGGTGGCCACAAATGAGAAGTTGTGTGACCTCAGCCAGCCATGTTTTCAGAGCTGTAGTTTTGCAGAAGCAACACTTTGGGAAACTCCTCTTCTTTATAAGTGGAATTAGCTTGAAGGGTGATGCCTGAGAGGCCATGGATTTGAAGAATGACAACAGCGAACAAAATTCCATCTGTGCGCACAAAGAAATCGATAGTTTTCTATTCTCTTCAGCCTTTGCTATGTACACTAGGGTGACGTTTTCTACTCAGGCTTGAGTGCGCTAGTAACTCTCATTGATTTTGTAGTTAGATCTGCAGCGATACATACTTCTTCGTAGAGATACTAGCTCTCATGGGGAAATAGGGAAACATTTATGGGGAAATGTTGCACTTTTGCTTTGGTTAAACATGCTATATATGTAATGCGCTGATGGGTGGAGACTCTGTATAACTTCCACCAATCCTTCTGTCTCCAGAGCTTACTAGAAATTGCCCCCATTCCTTTTGAAGAGTAACTTTGTAGTTGTAAAGAAGGGAAGTCTCCATTTTTCTAAATTATGGCAAAGTAATAGACATCCTGGAGGGAATTATATCGCCAAGTTCATCTCTTTTAACAGATGCAACCACTTACAGTAGGTGTCCTTCTGGACCCAGCTCTCTTAGTTAAGAAACGAGTTAATTTGCAAGCCAGAAGTGCGTGTTGGGGACGTGTTTAATTTCAGTTTTCCCATGCAGAAATTAGTATCTTTCCTGGTGGTATCCAACCTTGTCACATGGATCCATGCTTCTGTACTCTCATGACGAGGCTATGGTAACTTGCTCTGTATGGCAGCTGTGCTTGAAAGTGACACAGAGATATCAGTTGGTCCAGAATGCAGCAGCTGTGCTGTTGGATGGAATAGCTCATTTTACCCTCAGAACATCTATTTTAAAGGTACTGCAATGACTTCCAATTTGTTTCTGGGTCTGGTTCATGACCTGAAGGACTGCCTCTCTTCTTACGAGCACACCCATGGTAGACTTCTCAGCATGATCTACTCGCTGTTCCCTCTGGTGATATGTTGCAATCTGAAGTAATGTGTGTGAGCGTTTAAAGATATATATATATACTCATGTGTCAATAGACTTGCCAGCAGCCTGGAGAAAAAAAGACCCTGGAAACTGTGTGGAAATAGGCAGTTGAAGCTTTTCATGGCATGGAGGTAAATAACATCACCTGGTAAATAAAGGTAAAGGTAGTCCTCTGTGCAAGCACCGAATCATCACTAACCAATGGCGTGACACCGCATCACGACATTTTCATGGTGATGTTTTTACAAGGTTGTTTGCCATAGCCTTTCCCAGTCATCTATGCTTTACCCTCAGCAAGCTGGGTACTCATTTTACCAACCTTGGAAGAATGGAAGGCTGAGCCAACCTTGAGCCGGCTACCTGAACCCAGCTTCCGCCAGGATCAAACTCAGTTCATGAGCAGAGCTTGGAATGCAGTACTTCAGCTTACCACTCTGCACCACAAGGCTCCTAACCACCTGGTAAATAGCATCCCATTAAACATCTGTTAAAGGGGCAGGATATTTTTTCTCCAAGCTGTCAGCAACACTATTTGTAGATCTTCCAGACTGTACAAAGGGAAATGCTGATGTTAACACCATTATGCACATAGCACATGAATTTGCCATCTAAAATGGATGGGCACTGCCTGCCCCTGTGAACCCTTCCTATTGAGAATTCCTCTTTGGCATAGTCTGGACGGCCATTGACAGGGTATTGACTGTAGCATAATCTTCCTTTACAAATAATCTTTCTTTCTTCCTCTCTCTATCTTTTCCCACCTTCTAGTTGACCTGGACAGGTTAAACGATGATGTGAAACGATACAGTTGCACTCCAAGGAACTATTCTGTCAACATCCGGGAGGAGCTGAGAGTGACCAGTGCTGTGTTCTTTCCACGCTGTCTTCTTGTCCAGCGCTGTGGCGGAAACTGTGGCTGTGGTTTTACACACTGGAAATCTTGCACATGCACACCAGGAAAAGTAGTGAAAAAGTATCACGAGGTACTGTTTTATTGGTGGCGTTTCCATTCTCATTCTTCCATTGCAGAACTCAAGGCAAGTGACGTGCAATTCCCAGGAGATCTCCATATCCCAGACCTGGATTTACCCTTAGCAAGGTTGCTGTATCATGTCCAGGGGTTTTTTTTGTAGCAGGAACTCATTTGCATATTAGGCCACACACCCCTGGTGTAACCAATCCTCTAAGAGCTTACAGGGCTCTTAGTACAGGGCCTACTTAAGCTCCAGTATTGGCTGCTTCAGGAGTGTGTGGCCTAATATGCAAAGGAGTTCCTGCTTCAAAAAAAGCTCTGACTATGTCCCTTTCAGTGACTCCCTATGGCCAGGGGGTTAATTTATGCATGCCCACCACCCTTGTCAACTGCCATGTCAGGGTTAAACCACACATCAGGGCCAATGTCAGCATACCTTCAAGTGGGGTAGCCTCCAGGCCCCAGGATTTCTGGCAGGGCCCACTGTGGCTGACCCCCACAACAAAGGGTGATTAACGTGGAATTCACTGCCACAGGAGGTGGTGGCGGCTACAAGCATAGCCAACTTCAAGAGGGGGTTAGATAAAAATATGGAGCAGAGGTCCATCAGTGGCTATTAGCCACTGTGTGTGTGTGTGTGTGTGTGTGTATTTGGCCACTGTGTGACACAGAGTGTTGGACTGGATGGGCCATTGGCCTGATCCAACATGGCTTCTCTTATGTTCTTATGCCATTTCCCTGTCTGCTCACTTATGAGTTCTTTGCCACATACATCCAGCTGCATACATACACTCCCCAGGGCCATCAGGGAAAGGGAAGTGGGCAGTGCAGGTGTCTGTGAACCTAGGCAGCAGGAGGGCTTGTGAGCCAAGGAGGGAGGGATGACAGGCAAGTAGTGAGACATGGGTGAGAATGTCAAGTCACCCGTGCTAACAATAACGAGACCCGTTGCAATTCCAAAGCTATTTCCAGAGCTACAAAGCTCTGGATAGCTGAGAAGGAACCTGAGAAAACACAGAGGAGGGTTATATCTTCGACATTTCGCATTCTTCTGTAGACATAACGCAGAGAGGGTCAATAAAATACGAGTAATCACACAACAGTTGTAAACCAAATAGGATGAAAGAATGGGGGACTTGACATACTGCACCCATAAGAACATAAGAGAAGCCATGTTGGATCAGGCCAATGGCCCATCCAGTCCAACACTGTATCACACAGTGGCCAAAAATTTTTTTATATATATATATATATATATATATATATATATATATATATATATATATATATATATATATATATATATATATATACACACACACCCCTTAAGCGTACCCTCGGGGCTTGGAAGGATATTTTTAAAAGAATTGACGAATCAATGACAGAGCCTCAACATGCCCTGAACTGACCCATTCCTCATGTGAGGGTGGAAAATGCAGCAACCTGATCAAGTAATATAGAGTCGCTCTTTTTATTTTAGCACCTAATATTTCCTTCACTTCATGGTGATTTTGATCCCCTACTGGGATCGCATCCGGAGCCTCTGATTGAGGGTGCCACTTCAATCCACCCGGGACCCCGTGGAGTAGGTGGGAATGGAAAACAGGATGTAATTTGCTAAACATCTTAGGCAAATCTAACGCAACTGTTATCAAGAATGGGGGACTTGACAGAGAGGGTTGGAAAGAGATTCCCATGAACTCTGTGCCCAGGGCCTCTCAAAATCTGGAGCTGGTCCTGCCGCACATGATGTGGGAGATGAATGGTCATGGTCTCTGGTCTTTTCCCCTTAAAGGCAAAAGTCGCTTTGTGTATATGTGGGAAGGAGGGGGTAATTCAGATTGGGTCTCTAGAACAGATGATTTCCTTCAGTGAGGATGATAAGGGGCCTGGAGACCAAACTCTGTGAGGAAAGGCTGAGGGACTTGGGAGTGTTCAATCTAGAGAAGAGGAGGCTGAGGAGGAACATAATGATTACTCTTTCGAAGCATTTGAAGGGCTGTCATTTAGAGGAGGGCAGGGAGCTGTTCATGTTGGCAGCAGAGAAGAATCACAATAATGGGTTTAAGTTAAAGGTGGGAAGGTACTGGCTGGATACTAGGAAAACTTCCTTACAGTAAGAGTTGTTCAATAGTTGGATCAGCTGCCGGGGGAGGTAGTGAGCTCCCCCTTACTGGCAGTCTTTAAGCAGCAGCTGGATGAACTCTAGTTGTCTGGGATGGTCTAGGCTGATGTTGCCTGTATGGCCCCTTCCATCTCTATGTTTCTATGATTATCTCCTCCCGCTATATAGCCCTAGTCTCTGTACATGTAACTCTTTTCATAAGAAGGGTAAAAATCTCATCACCCAGCTGCTTGCAGAGAAGAACAGGGAGCTGGATTCTATTGCCCGTCCCTGCCACATATCTGATCATAGAGATCTTAAGCTTTTAAAGGCATGTTCATAAGTAATATATTTATAGATTAGAGAGCTTATTGCTATTCAGGTTGATTTAACTAGCGGGAAGGGAAAGAAATTTCTAGCGGCATTATAAAATAACTACAGGGAGATGAGCAAATAAAAATGTTCTACCTTGGTTTGTAGGGAAGGGAAAAGCCTTCTATAGCACCCAAATGTTAATGTAATTTATGATGATTTATGGTGAATGTTAAACGTCTTCCCAATTGATATCGTGTCAGGATAACAGATTTTTTTAGGCTCTTGGGTTGACACCAGTTGCAACGATTGGTGTTCCACAGGAATGACAAAAACTCACTCACCTGGTCTCCCTCGTTGCTATTAATTCTTTTTCCATTCTTTTTATCTCATGTACTGGAATTAATTAAGGACAATGTTCCAGCTTGAGCTATGAATGACCTGGCTTTTGTAAATTTAAATTCAAATGTATCCTTTAGGGATGAATTAGCTGCACAATGAACAGAAATTTAGACATTAGCATTAATAGGTTCTGTGAAGATAAATCTATATAGGGTACATCAAAGCTGAGATTGATATTGGCCCGCTGTACTTTTCCTGAGCAGGATTCTTTAATTTTTCTGTTCACTTCTGGCTCTGTTCCACATTTATCAGGCCGTTTCTAAAAATTGCTGTCAGCAGAGGGGACAGGTGCAGATGAAAAAGATTCTTCTGTCGTCCTTGATGTAAAACCAGCTTGACCCTTTAGCAAGGGCGCAGGGCACAAAGAACTGCATAACCTGAGAATCCACACAGAAGACGGCATGCCTCAGTGCACTTCACACCTCGAGTAGGATAGATAGATGTAGGATAGACCTCCTTCCTGAGGAGCTAGCTTTCTACTTACATGGAGTGTTTGATGCCAGCCCTGAGCTTGGCCTAAGGCCAGAAATAGGTTGCCAGGCAGTGGGCAGTGCTAACTGGCCACTGCTGGGCAGGTTGTGAGTGGGAATATGGTGGAAGGGTGGGGGCATCAGCTGCAATGCTATGTCATTTCTGGCAAAAAGCTGGAAGTGACATAGGGTTGCTCTAGGACTCACCAGAAATTCTGTTATGACTGGTTTCACATATTGAATAATGCACTTTCAATGTACTTTAGCAGTCATTTGAAACTGGATTTTTCTGTGTGAAACAGGAAAATCCAGTTGCAAATGACTGATAAAATACATTGAAATTTCATTTAAAGTATATTATCCAATGTGTGGGAAAGCAGCCTATGGTAAAAGCATATAGTTTCCAGCAGTTCCTAGAGTTACCCTGTGTCACTTCCAGGTTTTAAACCAGAAGTGATGTCATACTAAAGAAGACTGCAGATTTATATCCCACCCTTCTCTCTGAATCAGAGACTCAGAGCGGCTTACAATCTCCTGTAACTTCTCCCCCCACAACAGACACTCTGTGAGGTGGGTGGCTCTGAAAGGGCTCTCACAGCAGCTGCCCTTTCAAGGACAACTCCTTCGAAAGCTATGGCTAACCCAATGCCATTCCAGCAGGTGCATGTGGAGGAGTGGGGAATCAAACCCCGTTCTCCCAGATAAGAGTCTGCACATTTAACCACCACACCAAACTGGCTCACTACATGCAACACTGCTTCCCCCCCCCTCTTGCCACCATTTGGAGCAGCAGCAGGCAGTGGGAGCTGGGAACAGGGGATCCCCTGCCCACAAGGGGGGCTTGGCAGCCCTTGCATGAACAGGCCTGGGGTGGGGGGGGAGTGGGGGGATGCCCTGTCATTTTAATAGAACCTGATGTATGGAAATGGGCAGTCGAAACTTTTCATGGCATGGAGGTAAATAGTATCACCTTATAAATAACATTTCAGTAAGCTTCTGTTAAAGGGACAGGACCTTTTCCCCCCCTCCAGGTCTGTGGCAATCCCAGCTTTGTCTGAAGGCATGTGACGCAGTTCTGCTGCTGAAGTGAAGGAGCTCTGGCCTTGTATGTTACTGGGTCGGGAGACCATGCTGGAGCACTAAATGAGCCAGGACAGAAGAAGAACAGAGATATCATTAGAAAAGCGATGCTAGTGCAAAAGAAGAAAACCATTCAAGTGAGGCCATGTCTGACTGTTGCTAAGGCAACAGACAAGTTTCAGGGGGACCCACTGGCTGCCAGTAGGACTGCCAGGTTGCCTGCCTTATTAGGCAGCCTCCTCTCTAAGAGTCCCTGTTCCCGTTGCCACTCAATGGAACTGCAGGATCAAACTGGGAGGGGAACTGGCATCACTGGAGCTGTGATGTCACATCCAGTTTCAAAGCCAGAAGTGACATCACAGTGCTGCATGTCACTCTAAAAAATTTGCAAATCTCTATGGCTTTTATCACAGAGGTTAGGGGAAATCATAGAGTATCGCTGGCACCATGATGTCCCTTCAGTTGACCACTGGTGAGACAGGATGCAGGACTAGATGGACCACCAGTCTGATTCTCCAGGGCTTTTCTTATTGTTCTTGTTCCTTCTAGCTTTCATAAAAAACTATATTTAGCAGCCCAATAGCACTGGCTCGGAAATGACTACTGAGGAATAGCAGAGCTTTAAGGTTGACATTGAAGAAATGAAATTGTTAAAGATTTTCTGTTCATTGGTTCAATCATCAAACGTAAGGAAAACCCACAAGCAAGAAATCAGAAGGCGATTGAGACTGGGAAAGGTAGCCTTGAAGGGATCATTAATTGTCAGGATGTGTTGCTGATGACCAATATCAAGGTAATTCATACCACAGCATTCTCCATTACTAATTATGGCTGCAAAATTTGGACAATGAAGAAAGATGACAGGAAGAAAGCTGACGCATCAGAAATGTGGTGTTGGAGGAGAGTTTTACAGATACCACGGGCTGTCAAAAAGACAAATAAGGGGGTTCTAGATCAAATCAAGCCTGAGCTTTGGTCACGTTTCAAGAAGACAAAAAGTCACTGGAAAGGAAAATAATGTTAGGAAAAATAATGTTTGGAGTCAGCAGGAAAAGAAGAATATGAGATGGACCGACAATCAAGGAAGCCAGGGCCCTCAGTTTGCAAGACCTAAACAAGGCTGTTAATGATAGGAATGTTTTAGAAGTCACAGGATCAAATTACCTGTACATAATTGCATGTGTGTGTGTGTGTGTGACTTATCATCGTGTGTGTCCAGTACCATCAAGTCGTTCCAAGTTTTGAGTTGAAAGAAAAAAATGCACAAACCACACCTGAGTAAAATTAGCACTGAGGTCCCCATACGGCTGAGTCACTGCAGCATATATACAACAATCCTCAGTACAATTTTTTTAATTTGTTTACTGAAAATTGAAGTCATTCCCAAACACACTTGGGGGAGAAAATAATCTATGACTCATTTTTAAACTGCTTGGCCCTCGGTGTCATGTTACCAAAGGTACTTTTTTGCAAGCAGAAGAAGGTTAAATGTTACCGATTGATTAACAGGCAAATAATTAATCAAAACCCTTTTCTTGGTGGACAGTCATTTTTGTAAAGACTTTGGTCTCAAGCATTTTTAGCAAGTATAGATCATTCCATATTCAGCTAAATTCTGCACAAGGTCAGCGAGTGTGATGCTGGTGGCTTTAAAAGGTGTGAGCATTTATCACCAGAGAAAAGGTGACACTGAAGCACCATTCCTTGTTATCCTTCAAGATACCTACAAGGCAGAAATCTTGGGCACCGCCGCATTTGTCTGTTCTCCTATATAGTCAGTTCTATGAGATCTTTTATAAGGCAATTGTAATATTTTATATTCCTATAAACATAGTATCTGGCTCAGCAGTTGCATTTCCTATCTCATTTCTATTAACAAGGCTCCATATACACAGTTGATTCAGTCTCCCACACTTGAAGGGAAGATGTGAGGGACATTTTCTGGATTGGCAGTGCAATGTAGTGGTTGCTGGGCCAGGCCCATAGTCACAGGGGATCCTGTGGGGGCACTACCCCCCAACTTCCAGACTGGGCCCCCTGTCTTCCACCCCCCGAGTGGTTTGGTTTTGCCATGAGTGGCAGCTGGAGCCGGAAGAGCTGAGCAGGGCACAGGGCACTCCAGCAGCAAATGCAGCAGGTGGTGAGGAGGGAGGCGGAGGAAGCCATGTGGAATGGGCTGGGGGGGGGGGACAGATGGAGATGCTGGCTGCAAAGAAACAGAGGTGGGGGAGAGGGAGGTGGAAGGAACACCCCTGCTTGTGTGCAAGGTGCAGTCCCTTCTTGACTCCACAAAGTTTTAGGGTGGCTGCTTTGACCTGGCTTCATTCAGAGCCTCCAGCTTTTGCTCTTACACCAGAAAGCTTCTGAGAAGTGGCATGCCCCACAGTGGATGGGAAAGGGTGCCCCATGACTTTTAAAATCCTGGCTACGGCCCTGTGCAGGGCTAGTATCTGGGAGAGATGGATTCAAATCCTCATGTGTTACTGTGAAGTACAGTAGGTGACTGTGGGGCAGACATGTTCTCACAGCCTAAGTTACCTCACAGAGTGACTGTGAATGTAAAATGGAGGATGAGATGACCATGTACATTGCCCTGAGCTCCTTAGAGGGAAAGCAGGATTGAAATATGTTAGATAGATTTTGGTTTCCCCTTTCTTACTTTTTTATTAACTCTGCAATCCTAAAAACACTTTTCTAGGGGTAAACCCCACCGAATATTACTCCTGAATATACCTAATTAGGAGTGGTCCTGTAGTTTCTCATCTTTGCTATTGTCCAACAAATTTAAAGCTAATCTACCTCTTCAAAGTCCTTCTTGGATTATTTTGGGTTTTTTGCTCATCTGGGGTTAGAAATGAAATGGACAGTGGACTCTATAGCATTGTATCCCACCAAGGTCCCTGTTTGAGAGCCAATTTAGTGTCATGGTTAAGAGCAGTGGACTCACATCTGGAGAACTGGGTTTGATTCCCCACTCCTCCACATGCAGTCAGCTGGGTAACCTTGGGTCAGTCACAGTTCTCTCAGAGCTGTTCTCTCAAGAGCAGTTCTCTCAGAGCTCTCTCAACCCCACCTACCTCACAGGATGTCTGTTGTGGGGAGAGGAAGGGAAGGAGATTGTAAGCCGCTCTAAGACTCCAAGCAAAGGGTGGGGTATAAACCCAATCTCTTCTTCTGCGCTACTTAGGCTCCATCCCCAAACCTCCAAGAGTTTCCCAATCTGGATCTGGCAACACTACCCTCCTATTCCTCACTGCTGGCCAGGGGAAGGGCTGCCATTGTGGGGGTTCTCCTGCTCAGGAGATCCCCAGACTGTCGGCCTGCATTAAGCTGGTGGGGGGATCCCCTCCCAACGTCACCTGTGTGGTGATGTCACTTGCAAGCTCTAGGAGCTTCTGGGGAAACCCTATAGTTTCCCTCCCAAATTGCTATAACCAAATCCCAAACTATAGGGTTTTCCCAGAAGCTCCTAGAGCAGCTGGCACGCAATGTTGCCAGGTCGATGATGTCACTTGCGAGTGACATCACCGCACGCACTATACACACATGAAAACAGTCCCCTTCCATTGTCCGTAAGGGACTCGGCACCCCTAGCCAGGGGGGCCCGGCAACCCTCTGTGCAGAGGACAGCGTGGTGGAGGGAGAACCCTTCTGCTCTCCCTTCTCCAATCTCTGCATGTTCTGTACAGGGCCTGTGCATGTATTTCTTCCCAGATTGCAATATGTAACCTGGGGGGGGGGAAGGACAGCTAAGATCGTTGTCGTGCTCTGGGTACCTCCCCCAGTCTCCCGGCGCCGCCGGCGCCCCTCCCGGGCACTCTGGGGCATTCCCCGGAGGTCTCAGAAACAGGGGTGGGAGCCAGGTTACTTCACCTCAGGCCCCCCGTTCCCCTCTGGCTGTGCACGGACTCCTTTCTCTCTCTCAGGAGGCAGCCCCACTGTGCACTTGCCAGCTTCCTCCCCGACCTCCTCCTTCCCTCCCTTTATCCCCCCATCTGAGTCCTCCCCCCTCCTGGGTTCTGCCCCTCTCTGGCTCCTCCCCCCTTCAAAGCCCCAGACGCCCGGGAGAGGCGCGCCGGGGCTGGGCTGCCTGGGCGTGCCTCGGGCGTCTCGGACTTCTGCAGCGTGCTGGGGTGTGGCGTCTCTTGCCACCACGGGTCAGGCGGCTCTCCTCCTCCTCGCCCAGCGCTGGGCTCAGCCTCTCCCTCCTGCTTCTCGACGCCTCCCTCTGGCCGGGCTCCTCGGACCCGGAGACAGGCGCGGCGGCTGAGAGGCGCCGTTCGGGCGGCTGTTGGCACTCCGTCAGCCCAGGTGAGGGGGGGCCGCCGCGGGGGCTTGGGAAGGCGTGGGAGGCTCTCGGGGCGGCGGCGGGGGCCGGGAGCGGCTGGCAGGCGCTGGGGGGTCCCCCTTGCGTAGTCCTCGCCCGGGCTGGGCGGGACAATCATACATGTAAAGCCTACTTGTGCTGTGCATTCAGGAGTGTGAATATGTTGGTGTTGGTGCCATATAGACGTGATCCCGGATCTTTCTCCCAGTGTTCATCTACGCAAGCTATGAACATCTATCTGCCTTGGTGTCATTCCTTTTGGGCGAAGATAGGTTCAGTTCCATGAATCCAGTAGAACTGAGACTTTGGGCTAGTAGCGTATCCTTCTCCTGTAAGTTTCAGCTTTATCTGAGACACGCTAGCCTTCCTTTAAAATATCATGACTGTGGCAGATCACCTTGCTCCTCCCCGCTTTTTCCCTCCTCAGGTCTACTGAGCCTAAACTAATAGATGGAACCTAGGACTGAAACTTTAAACATGAGCCTCTTGATCAGTTAGTAAAGCCATCCAATTACTCAAACGTTGTTGTGCAGTCTTGGATGAGCAAGTGTCCAGCAACCCATAGCTATGCTATCAGAAAAGTGCGTATGCTGTGCTCATGGTTTAAAAAAAAAAGCAATAGAAAGAGGATGAACTCCCTAACAGGCTGTTGGTTTAAGAACAGATGGTATCTTTGCTCTTATCCAGCTAGGGTATGCTGTTTTTTTGAAACAGCAACATCCACTTTTTTTTTTTAGTCATTTCCTTTGCAATGCCATTTCTACCTCTTCAAAACCCCTCCTCGAGGCCTGCTTTCCAGGAATACTGGGGAACAACCTCCCCGTCCCACTTAAACTGAATCTCAGCTTACTTTATATTCTAATAGCCAAGTCAGCGAAACCTTTTGGATACTTAAATCTGGTGACTGGAGCTGTGAACGGATAAAACAGATTTTGCTACAAACTTGAAAAACCTCCCTAGGGTTGCAGAAAAAATTTGAAATCTAAAAAAAATACGGACTAATACCAACAATGATAAAAGGAGTGCCTGTAGTTTAAAAAAAAAAAAAAAAGACCTCCGTGGCAGTCGCTGGGCATTCCAGGCTCAGTTTTTGACAGTAAAAGACAGGGGTGGGGACATGGCCATTTGCAGATTATTTTAGCCTTTGAGGAAGGATTAATCCCTTCCTCTACCAGGCTACCTGCTACTACCTGATTTACATGACTCACCCAGGCCTGGCTGCTTGCTATTGTTCAACAGCAGCAACCCCTATGAAGGCCAGCAGTTAGAGCTTCACGCTAGGGTCTGAGAGACCCAGGTTCAGATCATCAATCTGCTATGGAAGCGTATTTTGTAATGTACGGCTGGTTACATACTTTCAGCCTAACCTACCTCACAAGGATTGATGTGAGAATAAAAAGAGGGGAGGAGGTTACCAACCTCCAGGTGGTGACTGGAGATCTAGAATTACAACTGGTGTCCAGGCTACAGAGATCAGTTCCTTTGAAGAAAATGGTTGCATTATGCCCCACTGAAGAGCCTCCCTTCACCAAACCCTCCATTTCCCAATTTCTAACTCCCAAATCTCCAGGAATTTCCCAACCCAGAGCTAATAGCCCTAGAAGAGAATTATGTAAGATGCTTTGGCCCTCGTTGTCTAAAAAGGTGGGGTATAAATGAAGAAAATAACTTATAGCTGAAGATGGGAGTGACTGGCTGAGAAGGAAAAGGCAGAGGATATGGGGGAGGTAAAAAAGGTAGAATATAGGGAAAGGGATAAAAGAGAATATGATCTCCCTATCTGAGGATTCCCTACCATGTAAGTTTGCATGACCCACCAGCTGAACCTTAGTTTTCGTAGGTAGAGTCTGCAGGAGGGCAGAAGAAGAAGTTAAATAAAAGCAGGCTGACTGTTGGATGGAAAGGAAAGTAGGAAGCAGGAACATGAAAGAGGCTGTGGGGGCTTTCAGGGGGAGAAAGAGGAAATAGTAAGGAAGGGGGAAATTAGAACACACACCCCACAAGTGCTTGAAGGTTCCCACTTGTGTATTCAGAATGAATTCAGATATTTTCTATTCATCCCCATCTCCTTCCCCTCTTTTCCCTCTCACCATTATGGCAAGTTTTGGATTGTAATCTTCTTGCAGTTGAAGTGGAACTTCCTTCACAACTACACATTGATGGTGCTACATAAATAATGAAAAAATATTTAATAACTGAAGCAAAGCCATCAAATTATTGAAAGTGCAGCCAAGCCAATCACGCTAAATACCGTACAATGACTAGGTATTTGTATCCCACTTTTTTCCCTGATGGGGCCCAAAACAGTTTAACACAGCATCATCCCTGCCTCCATTTTACCTACACAATAGATACCCATTGTGGCAGGCGAGACTGGGAGTACCAGAGGCAAGATCACCCACTGACCTTCCATGATGGATTGGTGGTTTGAAAATGGATCTCCTTGGTTCTCATTGGACACTAACACACCATACACTAGTATCCTTCCACAGTTCTGTACCATGGATCACAGTGAGTCCTTTCAGGTGTCTTCCACACAGGGACAGGAGTTTGTGGTTTCCCTGTTGCAGGTAAAGCTGCACGTGAAGCTCTGAGGTAATGGCAGGTGCCCTATGGCAGATTTCGCCACAGTCCCCCAGCAGAAGCAACCCCGCTCCCAAGGCTTTTGCCGTTTTCCCATATTGGCAACTACAGTATTGTTCTGTCAACATACCATTGTAATTATAGGTTCTCTGAATTCCTAGTTTTCATTCTTTAAAAAAGATACATGTGATGGATAGGCCAGGTTCTGCCTTTCTCTTAAAGCAATCAGTGGAGGCTGATGGAATGCTGAGAGAGGAAGACTTGAAAAACAGCCATTAGGAATGACAGGCATTTGCAGCAGAGAAGTTGGGAGCTTGGGATTTGAGGGAGGAATGAAGGAGGATTTCTGACTGAGTAGAACTGTGCAGAAGAGCTGCCTAGGACAGGCTGAAAATAGCCCATTTATAACAAAAGAATCCCAGTTCCAGGAGTTGAACCTCAGTTTAGAAGTTCAGAGGAAGCGAATTGTTATTACTTACGCCTTACTTTCCTCAGTGTTATGTTCGTACCAGACATAAAAGTTAACTTCTTGTTTTGGTTTGAACATGTGGGCTGAGCGTTATCTATGGGAAAGAAGCACACACATAGACACAATTTAATATCTCACAATTTAGTATCTCAGTAGAACAGTATTTGAGTCCCAACCCCAATAACTGTGTGAGTGAGGGCTTGTTATTAAAGGGGCTGGGCTACCCTGTCTGTGGGAGCAAGAGAGGGGACCTGAGGTGTGAAATGGTCATGGCTCTCTCTGCATATTTTAAAAGAAAAGAAAGGTGGCTGGCAATGTCCTGACATACTTATAACCCTTAACCTGAGTAAGAGAGGTTGCTGAGAGTGGCAGACACCCTGTGGGAGTGGGAAAGGGCATCACAATAAATCTCTAGCTTCTTCCCTCGTGAAAAGGCACCTTGATCCTTATATCTCTGTGAGGGAAGGCACTAGAAACTTACTTTTTAAAAAATAAAAAAGAAAGCTGGGAATTCAGAGAACCTGCAACACCTATCATTTACAGTGGTAGGCCAATATAATTGATATTCTAGTGCTGATATACAAAAAAAAAAAAGCTCTCCTGCTGTGGGGATGGGAAATGGCTGCTGTGGAGACAGGGTCAGAGAAAATGGCTGCTGCATGGACCAAAAAAATCTACGTTTAATCACTGACACAGAAGCCATCCAGTCTTTATTGCAGTCTCCCCAAAAATTCCAGAGCAAAGCAGGTTTGAGAAAGACTGGAGAGAAACTGGAGAACCCCCTGGTGGTACACAAATGTACAACCATTCTTTGGGGAAGCAGAAGGGGAAAACCCCACATCCCCACAGCATTGAACTTGGGGCATATAACATGTGGAAGACATTCTCACTGGTTTTGGACTAACCCTTCCTTTCTCTTCCTAGGTGCTGAGGTTCGTCCCTGAAGCTGGTCATAACAGAAGAAGGGGCAGAACCAAGAACAACATGGCATTGATAGATATTCAGCTGGAGCACCATGAGCGCTGTGATTGTGTCTGCAGTTCAAGGCCACCCCGATAAAGACATTCTCCCAATCCTATTTGCAACTGAAAGGACCTCTTTCTCTTCAGGAAAGGGCAGTCTGAGGATCTTCTCCCAGAGACCATTAAACTCTGCTGAGAGCTTGCATTGTAACTGGTAGAGAGACATCCACAGCATTTCAACATGACACGCTAATCAATAATAACCCAGATTTACATATCTAATTCCAATGAGGGATTAAACATTTAAATGCAAAAGGGGGAAGCCCTAGTGCTGAAAACTTTAGTGTCTGAAATGAAAACCTGCATGTTGGCAATTAAACTTACAGCTGAATTTTATTCTTCAGAGCTGATAAGGGGGGCACCTGTGCATGCTTCACATATTCTTATGCACAACCCCTCTTGCAGGTAAACCTTTAAGCACACTTACACATATGCAGGGGAGGTCCGTAACAGCACACTTTGAAAACAGTTAATTCGTAAGTGACAGCCCAATCCAGGATCCAGAAAATATAACAGTGTAGAATCACTTAGTGGATCTAATGTACCGGGTATGTAAAAATCCAGGTTTTGCATAAGGAACAAGAGACAGACCACATCCAACCATAAGCATATGCATGCCTTGCAATAAGCAAACCTTCCTATGCAAACCTGTGCATAGCATTGCACATTAAACAGCCTGGAATGCGGGAACATGCCCATAAATATTCTGTTCCTTTGTACAGTTTTCTGGGTTGAGGGAAAGAGGTTCCCCAAAGATCTGGTCCTCATTACCTCAAAATACAGGTGCACAAAATATGAAAAAAAAATAATGAAGGTTATGAGGGGCAGAAGTCTCCATATGAAATATCTTTTTAACTGGGCCAGCTACAAATGGGGTCACCTAATGCTGGGATCCATTTTATGTACTCTGTTAGCTGTTCTCGGGGCCAGAATAGCAGGTGCCAAGCCTCCAAACAATATCAAGTTCAAGAGGCTTTATAGCATTACCAAAAAAGAGGGTAATTTAGTACTTTTTAGTTATAAATGGACTTCGAGTCCCAGCATACTTTGAAGCCTAAAATGTAGTTTACTTGTTCATAAATCCAGCTCTGAATACTCCGCTCTCCAAACAGTGATCTAGATGCCACTATGTTGCTTTTTATTAGGATGAGGCCACAGTAGATTTTCAGGAGAATGTACTGAAATCTCCAGCTGGTTTTGGTACCTGCCTCCAGCATCCCCCCCCCCCCAACATTTACAGGCATCTTCAGAGTTGGACAGAGGCCTCAGTTCAAGGTTAAACACTTCAGGTAGGGCTGTAATCCCTTGTCGGGGTGGTGGGGGGTCCCTGCCCCAGTTCCTGTTGCCCGCCACTGTTTGGAATGGTGACAAATGAATTCAATTTTTTTTAATTAAAATCTTTTAAAGACTTCCTGGCATTGGAAGCGTCATGATACCACTTCCAGGTATAACCCAGAAGCAACTACAGTAGCTCTAGGAATCACCAGAAACTCTATGGTAAGACCGTAGAATTTCTAGTGATTCCTTGAGCTGCCCATTGTTGCTTCTGGGTTGGACATGGAAGTGATGTCATCACCTCCTTACCATGCCCCCCATATTCCTACTGGTTGCCAGTCTCAGTACTCCAGCCTTATCTGCATCCAGTAAAGTAGTGATCCCACAGAGAGAGAGATACTAGTGATGTTTGAATAGGGGCCTCTGAATAGCCAGGGAAGATTTCAGGCACAAAGAAACCAGGGACCCAAATAAACCCATAAGGTTTTAGGGGAATTTACCTTGTCAGGGGGATATACCATAAACCCAAATTCAGCCATGCAGAATTTCAACCCTCAACACCATCCCTGGTCTGCACATGTGTTTAAACTGGAGCACCTTAAAAGGACTCTTTCCGCGCATATATCTAAGCAGAAAGCAAAAAGAGTCCTAGCTTTTAGATGGCAGATTTAAACATCAGTATTCCCTTAGCTACATAAGGAATGCTGCTCTTTTCTCATTATATACAGTAATGCTAGTTAACTGCCTTTAGTAGCTTTTGTGGGCAAGTTTATATTGGCACTAAAAGGCAGATCTTTTTTGGACTGAATTTTGTGGAGGACTATTAACTCCTTGCTTGCTTCTTACCAAACAATACCTAAGCATTTATTATTTTCATGGACTATGGCTATTAGTCATTTACCGCCTGCCTTTTGATAAAGATAAAAGTACCTTAAAAGCTATAGCATAGCCAGCTTCCTGTGCTTTGATCATATTATGGCAAAGTTCTTTGATTAACATACAGAAGAGAAGCCTTTCCAGTTAGGGTTTTCTTTAAAAATACATATATTCTGCAAGCTGTCCAGTACAAAATGTAGGCTGGCTTTGGGCTGAAAAGGAACTGAACTTCTTGATTGTGGATATAATGAAGGCAATAGGATGGAAAGTCACCATAGGCAAGGATCTATATTTAATAGCAGTCTGAAGCTGCAGCTCATTTTATGTGTTGCCTTTTTTTGTTGTTTGTTTCCTGTCTTTAAGAAAGGAAGAAATGGTTTTACAATAGCCATTTTGTGCATTAAACTGAAATGGTCCTCCTTATCAGGTAATACTGCAAACTTTAAAAATCTTCCCTATTCTAGTGATCCTATCAGGAGTAGAGTTCTTAAAATTATCTCCCGACTTCGGCTTGGGCTTCTTCCTTTATCGAGTCCAATCTGTTATCTACTCCCTGTTTTTATAACTCTATCAAACCCTTCCTGTAACACAGTTTTAAATATTGAACAAGTTGCCACTTACTATTCTGGCTGAATACTCGAGAACCCACAAATGGCTCATCTGATTTCTTTGCTTTAGCTTATTTGTATTGACTGGAACTTGTCTCTTTCCCTGATGCCTCTTTAAGATGCTTTATTCATTGTTGCCATCTTTAATGAGCAACCAAAGATTCTCAGCTTCATTACTTAATTTGAATGTCTTTGAAAGATTCTGCATATATCCTCACCTGCCTGCCTGTGGCCAGACAGTCTTCCAATATTCAAGCTTACACTAGGAAATAATTGGTGGATTTATAATCCTTAATGGATATTTTTTAAGTGAACTGTGGTCCAATGAGCACCATTGCGTGTTTATTTAACAAGATTATTAGTTCCATGTCGCTTAACTATTTCACTGAATGTCGCCTTTTGGCTTCACGCATGGAACATTCCAGATCCAATTTAATTCTATGACTATTCAGTAGATACAGTGTGTGTTGGTAAATTGGGTGGTATGGCATCTGAGTAGGGATGCTAGATCCAGAGGAATTAGCCGTGTTAGTCTGTTGCTGCAAAATAGTAAAGAGTCCAGTAGCACCTTTAAGACTAACACATTTTATTGTAGCATAAGCTTTTGAGAAACCCAGCTCCCTTCATCTGACAAAGAGAGCTGTGTATCTTGAAAGCTTATGCTACAATAAAATTTGTTAGTCTTAAAGGTGCTACTGAACTCTTTGCTATTTTGTAGGGATGATAACGTTTCACTTGTGTTCCTTTATGGGTTGAGAAGTCCACTCTGCCTTGCATTCCATTCCTCTTAAAATCTGGTGTCACTAGATTATTGAAAATAAATTTGGAAACTGATTCATGGCCAGTTGACTGCAACTTTCCATTTTTTTTTCTGCTCATTTTCAACTTCCCTGCTTCCCTAAAATTACTGAGTACTGATGCAACTCTTGAAAAAAAGCACTTATGATGGGATTTTTGATGAGAATTTTTTTCAATGCACTGATGAACACCATTGGAAAGCATTTTGGTTCAACCATATGTACAGTCACATGTTCTTGCCAAGTATTTTGTCAGTGCATACAAGCACATCATAATGTGAGGAGAGGAGACGCAAAATAACAGGAGAAATTGAATATTGCTACAAAATGCATGGGTCAGACTCGGTAAAATATTCAGAAATTTTAGAAAGAGGCAAGACTGGAGACTATGGAATACTAAAATGTGGGATAGATTAGATGCAAAGAATGTCAAAAGCTTTTTAAAAATGGAGCAAACTTCACTAACCTGCCTATCACTCTGCTACTAACTATTATAGTGACATTTGTAGATAAGGACAACATTAAATTGGCCAGGGCTGATCATTTATTTATTTACTTACTTTATTTATACCCCCATTTTCTCTTCAGTGGGAAGGAACTCAAAACTGCTTCTTCTTCATCTTATCCTCACAGCAACCAGAGTCTGGCATTCGAACTACCACACCACATTGGCCCAGTAGTATAGGACAGCCTGAGTCTGATTCCAGTGTCCAGTCCACTGACAACTCTAACTCTAAAGAATTGTGAAGGCTCCCTTTATCTTGGCCAATTTCTCCATGAGCAAATTCAGCCATGTTCTTGGCAAAGAGATCAGGCTGGATCCCACTTAAAAGTTCCACATGCACAAAGGGGAGCAATGTTCATAGATTCCTCCCTTCCACAGTAGATCTCCTGCTCCCTCCCCAGCTATTTCTGGGGTTCCCTGTTCCATAGGAACAGCATTGGAAGCACCTATCTCATCAGGTGCCTGTTGTGGGGGGAGGAAGGGAATGTGCTTGTAAACCACTTTGAGACTCCTTAGGGTAGAAAAAAGTGGTATAAAAACCTACTCTTCTATATTTGGGGCTGTAGAAGGAAGGGGAGGCAGGGAAATTGCACTCTGTATATAAAATTCCTTTCATCCATGGAAGTTTTAGACAGGATCCAAATCATCATGGACTGTGCACTAATGGCAATGGCTGTCATTGGTCCCCCCTCTGCCCTTGGGAGATTACGTGTGGCCAGGGCTCTTTTTGTAGCAGGAACTCCTTTGCATATTAGGCCACACCCCACTGATGTAGCCTGTCATCCAAGAGCTTGCAGAACTCTTAGTACAAGGCCTACCATAAGCTCTAGGAGGATTGGCTACGTCAGGGGTGTGTGGCCTAATATGCAAAGGAGTTCTTGCTACACCAAAAGCCCTGCGGTTGGCCAGCCAATTTGTGCTTTATGCTGATGGCAACTAGCATAATACAAACTCTGATCATTCTGAACAGATGAGGGAAGTTGACTAACTGCTGACAGAGTGGTATCATGAATGGGCTTCATGCCATGGCAGGATGCCAGCTACTGAGTCAGCAGAGAAGCTCAGACTTCCTGGGGGTGGGGGGAGTAGGTTTTAGCAAATCCATAAAGTATGAAAGCGTTTGTAGAAATGTAATAGGAAGTGGGCCGCAAAGTAATAACTGACACTCTCTGCATATGGTCTGCCAGCATAACCCTTCTACACTGGCCCCATTGGTGGGATATAAATATGCAAGAATGTAGAAGAAGAACACGACCGCAGATGTATACCCCCATTGATTTAAATAACTACATCCTTCCCTAGGGCCATTTCAGATTTTTTTTTAATGGTGCAGGGGAAAATGGTGCCACAGTCAAGATCGAAATCAGGCAGCGCAAACCTCCAGGAAATGAAGAGAACCTGCAACTCCCATCTTGACAGTTACAAAGAACACAGATGTAAACAGGTTAGCAGAGAGCATTAGGCTCGCCCTCACGGAGTGGAAGACATTAGACTTGTGCAGGAGTTCCTATGCAGATGTATGCAAATATCTGAGTATCACAGGAATAGCATGCCAAAATCATAGCCCTCCTCTTTCCCCATGTGCTGACATAAGTGGTTTGAATGAATTAGCTTTCAAAGCAGCAATGTCAAGAGTCAGACTGAAATAATAGCCCCAAAACAGAAGATTTAACTTAATTGCAGGGAAGTTCACCAGTTTATATCCTACTAAGATGGAAGTACACTTTCATCTTTGGAAGACGAGGTAGTGATTATCACTGATTCTTCCACCATCTCAGTGCAGATACCCACTTTACCCCCTATGCTGTACCCTAGGGCCTGCTGAATCCTAAGAACAAAACTGGGGAGGAGGGACTCAATGTGCTACAGTAGAAGGCGAAGTGGGAAAATCCTATTCCATGAAGTCTACTCTACAAATGGCTCTCATTGGATGCATGCCACTATTCTGTTTTTCCTTACTTTCCCCCCACTCTGTAATAGCTTCTGTATTCTTCTGGTCTGGACACAATCCACCAGAACCCAAGACCCATTGTAATGAATGGGAACTGCTGCATATGAGCACACGACCTTTTGCCATGTCTATAGGTGCTATTAATAAGTTCTCTCATTCTTCTGTTCAATTCAACAGGTATCAAAGCCATTGTACAAATCCCATTTTCAAAGAACCCTAAAAAAGATCCATATTTTCAAGGTGGCTCTGCTACTTGAGAAGATTGCTTTAAAATGAAACACCAAAAACATCGTATTCTTTCGCTTTCTCATGTTCACTTGATATATGTATTGTTTGTTGTTATATCCCTAAAATGCTGCTTTTTATAGTCTGACATTTTGACAGTACAGCACATAATATTTGTCTCTCTTTTTTGTCAATGAAAACAATAAACTACAGCTTTTGAAAGACTTGGCTTTGATTATTGCAACTGAACCAAAGATTTAAATTTGGAAAGTGCCCTGATGGCTGGGAGCAAATATAGCATGTAAAACAATAGGCACCCTCACACCCAGCATTAATCTTCTCCTCCCGCCTCGCTCTCTGAAGGGCTGAGAGGGGCCCTTTCCCTCCTGAGTAGGCCTTATCTGGAAGTGGACTGAAGAGAGGTCTTCCCCCACCCACTAAAAAGTTTTATGAGATGAGTTGGTGTTTACTTTGTTTGTTCATATATGAGAGGCTATCAGTGTAGCAGTGAAGTAGCCAGATTTGTAAAGGACACCCACATTAAGCTTGCAAATAGATATTTCAAAACAAGATGAGCGGAGAACTGTAGGACAAGTGAGGTTCATTGTAAGTCTGTATAAGGTCAACTGAATGTGCAGTTAAGTTCTGTCAAGTTGCTTCCAACCTACAGTGACCCGATGGATTAATGTTCTCCAAAATGCCCTACCATTAGTAGCCATTCTCAGGTGCTGCAAACTGAGGGCCATGGCTGGTTTTATTGAATCAATCTATCTTGTGTTGAGTCTTCCTCTTTTCCTGCTGCCTTCTATTATTCCTAACATTATTGTCTGTCCTCTCATAATGTGACCAAAGTATGATAGCCTCAGTTTAGCCATTTTAGCTTCTAGAGACATTTCAGGCTTGGTTTGATCTAGAACCAACTTCTTTGTCTTTTTGGCAGGCCATGGTATCCATAAAATTCTCTTCCAACACCACATTTCAAATGAATCAACTTTCTCCCTGTCATGTTTCTTCATTGTCCAACTTTCACACCCATACAAAGAAGAAGAGGGACTTCATTCATAAGAGGAGGAGGAGATTGGATTTATACCTCACCCTTAACTTGGAGTCTCAGAGCAGTTTACAATCTTCTTTCCCCTCCCTACAACAGACATCCTGTGAGGTATGTGGGGCTGAGAGAGCTCTTTCAATAACTGCTCTTGAGAGAACAGCTTTGAGAGAACTTGTGACTGACCCAAAGTCACACCAGCAGCTGCATGTGGAGTCCGCACTCCCAGTTCTCCCAGCTTAGAGTCTGCTCTCTTAATCGCTACACCAAACTGGCTTAGGGAATACGATAGTATGAATTAACTTGATCTTGGTCACCAGCAACACATCCTTACACTTAAGGATCTTGTCTAGCTCCTTCAGGGTTGCCCTCCCCAACTGCAATCTTTGTGGGGGACAGTTGGGTGCCCTCTTCTTTGGCTTCTTGGGTGCAGTCTCTCTTTTTATGATGGAGCCAAGGAATAGAATATCTTGAACAATTTTAATTTCTTCATCATCAAAGTTGTGTAATTCCCCAATAATCATTACTTTTGTCTTCTTGAAGTTCAGCTGTAATCCTGCTTTGACACTTTCTACTTTAGCCTTCACCAGTAGTTGTTTGAAGTCTTCACTGTTTTCTGCCAATAATACGATGTCATCTGCATATCTCAGCTTGTTAATATTCTTTCCACCAATGTTCACTCCACCTTCATCTAAATCTAATACAGCTTTCCTTATGATGTGTTCCAAATACAGATTGAAGAGATAGGAAAACAGAATGCATCCTTGTTGGACACCTTTGCCAGTTGGAAACCATTCTGTTTCTCCATATTCTGCCTTTACAGTGGCCTTTTCTCCAGAGTAAAGATTGCACATCAAAACAATTAGACACTGTGGTACACAGATTTCCTTTAAAGCCAACCATAGCATTTCATGATCCCCACATTCAGAAGCTTTGCTGTAATCTGTGAAACAAAGGCTGATTTTCTTCTGAAATTCTCTTGTATACTCCAGTAACCGACGTAAATTTACAATATGATCTCTAGTGCCTTTTCCTTTTCTGAATCCAGCTTAAACATATGGCATTTCTTGTTCCATATATGGTATATTGTATTATAATATATATTGTAAGATTTGGAGCATCACTTTACTTGTGTGAGAAATTAATACGATGGTCTGATAGTTGCTGCAGTCTTTGACATCTCCTTTTTTCAGAATTGGGATGTAAATTGAGCGTTTTCAGTCCTTGGGCCATTGGGTTTTTCCCCCCATATTTGTTGGCACAATCATGTTAAGATTTTGATGGATTCTGTTTCTGTGGCTAGGAATAGCTCTATTGATATCCTATATACTCCTGGTGACTTGTTTCTTCCAATTGTTCTCAGTGCAGCTTTCACTTCACTTTCTAAAACTCTAGGTTCTTCTTCAAAAGATGCTTCTTGAAAGGAATCTGTCATCCTTTCATCTCTTTTGTACAGTTCTTCAGTGTCTTGTTCCCATCTTTATTTTGTCCTGTTTAGTTAATGTATTTGTGTTGATCTTTCAGCATGCCTAACCATGATTTAAATTTCCCTTTGATTCCTTGGATCTTGTGGAACACATCTCTCGTTCTTCCTTTTTGTTGTTCTATATTTTTACACTAGTTATAACAGTTTTCTGAATATCTATGTTTGAGTCACAGGAATGCTGCATTCTATATAAACACAAGGTCTGAAATAACTGTGATTACCCAGGAAAGAAATCATGGGGCCATAGTTGATATTTCAGTTTTTAAAATCACATACTGTGTGCAATTCAGAAATGCTTTAAAATTAAAAGTTCCTGGTTCCTTCCAATATCCTCCCAGGGTAGGGACTGTGACTCAGTGGTAGTGCTTGGTGTGCAGAAGTTCCCAGGTTCGGTGCTTGGCATCTCCACTTGAAGGGTTCAGGTGGGAGGGGATGTGAAAAGAGCCATTGTCTGAGTAGATGCAGCAGCTGTTGATGGGCTAATTCAGTAGTTCTGGTCATAATGTTACACTGAATTCAGTTACACCCTGCATCTGTTTGTGAGAAAGAGTTTGTACATCTGTTTGTGAGAAAGAGTCAATGTGTGTTTATTTTACAAGTGAAACCTGGGTGCCAGTACTTGGATCAATGTGTGGTTAAAGTCACACATTCAGCTGTACATCTGTGTCCAATTTCACCAGTGCAGGGGTAATCAAAGCTGTAGCACCCTCCACAGTTCCCTTCTTCCCTGGCAAGGTCTTTGGAGGGCCTCAGACAGCCCAGTAGTGTTTTCTACCCACCTCCTTCTCTTTTTGTCCCACTCACATCTTCTCCCTTTGCAGTCTAGGGACTAGCTCAACCTTGCCTTCCTGGACCTGCCTTTTGAAAGGTTCTTTGGAGGAGGGACATCCCCAGATTCTCCCTCTCCCTCCAGTCCAGGAGCTAGACTCTGAAAACTGGCCAAAACCAGGGCTAATAGAGCTTCTCCTTAGGTCTCTCTGTCCCGCTGCCCTGACCTCCTCTAAAGGAGCTTGCCTTCAGACTGCTTGAGCTTAGTGAGGCTGGGACTGCCTCTCCCCTTTCCCAGCCCACCAGGTGCTCTCCCTTGTGCCAGGACCTGCTCCATATGGGGCTAAGTCCCACCATGCCTTCTCTGTTGATGCTTCACCTCTGAGATCTGTTGGGCCTGATTGCCAGTCCTCACAGAGCTCTTTTTGTTATGGCTGGCCTCCGGCCACCTCTGATTGTTAAGTGTGGGGACAGGGGCACTGCCTCTGGACATGTTGAGTGTGATATGAAAATTGCCCAGTGCATGCATAAAGAACAACCAAGTGTGGGCTATACATGGATTGTACACATGTTCATTATAAGTTATGAACAGGGCTAGTGCATGGCAGCTCCATGTGTTAAATCTATAGCACCAGCACAGTGTACACAGTTCTGGCCATCCTATCTCAAGAAAAAGAGTAGGGGGTTTTTTATACAACCATCTTCCCTTCCTTTCCCCACAAGAGGCACCTGCGAGGTAGGTGAATTTGAGAGAGTTCTGAAATAACTGTGATTTGGTCCAAGGTCACTCAGCAGGCTTTGTGTAGAGGAGTGGGAAATCAAACTCCAGTTCTCCAGATTAGAGTCCATTACTCTTAACCACTACACCGTGCTGGCTCTCAACAATAAGGATATTGTAGAGTTAGAAAGGGAACACAAAATAATCAAATGGTTGGAGCAGCTACCCTGTGATGAAAAACGAAAGAGTTTAGGGGGGAAAGATAGCCAATAGAGACATTATTGTGCATGGTATAGAGGAGCTTTTTCTACTTCTTCCATATTCTGGAATTCAGGGCCATCCAGTAAAATTGATTAGCCATTAATTCAGGACAGAAAAATAATAAACAAATACTGTGCATAATTATTTCATTGCAACAATGCAACATTTATCAGTGACATAGCTGGCTTTAAGAGGGGATTAGGCTCATTCATGAAAGACAGCCATGACTGTTAGTGCTGATAGGCAGATGAAATCTGTAAACTCCTATGTTAAAAAAGTAAAAGGTAAAGGTAGTCCTCTGTGCAAGCACTGAGTCATTACTGACCCATGGGGTGAAGTCACATCATGATGTTTTCTTGGCAGACTTTTTATGGGGCAGTTTGCCATTGCCTTCCCCAGTCATCTACACTTTACCCCCAGCAAGCTGGGTACTCATTTTACTGACCCCGGAAGAATGGAAGGCTGAGTCAACCTTGAGCTGGCTAGTGCTACCTGAACCCAGCTTCTACCAGGATCGAACTCAGGTTGTGAGCAGAGCTTGAACTGCAAAACTGCAACTTACCACTTTGTGCCACAGGGCTCCCTGTTACAGGTTCCTTAATGCAAGGTGTCAAGTGGGAAAGCCGCAGCAGGGAAAAGCTTGTGAGCTTCCAGGTGGTATCTGGTTGACCATTCTGGGTGACAGCTTATTGGACTAGAGAGATGTTTGATCTGATCTTCTGATGCTGAATATACAGTCCCTGATCAGGCAGTAATACTCTGTCACATACACAAGTGCACACAGCAACCTTGCTTGGCTTCTAAGCATTTCTCAGGAACTGTACCTGCATCCTGAAGTTTTACCTCCAGAGACACACTTTTCTTTTTAATCAAAACCTGAGATGTAAGTGGAACACAAATAGAACTGAACTGGAATGAGTCACCCTTTTTCAAGAACATTTTCAGTACTGCAGAGAAATAACTTTCTTTTCCAGTGATTTTTGGCTCCTGTTTGTTTAAATTGTCTTCATATGGACATTCTCTGTTGCCCTGATTTGACCCCAATGGCTCTATGTAACCTAATTTTACTGGTTGCATTGCCCCACATGATTTCATTTTCTGCCCCTGGGGATGATGTTCCACCAGATCCAGCATTGTAATACAATTCTGTTCACTATGTGATCCCTGACTGGATGAGACAAGTGATTTGGCTATTGCAGGAAGGCAGCATCTGTACCAAAGTATTGAAGACAAGGTGAATATTTATACAACCCTAAATAGTTTGGGAAGAATTTTCTGTTCCCCTGAGAGCTCTGCCAGTCAGCTGCTGGCAGAGGAGAATTACTGCAAAAAACACTGACATTTTAGCAACATGTCTAAGTGACTTCAACATGACCTGGGGATGTCAGGTGACATTCTGTTTTTTGGGCAAAAACTCTATGGTAGAAACTAATTCTACCATAGAGTTTTTGCCCAAAAACCAGAGCATCACTCCAGTGTCCCTGGCATATCACTTCCAGGTCACATTGGAAACCACATGGACACATCACTGAAAAGTTGGGTGAAACCAGCTGCTCCCAGTAAACCCACTCTCCATCCCCCACCAGCTGCCAGGAGAGACCCAGCAACTCTACCCAGGCTAGCCTGATGTTGCCAGATCTTGGAAGCTAAACAGGGTCCACCCTGGTCAGTATTTGGATGGGAGACCACCAAGGAAGTGCAGGGTCACTATGCAGAAGCAGGCGATGGCAAACCACCACTGAATGACTCCTTCCTTGAAAACTCTAACTCAGCAGCAACTTGATAGCAAAAAAAAGGCTTCTAATCAGCTTTCCTATATCAGATCATGAATCTCCTTGCAAGAGATACACTCAACAGTGTTCTTGGTACATTTGAGTATATTACACAAGTAAAAATTATTACAAATAAATCTTTGTTTCCATTTGATGTTTTTATTGAAAGAAATTACATTTTTATGATTAACTGGAAAATTTTACTGACATAATGTAACAAACTCTAGCTGGTTATTTGCGCAATGAACTGTTTTGCAGGAAGCTAAAAGACTATGGTAATGCCATCCATTGATTTTACACTGATAATTAAAGGAGAGTGATCACCTAAGTACATTTTTTTTGTTAACAAAAGTAAATGGGTCACAAGTGAGAAGCATCTTCATAGAAACTATCCAAATCAACTGTTTCCCATCTTTATAGATTTCCAAAATCATCTTTCAACAACACATAGCTGTCCCACTTAATATGGAGGTAACCAAGAAAGTTGACAAAAGGCTTAATAGCAGGATAAATACTAATAGTCACAATATGTTAAATTAACAAAACTTTAATGCATAACAAATAATTTAAAAATCCATTAAAACCAAACACATTTCTGCCACAAGGCCTTCCTCAGTGGTACAATTGTTAAAATTCACTCCATAAAATAAAATTTTTAAAAAGAAACAAATCCAACATTTCAGTCCTAAACTTTAAAATCTGAAAAAGAAGAAATGGGGAGAAGAAAAAAAAGGATCACTAAAATGAATTAGTGTGTGAATCATTTATAAAATTTAAAAATGTAATTTCCATAATTATTAGTCTACTAGGAATAAGACCAGTTGTGAAGAAAAATACAACGGGCTCCAGAAAGAGGCTCTGGGTGACTGCCCTCCCACCCTTCTCACCCACCCAAGTGAAAGAATTCATTCCCCCTCCCCACATCAAGGTGAGCTGATCTCTGAAGAGCAGTTGCAATTCTGAGTGATCTCCAGCCCTCACCTGGAGATTGGCAACAGTAGTTCCCAGGAGGAAATGGAATTGTATTTGTCTGAGGCCCCACCCCTTCTCAAAACTCACTCTCTCCAGGCTCCACCCCTTATATCTCCAGAAATATCCTAACCTGGAGTTGGCAACCATATCTCCTTCCTTTTATCTGCCCCTCTGACTTCAGCTTTCCATTGCCTTCCCCTTCTCTGCAGCTTCTATGTAAGGAAAGGACAGGGAAAGATGGGGGACCAGAGCAGCTTACATCATTCTCCTCTCCCCCCTTTATTCTGAACAACAACCCTGTGAGGCAGGTTAGGTGGAAGTCTGTGATTGGTCTGAAATCACCCAGCCAGCTTCCACAGCAAGAACCTGTGTTTGGCAGACTCCACTCTGAAGCCCTAACTCTTATGCCCTCCTCAAACTCCACCACAGAATATTTATTTTATTTATTTCATTCGATTTATATCCGCCCTACCCCACCGAGGCAGGCTCAGGGCGGGATATCCAAAAATTTCCCACCAACCTGGAACTGGCAGCCCTAGTCAGGACTGGCCCCAACGAGTTCTGCCTCAGAGGCCTTTATTGATACCTTTCAGATCAACAGTCTGTCTCTGATAATGTTGTTGGTCTTAAACATAGGACTTCAATCTCTCTCTGTGTCTCACTTTCCCTCTGTATCTCTCTCTGTATCTGGATGCCATTTTGTCCCTTTTCCAGAGGAGGATAGGGAGGAGTCCTCAGCTAATCAAGGGAAGCCTTTCTCTAGCTGTTTCCCTCCTCCTCCCTCCCTTAGCCATTCAAGGGAAGGGTTTCTGTCTCTCCTCTGTGAATCAGTGCAATAGATGGCTCAGCCAATGGGAGGGTAGGGAGAGCCATCTATTGCAATTTAACTGCCTTTTACTGACAGAATCAGCTTTGTTGACTAGCAACAGCCACTCAGGCAGGAGAGAGGAACAGACTCAACAATGGCATGCAAGTACCCTTGATTGGTAGTTTGATGGGCCAAAGGTTGATGCACCACAGTCCCATCCAATCCCAACCAATCAGGTTGCTCGGATTTGCCAAGTCAGAACGGGAATTATGTATAAAAGATATTGTTCACATTTACAAAAAAGTAGGGCCAATTCATTAACTAGATAAGTCACAGTTCATTATTGGAATAAATTGGGTCTATCGAAATAATTTTTCAAATTGTGGTTGTTTCTGGTCCAAATATCTATTTTTTTATTAATTCAAAACACACAAACAAATTAAGAGAAGAAGAAACGTTTTAGAAAATTATATGATTTTTTTTATATGTAAGCAAGGTCAGAACGAATTGTAGATCTATTGTGTGTAAATCCACATTCTGGAAACAAATCACATAGAGTAAACCCTATTGCTATCACATATTTATATAAGACAGTGGGAGGATGGAAGAAAATGCAATACATGAAAACTGATTGTCATGTCATTAGCTGTCCCACTTAATATGAACACATATTCTTGATAAGTAATTGTCCTGTAGTTTCAAACAACATACAAAGTCATCTATACTTAGATATCTTTTTGAAATGTATAAATGCTGTGTCAAATTATTTTCTCTAGTTTTAACCATAATCAAGAATATAAAACATAGTGATTAGAAGTTTATATATGGAGAGAGAGATACTAACTTTTGGATCGCAATAAATATAACTTATATTTGAACTGTATCCTCATCCTATATTTAGTTGGACATTCTTGCCATTCTCAGGCACCTCTTACACGTCGGCCCAATTTGTATTATCCATTGATGCAAGACTAGATTGTTTCTAGTCTACTAAAAACCATACCATTCTGTTACTCCTTTGTTTCTTATCCCTTCACAGTGCTGTTCCGAGCTTGGTCTCTGGATTCTCTATTTGGATGGTTTAGCTGAGAGACCAGGCTAGCCCTGCTTCTGTCCTGCAGAAGCATCCTCCATTATTTTTTTTAGTCAAAATCAGCAACTGTTCCCCTATATTCTTGGCCATATCCATGACATTCTGCATTTGGAGTGTGAAAATTATACTTTTCGTTCTGCCACACATGGGCTTTTGGTGGTGCCTGGCCTTTGATTCACCCATTTGAGCGTGACAAGGGCAAGGGCCTTTCCCATTATGGCCCAGACCTCAGAGAATGCTTTGTCTGAGGAGACTTGTGCCCTGTGGGATTTGTCTGCATTCTGCAGGGCTTGTAAGACACTAGTTATTCCACCAGGCATTTCACTAACATAATTTTGGTGGACTCTACCATCAACGCTGCTGATTTTTATGCCAAAAGCATTTGCTGTGTACTGATTTTTTAATTGGATTTTATTGCAATTATTTTGTTATTCTATTGCTGTATTGTTAGCCTCCTGAGATCCAGTTTGGAGGAAGGGCAGTATACAAATCAAATACAATGAATAAAAATAAAAACTACACAGTAAATAGGCTAGAACTCATTTGCATATTAGGCCACACCCTCTGACATCGCCATTGTGTCCCACAGGGCTTTTTCTACAAAAAAACCCCAGCAGGAACTCATCTGCATATTAGGCCACACCCTCTGACATTGCCATTGTTTCACACAGAGCTTTTCCTACAAAAAACTTCAGCAGGAACTCATCTGCATATTAGGCCACACCCCCTGATGCCAAGCCAGCCGGAACTGCATTCCAGTGTGTTCCTGCTCAAAAAAAGCCCTAGGCTAGACCCTTAAGAAGACAGGAGGAATTTATACCATTATTTGGAAGAACACACATGACATTCATGGTAACCTTTATATCTTCCATGTGGAAAGGCTTAATCTCTACAGTAGCAATATCCTTCCAGGGACCAAGTGAGGATTTTCATGTTCTCAGGAAATGACTGCTATCCGTGGCTGAGGAGCTGCACTCTCAACGCTCAATAATCCAAAGGCAGGCTGTTTTTATTCCCCAATTACCCAACAGCTGAACAACAGCTACACTTTCAGTTACTCAATCAAGATAAATGTTACTGGATTGTGTGTCGGATTGATTATTAATTTTTCCCCTTCGATTTTAATTAAGGCACTTGGGCCCAATTTAAATCTTTGACAAGAAAAAGTAAGCAAATTAGCTTTCCCTCAGAACTGTGTTTTGCATGCACCTGAAATCTCTGAAACAAGAAGATTTGGTTAATTAAAACCCCTTGTACATTTTTTTTTCCCTCTAGCATGATGCTAATTGAAGGCATAAGTGGAAATGAAGTTTGGCATACTGCTAGTAAATCATTGCCATCATAATTAGGATGGAAGAAAAATGAGGTGGGGGTTATTATGCATTTAAAAAAAACCAAAAAACACCCTAAACCCTATCTTTTCACTTGGTGAAGGTTAAAAATTGGCAATACAGTCCTAAACAGAGTCATATATCCTGTTAATCCTATTGACTTCAATTGACTTAGAATCATAGAATCACAGAGTTGGAAAGAACTTCTAGAATCATCTAGTCCAATGAATGGAATTCACAAATACCTCCCCCCCAAACACACACACACACACCCAGTGACCCCTGCTCCATGCCCAGAAGATGGCAGGAAAGGAGATTGTAAGCCACTCAGAGACTCTGAATGAAAGGCAGAGTATAAATCCAATCTCTTCTTCTTCTCTTCTCTTCTTCCCTGAAAATTTCCTAATATTTTCAATCTATAAAGAGAGATCCTTAAATTAATTTTGAATTGATCTTCACTCAAAATCTGGTGACAACCTAGAGTTGCCAGGTTCCCTGGACACCGGTGACGGGACAGGGATGTAAGGTTGCTAAATCTGGATTGGGAAACTCCTGGAGATTTGGGGATTTATTTATTTATTGTGTGGCAGAGTTACACACAGGAAGCATATAATAATATTAAACATGTAACCAAATTGATACAACGGGTTTGCAGGCTAACTGGGCAATCCCCTTAAATAGTGATATCTAAATTTTCAAGCCAGGGGAGGACAAGAACCATATTGGGGTACAATGCCATAGAGTCTACCCTCCAAATAATGAAATTATGTGGACCAATGCATCCATTTCCTCCAGGGGAACTCATCTCTGTAGTCTGGTGTTGAGCTGTAATTACAGGGGATCCCCAGTTCCTACCTGGCGTCTGGCATCGCTACAACAATCTAGGACAAAATGTTCATAGTCTTGTCAAACTGCTTTTGGCTTTCCCTAAATTTTCTTCAGTGCTTTGTCTTGGGAAAGGAATTTCCAAACTTAGCCAGTTTTGCTTTAGGTGAAATGTTGGTGGTAACTTGAATAATGGTTCATGGCGGCCAGTTCGAGGTTTGTGAACTGAAGTTCATGGCAGGTCAACCAACATCTTGTTCTATCAAGTTCATGAACCTCATGAACCAAAGCAGTTCATTTGGTACCTAAAAGTTAATGATGATTCAAGGCACATGAACCAGGCATGCCATGAACCACAAACTGCATTTCCACAGTTTGTGCCTGTCTGTATTGATATCCACAGTGTAGTGCTTGTTGATGTGCCTGTCACATGCCTGCCTTATACTGAGTCAGACCTTTGGTCTATCAAGGTCAATACTATTTACTTGACTGGCGGCAGAACTCCAAAGTCTCATGAAGGGTTTTTTTTTTAAATTTTGAGCCTTCTTGCAGATTAAAATATTTCATTTATCCTTGTATATTGGATTACTTCCTTTTTAACTGAGTAAATGACCCAGCAAACAATGAATTACACCCAGGACTGAAGGAAGCCATTTTCAACATTAAAAAAGAGAGAGAGAGAGAGAGAGGCCTACAGCACTGCAATAACCAGCTGCCACAAACGGCATGAGATAGCAGCTGTCAGCTTTCTTCCACAATAGTATTTTCTCACTTGTCTTTAGACAATACGGAATGATGAATCCAAAAAACCAAATCAAAAAGCTGTGATAATGCAAGTCAGCCCAATCCCGAATTTATTAGCAAGCAACACCCTTGTCCATTTGCTTTTGACAAGTGGAAAGCAGGGTGCTAGAGAACAAAAAGGACATGGATGCTGCAGAAAGCATCCGTTTCCTGGGCACTAAATTCTGAGTTGGGAAGACAGGAGAGGATTATACAGTACAGAATGGATTTCACTTGGTAACCGGAACTGAAAATTTCCTAAAAGAAAGTGAAGAGGAAACTGGAAAAGAGAGATACTGTGTATTCTGTGACATCATGTAAGTTCTTGCCAGAGATGAAATGCTGTGCCAGTTCTAGACCAAAGTCTTATTTACTTTGCCCACAGTGCAGAAATTCTTCACCCATCCTGGTGAAAGGCAGATGCCAACCACAGCATTGGGTGACTATTGATCCTCATTAAAATTCTCTATGGGTTCTCGTCAGAGATGCACAGAACCTTGAAATTCCTGGGAGGAGGGAGTATGGCTCAAAGGTAGAACATTCGCCTTACATGCAGAAGGTTCCAGGCTCAATGCAGATCTTCAGTTAAAAGGGTCTTGTAACAGGTGATGTGAAACCTTGGAGATCCACTGATAATCCGAGTAGATGATATTTATCTTGATAGACCAACGGTGTGACTTTGTATAAGATACTTTCATTTTCCTTTTATTTCTTTTGTTGTTGTTGTTGCCATCAAGTCATAGCTGACATATAGCAATTCTGTAGGTTTTTCAAGACAAGAAACATTCAGACGTGATTTGTCATTGTCTGCCACTGTACTGTGACCATGAAGTTCTTTGGTGGTCTCCCAATCTTGGTTAGCTTTCTGGATTGGCAGAGAACAGCCTAGCCTGGGCTTTACAAGTCAAAGCTTTCAGGGTGTTCCTCAGAATTACTCTGTTTAATCTGTGTAGGAATTACCAAATTCTTCTCAATTGAAGCACCTAGCTTTTCTTGGTGAAGAATTTATACCACCTGCCCAGATGCAGAGCCATTCTGGAGGGACTGTAGCACAGGCACAGTAATCAGCTCACAACATTTCCCCCAGAATGACTGTGGTGTTGCATGGAAAGGAGAACAGACAAATCCTGGCATGAGCAAAGACCTGAGTAAAAGGATATTACCTCAGATCTACCCCCAACTTTGAGCCTCAATGCTAGACAATGCTATAATTAATGGAGCCAGCATGGCATAGTGGTTAAGAGCAGAGGACTCTAATCTGGAGAACCCAGTGTGATGCCCCACTCCTTCACATGAAGCCCTGGCCAGTCATGGTTCCCACAGAACTCTCTCAGCCTCACCAGCCTCACAAGGTGCCTGTTGTGGAGAGGGGAAGATAAAGGCATTAAAAGCCACTTCGAGAGTCTTTACCGTAGAGTAAAGCATAGCATAAAAACTCTTTTCAATGCACCGGATTTTTATATACGTAATTATATAACAGGCCAACTGGGCTACCCAGATTTGGCATATTGAAATATGGCAATCCTACCACCTCTGTGTCCTGACCCAGATGGGCCACGTTAGCCAGATCTCATCAAAACTTGGAAGCTAAGCAGGGTTTTTTGTTGTTGTTCAGTCGCACAGTCGAGTCCGACTCTTTGCGACTCCATGGACCAAGTCACGTCAGGCCCTCCTGTCTTCCACCATCCTCCAAAGTCTGCTCAAATTTGTGTTAGCTAGTTAATATTTGGATGGGAGATTATTAAAGGAGGTCAGGGTTGCTACACAGAGGCAGGCAATGGCAAACTGCCTTTTTTCATCGCTTGCCTGGTGAGGTTGCCATAAATTTGCTGCAACTTGACAACATTCTGTCCCATTCAAAATGTCCCTCTAATTATAATCTCTGGTGAAACATATTTTGGGCCATGAAGGAAGGATGACTTCCCCTGGATGCTCTTAGTATGCATGTGCCTCCACTGGAGTTCTGAGGTTTCCAGCAGTTTTGGAAGTCTCTAGATGTTAAATCTTTGATGGGGTAGATGAATCAGGACTCTCACGCACACACAGGTACATTGAATTATCCTGCAATGCTCCCCTTTCATAACCCCTTCTAACCATCTGAACAGCAGGGTCTGAATTGCAAATATTTTATAGTAAAGTACAACATCCATCTTGCAATTAAGAATTTACTTAAACATTCTTAAACTTAACAACAAAATAAAACCTGTTATAGTCAGTCTATTAAAAATCCTGCCTCTGTAGACATTTCAAAACAGGCTTTTGAGCAATAAATAGAAGCGAGGTGTAAGGGGAAAACTAGCAGTACTATCTAACGCAGGTTGGGGAGATCAGGAAGCAAGCTTTAGCGTGAAAAAAGAGGTGTTGCAACTATGCCAGAGTGCCCCTAATTTCAGCTGTGAAATGTTGAGTGGGGGAATTCTGAGCAGGCTGTAATGGGAGAATTTTGAGTAAGCCGACATTTGGCCACCAAACACAAACGGCAGTTTCCAATCTTAGATAACACCTCTGAGTCATTGGAATGACCTTGCTCAGAGCTGCTATCCCGGAATCAGATACAGTTCATTCAAGTGGAACGGATGCCAATGAAAAGTGCATCACGAGGAGAAGGAAAAAACTCTCCGAAATATGAGCAAAAGGCCAATATTGCTCCGGCAGCGAGAACAAATTGGCTTTTGAAAAATGCAACAGTTATAAAAATTTCCATAGGTCTATCAGTAAAATAAAACTTAGGGATCAACTTGTGATAGACAGCAATTCCAGAGAAGCCAAGAGGGGAAATGTTTCCACATGCTAAGAAAATAGCCCTGGGTGAGTGAAATATTCAGGATGTTCTTCTTTAGCATGATGCTTCAAAGAGCCGCAGTAGATTTAGATGATGACGATGGTGTCCACATCCGCTATCGCACCGATGGCAGCCTGTTCAACCTGAGGCGACTAAAGGCCCACTCCAAGACAATGGAAAAACTTATCCGAGAGCTACTGTTTGCTGATGATGCTGCACTTGTCTCCCACTCGGTATCAGCTCTGCAGCATATGACGTCCTGTTTTGCAGAGGCTGCCAAGCTATTCGGCCTAGAAGTTAGTCTGAAGAAGACAGAAGTTCTCCACCAGCCTGCACCCCAGGAAGATTATCACCCTCCTTGCATCATTGTGGGTGAATCAGTTTTGAAGACAGTCCAGCAGTTCAGCTACCTGGGGTGCATCATCTCCTCAGACGCCAAGATCGACAAGGAGATTGACAATAGACTGGCAAAGGCAAACCGTGCATTTGGCCGACTGCATAAAAGAGTGTGGAGCAACAAGCATCTGAAAAAAGGCACAAAGATCAATGTTTACAAAGCGGTTGTGATGACAACCCTCATCTACGGCTCCGAATCGTGGGTATTATACCGTCATCACCTGCGACTCCTTGAGAGCTTTCATCAGCGCTGCCTTCGCACCATCCTCAACATCCACTGGAGTGACTTTGTGACCAACACTGAAGTCCTCAAGCGGGTGGAGGTTACAAGCATCGAGGCATTGCTGTTGAAGATGGAGCTGCACTGGGCAGGGCATATCTCCAGGATGGAAAACCACCGCCTTCCCAAGATTGCCCTGTATGGCGAACTTTCCACCGGCCATCGAAATAGAGGGGCACCAAAGAAGAGGTACAAGGACTCCTTGAAGAAATCCCTTGGTACCTGTTGCATTAACCATCACCAGTGGTCTGACCTAGCCTCAGATCGCAAAGCATGGAGGCATACCATCCGTCAGGCTGTCTCTTCCTTTGAGAACGCACGCATAGATGGTCTTGAGGACAAAAGGAGATTGAGGAAGAATCGTACTGCTCAGCACCAACCCCAAATCAGACTTTTCCCTGCAGCCACTGTGGCCGGACTTGCCTGTCCCGCATTGGTCTTGTCAGCCACCAGCGAGCCTGCAGCAGACGTAGACTATTGCACCTTTCTTAAATCTTCGTTCGCAAAGTCAAGCCGAGAGAGAGAGAGTGTAATCTAGGGTGAATCCAAGCAGACTGGACAGGTAGACAGAACTAGGGATGGGGAAGCCCTATCAAGTCTGCTGTCCTCCTCCTCCTCCTCAATCCAGGGCTTTTTTTTTGTAGCAGGAACTCCTTTGCATATTAGGCCACACACTCATGATGGAGCCAATCCTCCAAGAGCTTACAGGGCTCTTAGTACAGGGCCTACTGTAAACTCCATGAGGATTGGCTACATCAGGGAGTGTGGCCTAATATGCAAAGGAGCTCCTGCTACAAAAAAAGCCCTGGATGCACCCAATGTAACATCTGAACAAAGGGAAGAGGGCACCCAGGCAGGCCATGCAGTTTCTTCATGTACAGATTCTGCTCAGAAGTTCTGTCAAATGTACAAAGGTGCATGGGACCAGCAATTGGAATCCCACCCATCCTACATGGGCTAATTCTATCCAGATATAACATCTACTGAGTCTTAATATTATTTTATTTGCATTTAGATCCTATCTTTTTTTCCAACAGAGACCCAAAGCCGCTTAAATCATTTTCCTCTTCTCCGTTTTATCCTCTCAACAATCCTGTGAGTGTGTGATTGACCCAAGGTCACCCAACAAGCTTCTGTGGGAGAGTGGGGGTTAGAACTTGGGTTTCTCCCAGATTCTAGTTTGGCATTCTAACCGCTACACAGCAATACATTTAACTGATTGGGTAACAGCAGCAGCAGAAGGGAAGCTTCTGGCGGTGATTGGCTGAACTTGAACGATAGAATAGGGATTTGGAAGAGGACATCTTGAGCTAGACCTGGAAATGAACAAGCAGCCAATAGAGATCTTTAGCCACATATATTGTCTGTAGTCCATCCCTGCTAGTCATCTGGTTGATTTGTTCGGATCTCAGAAGCTAAGCAAAATCGTGCTTCAATGGGAGACCACCAAGGAAGACTCTGCAGAGAGGAAAGCAATTGCAGACCACCTCTGCTTCTCACTTGCTTTGAATGCTCTTTGCTGGATTTGCCATAAGTTGGTGTGGCTTGATGGCACATATGCACACAAAGCAATCTTGGCGCAAAAAAAAAGGGAGGGGACTCTTTAAAATACGTGGAGAAGAAATTGCAAAATGTAGTTGAGATTACAGACATTTTCATTTAAAAAAAAAAACCTGAAGAGATAACCCTGATGGAACTACCCAGTTCATCTAGTCCAGCATAGTGTTTTCACACAGTAGCCAACCAGTTGCCATGGAAGGCCAGCAATCAAGGCATAGAAACCAAGGTTTCCTCCTTGATGCTGCCTCCTATCATTGGCATTAAGACCTTCACTGCTGCTGAATGTGTAAGTTCCCTTTAGTAACCGCGCTAGGAAAACCCCTTGACAGACTTTCCCCTCCATGAATCTGTCTAATCCTCTTCTAAAGCCATCCATGCTCACGGTCATCACTACATCCCCTAACAATGGATTCCACAATTTAAATACTCAGTGAATGAAGTACTTCCTTTTATGAGCCATCCTGAATCTATCGCTTGTCAACTACATTGGCCTTGATAAGAATATTACAGAAGTTACTGTTCGTGATGACGAAATCCCCCATTCTCCATTAATTCCTTTGAATCCTCTGCTGAAACTAAGCCTTGTCGAACAAGGAAAGGGGAGGATGTTTCTTGAGGAGAACCAGCAGGACCAGCCCTGCCGCTACACAAAATAGGCTATTGCCTAGCACGCCAGCCTTCTGGGGGCACCGAATTGGGTGTCCCCATGCGACTCGGTGACATTATCAGTGCAGGTGGAGGAGGGTGCCGGAAGTTAGCCTGGCCTAAGGTGCCAGACAGTCTAGGGCTGGCCCTGAAAACCTGCATTAGACATTCTCAGATTTCACTGAAACACCTGTGTGGCTAATGTCAGAGAGCCAGTTTGATGTAGTGGTTAAGTGTGCGGACTCTTATCTGGGAGAACCGGGTTTGATTCCCCACTCCTCCACTTGCACCTGCTAGCATGGCCTTGGGTCAGCCATAGCTCTGGCAGAGGTTGTCCTTGAAAGGGAAGCTGCTGTGAGAGCCCTCTCCAGCCCCACCCACCTCACAGGGTGTCTGTTGTGGGGGAGGAAGGTAAAGGAGATTGTGAGCCGCTCTGAGACTCTTCGGAATGGAGGGCAGGATATAAATCCAATATCTTCTTATCTTCTTCTTCATATGTCCGGTAAATGTGAATAAATGGAGAGTGTGCCTTCAACCCAGCCAAGCTCACAGACATTTGCCACATTCAGAGACAGCAGCGACTACAGGCACCTGGTGGCATCTGTGAAAGAAACCCACTCCTTTTTCCCGTCTCCCAGACCAAGGAAAAGCCATTACTGCGAAAACAAATTACTTAAACTAAGATGTATCTTCTTTAATGTCATGAAGAATATCTAGGAATAATACCAAAGAAAGTAGCAAGGTTTCGCTGGAAATCAATATTACTAAGAACATTGGTCTGGGTTATTTTATGCCCCAGCGACCACATTACTCTCTCCTGCACAGCCCGCTTTCTGCAGTGTGCACTAAGCTAAGTTCCATTAAAATCAATGGTGCAATTGCTCTCTATTGGGTGCAGCAGTATTATGAGAAATGCAAATATTATGGAGAGAAACTAAAGCTGAAAACACATATCTGCAGATCACTCGCATTGAACCACGGAAGTGTTCCAAATCAGCCCCGCCACAGACAGAGGCTCATCTGCCACACGCTAATGTCTACATAATGTATTCTGAGCAATCATGATCTGCATCTCCATGGATTTCATCAGGCTCCTGGAATGGTAATGCTTAGATTCCCTTCTATGAAAACAGCAAGCAAAGACATCACAGAGCCATTTCCCCACTTCTGCAGTAGCTCTCAGGGTCAGGCTGGCCATACCCAAATCCAGGCTGGGAATATATCCATGCTTGTGGAGATTAGTGGCTGTGGTTCAGCAGACAGGACATTCCGTTCTGATGATCTGAACAAATACAGTGTGGTTTAGTGATTAGTGGAAGGTGACTTTGGGCCAGTCACCTTCTCAAAATAACCTGCCTCAAAGGGGGGGTTGGTGTGAATATAAAATACAGGAGCAGAGAACAAGGTTGTAAGCCACTTTCTAAACAAATCCGTATTTGCAGGGCTGGCCCTGACCCTAGGCAAACCAGGTGATTGTCTAGGGTACCAGCCTTCTGGGGATACCAAATTTGGTGCCCCCCATGTGTCTCAGTGATGTTATCAGTGCGGGGGGGAGGGGGGTGCCAGAACTTAGCCTTGCCTAGGAGCAACAGTCAGTAGGCAAATAAAGAAGAAGAAAAAATCAAACTCAGCTCCCAGACCTTCCAATCCCCTATAACCAAACAGAAGTAGAGTTTAAAATAGAAGTAAGGTTAAATTCAACAAAGAGGGATAGAGAATGAAAGCAGGACACATACATTCAAAGCTCAGACTTAGACAACACAACTTAAAAGCTGGAACTTTAAAAAGTGATTGGAGTCTTTTACTCACTCTCTCTCTCTCTCTCTCTCTCTCTCTCTACCATCTCAAAGTTTCTCTGCCTGCTGTGGCTAGGCTGGGGAGGTGGTGCTGCTGCTATTCTTCAGGCTTTTGAGTTTAAGAACTCAATAATCACAGCCAGTGTAGCATAGTGGTCTGAGTGCCTGATCTTTAATACCCAGGTTCAAATCCCACTTGGTCATGGAAGCTTTCCAGGTGGCCTTGGGCAGGTTTCTGTTTCTCAGTCTTTCCTATGAAAAAAGAAGTCACGCGTTATAGTCTTCCTAATAAGCATGAAGCAGCAATCCTAAAGCTGTAGAAGTAGCTATTATTAATAATAAAAGCAGCCCAGAACTATTTGCTTTTGGAACGTTGTTCTTTAAAGAGTTATAACACATTCAGGAAGCATATGAGAAAGTGCATTCAGGACTGCGAGCGACTAAAAAGGAACCAGTTCTGGAAAATATATCTTATGTTTAAAATAAAGAAATATATTTCTAGCATTGCTGGATCAGGACGGTAACCTGACAGTATTCTACCTGGATAACTTAACAACGGGCATTTTGATCGCTCTGAACCTTTAAAAAACTCTGATTCCATTCTCAGCTTCTCTTTTATAATGCCATTTACAAGAGGATTTAAAGGATGAGCTACCAAACTCCACGTGTCAAGCCGACTATCCTTTTCACACTCCGAACTATATTGCCTGTATTTCCAGCAGCTGTTAAATAGCAGACCTACTTCCTAGCGACATAAAAAAAACCTGTGGTGGAGTTAACTGCCTAACAAACTGGAATTAAATGTTGAGTTCCCATCAAATGTGTGGTTGTGGTCACATGGTGACAGTAGAATAGGAGTGTACAACGTCTTAGCACTATAAGCCATCTTTGAAATGCATAGCCAGATTCAAGTCCAGTAGTATGTTGTAGACCAACAAGATTTTGCCTTTTTCTGCATGTTCTTCCTTGGCGGTCTCCCTTCCAAGTACCAACCCTGCTTTCAAGGCAAATGAGAAGCAGAGGTGGCTTGCCATTGCCTTACTCTGCAGAAGTTTCCTTGGTGGTCTCCCTTCTGAGTACCAACCCTGCGTTCAAGGCAAATGAGAAGCAGAAATGGCTTGCCACTGCCTTACTCTGCAGAGGTTTCCTTGGTGGTCTCCCTTCTGAGTACCAACCCTGCATTCAAGGCAAATGAGAAGCAGAAATGGCTTGCCACTGCCTTACTCTGCAGAGGTTTCCTTGGTGGTCTCCCTTCTTAGTACCAACCCTGCTTTCAAGGCAAATGAGAAGCAGAAATGGCTTGCCACTGCTTTACTCTGCAGAAGCTTCCTTGGTGGTCTCCCTTCTAAGTACCAACCCTACTTTCAAGGCAAATGAGAAGCAGAAATGGCTTGCCACTGCCTTACTCTGCAGAGGTTTCCTTTGTGGTCTCCCTTCCAAGTACCAACCCTGCTTTCAAGGCAAATGAGAAGCAGAAATGGCTTGCCACTGCCTTACTCTGCAGAGGCTTCCTTGGTGATCTCCCATCCAAGTGCTGACCGTGCTGAGCTTCCAAGATCTGGTGGGACTGGGCTTTACCATGCTGCCTTCCCTCACCTTGTCAGATATCTACATATGTATTTTAGTGGACATATTTACACAATGTGGTTTTCAAGGCAAGAGCCATCCAGAACAGGACACAGGCTCTGGCACCTAGGGTTGTGAGCCCCAAAATGACAAATTCCTGCAGATTTGGAGATTGAGCCCAGAGATGGTGGGGTTTGGGGAGGGGAGGGAGCTAGGGCTAGCAGCCTTCAGGTGGAGCCTGGAGATCTCTGGAGTTACAACTGATCTCCAGACAACAGAGATCAGTTCTCCTGGAGAAAATGGCTGCTTTGGAGGGAGAATTCTATGGCTTCATATTCTGCTGAGCCCATCCTCAAACACAGCGCTCCCTGTGCTCTGACACCCCCTCCCCTGGTCTAGACAAATTTCCAAATTTGAAGTTGGCGACCCTCAATGAAGCTCAACAGGGATGTGATACAGTAGAACTGACCTTCTAAAGTAGTCATATCCTCCAACAAGTCTAATCCCTTTATCTGAAGACTAGTTGTTATTCCAAGAGATCTCCAGGTCTCACCAGGAGGTTGAAGGAATAAACACACAACCACAAATGGTTATAGTGACCAACAATTACTAAGACTATATAGCAATAGAATCAGCACCGCCCCATGGGTGCGTGGCGCCCTAGACAGGTGCCCCCCCACCTCCGCTCAGAAACAGCTGGTGCCTGTTTGAAGTTAGTTGAGACTATGGCCGTTTTCCCACTGACCTTACTCCAGAGCGACGTCCCTCTTCACCGCGCAGCGTCTGCGCGGATTTCCCACCAACTGCTGCGCACAACCAGGAAGTGCCGCGGCTTTTGTGGCGCAGATGTAAACCGCTAAAAACCAGTTTACATCTGCGACGCAAAAGCCACGGCTCTTCCTGGTTGTGCGCAGCAGTTGGTGGGAAATCCACGCAGACGCTGCGCGGTGAAGAGGGACGTTGCTTCGGAGTAAGGTCAGTGGGAAAACGGCCTTAGTAATTATTGGTCACTATAACCATTTGTGGTTGTGTGTTTATTCATTTACCAGTGACCTCTCTCTGTTTTAAATAATTTCTGTTGAGAGTCATGGCTCACCAGGAGGTTGGCAGCCCAACTAGCACCCCAATATGCTTATCTGAAATGTACACCTGAGATCTGTGCATTGCATTCTTGTGTCCGAAATAAAACTGCCAGTTTCATGCACTGATTTTTGAATTGCTGTTTGGGATGCCTTCAGAGATAATGCTGCACACAGTGGGAGGTGGTACAGTTAAGAACCACTCTTCTGGTGACTACAGAGGCCCATCGTGTCATCTGCAGGTGCTGGTGCTATGCATATGAGCTCCTCCAGATGATTCTGGGTTCTGATGGCCATATGCTTGTAAGAACCAAAATGTATACTATGGAATCCACATGTCACCACACAGGTTCTAAGTCTTACTCACATGAATACATTCAAAGAGGGATTCACTTTTTTTCTTTTTTTTAAAAAAAAACCTTCCTGTTTCCATGTTTGGCTGCAAATAGAGTGAATGGGAGGCTTTGGGCCAGAGATGCCCCTCTTGCTGCATTTTTGCCTGTGGAAAATAGGGTTGCCAAGTCCAATTCAAGAAATATCTGGGGACTTTGGGGGTGGAGCCAGGAGACTTTGAAAGTGGAGCCAGTAGCAAGGGTGTGACAAGCATAATTGAACTCCAAGGGAGTTCTGGCCATCACATTTAAAGGGACCACACACCTTTTTATATGCCTTCCTTCCATAAGAAATAATGAAGGATAGGGGCACCTTCTTTTGGGGCTCATAGAATTGAACACCCTAGTCCAATATTTTTGAAACTTGGGGGGTATTTTGGGGAGAGGCACTGGATGCTATACTGAAAATTGGGCACATCTACCTCAAAAAACAGGCCCCCCTGAGCCCCAGATACCCACGGATCAATTCTCCACTATTTCCTATGGGAATAAGTCTCCATAGGGAATAATGGAGTTCCCAGCAGACATTTTCTTCCCCTCTCCCCGCTTTCTGATGCCCCTGAAGTGGGGGGGCTCCAAACCAAGGGATCCCCTGCCCCCACCTGGGGATTGACAACCCTAGGAAAGGACGCCCCTCCCTCTGGCACCAAGTATCCATTCCAGGGCACGTGAAGAAGAAGAATTGCAGATTTATACCCCGCCCTTCTCTCTGAATCAGAGACGCAGAGCGGCTTACAATCTCCTATATCTTCTCCCCCCACAACAGACACCCTGTGAGGTGAGTGGGGCTTAGAGGGCTCTCACAGCAGCTGCCCTTTCAAGGACAACCTCTGCCAGAGCCAAGGCCATTCCATCAGGTGCAAGTGGAGGGGTGGGGAATCAAACCTGGTTTCCCCAGATAAGAGTTCGTGCACTTAACCACTACACCAAACTGGTAGAGGAAGAGGCAAGTCAGTCCTTCCACAGGGCTGTTTCTGGTATCAAAAATGCCCTGGGAGGGAAGTCTCTCCCTCCCTTGTGCCCCATTTGCAGCCAAATGGAGAAATAGAGGGCTTTTAAAGCGTCAGTCTCTGCTTGAACATACAATTGTGAGTTGGGTTGGGGAACCCATATCCCGACATGTGAATTTCATATTGTATTTTTGGGTCTTAAGTCTGGACCAGTCAGAGCCCCAAATGTTAGGTGGATACACACATTCTGCAAACATGTTTAATTCAATGCTTAATTTAACTGTTTTTATTGCTATTCTATTGTGTTTGTGAGCTGCCTTGAGTCTGCTTCAGTGGGGAGGGTGGGATATAAATAAAATAAAATAAAATAAACTATCTGGTACTAAGCCCCCAAGTGTACATAAGTATTTATTGAACTGTATTTATTGAACTGGTTTTTATTTATTTTATTTTTATTTATTTATTTATTTATTGTATTTATTGAACTGTATTTATTGAACTGGTTTTTAATGTTATTAAGTTTATTGTTGATGTTTTATATTGTTAAACTTAAAGGTTTTATTATTATTATTGTATGTTTTTATAAAATGTTGTTAGCCGCCCTGAGCCTGCTGAGGTGGGGAGGGCGGGATAGAAATAAAATTTATTATTATTATTATTATTATTATTATTATTATTATTATTATTATTATTATTATTATTATTATATTAAGTGTGTTCCTAAAACAGAGAACACGTTTTGTGGGCACTTATTCACAAAATGTGCTTAAATTCTCAGCAATATCCCCTTTAAATGTCTGTGCATAAAGATTACGATGTGACAGGGTCCTTGCACGCAGTCCGGTGCCATGATTTAGCTGTAAATGTGCTTCACTGAGTTTTTAGCCCGCTTGCTGCAATGCACCATGTTACACATAAGCTTGCTCCGGTCTATAAAGAGCTCCACGCTGCTTGCCTGTCATGCATGAATAGCAAATGCTGATTATCCCCAAAGAGTAATAGCAGAATTTCTCAATAGAGAGGGGGGAGCAGCATTCCTACAGTTAACAAAAGCTGGGAGCTGTCAGCCAGATAAAATACAGGGCATAATTATTTCGCCCATTAATTAAGGTATAGCTTTTGCTCCTCGAGAACATGGTGATTAAAATTTATGCTGAATGATCACTTTTGGGGTTTCTCTGAAAACAGAGGGTTGGGATCTTTTACCATGGGTGGAAAGACAATTTTTAATCAAACTAAAAAAATGGGGTATGGTTTTTTTTCCCAGATTCACAGATCAGACTTAAATGGAATATTACTTTGTTTATTCAAATGATCTAGACAGTTGCCGCAGAGAAGTTAAATAAATGGGATTACCCATTGCGATTGTGAAAAAAAAAATGCATGGCATTTTTGGTAATAGTTTGACCTACAGGTAAACCTCAGTGTGAGGTCTACTGATGGTCGTGCCCCCAGAGTCATTAGGGGAGAGGCTGTGGCTCATTGTAGAGCCTCTGCTTGGTATGCTGAAGGTCCCAGGTTCAATCCCCAGCATCTCCAGTTAAAGGACCAGCCTTAGATCCTGAAGAGCTGCTGCCAGTCTGAGTAGACAAATGGCAGGTTCATGTGAGTGGCTGTGACTTAGTAGAAGAGCCTCTACTTTGCACGCAGAAGGTCCCAGGTTCAATCCCTGGTATCTCCAGTTAAAAGGAGCAGGCAGTAGGTGGTGTGAAAGACCTCTGCCTGAGACCCTGGAGGGCCACTGCCAATCTGAGTAGACAATGCTGACTTTGATAGTCCAAGGGTCTGATTCAGTATAAAGCAGCTTTACGTGTGTTATTCTAATGTGGAGTGAATCATGAGTCAGACTAGAATTGCCAATCCTCAGGTGGGGGCAAGGGATCCTCCAGTTTGGAGGCCCTCCTCCCACTTCAGGGAGCAGGAGGGGGAAGCAAATGTCTGCTGGGCACTCCATTATTCCCAATGGAGACCGATTCCTATAGGGTATAATGGAAAATTGAACCGTGGGTATCTGCGGCATGGGAGGGTATCTGCGGCTTGGCTGTTTTTTTAGATAGAGGTACCAGGTTTTACACATAGCATTCAGTGCTTCTCCTCAAAACACCCTCCAAGTTTCAAAAGATTGGACCAGAGAGTCCAGTTCTATGAGCCCTAATAGAAGATGCCCCTATCCATTATTTCCAGGGGAGGGAAGGCATTTAAAAGGAATGTGATCCCTTTAAATGTGATGGGCAGAACTCCCTTTGGAGTTCAATTATGCTTGTCACAACCTTGCTCCAGGCTCCACTCCCGAAATCTCCTAGCTACACCCCCAAAGTCCCCAGATATTTCTTGAATTGTACCTGGCAACCCTAAGTCAGACGTATGTGGGCTTAGAACACTGGGTGGTTCCACCAGTATGGACTGCCCTCCAAAACCATACATGTATTTCATGCTCTTCTATGTACATATGTGAGCGGTTTCAAATTTTCTGTCTGGATAGAACGCTTCTCTGGAGGGATTCCCCAGCCTTTGGTTTTCACGGGCACAGAGAAAAGCAAAAAACCCTTTGTGTGTTCAAGAGACTATGCATGGCCTTTTGAATCCAGGCAGTGAATACACTCCAGCAGAGGGTTGTATAAAGCAATAATACTGCGGAGCTTAGAAGGCGAGTTAGAAATTTGCTTTTCAGAGCCTAGGGAGAAATAAGTAATGTTCTTCTTTTGCAATATTATTGCTCTGTTGATTTTATTTAAACCTTTTACATAGATTTATGCAGGTTTTAATCAGTGGTATTGAAGATACAGTTTTATTTTTACTTCCAGGTAAGTATGCACAGGATTGTGCATAAGATCAAATTGCACAAAATAATTTTAAAATAACTCATACCGTATCGAGCTCTTGCCTTGGCAAAAACCCGGTTTGGGGAGTGGGGCAGTCACTGGGGACAGTGGAATTTGAATGTAATATCACTTCCAAGTGAGGTTCTAGATGTCCTCCCCTAGTCTCTATGGTCTTTACTATAGAGAAAATTCCCAGAGTGTCACTATGTAGAGGCCATTTTTTTTTCTTCTGCTCTTTAATTCCTCAGGGGCAGGAAATTATTTGGAACTAGGGGAGGGTAATGCCCCACCTTAGCTGGGTAAATGGGAGACCTACACACACACACACACACACACACACCGCCGCCATGCCATAGTCTCTACCTGGAGCAGCTGAAGCATGGCTGCAAGTCCCTGTGATTAAACTTGTATAAAGCGAAGCCTGGCCCTGAGTCAGTAGCAAAACATGCTGAAAGGGCAGGATTCAATGACTGGCATGTCTGGTGAAATTTTGGAGCTCCTGCTACTAAGAACAGACAAAACTGAGCTGGATTCACCTGGGGGTTGACATTTTTTAGACATTTCTGTGATTGCATTCCATGAGGAAGAATTAAATGTAAAAGTCAGCTATGTGACTTTGGTCCCTGTGGGGGGTATTGACATACACTAAATAACATGCTTTGCCACTGTGAAAGAATAGCAAAATCCACTTGCAAACAGTTGCTGTGTGAAAGCACCCTATGACTGCCTCACCTCATCCCAGCGATTCCTCTATGAGAAGGTAACAGCACAATCTGAAGCAAAGTTACACTTTTCTATCAGTGGGCTTAGAAAGGTGGAGTTCTGTTTAGCACTGAAAATCATGCTTTTAAAAAATAAATCAGGTGGATAACACTTATCAAATGAAGCCATTGTCTTTTTCAAATTTAATGTATGCCTGCTTTATTTATTATTTCCAAAGTACATGTCGGCATATGAAGTATTTGACCATTCTTATCAAGCAAGAACCCTGTGAGGGGCTATGTGTCTTCCTATCTCTCTACATTGTACATTCCCCCAAAGAGATCCAGAGTGACATATGTGGCTCTCCCTTCCTCATATTATCCTCAAAACCACCCTGTGAGGTAGGTTAGGCTAAGTGACTAGGGTTGCCAGGCTTCTCTTGGCAACTGATGGGTGATGGGGGGGGGGGGGATTTACCAATAGAAAGAAGGGCATGTTGCTGGAATTACACAGGAAGTGGTGTCATCATGCCAGCAACTTCCTGGTGATGCTCTGGTATTTGGGCAAAAATTCTATAGTAAACCTGACTTCTACCATGGTAAAACTTCTACCATGGTGACTTCATACCATATTGAGATGCTGTGTGACTTTAACCATATTTCTGTGTTAAAACCGACTTCTACAACAGGGTTTGGCAGTTAGGTTTTGAACTAACTTTCTTTCTTTCTTTCTTTCTTTCTTTCTTTCTTTCTTTCTTTCTTTCTTTCTTTCTTTCTTTCTTTCTTTCTTTCTTTCTTTCTTCAAGACAAGCTGCTTTGTAACAGGAGCTATTTTAGCTCAGTGGATTATTATGCTCTCTTTGCAAGCTTCAGTGTTTCTGGTCAATTTTCAGGTTATATATGTCCCTGTTGTTCAATGAGAGTCCTTCAAAATTGGCTGTCCTTCTACAACCATTCATCACAATGCAGGGCGTATACATCATCACAACTCCTGTCTTTCAAGTCGCAGGAGATTCAATAGCTGACCCTCTTCATCCCAGAAAGGAGTCCCTCAAATCGCAGGGTGTCATCTGCATTTTCTACTTTGAGGTCCAATCCAATTAACCAGGCAGAAAAGGGAAATAAATAGTGTTACAAAGCTGAGTCCAATAATGGGCTGTGTGCCTCTGAATGTGGAGGGTCCTTTTAGTCACAGTTGTTGATAGTGTAAGACAGTTGTATATGTTAACTGAATGTGGATGGTATTTTGAATCTGTAACTGCAAAGAATGTAACTGCATCCTTACAGTGCTTCATAAATCAAAATCAAGATGTTGCAATCCTGTGCAGTTTATAGTGAATTCTTATAAATAAGGCAATGATCCATAACATAGTTACTCCAGGATATTCCAAACAAAATGGATCTGCTCCTAAGTAAGTTGAGTTTGGTCTTAAGCAGAAGTTACGTATAAAGTATTCAAGTCTCTTTGGGCATCAGTTTATATCTTCAGTCTTCTTCAATAGTTCATTGTGAGCAGGGCTTTTTTGTAGCAGGAACTCCTTTGCATATTAGGCCACACACCCCTGATGCAGCCAATCCTCCAAGAGTTTACAGGGGTCTTAAATCAGGGCCTACTGTTTATTACAGTGTTCCCATACATATATATTAAAAAGTACAAGAAAAAATATAAACAATAAAAAAGAAAGAAAAGGTGGGGGGAGAAAATAAAGTGGAAAAATATATCCCCTAAAGTTCCATCCTCCCCAGGCACTGCTCTCTGGGCAACACTAAGCTGGTTTAGGCCTCTCCAAGTTCACCATGTGAATAGTATCTCCATTTGATAGATATACCATACCTGGCGGCCACCTTTCCCACCAGTGCATTAACAGAAGCTGACACACACAAATTAGACTGGTTGATTTTATATCAGGCTGCTGTAAAAAACACAAGAATCGAGCCATTGCCCCCTGAAGCAATTCCCCACCCCACTCCCCCACCATTATGCCATGGCTTTGTGTGCTTGTTCTGTTTGGAAAATGCTCTCTCTCATATTATCGAAAGAATTAGTCATTAATATACCTTGAATTCCATGAATGTTTCTGATTTATGTACCAATGATCTTGAAAAATTGACCAATAACTGTGGTTAACTTAATTAATATTCACACAAAAAACAGAAGCAAAAAGGCTTTCAGTTTTTTAACTATAGAGAATTCTTTAGAGAGTTTGGTATAGTGGTTAAGTGCATGGACTCTTATCTGGGAGAACCAGGTTTGATTTCCCACTCCTCCATTTGCAGCCGCTGAAATGGTCTTGGGTCAGCCATAGCTCTGGCAGAGGTTGTCCTTGAAACGGCAGCTGCTGTGAGAGTCCTCTCAGCCCCACCCACCTCACAGGGTGTCTGTTGTGGGGGAGGAAGGTAAAGGAGATTGTGAGCCGCTCTGAGACTCTGAGTGGAGGGCGGAATATAAATTCAATGTCTTCTTCTTCTTCTTTGTACTGCTATGTTAAGGGCTGATGAAAATATGGAGAGTTTAAATGTTATACCACACGACAACGAATGGAGGCCGTCTCCATGGACCTAAAAGTATGTCCAGTTTAATTTACTTTGCTATAATAGGATGCTGGTTGTCTGTTTATATGTATGTTTAGTAGTTTGATTTTTATTTTATTTTTAATTAAAGAATTGTGCCAGGAGAACAGATGGTGGCCCTGGAGAAATAACTCCTTTGTACTTTAGATCCACCTTTATGTTTGCAGAATCCAGGAGGCTAAAGAACAGAGGGAGGAATCATGTGGGCAGTTGTTTGGCATGTCTGTTCCTTCCAGTCATATCATGAAAGCATTAGGGAGACTCTAGACTGGTTGCTAGGTAACCTCTTGCATAACTCTACTAATTCCCACCTCACCTTCTTCCATAATTAAACCCCCTGAGTCCTGTTGCATAAATCCAGCTATATCGTTTAACTCAAAGGGACAGCAACCATAGAGGTAATCCCAAAGGGATAGTTCAGGTTGTCAGGGGAGAAGAACAAATGAGCTGTCACCATAGTATTTGATTCTAGATTGTTCCCAAGGTCAATCTAGATGGAGACCGAGGCCTTAAAGGAAGCAGCAGGGATGAGTGCTTTTGTACTTTCTGCTTTCCTTTCAGTCTGCTTATTCATAGGGTAAGGACAAGATTGCAATGTTTAAATTCTGGCTCAAAATTCACTTTAGAACAGATCCTAACAGCCTTCTTGATTGTATGAAAAGATTGTATATTTCATCCTGGACAGCAGTGCTTATGTCCAAACTTAACCAGTTGGGGATAGAGGTTGATGATTTTTTTACTTCTGATGAGTCATATATCTTCAGATGTATTACATTGAGACTGTGGGAGTTGGAGGAAACAAAACTACGGCCAACAGACTCTTATATTTGCTCCCCAGCTTCCTTAGGTCTTTATGCTTTCTGCGGCAAAATGCCCCATTATCTATCAGACAACCATTCCAAGTCATTGCAGGGCATTTATGTTGGCTAGACTAAATACGTTTCCCTCCAAAGTTTTACAAGGGAGATATCATCGAGTCCCTTTAGGCGACAGACTCTATTCCTGTGGAGCGAATATTCCCGACTCAGTTCAGCATATATTGCTTGATAGTTCCTTTTATCATAATCTCTGTAAAGATTTATTTTGTAAGCTTTCTTTCTCCCCAGATTTGTCTATTCTGCCACCCTGTTATTATTTATTGAATGATACTGAGGGGGAGGTTAGCGAGGCTGTGGCAAAATTTTTGACTGACATCCTTAAATTTAAATCTGACCATGTATGAATGCATCTGTAAGCTCAGTTTCATTTTGATTTTATCTCCAATGTTTAAATTTTTATATTCTGTGTATTTTTATTTGCAACTGTTATGCCATTAAGGGTTTGGTATGGTATGGGTAAGGACAAGAGTGGCCACAACATGCAGACTGTTGTTTCTTTGTGAGCTTCACATGGAGTGAAAATGTAGTCATTTAATCCCCACCACAGTGTAGGTTGATTCACACAAGCACTATGGCTTCTTTTCTCCTGAGCCCTCTCTACTACTTACAATACAATGAGGTGGTGGAACCCTGAGGTGGTAAATGGGTTATACCAATTTAGATTGTAGCTGCAGTACACAGTTTTTTATTTATTTATTTATTTATTTATTCTTTTTTAATTCAATTTAATTGAGTTTTATGTTAATTTCCATTTAAAATGTCCAGATTCTTTTTAAAACACCCTTATTTAGTCAAACTTTACATAAAGATTTATTCCCCATTTTCTTCCCAGAGAAGGGTTGCCGTGTCTCACTCAATAGATATCTGGGGACTTTGGGGGTGGAGCCAAGAGGTTTGGGGGGGTGGAGCCAGGAGACTTTGGTGGTGGAGGCAGGAGTAACGGTATGACAAACATGATTGAACTCCAAAGGGAGTTCTGGCTGTCACATTTAAAGGGACCACACTCCTTTTAAATGCTTTTCTTCCATTTAAATGCCTTCCCTCCATTTGGAAATAATGATGAATGGGGTGCCTTCTTTGGGGGCTCATAGAATTGGACCACCTGGTCCAATTTTTTTTGAAATTTGGGGGATGTTTTGAGGAGAGGCACCAGATCCTATGCTGAAAAGTTGGTGCCTCTATCTCAAATAACAGCCCCCTCAGATCCCTAGATACCCATGGATCAATTATCCATGATATCCTATGGGAATCAGTCTCCATAGGGTATAATGGAGTGCCCAGCAGACATTTCCCTCCCCCCACCCCACTTTCTGATAACCCTGAAGTGGGGAGAGGGCCTCCAAACCAAAGGTTCCTCTTCCCCCAACTGGGGATTGGCAACCGTACCCCAAAGTGACTTTGAACAATAGAAAAATAGAATTGAGATAAAACAAACACATATAAACAGTTATTCTTAGACTAGCAGCTTGATAGCCTGGCCTAGCCCAATCTTGTAATAGCTTGGGAGCTAAGGATGGGGGACCATGGAGGAAGACTGAGGCGACTATTCAGAGGATGGACATGGAAAACCATCTCCGCTCATCTCTTGCCTTGAAAACCCCAGGTTTGTCGTGAGTCACTTATGCCTTGACAGCACACAGTTATTATTATTACTTGGACCAGTCCTGGATCCAAGAAGTCAGCCTGTTCAAGGCCTTAGGGCGCCAGCCAAAATTTAAGAGCCTAGTCAAATGCCCTCTGGCTATTAATAAAAGGTTTGTGACTTTATACCTGGGAACTGGAAGAAAAAGCAAACACTTTGCTCAGATGTAACAGCTGGCAGCCATGTTCCTTCCATATCTTTTATGGCATGTAAAACAATAACATACAACCCACCCACCCACCCCCCAAAAAAACCCTGAAAACAGTTACAAACAATTAAAACCCCAGATATGAACACCTGCTTTTCTCAAAGACCTTCCAGATGACCTCAAAACACTTGTAATAGTATGGACTACAATTTAGGGTAATAGCCAAGAAGGCACTCCATGGATCTGCTAAACTGAACCTGTAAACACATGGGTCATTGCAGAAAGCACCCTCCCCAACAATGATTTCAAAACCTGACAATTTTCATATGGCTGAAGGCTGTTCTTCAGGTACTGTGGGCCCAAGCTGCTTAGGCATTTAAAGGTTTAAAAAAATGCACTTGGAATTGGGCTTGGGAACATCCTGGAAGCCAATGGAACTGCTACAGCACTGTTTAATGTGTTCATGGTGGCTTCATTAGCATCCTAGGCATCCATTTTGTATCACTTGAAATTTTTGGACTGTTTTCCAATGCAGCCCAATGTAGAAAACACTAGTGTTACTATGGCAAGTATAATGACTGAACGATTTGTGTAAAGTGCCACCAAGTAGCAGTTGACTTATGGCAACCCCAGCAAGGGCCTTTCAAGGCAAGTGAGAAGCAGATGTGGTTTGTCATAACCTTCCTCTGCAGAGTCTTCCTTGGTTATCTCCCTTCCAAGTACTAACTGTGCTTAGCTTCCAAGATCTGAAGAGATCCAGCTATATCATGCCAATTTCCCTCCTGATACTTGAACTATCAGCTCCCAAACTGCTTTCCAACTCCACATTAGAGGTGGTGGCGAAAATTCAGTACTTCAGCCTTGCTTCTATATGGTAGATTAAATAAACTTTCTTCTGGAGTCATGGGCAGTCAGATTACTTATTTAATTGACTCAGAGGGAAACTAATCCCTTTATCTAGCCAGCTCTAATAAACTGGACCCTGATTGGGTAGAAAGGTGGCCTATAAATGTTTTAAGTAAATAACTAATGGTTCACCTGGCTGTAAATCTGAGTCACATGTGGTTCCTGAAAGCCAGCTACTACTGTTGCTCATTCACATATGCAAATCACTAATTTATTTTCAGACACAAGGTGATTACCATGATTATGTGAACCAGCCTTTAAAAAGTTTCATTAAGAGACAGTTTGAAGCCTATGTCCTCAGAGCCGGCGCAACCATTAGGCAGCCTGAGACGACTGCAAGGAGCACAGCCCTGGGGGGAGGGCGCCGGTATAGGCTCTCCCACTTGCCCTCATCTCTGAGGTGAGGGAAATAGTGAGCTTGGTGGATGTTACTGAGGTGGATGTTACTGAGGGGCTTCTGGCCTCAGTGCGCATGCACACCACTCGCTTGCTGTCACTCTGTCCCTCGTGTCTGTGCTTCCAAGCACAGATGCCAGAGGTGGAGCACGGGTATGCGTGCACATCCACTGATAAAAGGAAGTACTTCTTCACCCAAAGGGTGATTAACATGTGGAATTCACTGCCACAGGAGGTGGTGGCGGCCACAAGTATAGCCACCTTCAAGAGGGGTTTAGATAAAAATATGGAGCACAGGTCCATCAGTGGCTATTAGCCACAGTGTGTGTGTATATATAAATTTTTTTGCCACTGTGTGACACAGAGTGTTGGACTGGATGGGCCGTTGGCCTGATCCAACATGGCTTCTCTTATGTTCTTATGTTCACTGGGGCTGGAAGCTCTGTGGTGGCTGCTGCTGAGCTTTTCCTCACCGAGGAGGCAAGGGACAGTGGAAATGCCTGGCTTGGGGTGCCAGCCTCGTGCGGGCTCTCTAGAGCCAGTGCTGTATGTCTCCTGAAATCCATAGGACTTGTAATGTCTTAAGACATATAGGTTTTGAACCTGGTAATGTCTTAAGACATATAGGTTTTGAACCTGAATTGGTAGCAAACAGCCAAAGAACCTTATCCCAGCAATAAAACAAGTGTCTAACTTCTTTTGATTTAACCATGTCCCACTTAAGCCCCCCCCCCCCCGGAAGTGAATACAAGACACATGCTGATTACAAGATTTGTGCTATTGGAGCATCAGCTGCAAACCTGTGGATGAAACATTAAACTCAGCAGCTTCTATCAGTTTCTGAGACACTCTGCTTGTTGCCAATTTGTAAGCCACACAGTGCAAACCAGAGGGTGGGGTCTGGTGAACAGAAGGATCAACCAAGCAGTAAAAATAAAATGGACTATCGTTTTAAAAGAAGGAATTGTATGATTGGCATTTTAGAAAGTTATCAGCAGGCATTATTTCCCTAATTTAGCAATAGGTAAGGAAAAATGGAAGGTTGCAAGAAAATAAGACCCAAACTATATTACCAGGGGTGCGGTCACACGTCACATTAAAAGTGGGTGTGTAGCACTCAAATTTGAACCGCTGAATATTGATTCGATGCAGGGCCATTTAGACGAGCATCCAAGAATGCGACTCATTCTGTTGTTGAGCGATCAGACATCCAATACTATCACAATCTTTTCTTGGAGCATGCATGATCAGATGGTGATTTATGGGAGGGAGGGGGTCCATTGAACATGTGCCCAACTGTTTGGAGGTGGGAAATCAAACGTTGCTTCAGAGGCGGGGGGGAAGGGGAAAAGTTTCCGGAATTAACATTGCCGATTCAAACCAAGGAGCTGCCAGGAATTACTTTCCTAGAAACTGGCAGTGACAATGATACCTGGAAATCCTCCACATTGAAAAAAAAAAGATTTTTTTTCCTGTTCTGAATAGTGGGATAACATCCCCCCCCCCTCCCCCCGATCCTGTGTTGATTGGAGAAGCAGAAGCGTCACCTCAGATTCCCGGATGCACATGTCTGCTGAGGCTTTTTTTTTTTTTTTTTTAAAGGTGGGAGGTCCGGTAAACATTCCAAGGGGCAGTATTACATGTGAGCTGTCCAAACAGGAAAAAGCTGATCTTGTGCCGCTTTTTTGAAAAAGGGCCGGACTTTTTGAGCTGTCAAATTAATGCGGCATTGAGGTGCAGCAAGCTGGGATGACCCTGGATGACGCTCGATTGCCAGATGTGGATGTCTGAACGAACACATTTAATCCATCAGCGAGACGGAGCTGTGTCGCCACTAATGATACGTCTGACTGCACCCCAGGGCTTTTTTTGAGCAGGAACGCAGTTCTGGCTGGCTTCGTGCTGGGGGTGTGGTCTAATATGCAAATGAGTTCCTGCTGGGCTTTTTCTACCCAAAAAAGTCCTGCATATTGCAATTCACACATATTTGCCATAAGCATCCCACAGCTGAGAATTCCTGATGGCAACTCCATTTAGAAATAGTGCAAGGGCCTGGTTTGGATCTGGACCCTGGTGTAGGAAGAAGGGCTTCTGCCGAGCCAGAGTGACTCCAAGAGGAGCATCCTTTTTCCTCATTAGGGGGGCTGCATGTACAAGTATTTACCTCATCAGGCATAGCACATTTCCTGGCTAGCCAGAAAAATAATGAACCTTGGGACTCTGTACTAGCATAGCACAGAAGAGCCACCATAGAGTTTCCAGGTCCCCCTTGGCTACTGGCAGGGGTCGGGAGGTAGAGTTGTCAGATCCAGGCTGGGAAAGTCCTGTGGATTTGGGAATGAACCCTGGGCAGGATAGGGACCTCAGTTGGGTACAGTGCCATAGTGTCCACCTGTAAGGTTTTGCCCAGAATCTATCACAAGACTGCTTGAGTAAATGCAGGAGAGGTTTTCATGAAGAAACATGTAGCAAGCACTTGTAGCATGTATACGCAAGGCTACTGACCTTGCAAAATGAAATTTACAATCCATGTATAGATTATAGTTTAATGGCCCATCATCTCCTTCCACCTAAATGTATCCCACTCAAAAGTCTTGCAATTATTTCTCAGGCTGTGGTGTTACTCTTCCCCACTTTACAGACATCTTCCATTGATACCTATCTCCTGTTACTAAGGAGACGAGATTAGGCTCCTGCTTCCCACAGTGGTTTACCCTCCACGGTGGCCTTCTTTGTTACTAATACTATTCTACATGCAACCTTAACAGAATAAAACAACCATATATCTGGGTTAGTAGAAGATGAAGATTTCGGACTTATATCCCACCCTCCACTCTGAATCTCAGAGTCTCCGAGTGGCTCACAATCTTCTTTATCTTCCTCCCCCACAACTGACACCCTGTGAGGTGGGGCCGAGAGGACTCTCACAGAAGGTGTCCTTTCAAGGACAACCTCTGCCAGAGCTTTGGATGACCCAAGGCCATTCCAGCAGGTGCAAGTGGAGGAGTGAGGAAACAAACCCGGTTCTCCCAGTTAAGAGTCTGTACACTTAACCACTACACCAAACTGGCTCTCGTAGTGTAAGTTATAACACATGGGTTAGTACAAGTATGCATATATGTGTATAGATACATGTGTGAATACATATAATAATGCAGTTATGGGTATATGAGCATAACTTTGGATAATTGGCTCTTCATCAGCAATGACAACAAAGGTAAAAGTAGCCCCGTGTGCAAGCACTAGTCATTTCCGACTCTGGGGTGATGTCACATCACGACATTTTCACGGCAGACTTTTTACGGGGTGGTTTGCCATTGCCTTCTCCCGTCATCTACACTTTCCCCCTCAGCAAGCTGGGTACTCATTTTACCGACCTCAGAAGGATGGAAGGCTGAGTCAACCTGGAGCCGGCTACCTGAACCCAGCTTCCACCGGGATTGAACTCAGGTCGTGAGCAGAGAGCTCAGACTGCAGTACTGCAGCTTTACGACTGGGCTAGCAATGACAATACCATTAGGAAAATCCATAGGCTGTTCCCAAAGCCACAAGCCTGAAACCAATCTTCGTCAGGGACTTGTACCTGACACCACCCTCCAAAATAGCCATTGTCTCCAGAGAAACTAAGCTCTGTAGTCTGTAGATGAGTTGTAATTCCAGGGGATCCCCACATCCCACCTGGAGGTTGGCATCCTAAGGCCACCACATTGTGCATCATTCCCTTTCAGCCAGCTGTGTCCACAGAAACTTACCCTACAAAGGTTGGCCTGAATTTTCTTCCACTTACTGGACTAGCTCAGCTGTGATAAAATCTCTAGTTTCTGGACTGCAGTTTAAAAAAAAAAAAAAACTGCCGCAGATAAAACAGAAGAGAGTTATTTTCTCTTGTCCAGATGAAAAATGACAGTAGGTAAAATAATGAAGTAGGTCTTGGACCTCATCTCATCCATACCAACAACATTCTCCCTCTATCTTTTTGCTTATCTGTCTCCAAAATAATGTCACATTATAGAAGACCTGAAAGTGCAGAGGAACACAGAATGCCCTCAGGTACCTGTGGGGAGGCATCCCTGTTTGTTTACATTATTCATGTGCTGCCTTTTCAGAAACATTGCCGAAGGTGGGTACAAACTAGCCTCAAAACCTGCAAGGGAAACAATGGCATCAAAGTAAAACTTTAACAACAGCAAACAAGAATTTATAAAGAATACATAAATAGCAGCAGGGCAAGGAGGAAATCAACCACTATAAATAACAATAAGGCTGCAGCCCTACGGACACTTACAGGAGTAAATGCCATAGAAGTGGGCATTCTCGTGGGCATTCGATGAAATTGCTGAGCAGACAGGTTAAAACGGATAAAAGGAAGTACTTCTTCACCCAAAGGGTGATTAACATGTGGAATTCACTGCCACAGGAGTTGTTGGCGGCCACAAGCATGGCCACCTTCAAGAGGGGGTTAGATAAAAATATGGAGCAGAGGTCCATCAGTGGCTATTAGTCACAGTGTGTATGCGTGTGCGTGTGTGTGTGTGTGTGTGTGTGTGTGTGTGTGTGTATATATATATATATATATATATATATATATATATATATATATATATATATATATATATATAAAAAAATTTGGCCACTGTGTGACACAGAGTGTTGGACTGGATGGGCCATTGGCCTGATCCAACATGGCTTCTCTTATGTTCTTAGAAGTCCTGTTAAGAAAACCTGCATAGGCAGGGTAGATAAGCCTTAGCAAATTCAAATATTCTAGCTAAACGACAAGAGACAAGGAAAGAAGCATTTTGGTGAGATTCACACTTCTTCGACATAGGAATGGTTACTGGAAAAGTAATTTAAAATCTCCTGCAAAATGTGTACAGATGAGTTTCTCAAAGAGAGGGTGACATTGATATTAAGGCTGGCACTATACTAGAGGCTGTTAATACAGATTGGATGGTGCACTGGTCCATCTATGGTGGCGGTGGTAGAAAGTGCCATCTAGTTGAAGTCTAGTTATAATGACCCCTATAGGATTTCAAGGCCAGAGACATTCAGAGGGGGTTTGCCATTGCCTGCCTCTGCATAACAACCCAGGAATCTTTCACCTTCACCTGTGACACTGTCACCATCTTTGGTCATCAGGTCAGGATGTATGTGATCTAACAGAGTTGTCAGTTGCCTGTAGTGGTATATGGTACACCTGAAGGCAGGGCTGGTGCTAGGCTTTCTGGAGCCCTAGGCGAGTCACCCACTAGCACACACCCCCCCCCCCATTATTAAAAATATATATGGGAAATGAGCGTCAAACTTGAAACCTTTCACATTTTTAATTTACTGATTTTTAATTTTAACTTTTTTTTTAAGTATGTTATAAAAAAAATTGTGAGAATAAGTGCTTGCTGGCCATGCCAGGAAGGGAGGTAGCAGGACAGGATGAGGTGGGAGGCCAAGTCACACATCGGGGAGAGGGGGGTGGCTTTGCTTTGCTGAGGGCAGCTTGGTGGTGGGAGAGGACAAGGCAGCAGTGGCCAGGAGCCAGAGTCATGCATTAGGGAGCAGGCACGCAGCAGTGCCCCCTAGGCCAGGTGGCGCCCTACACAAGTGCCGCTTTGCCTACTCCCACGCACCAGTCCTGCCTGAAGGAAATCTGCTAGTTGATTTTGCCAATCACCTTCCATCATCTGCTTTAATATGTCCTTTGTTGTTCTGGCCATCTGCTGTACCTAACCATTTGGATACAGAGGTCTGGGTGTCTTCTGGACTGTCAGGACAATGGGCAGATGGATCAGGCTTCTTTCTAGCAGGAAATAAGGTGGGAATAAGCTCCCTGTCTCTGCTGCTTCCTGATCTTGTTCTACAAGCATTATTCTACAACATTGGGTGGCCATTGGTTTGACTTTTGCCTCTGCAGATATGACAACATTGATTCCCAGACTTCATCACGGGATTTCTAAATTGGCATAATCAGGGAACATTTTGCACAATGCACAAACAAAAGAAACAACACCATAGTGTGGAATATGTTAGGGAGGGGGGGATAGGATGACAGCTTGATCTCATCAGATCTCAGAAACTAAGCAGGGTTCAAACATGGCTGGTGGTCCAAGGAAGACTTGACAAAAGAAGGCAATGGCAAACCATGTCTGTTTCTCACTTACCTTGAAAGCCCCTCATTGGAGTTGTCATAAGGATCCGCCAACGCGGTCTAAAGACCTATACCGCTGTATAACTGCATTTATTAGACTGGTTTTAATGTTATTAAGCTTAATGTTTTAATGTTTTATATTGTAAATCTAAGGCTCTATTTATTACTGTATGTTTTTATAAAATGTTGTTAGCCACCCTGAGCCTGCCAAGGTGGGGGAGGGCAGGATATAAATGAAATTAATATATAAATGAAAATTAATAAATAAATAAGCCAAGAGTGACTTGGTGACACTTACCTAGTGAATCAATAACCTTGATTTTTAAACTTGCAAAACCCCAAATAATTTTGCCTTTTACATCAAGCATTTCCTTGAACCAGAGCTAGATACACTGAAATCCTAAGTTGTGTAACATTTAAGAGACCTCATCACATTACTTTTTTTTTTTTTAAAGGCAATTCCAGGGAAGATTGTCTCTCCAGGCCCCTTGTAATCTGAGGCCCTGAAGTGTAGTTTACTTAGTTTGTGCATTAATCCAGCACTATCAGGCACAGACAACAACAAAGCCACTTTGAAGAATAGTGCGTTTGTCTTCTGAGAAACTACAGAAACCTAGAAATTTGAACTTGCTTCCTGTGTCTTTTGAAGGATGGAATGAAACCAAGCCGTGTATAATAATACTGCAGCTCTTCTGGTTGGTTACTGGTTTGCATAAGATCCTTTTCTGTGAAAGGGGGGAACAGCAAAAACAAAGCTGAAGGCCAGACTAGGCCTGGAACAAAGGACCAACTGCAGGAAAAGCAGTGGCCCCTTCCACATTATTATACCAAATCTGATATTATTCATTCTTGGCCTGATTTCAAGTAAAGTGATATAGGGATGGGGGTTTCATACAGTGAATTTCCTTCCATTAATGAGGCGTCTCTGAAGACCTCTTGTCATTTCAAACAGTGCTGCTTTTGTCCCACCCTTTTTCACCACATGATCTTCCTTGGAGGTTTTTTTTAAAAAAAAATGTTCTAGGTTGAGCGCTAAAGCACTAAACCAATATAGCACTATTGTAAAATGAGTTCAGTCAGCTCTTAAGTAAGCAGCAACAATTTATTCAAGAAGAAGCAGTCCCAAACAGCACAAGCCACTCCACTCAATATATGCACTTTGGCTGAGTTAAACACGCCCCTCTTATTGGTCTCTCCAGGATCCTTCATTTGCATTTCCTGGAAGAAATACCTCACGTCCTGATTGGCCAGTTCTAAGAGAATGGCCAAATGGAATGCGGGCATCAGGATCCTAGAGAGTAATGGAAGCCTGCTTCAAGCTCAGGCCTACTAACAGTCAACACAGCAAATACATAACAAGCACCTCAGTGCTATAGCAGCACTGAATGTGAAAGGGTGTAGCAGCACAATAATGTGCTATAGCAGCACAATAATGGGAAAGGCGCCACTGCCATTGAAATGCCTTGACTCCATTAACTCAGTGGAGTCAAAGCATCTCAAGTGCTATATTGATACAGTGAGATTGCCATTGTTACCTGGAAACAAGAGGCAAGAATTAGCTGATTGGACAGAGTTCATTGGTGCTCAGGGCATCTGTGATTGGTGTGACAGAAACTGCTAACTTAAGAAGGTGTCTGTACCCAACATCCTGATGTTAACCCATCTGGAAGAGGGGAGAGTGGCATTGTAGAAAGCGCTATGGACATGTTAAACAGCACACCGCAACAATTCAGAAGCGCAATGAAGGATTAGAAAATGGAAGAAATAGGCTTCCCAATCCCCAGGTCCCAGAGGGGGATCTCCCGGTTTTACAAGCTTCCCCCCTCCCCCAGCCAGCTGGCCGGCGGGGGAAGCCCCGCCCCCACAACCATCATGCACCTCCATGAACGATTCCCATAGGGAATGATGGGGAATTGATCTGCGGGTATCAGGGGGTCTGGGGGGGGTATTTTTTGAGGTAGAGACACCAAATTTTCAGTATAGCATCTAGTGCCTCTCCCCAAAATACCTCCCAAGTTTCAAAAAGATTGGACCAGGGGGTCCAATTCTATGAGCCCCAAAAGAAGGTGCCCCTATCCTTCATTATTTCCTATGGAAGGAAGGCATTTAAAAAGATGTGCAGTCTCTTTAAATGTGATGGCCAGAACTCCCTTGAAGTTCAATTATGCTTGTCACACCCTTGCTTTTGGCTCCACCCCCAAAGTCTCCTGGCTCCACCCCCAAAGTCTCCTGGCTCCACCCCCAAAGTTCCCAGATATTTCTTGAATTGGACTTGGCAACCCTCGGAAGAAAGCAGTTTCCCTCAAAACGACTCAACCACACTTTGCTAACCTAACGCAAGCATGTTTGTATGAACAGGTAAATAAATTCTTCTAGCAGCTGCTTACTAAAACAGGTCTGTCTTAAATGGCAGGGGGGAAATCCATTAGCAACCAGTTACTAAAATGCAGTTACTACAAAGGCAGTTTGAAAAGCCCCTTTTTAAAGACGGGGGAAATTCTTTACTAGGTCAGCCTCAAAACTGTACACAGTTTAAAAATTGGTTGCTGCTACCCCCTACTTGGCATTGCAGAGACATACATTTGAATGTCACCTTTTTTCCTCTCAGAAAGTACAAGCAGGATTTACTCAGGTCAAAATGCAGGAGAGTAGTAACTCTGCCACACCCAACTGCTGTTTGGGAGAAGCTCCGGGGTTAGGGATGCCATCCTCCAAGTGGGACCTGGGGATCCCTCAGAATTACAGCTCATCTCCAGACTACCAAGATCTGTTCCCTGAAGGAAATAGATGCATTGGAGGGTAGACTTTATGGCATTGTCCCCGACTGAGGTCCCTGTGCTCTCCAGGCTCCATCCCCAAATCTCCAGGAGCTTCCCAGCCTGGACCTGTCAACCGAATCCCCCATCCCCTGCCGGTACCCAGGGGACCTGGCAATCCTATCCAGAGTTCTTTCAAATGTCTGTCAGAGGGAGGTGAAAGACAACCTTCAGCTAGGCTACATCCTGCTTTTGGCTACACTCAACTATAAAGGCTGAAAATGCAGATTTACTTTAATAGCATAAACTGTGATTTTTGCCATAAACCATTCATAAGGACCACAGTGACATGCATACAGCCGACTCTTTTGGTCCAAGCAGGGCTTTTTTTTTTAGAAGGAATGCACAGGAATACAGTTCTGGCTGGCTGGACATCAGGAGGTGTGACCTAATATGCAAATGAGTTCCTGATGGGCTTTTTCTACACCCCCTCCAGAAATAGTACTTACATAATTTGATAGATCCCTAACCATATCTATCTTATTGGAATTTAAAGTTTATTCTAGGATTGTCAATCTCCAGTTGAGGCAAACGGGAAACTGCAGTGTACTGATTAGCAAACACTAGAAATAAACCACTGCGTTTTTATGTTGCACATAAATGCTTAAGCAATTTCTTTCATAATGATGCAATTATATTATTATCATCACAAACCAAAATTCATTAAATGTCCTTAGAAAAATCAAAAAGTTATTTCACACCACTCTTGTAAGGTAGTACTTTCAAAATCAGAATGTTATTTCACATCACTCTTGTAAGGTAGTACTTTACAGTCCACTGTCTCAGTTCTCCTTTGCTTGAAAGACGTAGACAGTGCCACACTTGTATATGATTGCTCCTATGGGTAGCAGACCGAAGTCTGACAGGTGCAGTGGCGAACCATTAGTGGAGAACCATTTGTGCAAGCTGCAAAGTAACATTGTATTGTAATGTGTGAGCAATTGCCTTTAGCACAGGTTCCAAAGCTAAAAGAAAGTGTCCAGTGGAAGGTGAACGAAACACAGAACTGAACCTAGGACCTGTGTAGCCGCCGCACTTTGGTCTGCTACCTAGAGGAGGAATCATATACAAGCATGGCACTGTCTACGTCTTTCAAGCAAAGGAGAACTGAGACAGTGGACTGTAAAGTATTACCTTACAAGAGTGGTGTGAAATAACATGGAAGTGTGAAATAACTTTTTGATTTTCATGGTGTGAAATAACTTTGATTTTTCTATGGACATTTAATGAATTTTGGTTTGTGATGATAATATAATTGCATCATTATGAAAGGAATTACTTAAGCATTTATTTGCAACATAGAAACACAGTGGTTTATTTCTAGCGTTTGCTAATCCCCAGTTGGGGGCAGGGGATCCCCCAGTTTGTAGGCCCTCCCCCCAGGGTCATGAGAAAGCAGGGAGGGAGAGAGGGAAGGAAATATCTGCGGGGCACTCCATTATTCCTTATGGAGACTGGTTCCCATAGGGTATAATGAAGAGTTGATCCCTGGGTGTCTGGGGCTCTGGGGGGCCCTGTTTTTTGAGGTAGATGCACCAAAACTTCAGCATAGCATTTGATGCCTCTCCTCAAAACACTCCCCAAGTTTCAAAAAGATTGGACCAGGGGGTCCAATTCTGTGAGCCCCAAAAGAAGGTTCCCTTATCCTCTGGAAAGCGTTTAAAAGGAGCATGGTCCCCGTCCCTTTAAATGTGATTGCCAGAACTCCTTTTGGAGTTCAATTGTACTCATCACACCCTTGCTCCTGGGTCCATCCCCAAAGTCTCCTGGCTCCACCCCCAAAGTCCCCAGATATCTCTTGAGTCAGACTTAGCAGCTCTGGGAACAATTCCACATGAAATCTAAACTGTATTTGTTTACTGCTTTTGGTTGTTGCTATCAAGACATCTTTTTACTTTGTCTCTCGGTTGTACTCTGTAACACAGTGAGGCTGACTCTAAGGAAGCTTTTTGATAAACTGATATAGATCTATAATAGAAGAAGCTTCCAGATGCCCGTGGCCAAAGAAGAGATTTTTATTTCAGGAAAACAGACACACAATTCTCTCCAACAAAAGCTAATCCCTATGGGCTTTACAGCTCTAGCCGGACTTTGATTTTGGCCTCATTCTGATGTTTAAATAAGGTTACTGATGTCAATGATAGGAAAGGGCCTTTGCTCTTTCAGTTCTGCCATTCAGCTTCATGAAGGTCTGCTGCTAAATGACTCTGTTACTTTCTGAATCAGAAAGTGTAGTAGGCTTTACAGTTGTCTGTCGCATGTAACTTGTGATAAACACTAATTTCTTAAAAATAGCACAACATAGTGACATTGTTTGTTTGTTGAATTTATAGCATTGCATTGATGAAACACTCTAGGGTCCACTGGAAACTCTATGGTTTTATTATAGCATTGTGCCAACATGATGACTTCTGGTTTGCCCAGAAGTGTTGTGGTGGCATTGCAGCAATGCCAATGTTTGCACAATATTTCCACCTGTCACCCTACGAAGGAGTGGCAAGGGTCAAGGACTACTGGAGGGTAGGTTCATGGGAAATGCTTCACCTAGGAAACTCCTAAATAATTTGTAAAGATTTTACAACGTTAGCCATCTGACATGTGTTCGAATCCCCACACTGCCAGGGAAGCTTGCTGGGTGACCTTGGGCCAGTCACATGCTCTGAGACTAAGCTACTTCTCAGAGTTATTGTATGAATAAAATGGAGGAAAGGAGAATATCACTTTTGGTCCCTGAAAAGGCAAGATTTAAAGGAAGTCAATAATTTAAATAAATTTAAATAAACAGGTGTATCAATAACAATCTATAGGTTAGAACAAAGTTCAAGTCCCGTGACACCTGTAAGACCAACAAAGTTTTATTCAAGGTATAAACTTTTTCTGTGCAAACAAACTTTCAGATAGTGCTTGCACATAAGAACATAAGAGAAGCCATGTTGGATCAGGCCAATGGCCCATCCAGTCCAACACTCTGTGTCACACAATGGCCAAAAACATTATATATATATATAATGTGTGTATATATGTACACACACACACACAGTGTGTATATATATACACACACACACACACACACACTGTGGCTAATAGCCACTGATGGACCTCTGCTCCATATTTTTATCTATTTTATCTATTTTTATCTAAACCCATCTTGAAGCTGGCTATGCTTGTAGCCGCCACAGCCTCCTGTGGCAGTGAATTCCACATGTCAATCACCCTTTGGGCGAAGAAGTACTTCCTTTTATCCGTTCTAACCCATCTGCTCAGCAATTTCATCGAATGCCCACGAGTTCTTGTATTGTGAAAGCTCATACCTTTGAATAAAACTTTGTTGGTCTTAAAGGTACCACTGGGCTCAAACTTTGTTTGATCGCTTCAGCTGCCTTCCTGCATCAATCTAACAGTTAGGTTTTCAGGAGGATTGCATACTGAACTACTCCCCCAGATACACTATACTTCCACATGAATCCAGATGTAGGGGGTCCCTTTTTGATGCATTTCTTTACCTACTCCAGCAGTGAATGGTTTAATTCCTGGAGGCTGCTTGTTGGTTTCCCATAACCAGGGCTTTTTTTGTAGCGGGAACTCCTTTGCATATTAGGCCACACACCCCTGATGTAGCCAATCCTCTTGGAGCTTACAGGGCTCTTAGTACAGGTTACATCAGGGAAGTGTGTGGCTTAATATGCAAAGAAGTTCCTTGCTACAAAAAAAAGCCCTGCCCATAACATGTTGCAGACATTTAAAAGATGGCAGAACCTTCACGTCATGCAGAAGCAGAGTCACCCATTCCCACAATTCCCCTTTCTTCCTTAAGAGGCAGGTGTCTGTAGATGCAGCCAAGTCCTTCCATTATGGATCACACTGTCTGTATCATCCAGAGATTCTTCCTTACCGCAAGAAGACTCCTGGTTGGCTTGGACAGAACATTCCCGCCTTGGGAACAGTGGCCTTCAGAGTCTCCTGACAGTAGGCCCCAATAGGGTTGCCCAGCTCCCTCTGGGGGCAGGGAATTCCCCAACCTGGAGGGCTCCAACCTACCAAAAGGGAGCAGGACACCAGGGGGGATCCCCGACCCCTATGAACCCCGTCAGCGCACACCATCCCTGGCGTGATTATGTCACCCGGAAGTGATGTCATCGCACCGGGGACATCATGCTGGGGATGCTCTAGGACTCACACTAAACGTTTTACCATGAATCCTAGAGCGTTTCTGGCAGCCCTACGCCCCAATGATATGATTTCAGGCTTCCAAAAGTTGCTGCAACATCATGGGAAGATGTAAAAGACAGCTGCATTGCTGCAGTAATATATGAATGATTCCCAAGTGATAGGTTACGACAGAGGTTCCCTACTTTTTTTTGAGGCTTTGTGGGCACTTTCGGGGTTCAGACACAGGGCGGCGTGCAGAGCCACAAAAGGACTGCTGTGGAAGGCAGAGCCAGCTACAAAATGGCTGCTGCACAGCTTACCTTCAGTCACACACAATGAAAATCTTCATGCTGTTGTGGCAGAAGCTGCCAAAGCCACATTTTAAAAAAAATTGTGCAGCCTATCAAATCTCCAGTGATCAATTAGAAGTTTTGCTGGATTTAAAAAAAAAACCCATCTGGCCCTACCCACTTCATAAAAACCCTTGGCAAGCACCAGGAAAGGTGTCAGTGAGCCCCAGGTGAGGCTGAGAGAGCTCTGTGAGAACTGTGACTGACCCAAGGTCACCCAGCTGGCTGCATGTGGAGGAGTGGGGAATCAAACTTGGTTCTCTAGATTAGAGACTGCCACTCTTAACGACTACAGCACACTGTCTGATAGACATTTATTGAATACATATTTATCCCACCCTTTCCCCAAGAAGCTTGCAGTGGCATGCATGGTTATCTCTTCCTCTCTACAGACACCACATTGGGGACCCCCTCAGGGTACTCTCTCAGGGTTGATTTCTAATACACACATTTTCTCCCTACTGGATCAGAGAGTTCTCTCAAACTTTCTTTACATCTGTGTCTATCAAATTGTCTTTCCACTGAGAAAGGGGATCCAAAAAACAGGGAAAGGAAAGGTCCCCTGTGCAAGCGCCAGTCGTTTCTGACTCTGGGGTGACATTGCTTTCACAACATTTTCACAGCAGACTTTTTACGGGGTGGTTTGCCATTGCCTTCCCCAGTCATCTACACTTTCCCCCCAGCAAGCTGGGTACTCATTTTACCGACCTCGGAAGGATGGAAGGCTGAATCAACCTGAGCGGGCTACCTGAACCAGCTTCCACCGGGATTGAACTCAGGTCGTGAGCAGAGCTTAGGACTGCAGTACTGCAGCTTTAACACTCTGCACCACAGGGCTCTTCCAACAAACAGAGGAAGGAACAAAAGCTGAGTGTGAGCTGGAGTGCGAACTGGAGTATGAATGCAGATGACAGGCAAGATGGTGCCACTGCAGAGTAGGAATGGCCAGCCCCAGTTTCAAGACTCTGCTTGACCTTAGCTACCCCACATAATCGTTGCTCAGGATAAAATAGTGGAAGAGAAAACCATGCATGCCACTGTAAGCTTCTTGGAGAAAGGGTGGGATAAATATGTATTCAGTAAATGTCTATCAGACAGTGTGCTGTAGTCGTTAAGAGTGACAGTCTCTAATCTGGAGAACCAAGTTTGATTCCCCACTCCTCCACATGCAGCCAGCTGGGTAACCTTGGGTCACTCACAGTTCTTTCAGAGCTCTCTCAGCCCCACCTGCCTCACAAGGTGTCTGTTGTGGGGAGAGGAAGGGAAGGAGATTGTAAGTCACTCTGAGACTCCAAGTGGAGGGCAGGGTATAAGTCCAACTCTTCCTATCAGCATCCCATTACAGTTAACAGAATGTGCATTCAAAATTTAATAAGTCTACCCACAACTAGTCAAAACACACACACATACTAGCCTGTTTCCATAATGTATGGACGTACATCAGTTCATGAAAATCATTTTTGTGGGAGAAGAACATTATGTGGGGAAACAAAGTTTATCCTCATGATCAGGGGTGGAAGTCTAGCAGGAGCTCCTTTGCATATTAGGCCACACATTCCTGATGTAGCCAATCCTCCAAGCGCTTAGATACCATAATGATTATATATCAAATGAGACACAAGTATCGCACTTCTTAAAATAAAAATTGCTAAGAGGAAAATGCTTAAGTACAAAGGACCAAGGATCCTCTAGATCTATTGCTGCACCTCCAAAGGGGATGAAGTTTCATATTTTGAAAACCCAGGAAATGAAAAATGCATATTTCTCACTAATGTGTGTCTGGATATGATGGATGCAAGAAGTATGGCTGTAGGAAGAGAAGGCAAAGATTAATGACACCTCTTGTAAATCTGTTGCTTACATTATTGAAAAGATCAAGCCTTTTCGAGCAAGGAAAAGGGCATAATATTAAAGAGTCAAAGTTCAGAATGAGAAATAAAAATGACCCGCAGGAGAACAGATCTGAGTACTAAATGTACAGACTGAAGGGAACAAATTTGCACAGAGGAAATTTGGACTCGGATTCTCAAATATTAAATTATCTTGCAAAATAGAACTTTGAAAATGTGGTTTGTGGTTTGGGAGACTTGCCGGGGTGGCGGGGGGGGGGGGGGGAGCAAGGAAGAAAAGGGAATTACCTTGGAGGTTTTTCAACATGGTTTTACCAAACGTAGACTACAGAGGTAGCCTTCCCAAGCCTCCCGCCCTGGCGGGAGAATACTGGATTTTCAGCCTCTTTTCCCGCTTTCCATAACTCTGGAAGCGGGGGGAGGAGGGGGGAATGGCGCCAAGGAGCATTTGCGTCGTCCGGGGAGGAGGTGCTGAGCCTGGCAAGGGAAATCTTGAGAAGGGAGGCTGGCTCGCCAGCGAGCGGGTGGAGGTGGCTGCCGAACGCAGGCGGGTCTTGACGGACTCCAATGCCCGATGCTTCTCCTCCTCCCTTCCCTTCCCACCCAGCCCCGTTGCAGCAGCCGTTCTTCCTTTTCGCAAGCTGCTTCCCGCGCCCAGTCATCTGGCTGGGGGGGGGGGGGAGGAGAGAAGCCCCGCCTGCAAAGGACCATGTGCCTTTGCACCTCCGGAGGCTTGATTGCAAGGCTCCACTTTGGGATGGTGTGACTGCTGCTGTAAAGAAGCTGGCAGCAACTCGTGAGTAGAAAGGCCAGTCCCTCGCTTCAGTTGCCAGAAAGGGGGGGGGGGAGGGAGGAGGAGAGGGAAACGTCTTCATTATTCCCTATGTGGAGATCAATTCTCATAGGGTATAATGGGGAATTAATCTGGAGGTTTTGGGGGCTCTGGGGGAGCTGTTTTTTGAGGTAGAGGCACCAAATTTTCAATATAGTATCTAGTGCCTCTCCCCAAAGTACCCTCCAAGTTTCAAAACGATTGGACCAGGGGGTCCAATTCTATGAGCCCCAAAAGAAGGTGCCCCTATTCTTTGTTATTTCCTATAGAAGGAAGACATTTTAAAAAGTGTGCTGTCCCTTTAAATGTGATGGCCAGAACTCTCTTGGAGTTCAATTATGCTTGTCACACCCTTGTTCTTGGCTCCGCCCCAATGTCTCCTGGCTCCACCCCCAAAGTCTCCTGGCTCCTCCCCCAAAGTCCCCAGATATTTCTTGAATTGGACTTGGCAACCCTATACAGAGGGCAGGAGCAGAGCTGCTAAGCTGAGCAGCAGCCCGTGTGGAAATGGGGCACAAGCATGGCTCTTTTTGTAGCAGGAACTCCTTTGCATATTAGGCCACAACTCCTGATGTAGCCAATCCTCCTGGAGCTTACAGTAGGGCCTGTACTAAGAGCCCTGTAAGCTCTTGGAGGAATGACCACATCAGGAATGTGTGGCCTAATATGCAAAGGAGTTCCTGCTACAAAAAAAGCCCTGGGGCACAGAGAACAGAGCCAACAAGAGGCATCGTCCTGACCTCCTCTTCCAAGCAGACATCTGAGTCCTTCGTGAACACTAGCAAAGTGTGATTGCCAGAGCGGGGCAGAAGGCTCAAAGTAAAGTCTCAAAGGGTATTTATATAGAATCCAGGATATAATGGGAAGGTTCATGATGTGACAGCAACACTGCTGAAGCTCAGTCGCCATTGGCCTGTAAGGAGATCTGATATGCCACCTTGAGATTCAGGTTATAAATGAACTAAATGAATCTCTGTGGCCCCACCTTTGGAATGAAGCAGGTGGCTGCCAGAGACAGGGCTTTTTCAGTGGTGGCACCTGACCTGTGGAATGCTTTTCACCTTGAAGCTTCCTGGGCAGCAACCTGTTATTTTCTGGCACAAGGCATATTTCTTTTTCTGAGACTTTTCATTAAGGGACTGATCTTATAAACTTATTTTTAAGAGTCTGCTTTGAGGATGTTTCATGAGACTTGTTTTAAGATGGTATAAGTGATACATGTTATTTATTTCCTTATTTGGAAGGTGGACAGTGTTATCAAGTCTCAGTTGACTTACAGTGCCTCTGTAAGGTTTTCAAGGCAACAGATGTTCAGGGGTGGTTTGCCATCTCCTACATCTGTGTGGTAACCCTGAACTTCCTGGATAGTCTCCCATCCAAGTACTAACCAAGGCTGATTCTGTTTAGCTTCTAAGATCTGACCAATATATCATGCTATCCTGGTTCTATGCAGGTCAGGGCATTTCCTTATTTACCATACATTTTCATCACACCTTTCCACTCACTTTGGGTCCTCTAGGCAGTGAACAGGAGTGTGTATGCGCTCTTGCTTTTTACAATAGTTTATTAATCAGCAACTTAATCAACATTCATGTGCATTTTTGTAGATCCAGTGTCGTACATGTTGATGGTTTGTCACTTGCATTTGCTGTACTATATAGATTTTACTTTATAGTATTTAGAGCCCAATCAGTGACTCACACAGGGTGCAGTCAGACGTACCATTAGTGGCAACACAGCTCTGTCTCGCTGATGGATTAAATATGTTCGTTCAGACATCCACATCTGGCAATCGAGTGTCATCCAGGGTCATCCCGGCTTGCTGTGCCTCAATGCCGCATTAATTTGACAGTGCAAAAAGTCCGGCCCTTTTTCAAAAAAGCGGCACAAGATCAGCTTTTTCCTGTTTGGACAGCTCACGCGCGATATTGCCCCTTGGAATGTTTAATGCCCCTCCCACCTTTTTTAAAATAAAAGCCCCAGCGGACATGCGCATTGCCAGACCATCCAGGAATCTGAGGTGATGCTTCTGCTTCTCCAATCAACACAAGATTGGAGGGGGGGGGGGGGAAACGTTATCCCACTATTCAGAACAGGAATTTTTTTTTTTTTCAATGTGGAGGATTTTCAGATATCATTGTCACTGCCAATTTCTAGGAAAGTAATTCCTGGCAGTTCCTTGGTTTGAATCGGCAACGTTAATTCCGGAAATTTTCCCCCTTCCCCCCTGCCTCTGAAGCAACATTTGATTTCCCACCTCCAAACAGTTGGGCGCATGTTCAATGGAACCCCCCCCCTCCCATAAATCACCATCTGATCACGCATGCGCCAAGAAAAGAGCGTGATAGTGTTGGATGTCTGATCGCTCAAAAACAGAATGAGTCGCATTCTTGAATGCTCGTCTGAACAGCCCTGCATCGAATCAATATTCAGCGGTTCAAATTTGAGCGCTACACACCCGCTTTTAATGTGACGTGTGACCGCACCCACAGTGACTTAAATAAAAATTCAATTTCCACCTGCTGTTTGCTCTTTCTGCCCTTAATTAGAGCAAGTTTGGTGTAGTGATTAAGTGCACAGATCCTAATCTGAGGGAACCAGGTTTGATTCCCCAGTCCTCCACTTGCAACTGCTGAAGTGACCTTGAGTCAGTCACAAGTTCTCACAGAGCTGTTCTCTCAAGAGCAGTTTCTGTCAGAGCACTCTCAGCCCTTCCTACCTAACAGCAGGGCTTTTTTTGAGCAGGAAAGCACAGGAACGCAGTTCTGGCTGACTTGGTGTCAGGGAGTGTGGCCTAATGTGCAAATGAGTCCCTGCTGGGCTTTTTCTACAAAAAAGCCCTGCGCAAAACACTAGTGACATCAGAGGGTGTGGCCTAATATACAAATTAGTTCCTGCTGGGCTTTTTCTACATAAAAAGCCCTGCCTAACAGAGTGTCTGTTGTGGGGAGGGGAAGGGAAAGGAGACTGTAAGCTACTCTGAGAGGGAGTGAAGGGCGGGGTATAAATCCAGTCTCTTCTCTTCTCTTCTCTTCTCTTCTCTTCTCTTCTCTTCTCTTCTCTTCTCTTCTCTTCTCTTCTCTTCTCTTCTCTTCTCTTCTCTTCTCTTCTCTTCTCTTCTCTTCTCTTCTCTTCTGCATGTGAGAACTGATGCTGTCCAAAGACACTGCATTTGAGGCAAAGGGAGGTTCTAACTGTGAAGGCCTATAGCCAGGGCCATGTTTTGCAAGTAGATCTCCAACTGAATCCCCAACATGTGCAACAGAAAGATAGCAGGACAGGTAAAGATTTCTACATGATACCCTGGAAATCTGCTTCCAATCAGAGTAGACAGTACCTAGGCCATAGGCTGGGATCTGGGAGATCTCTTGTGTGTTTTATATGTGGAAGCTCTTTCACATATGTAAAGAAGCAAATATGTGAGTTGGGATCAACCATACTTTTCACCATGATCAGATTGTGCTATCAAGGTAACTGGGACTGATTCTCAGGCACGCTGTACTGTTAATAACATAACACATGAATCAGCTTTTAAAGGAAATGGTTGGTCTGTGATCTCTGCCTTTTGTCAATATGCTAGAGAGAACCAAGCAACATAGTTGCTGGAAGCTGTAATTCTTCACATTCTTTCCAATTATGTCATGTCTTTTTTGTCAGGAAAACAATCTTTATTAATGAGGCATCTATATGGCTCTTGCTTCAGGGGGTGGTAAGCTGTGACACGTTGGTTACATGCAGGACAACTGGTTGGCTGGGACTCAAAAGTGTGAGGGGACACAGGCTCATAAAAGGGGTTGTAAAAGGGTTTTTTCATGATTCACCCTTGATCTCACTGGCATTTATGTGGGACGCGATGGGCCACCTATTACTTGAGGCTGCTGCATGAATGCCAATAGTACTCCTTCTCTATTACAACTACAGGAATCAATTCAGAGTGGAAATATAGGAAACATTTTAAAAAATGTAGTCCTCTGTGCAAGCACCAGTCATTTTCAACTTTGGGGTGACGTTGCTTTCACATTTTCACGGCAGACTTATTATGGGGTGGTTTGCCATTGCCTTCCCCAGTCATCTACACTTCCCCCCTAGCAAGCTGGGTATTCATTTTATTGACCTCGGAAGGATGGAAGGCTGAGTCAACCTGGAGCCAGCAACCTGAACCAGCTTTCTCTGGGATCGAACTCAGGTCGTGAACAGAGGGCTCCGACTGCAGTACTGCAGTTTTATTGCATTTAGCCAGAACTATTTCTTAAAGCTGAGACAGCCCTACATCTCTGCCTCTTCCTCTTCAATCCACATTAATATTTTTATAAAGGCAAAACTCATGACAAGATGACATTGTGCCGCACGTTTTCCCACCCTTGCTTAAGTAGCACCCAACGAAGCAGGGAAATGCAAAAGAGAATGACATCACCTCACATTATGGAGCAGAAGATGGAGAAATAAAGAGAGGGAGGTTGGTTACAATGCTTAGTTCTAGTTTTGAAGGGTGCTTGATTTTCCCTGCTGACATGGGGAGGGTGGGGGTGTTCTCAAGGGATGGGTGAAGAACAAAGATTCCTGAGTTTAAAAGGGGAAGGAAGCGCTATTGAGATGCCCTGATTGCCAGAGGCAGATGGTATGTGGAGGGCCTTGCTTGCCAAAATGATGGGCACGTGGGCCAGCCAATCAGCATGAACAGTGCATCCACCACAATGGTTTTTGAGGGGGCAAAACTTCAGTTGTGTTGGACTGCATCATGATTCTCTCTATGTGAAAACGGAAATGTATTCTCCTTTCTCACACATGAACACATATGAAGCTGCCTTCTTCTGAATCAGACCATCAAGGTCAGTACTGTCTACTCAGACTGGCAGCAGCTCTCCAGAGTCTCAGGCAGAGGTCTTTCACATCTCCTACCGCCTGGTTCTTTTAACTGGAGATGCCAGGGAATGAACCTGGTGCCTTCTGCAATCCAGGCAGATGCCCTACCACTGAGCCACAGCCCCTTCCCATGGTGTCTATCTACCACGCCATGCCTATCTCTGTACTCCTCCCTGCCCTGCTCTATATGGCTAGTGTTGACAACAGGGCTGATAGAGCAGAGGTGTCGAACTCATTTGTTATGAGGGCCAAATCTGACATAAATGAGACCTTGTTGGGCCGGGGCCATGTTGGGCCAGGCCATGTGTGTACCTATTTAAGATTAGGTACCAGAGATATAAACTTTATAAAGGACACAAACATAATTTAAATTTTTTAAAAAATTACAATAAAACATGCTTAAAACATTAGCACTTGATCTTAAAGGTGCTTTCTTTGAATTTCTCCTATGGGATCCAGGGAACTGGGCAAAGAAAGCTCTGGCTCTTTCCTTCCCCGGGGACCAGGAGGGGGAAGAGCCTCAGCCAACAGAAGGAAGAGAGGCTTGGCTCAGTAGTTCTGCTGTACGATTGAGAGAGCCTGGCAAAGCAAGCTCTGCCTCCCCCCACCTTCCTCCTCTATTGGCTGAGGAGGCTCAGCCAATGAAGGAAATAGAGGATTTGCTCTATAGCTCCTATTCAATTGAGCAAGCCTTGCAAAGCAAGCAGTTATGCAGAAGGAAGCAAGAGAGAGGGAGAAGAAAGCAGATGACATCCAGTTGCTGGGGGGGGGGGGACTGATAGGAGCCCTCCGGGGACCTGATTAGGCCCCCAGCGACATGTTTGACATCCCTGTGCTAGAGGATGCCTAATGCCCACGGCTGCATTTTGTTCCTATGCGCCCAGTCGCATGGTTGAAAGTAATGTACTTGAATCTTTTTTAGCAGGCAATGTCTTCCCTCCCTTACCAAAATTTCCTAATGTCCTGCTGAAGCACAGCTCTGTGGTATCTAACATCAAAGAAACTCTGCAAGGGCTGACCTTACAAAAGGATGAATAGAAGTGTAACAGAAAACTAAGGAGAAAAATAAAAGAGAAATGAAAGGCAAATTCTTCTTTTGAAAGAGAAAACTAGAATAGAAGACTGTAGATTATACCCTGCCCTTCTCTCTGAATCAGAGTTTCAGAGTGGTTTACAATCTCCTTTATCTTCTTCCCCCACAACAGATACCCTGTGAGGTGGATGGGGCTGAGAGAGCACTCCCAGAAGGTGCCCTTTCAAGGACAACTCTGTGAGAGCTATGGCTGACTCAATGCCATTCCAGCAGCTGCATGTGGAGGAGTGGGGAATCAAACCCAGTTCTCCCAGATAAGAGTCTGCATTTCTTTCAACCATGCGACTAGGTGCATAGGAGCAGAATAAGAGGAATCAATTATTAAATCTATAAAAAGTGGATTTTAGAAAAAATATTCTCTCCAAAAAACAATACAAGTGACCAGTTGGGTGACTGATTAGAGAAATGCTCCTGAATGCAAGAGATGTGGAGATGAGTCAAGCTTACCTCTTGTTTTGCTGCTCTTTAACCTGTTGCTAGGCAAAAGTTCAGCCTTGCCCTCTGGCCAGCATCTTTCCTGGTGGTGGAAAGACCTGTCAATTCTCAGCCAATTCATGGCAACCTCACAAGGTAAGAGTGGTACAGAGGTGGTTTGCCATTTTCTGCCTCTGCCAAACTCCCTGGGTGGTCTCCCATCCAAGTTCTACTCAGGGTCAACTATGAACATATGAAGCTGCCTTATACTGAATCAGACCCTTGATCCATCAAAGTCAGTATTGTCTTCTCAGACTGGCAGCGGCTCTCCAGGGTCTCAAGCTGAGGTTTTTCACACCTATTTGCCTGGACCCTTTTTTGGAGATGCCGGGGATTGAACCTGGGACCTTCTGCTTCCCAAGCAGATGCTGTACCACTGAGCCACCGTCCCTCCCCTGTATAACTCTACTCAGCTGTCAACTTGACATGATCGGGCTAGCCTGGGCTATCCAGATAAGGCAGCACTGCCCTTACTAGAAATTAAATCCATGCTTTCCAATTGCCACATGGGTGTCTTTTCCCAAGGAGGTGTGTTTGTCAAGATTTGCCTTTATAGGGTGGCCAGCTTTGGGTTGGGAACACCTGGAAATTTGGGGATGAAGCCTGGGGAGAGTGGGGGTTGGGAAGGGATGGAACCTCATAAGGCTACAACGCCACAAAGTAGCCATTTTCTTCAGGGCAACTGATCTGGTTCATCTGGAGATCTATTGTAAGAGCAGGAGATCTCCAGGTGCCACACGGAAGTTGGCAACATTACTTTGCTAAGAATGCAGTTGTGAGTTCCTGTGATGCTGCCTGTGTGTCTTCATGCCTCTCATCTGGGAAAAGGCTGGTATTTCTGTGCCCCACCTTAGCCAGGAACTGAATCCATAGCAGAAAGAGACAAGGGTGGCCCATTGTGGCTGCTTGTTCAGGGTGAACTGTGAAAGCATGGAAAAGCCACGGCTTTTTTTTTTTTTAACAGGAATGTACAGGAATGCAGTTCCAGCTGGCTTGCCATCAGGGGGTGTGGCCTAATATGCAAATGAGTTCCTACTGGGCTTCTTCTACCAAAAAAGTCCTGGCGGTGGCAATGTTTTTCCCCTTAGTGTGTTTGCCAAGGAAAAGGAAGAGGACTCCAACTTCTACCTGTAATTTATATGGTGTTTTGCACTATAGACCTGCTGGGGAAATTGAAAACTGATAAGTCTTCAAGTCCTGATGGCAGACACCCCACCCCCACCTTCACATGATCGCCAAGTGGTCTGCTTGTTGTGAACATGTGCAGAGGAAAAGTCCACATGTACCCACCCACCCCCCGCTCCCCGCGATTAGCAATGTTAGGAAAGCAGAATTGCTGATCACAAGGAGGCAGCCTACATTCAAATGCTTCCTCCAGACATTTGCATCATGCAGATCACTCAGCAATTAAGTAGAGGTAAAGGAGGAAGAAGAAGAAGAAGAAGAAGAAGAAGAAGAAGAAGAAGAAGAAGAAGAAGAAGAAGAAGAAGAAGAAGAAGAAGAAGAAGAAGAAGAAGAAGAAGAAGAAGAAGAAGAAGAAGAAGAAGAAGAAGAAGAAGAAGATGATGATGATGATGATGATGATGATGATGATGATGATGATGATGATGATGATGATACTGGATTTATATCACTCAGAGTGGCTTACATATGGAAGAGTGGGGAATCAAACTTGGTTCTCCCCAGATAAGAGTCTGCACTCTTAACCACTATACCAAACTGGTTCTCTGGGGGGATGGAAACTGTGTACCCATGCCTGGCCTTCCTCACTACACAGCCACTCATCTGTTCAGGGTTATTCTTTCCTTCTTACAAGTGAATGCTATTCATTTGATGGTACAAGTTTGGGGGAACTTTCTTTAAGTGGTCTGCTTTCATTTAAGCAAAGTAGAGATCCTGCCTCGTATCAAAGAGAGCATGTATGGTACAATTTTTTTAAAAAAGAAATGCATTCTCTTCAAATATTTTTCAAAAGATTAAAATGTCAGATCTTGTCTTCCCCAGTGACGGAAACTTTCTCTATAAAGACTGTTAAGTTACCATGACTCGAGAATTTCTTAATGGAGAATGCCATTAAAAAAAGAATTCTACAGATGACAGCATTTGCAAAGGGGGCACTCTCCATCAATCTCTACTGATTAAAACGAGACTCTCTAAGCGATAGTCCATGAAACTGACTGCTAAGGGGAAAGCGAAGCATCAATGCCTTTTAAAAGATTAGAGAGATCACAAGGGTGGGAGGGGGAAGAAACTGATTCTAGACGACCTGATGAGAAATCAAGAAAAGCAGCTATTGTTTAGTCCAAGAGAGCAATCAATGACTTTTCCGATGCTCATGGAACAGACCAACTCGCTGTGAATGGCTAAGCTTGGAAGTGCTGAACTTGCTGAGACACTGAAAGAACAAAAATGCAAGTTCTGTAGAGTGCAATGAATTGTGTAGCAATGTGCATTAACCAAGTCAGGCTGTAGCACTAAAATCCATCTAATTCAGGGGTGTCAAACTCATTTGTTATGAGGGCCAGATCTGAAATAAATGAGACCTTGAAGGGCCGGACCATGTCGAGTTGGGCCGAGCCATGTCGGGCTGGGCCATGTGTGTACCTATTTAAGATTAGGTAGCAGGGATATAAACTTTATAAAGGACATAAGACAAACACATGTATATATACATATTAAACTTAAAACATGCTTAAAGTGTTAGCACTCATTGGTCTTAAAGGTGCTTTCTTTGTATCTCTCCCATGGGATCCAGGGAACTGGACAAAGGAAGCTCTGCCTCTTTCCTTCCTTCCCCAGGGACTGGGGGGATCCTCAGTCAATAGAAGGAAGAGGTTTGGCTCAGTACCTCTGCTGTGCGATTGAGAGAGCCTGAAAAAGCAAGCTATTCCTCCCCCCCTTCCTCCCCAAGGGAAGAGCCTCAGTCAATGGAGAAAATAGAGGTTTTGCTCTGTAGTTCCTGTGCAAATGAGCAAGCCTGGCAAAGCAAGCTGTTATGCAGAAGGAAGCAAGAGAGAGGGAGAAGGAAGCAGATGACAGCCAGTTGCTTGGGGGCCTGATAGGAGCCTCCAAGGGCCTGATTCGGCCCCCAAACTGCATGTTTGACACCCCTGACCTAATTGGTTCCATGGAAACCCAAACAATACCACTCTTATGGTACAATCCTATTCCTGGGAATAAGCACCACTGACTAGACCTGAGTAGGAGCCTGAGGACACCTACTTAAGATGGCACAGAAGCCAACCCCAGGGCATGATCCAGCAATGTGAAACTCTTTTCAGTCCAATTCACATCAACAGGGCTTGCAAATATTTAGCTTTGGCAGGATAGTATCCTGCAATATATATTTGCTTTCAGAGAAAATGTAGACAGACCCTTTCCACTCTTGGAAGTCAACCCGGGTTTTCTCTGAATAGGGTCGCCCCTGCAGCCTGCAGTGGGGAACTTTTTTACGCGTATGTGGCACGATAACACCACTCTCAAGTGATGTCATAACTGCAGCAACATCACACGCCAGTTGCTCTAGGAGCTTCCGGGAAAACTCTATGGTTTTCCTGGATGCTCTAGCAATTTAGGAGGGAGTTTTCCTTCCAAATTGCTAGAGCGTCCAGGAAAACCATAGAGTTTTCCTGAAGGCTCCTAGAGCAGCCAGTGCATGACATCACCAGTGATGTCATTGTGCTGGTGATGTCTGGTGGTGATCCCACCGCCGGCCCACTGCAGAGCAGGAGGACCCCCACCCCGCCTGGGAGCTTGGCAGGCCTATCTGAGTTCAACCTGTGGCTTGGCATTTATCTCTGATTATTACAGCAGCCATATACCCTGGGACAACTGTGGGAAGAAACCAGGGTGACTTCAATTAAATGTGAAAATGAAAAAAAAAAACCCACCAAGCTAAAAACAGGGGTGAACTTGAGTGCAGTGTAGAATGTCAGTTCAGGGACTCGGTTGAACCAGGATTAAAGGCCAAGTGTGGAAAGGCCCACAGTGCACTGTGTAAATCTTGTTTTGGGAGGCCCTGAAATATCTGATCAAGACTGACAGCTCAGGAATGGCATCTCTCATTTTAAAATAATATCCAAAGCAACGCAGCATTGTTTGATATGTAAGAGAGCTACTACCACAAGTAGAATGGTGCTATAGTCCACAGCAGAAGTCCAGCCCATTGATGGTTCCATAATTTCAGTTCTGTTCCACCTTTCCTACATCATGAGGCTCAAAGTAGCACATGCAGGACTTCCAGGAGATTTCCTTTCCACACCTCAAACTTCCATAGCTTCAGGATAACTGCTGTGGATTGGACCCTACGGTGGTATCCTCAGTGTAGGTTTAGTGTGAAAGAATGCTTCTTAATTGGTCTCTGTTTATTCCCATGTACATGCTCCTAAATCCATTCAGGTTTCTTCTCCATACCTGTTAGGGTGAAGCTTCACTTGGCTGAGAAGTCCCAGGCTCTTGCTAGGGAGAAGAGTCATGAAAACCGACATGGTTCACTGGTTAGATGGACAGACTAGATTTAGGAGACACAGATTCAGGTTTCTCTCAACCATGAATCAAACTGCATGCTCTCTCTCTCTCTCCCTCTCTCTATTTTCACAGGTGGGCTATGAGGATGAAATATAGAGAGACATGCATGCAACTTTAAACTCATTGAAGGCAAGTAACAGTAGTGGCTCAGTAACCCAGGACTGAGTACACTGGCAGGACCTCTCTAACATCTATTGCAGGGGTGGCCAACGGTAGCTCTCCAGATGTTTTTGCCTACAACTCCCATCAGCCCCAGCTGGCATGGCCAATGGCTGGGGCAGATGGGAGCTGTAGGCAAAAAACATCTGGAGAGCTACCGTTGGCCACCCCTGAATTGGAAAAACATATGGGGATTGGATAAACATATGGAGCAGAGGTCCATCAGTGGCTATTAACCACAGGGTATTGATGGAACTCTCTGTCTGGGCAGTGATGCTCTGTATTCTTGGTGCTTGGTGGGGTGGGGTGAAACAGTGAGAGGCTTTCTAGTGTCCTGGCTCCACTGATGGACCTCCTTATGGCACTGGGTAACAGAGTGTTGGACTGGATGGGTCATTGTCTTGATCCAGCATGGCTTCTCTTATGTTCTTATATTATCTAGGCAAAGTCCTTTCCCATCCCTTTAACTGGAGATCCTACATAAGGATGTCTGGAACTGAACTGGAAACCCATATACTGAAAGCATATGCATTTTCACTGAGCGACAATCTCCCGCTCTGGATGGTTCCCTGTTGCTTAGAAATCACAGCCATCTGCAAACCAAAAGAAAGCTTTGGCAGCCCTGGGGAGACCCTTCTTATGTTTCATGTTCTGGGCAAATTACATTTGGCAGATCAGTGGCTTAGAGACGATGTTACATTTCATGCCTCCAGCCATGGAATGAACGTGCAAATTCGTCCTTTATTATGCTGCTGTGCTATCCTGAATGCAATTCACCTTATTTCCTTGGTGCTCGCCAGCAAAAAGGCTGGGATGGGTAGATGAAGCTAGAAACCAGCTAGGAGAACATAAACCTGAACACCATGAATTAATGATGGGTTCATGATGCATGGGAGAGAGACAGGATGTTATGCATAAGAAATAACTGGTGGGGGGGAGATGATATTGCCAAACAGCAAATTAATGGGATACTTTTCAAAAAGACATAGTACTGGGTTTAGCCATGTTGAATAATCCCCCTGTTTTAAAATGAAATGTGATAATGGAAGGTAGACCTTAGCCCTGAATTTGGTGCTGGGATTCCATACTAAAGAGACTCCCTATAAACTTAAAGCATCAAGCATTCATGCCTGAATTTCAGTTTTGGATGGATGGATACAGGGGAAAATAGAATTCATGTTTGTTTATTAATCCAAATATTTTAGATTGTTTATGGTCATCAGGGTGTCTACAAAGCAGCCTACAGACTTTTAAAATTTTGTTCAGCACTAACTCAGTGATTCCTCCTTCATCATAACAAATATTTTAATTGTTGATTTTATATTTCTGCATGGCTTTTAGCTCTGTTTTAATTATGTGTGTTTTAATATGGGGGTTGGTTTTAAAATGTGATTTTATTACACATGTTTTAATTTTTTATCCCACCTTGGCAGCCCATTTGAAGGAAGGGGGAATTGGTACAAATTACTTTACTCCTTCCACCATTAGTGGGAAAAAAATTAATCTGGATCTAACCCAATGGAAGAAATGCAATAAAGTATTCATGAAATAATAATAATAATAATAATAAGCCAGCAAGGAGGCAAAGCCAAACAGGAACCCATTAAAATACCCCAGTGAGACAAAATCAAAACAATCCACTCAGTAGTCTTCCTTCAACTTAGTACAAAATCTTACTGAAAAAAGAAGGTTCTCACCATCTTCCTAAAGACTGAATACTCCTTGGAAGAAAGAAGGGATTTAAAATGCTCTAAATGCAATAATAAATAATATTTTATACATGCAGAGAAATGAATACCTTGGCATAGTAACTGGAATCCCCGCTGCTTACAGTGATTTAAGGGGCACCATTTTGTGTTGCAAAGAAATTTTATTGGTAAAGAAGACCAAGGTTCACAATACCATTAAAATTTCAGTTCTGCTACATATCCAAACTTAAGCTACAAAAGCTGAATGTTCTAGCAGCATTTCTCGTAGCTCTGTCCTATTGGTCCTAAGATATAGGTGTTCCCAAGGAATAAAGAAATGAAGTCTTGAATTGTTGACAGCCCCCCTCTCCAAAGGGTTCCCTGAATTATTGCCTTTGCAAATCCAAAGTACTGGGTGCAGAGACCATAATGGAAAATCCATTCTGGGATTTCCTTGAAGCTTTGCAAGCCCAGAAGCCAGCAAAAACAAGACAGAAGGAGCCAGAAATGTCACTGGCAGCCTCAGAGCTTCAAAGGGCGAGGACAGGAGGGGGGAGAGTGGGGAAAAAACTTCCTTGGTTCTGATTGAAGCCCTGGGCAGGGCAAGTGAGGCCCACAGGCCAGGAGTTTAACAGCCATTCTTTTTCCTTCAAAGATCAATGCTAAGGTATTGTAGAGAGAGAGGAGTTTTCTTTGACACTGAAGGCTTGCCTGTTTGGCAGTTTTTGAAAGGGTCCGAATGGCACGCATATTTTAAGGGGGGAGGTGTGGAACTTGTTGTTTTATTCTGGTTTTGACTGGAAATTTTTATTTTACTGTTATTGCAAACTGCTTTGAACCACAAGGAAAGGCAGAATATAAATGTTTTAATAAATCAAAATAAAAAGAAATTCCTCCAGGGCTGCTAAGGGGCACCACAGGCCCCCAAACAAGTTTTCTCTGCGTGTCCTCTCACCTCATTTAGAAGCAGCCCAAACATTTTTTGAAACTGAATGACATTACTTGGTGCCGGCATTAATAGCCCAATCATTGGCTATCAGGCTGGCTTCAGCTTTGATGGTCCAGATCAGGGGTGGCCAAACTTGTTTAATGTAAGAGCCACATAGAATAAATATCACATGTTTGAGAGCCACAAGACATGAACATCAGATGTTTGAGAGCCACAAGGAAGAAAGGAAGGAAAATAGTTGGGGAGAAGAAGGAGGGAGGGAGAGGTGGAAAAAAAGCAACTTTCACCTTTAGTGCATTTTCCAAGCAGCCGGTTGCCTTGGCGAAGTGATTTGAAGAGAGAAATGCCTTTTCCAAGCTGACCAATGAAGCAGTGAGGGCTTAGAGAGCCACACAAAATGTGTGAAAGAGCCACATGTGGCTCCTGAGTCACAGTTTTGCCACCCCTGGTCCAGATTGTCTTCCAGGGAAATGGGTTTTTTATCTCCATGTAAAGGGTATTTAAAGCAACGAGAACCATGGGGAGCCCAGCTCCTTGAGTGTGTAAGTACACCGAGCAGCAAGGAAGATGTTCAGGAGGAGTTAGTACTTCTCTGTGGTTTTCGGTTCTAAAATGTCTGCCCAATGAGACATCTGTGTACCATCTCAGAGAAGAGCTCCGAAATACAGCTTTGCCTCTAAAGTACAGATACAGTTCAAAGATCCCTGATACCATTTTCTAAGCCTTCTGAGGGTTGAAGGAACATGGCGGCTGTGGGCACACCAGGAGGGAGGGAAATGTCTGCTGGGCACTCCATTATTCCCTATGGAGAACAATTCCCATAGGGTATAATGGAGAATTGATCCACGGTTATCTAGGTCTCCAGGGGGCCTGTTTTTTGAGGTAGAGGCACCACATTCTCAGCATAGAATCTGGTGCCTCTCCTCAAAACACCCTCCAAGTTTCAAAACGATTGGACTGGGGGGTCCAATTCTGTGAGCCCCCAAAGAAGATGCCCCTATCCTTCATTGTTTCCAATGGAGGGAAGGCATTTAAAAGGTGAACAGTCTCTTTAAATGTAATGGCCAGAACTACCTTTAAATGTAATGGCCAGAACTACCTTCAATTATGCTTATCACACCTTTGCTTCTGGCTCCACTCCCAGTGTCCCCTGGCTCCACCCCCAAAGTTTCCTGCCCCCCCCCAAAGTCCCCAGATAGTTTGTGAATTGGACTTGGCAACTTTACATATGCAAATGAGTTGTGCTAATGAGCTCCATCACTTCTTTTTCTACAAAATGATCCCTGGAAGCGGGTTATAAACATTGAACAACAGCAACACACCGCCACAGCTTTTTAGATTGCAGATTCATTGGAGGCATAGAGTTGTCTATATTTTTGCTTAGAAAAGTCTGTAAAACTCTCTGAATACCAACTACAAATAGCAGCAGCCATGGCTTTTTTGGCAGGAAAAACCCCCAGCAGGAACTCATTTGCATATTAGGCCACACCTCCTGAAACCAAGCCAACCAGAATTGCGTTCTGTGCATTCTTGCTAAAAAAAAAAAGCCCTGGAAGCAGCAATAATTGTGCCAAGGATAAGATCTCTGTTCTCTTTTACGTCTGGACTCTGGTCATTGTATTGAAGAAGACATCACTGAATGTCCCATGCATAGAAAGTAGTATTTTATCCAGGCACCGATGACCTGGCAGATTCTGTTCTCCAGTGGGCCCATTGCTGAGTTATGCTTCCAGGAGATAATAGAAACAGCAAGCTAGGTGTTAATTTTATGTCACCATTAATCTTTAATTCATCCAGCCTGCATGCGCGAGATTAGTCATGCATACTTTGTCAGGAGGCACATTTGAACAGCAAAAGTGATTTCATTTAATTTTTCAATATTCATGCACTGTAAGAAATTCAAAATACCCAACAGTGTCTCCCGACTGGATTCAGTTCTCAAATTAGTGGACACCCCTTCTCAGAGCTGTGAAAACACCTGAAAATTTAGGTGGTGAACTATGCAGGACAAGAAGTCTGTTGCTGAGTGGGTAGTATAATATAGTGGGTTCTATGCATTGATCAGGCGAGGTGGCAGTGATAACAAACTCTTTATTAGATACAGCATGGAAGGGGCTGCACTACAAAGACTGGAGGACTGGGCCAATGGGGCCAACTATATACAACACTGAGTTCCCACACTAGTACATTATTGGTTCATTCAAACCAGTGGGGGGTCTTGGAGTGGTGCATGGCAGCAGAGATTATTATTATTCCCATTATTCCCGAGTCCCCAACGCTCAGTTCGTATGGCTCCAATGAGCCTGGCAGGAACTTCTATAACAGTCTTCACTTGAGCCCAGTACACAACAGGTAGAGCTTCTCATGTGTAAGTGGGACAGTTTGCACAAGGCAATGGCTTTTTTTAATGTTGTGGGATTTTTAAATACTGTGTTTTTTTAAAAAAAAAATTGTAAGCTACCTCAGGCAGGATTCTGAAGAGGCAGCACAGAACCATTCTTTTAAAAAGCAAATAAGTGCACCTGGCAAATGTGTTTGTGTTAACAATCTCAGCATCTACTCCACTATGCTTGCTATTCTGCTTTCCTGGCCAGATTCCTGTCTTATAAATATATGCCTTCTGCTAAGTCAGTCCACCATGCTCAGTTTTTATCTCCTCTGACTGATAACCAGCTTTCCAGGGTCTCAGGTAAAACAAGCCTGTCCCCTTTGACAGGAAGATTGCAAGGGACTGAATTCAAGACCCTTTGTGTTGTATCGGTGAGAGACACAATCCCTCTGGCATTTTTAACAGCTTCCCGATAGGAAGACATTCAACAGGTGATTTTTTCCCCCCTCACAGCACAGATGATGAGCCTTATGAAATTTCTGCCTGTTGTGAAGCTATTAAAGGAAAAGGAACTCAGGGTGTTTTGGTTCTATGGGCAAAAACCTAAGGCAGCAACAGCAACAACCTGGAGAGCTTTGTAGGCCTGTGTTTGCAGTGGGACTGCAATATTGCAACCAGTAGGTCCAGAGTGCACTATCCTGGATGACCCAGTCTAGACTAATCTCATTAGATTTCAGAAGCAAAGGATAATACTTGGATAGGAGACTAACAAGGAATTATAGGGTTGCTATGCAGAGGAAGGCAATGGAAACCCCTCTGTTCCTTTCTTGTCTTGAAAACTCTATGGGGTCACCATAAGTCAGCTGCAACTTGAACATACTTTACATGCATGCACACATGTCAAGAATAAGAGAAATTGGAGCTGGACATCTAGCATAAATTCTGAAAGTAAGGTTGCCAGCACTGGGTTGGGAAATACCTGGGGATTTGGCAGGTGGAGACTGGAGAGTGTAGAGTTTGAGGAAGGGAGGGACATCATGCTATACATCCTCCAAAGAAGCCGTTTTCTCCAGGGGGAACTGATCTTGGTCATTTGGAGATCAGTTCTAATACCAGCGTAGCCCTCCCTGTATAATAGAACTATTTCAGAGCAATAGGAGTAACAATGGAGAAAATGTGTGTGAGAGGGGAGGAGGAGGAGAACAACAACAACAAGTCTCTGTGGGGAAAAACAGCAACTACATATAAAAAACATAAGATCTCTACTGCATCAGACCAGTGGTCTATCAAGTTCAACATCCCTGTATAATGGAACTATTTCAGAGCAATATGAGCAACAATGGAGAAAATATGTGTGAGAGAGGAGGAGGAGGAGGAGAAGGAGGAGGAGAAGAACAAGAACAACAACAAATCCCTGTGGGGAAAAACAGCAACTACATGTAAAAACATAAGAAGATCCCTACTGGATCAGACCAGTGGTCTATCAAGCTCAACATCCTGTCTGACACAGTAACCAAACAGGTCCCCTGGACAGCCAACAACAGGGCAGAGAGGCTGAGGCCTTCCCCTGATGTTGTCTTCTGGCTTTGAGATTCAGAGGCTAAGTGCCTCTGAAGGTGAGGGTTCCCCTCAGTCTCTGTGGCTAGTAGCCATTGATAGACTTATCCTCCATGAATCCTTGTTATCCCCCTTTAAAACTTTATTTCTATGGTCATCGCTACATCCTCTGGCAGCAAATGCAAAGAGTATGGTATCCTTTACATTCATTTCTCAGTAATCTTTTGACCTGAGAAGTCAGTGTTCAGAAATGAAGCCAATAGTATTTTAAAACAAGGCTTTACTAGCAAAGAGCAGAGCTAGGAGTCTATTCATTAGAGTTGGTTAATTACTACACAGTTTATCATTCCAACTCCTCACACTTCCTCCTCCTGCTTTTTTTTTAAACTTCACTTTTCCTACATACCTTTTTAATAATTTGAGCATGCCAAAGCAAGAGTTTAAAGTGGTTAACCAACACATGCAAATCCTGAGGGTGTGCACGACACTTAAAGAGTATTCAGTTGTAAATGGTGCACCACTTAATTAAAAGTCAATTAAGAGATCCGGTAGCATTGAAAGAAAACAAAAGAATAATAATGATGTTCCTAAGTGGGAGGAAGAAGGGTATAATAATTCCTTCTGCTGATAGGGCTCTTTCAAGTTGCAGTGAAATGTTGGATGTGTGAAACTCAGCAGAGTTCGAACAAAAATGATCAGGTAATGTCAAGCAGGGATGGTGACAATTAGGGATGCCAGTCTCCAGGTGGGACCTGGAGATCCCCTGGAATAACAGCTCATCTCCAGAGTACAGAGATCAGTTCCCCTGGAGAAAATGGCTGCTTTGAAGGGTGGACCCTATGACATTGTACCCCACTGAGATCCTTGTCCCCCCCCAAGCTCTGCCCTCAAATCTCCAGGAGTTTCACAGCTGGCAACCCACCAGTGGCCAGAGAGGACAGGGCAACTCTAGTGAGAATGGCTGGTGCAACTGGGACTGTCTATTACTTATAGCAAGAATTCTGTTCAGCTCACCCCAGGCAAAAAAAGTCCCTTTTAAATGTCACGGTCCAGTTTATTTGGTGTTTCATTCTTTACTATATTTCATGTGTGCTTGCAGGTACTCTGCATCTCAGGTTTTACAGTACTAAAGTCTACTGCTGGGCAGATCTCATTTATGCTTATTTCAGTATGTATCATGCAAAGAAATGATAAAGTAGGACCTTGATATGTTTGGAATATTTGTTAACTTGTGGGTGCTTCCTCATGCCGTTACCATGTTATTAAAGGCTGAGTGAAGTTCCTCTCAGGAGGGTCATTGAACAGTAAGGTTAGCAGAGAATCCAAGAAGCTTCCCTGCATTTCCTGGTATAGGAAAGGCAGTGGTGAAGGCGTTGGATAAAGTGTTTTCATGAAGACAGTTTTGTTAAGAAAATCTCTTCATGCACCAACCATCGGATTAACTTGGGTCCATCACACAAGTCTGCTATTTATCTACCACCTTTTCATCTTGCCTTTCTTCCAAGGAACTCACACCTGCATTTTCTTCCCCACAAAAACATTGTGAGAAAGATTAACCTGACAGAAAGAATGAGGGGTCCAAGATCACCCAGTGAGCTATATATGGGTGAGTGAATATTCAAACCCAGATCATTCCAATCTAATGTTTTAAACCAGGGGCCTGCAACCTGTTAAAGCCTGAGGGCACCTTCCGAATTTTGACACACAGATGGGGGGGGGGGGGCAGCCATCAAACAGCTACACAGGAGGTGGAGTCAATCACAGTATGTCAGAAAGCCAGGCTATGTATAACTTAAATAGTAATTCTTCTGCATTTGAAGCAGAAACTCTGTTTAAGAGTATAAGGTAAATTAAAGCAAATCAAAATCAACAATAAATACCACAACAGGATAAAATATAAAAAAATAATCCGAAACAAAATGAATAGATCCGGATGGCCCTGCATTCAGAACTTTTGACATGAACTCCTGTTTTGGCCAAAGTCTGACCATAGGGAAATTTCAGAGGAGGAGATGGAGGTTGGATTTATACCCCACCCTTCACTCAGAGCAGCTTACAATCTCCTTCCCTTCCTTTCCCCACAACAGACACCCTGTGAGGTAGGTGGGGCTGAGAGAGCTCTAAGAGAATTGTGACTGAGCCAAGGTCACCCCGCAGGTTTCATGTGGAGGAGTGGGCAATCAAACCCAGTTCTCCAGAGTAGAGTCTACCTGCTGTTAATCACTACACAAAGCTGGCTCATATTATTATTTACATTATTTATAGTCCATCTTTCTCACTGAGACTCAAACATAGTATAAATCAGGGCTTTTTTGAGTAGAAATGCTGTTCTGGCTGGCTTGGTGTCAGGGGTTGTGGCCTAATATGCAAATGAGTTCCTGCTGGGCTTTTTCTTTAAAAAAGTATAAATATTAACATGACACATTAAGCAGTACAAAAATCGCATAATAGAATCCTATTTACAGTAAGCTATACACAGCAGTCTAGATCACAGTCCTCAATTACTTATCCAAGTATGTTTTTAAACCATTTTGTGAAATACAACCCAATTATTTTCTTTTCAAGCTAAACTGTTCTCTGGGGACAACAATCAGTTCCGGCTAACTTGTAATCCCTAAAAAAAAATTCTGAGCAACTGGTAACTACTCTTGGTCTACTCCCTATTGCTTTCAGACTCCTCTTCTACTCAGGCTTCTCTTTTCCATGGACCATTTCCCAACTATTTATTCTTCCTCTGGCTGATCTTTCAGTTGCCCAGCTAATTCTGGCCTGCTAAATCATGCTGACTGTTCAACCACTTCTCCTGAATTAAGCCAGAATCCCTTCTAGGGAGTCCAATATATTTGACTCCGTGTTCATATAAAGGGAGTTTGCACTTGCTTAGAAACATAAGAGCAGCCATGTTGGATCAGAGCAAGGGTCCATCTAGTACAATGCCTGTTTCACATAGTAATAGTGTTGCCAGCCTCCAGGTGATGCTTGGAGAGTCCCAGATTTTCAGCTGATAGCGATCAGTTCCCCTTGGAAAAAATGGCTGCTCTGGAGGATGGACTCTATGGCATTCTACCTCTCCAAGATCCAATATTGTAAGATCTCAGAGGGATTGGCCTCAGTGATTAATTGGATAAGAGAGACCACCAAGGAAGTCCCGGATTGCTATGCACAGGTAGCCAATGGCAAACCACCTCTGAACATCTCTCGCCTTGAAAACCCTCTGGGCTTGTCATAAGTAAGTCAGTTGTGTGACTTGACAGCACTTTCCAGCGCACTCCAAGCCCTTGACCAAATTGACTTTTTTTGCATTGTTTCCAGTGCTATCATATCCTTTTTGGAATATAGTTTCCAGCTGTTGGATTGATCTGAACAGAATGTCAGAATCGTGCGTTCAAAAATTCTGATTGGCGTTTGTGCCGGTTGTTTCAGGTTATTCCACAGTTTTCCAGCAAAGCGCCCAGGCAAGTGAGAGACAGAACAAATTATGGAATGCAGGTTGGTTGTCAAGGTAGCAGAATATGAAGTAGTGAATCTGTCAAGGGTTTGAAAATGTATTAAGATGCAGATTGAAAAACAAGATTCTATTTAGTTCCTCCATAATGAAATCAGATGCAACATGCTAACATCTTGCAATACCAATCCCAGATTTACCCTTGATCTCTCTTTGCTTGGAACAGCTAGAAAGACTTCATGTTTAAGAATTGCTTTGCTGGAAATGCCACCTAGCCCAGTGTCCTGCTTCCACCAGTAAGTTGTCTTTGGAAGGGGATGTACTAAAGCGAATGACAGGATGGTCCATAGGAAACAATAGCAGAGCCTAGATGGATATAATGGGAGAGAAGATTGTCCATTGACTTGCATGGGATTCATTGCAATACATTGAAGCATAGAAACGGCTGCAACAAAACCTGGAATGGATAATCTTCTCTCCCATTACATCCTATGGACCACCAGGCTCCCATCCAGGCTCTGCTATTGTTTCCTATGGACAATCGTCTGCCAACCTCCAGGTGTGAATTGACAGGGGGAAATGTACCTTGCCAACCTCCAGGAGTGGATTGACAGGCAAAAAGGACTTCTGCCAACCCGCAGGACTGGATTCACAGGAAAAAAGTTACTCTGCCAACCTCCAGCACTGGATTGTCAGGTGAAAATGTACTTTGCCAACCTTCAGGACTGGATTGACAGGCGAAAACCTACTCTGCCAACCTCCAGGAGTGGATTGAAAGGGGAAAAGGTACGCTGCCAACCTCCAGGACTGGATTGACAGGCGAAAAGTGCTCTGCCAACCTCCAGGACTGGATTGACAAGGGAAAGGTTACTCTGCCAACCTCCAGGACTGGATTGTCAGGCAAAAATGTACTTTGCCAACCTTCAGGACTGGATTCACAGGCAAAAAGCTACTATGCCAACCTCCAGGACTGGATTGACAGGTGAAAAGTCCCTCTGCCAACCTCCAGGACTGGATTTACATGGGAAAATGTACCTTGCCAACCTCTAGGACTGGATTGACAGGTGGAAATGTACCTTGCCAAACTCCAGAACTGGATTGACAGGGGGAAAGGCCCTCTGCCAACCTCCAGGACTGGATTTACATGGGAAAATGTACCTTGCCAACCTCTAGGACTGGATTGACAGGGGGAAAGGCTTACTGACAACCTCCAGGACTGGATTGACAAGGGAAAATGTACCTTGCCAACCTCCAGGACCGGATTGTCAGGGGAAAAGGTATTCTGCCAGCCTCCAGGACTGGATTGACAGGGGGAAAGGTACTCTGCCAACCTCCAGGACTGGATTGACAAGCAAAATTGTACTTTGCCAACATACAGGACTGGATTGACAGGCAAAAATGTACTTTGCCCACCTCCAGGACTCAATTGACAGGGTAAAATGTACTTTGCCAACCACCAGGACTGGATTGACAGGGGTAAATGTACCTTGCCAACCTCCAGGACTGGACTGACAGTGGAAAAGGTAGTCTGCTAGCCTCTGGGACTGGATTGACAGGCAAAAATGTACTTTGCTAACCTCCAGGACTGGATTGACAGGCGAAAAGGTACCTTGCCAACCTGCAGGACTGGATTGACAGGTGGAAATGTACTTTGCCAACCTCCAGGACTGGATTGACAAGGGAAAAGGTAGTCTGCCTACCTCCAGGACTGGAATGACAGGTGAAAAAGATCTCTGCCAACCTCCAGGACTGGATTGACTGGATTCCCCTTTCAATCCAGTCCTGGAGGTTGGCATAGTTCCTTTTCCCCTGTCTATCCAGTCCTGGATGTTGGCAAAGTACGTTTTAGCCTGTCAATCCAGTTCTGGACGTTGGCAAAGTACATTTTCCCCTATCAATCCAGTCCTGGAGGTTGGCAGAGTACCTTCCCGCCTGTCAATCCAGTCCTGGAGGTTGGCAAAGTACATTTTCGCCTGTGAATCCAGTCCTGGAGGTTGGCAGAGTGCCTTTTCTCCTGTCAATCCAGTCCTGGAGGTTGGCAAGGTACATTTTCTCCTGTCAATCCAGTTCTGGAGGTTGGAAAACTACATTTTCACCTGTCCAGTCCTGGAAGTCGGCAAAGTACATTTTACACTGTCAATCCATCCCTGGAGGTTGGCAGACTACCTTTTCCCCTGTCAATCCAGTCCTGGAGGTTGGCAAAGTGCCTTTTCCCCTGTCAATCCAGTCCTGGAGGTTGGCAGACTACTTTTTCCCCTTTCAATCCAGTCCTGGAGATTGGCATAGTGCCTTTTCCTTTCAATCCAGTCCTGGAGATTGGCAGAGTGCGTTTTCCCCTTTCTATCCAGTCCTGGATGTTGGCAAAGTACATTTTAGCCTGTCAATCCAGTTCTGGATGTTGGCAAAGTACATTTTCCCCTGTCAATCCAGTCCTGGAGGTTGGCAGAGTACCTTTTCACCTGTCAATCCAGTCCTGGAGGTTGGCAAAGTACATTTTCGCCTGTCAATCCAGTCCTGGAGGCTGGCAAGTTACATTTACACCTGTCAATCCAGTCCTGGAGGTTGGCAGAGTACCTTTGCCCTTATCAATCCATTCCAGGAGGTTGGCAAAGTACCTTTTCCCTTGTAAATCCAGTCCTGGAGGTTGGCAGACTACCTTTTCCTCTGTCAATTCAGTCCTGGAGGTTGGCAAAGTGCCTTTTCCCCTGTCAATCCAGTCCTGGATGTTGGCAAAGTACATTTTAGCTTGCCACTCTTGCCCCAGAAGCCACATACTGAGCTGTAGCCGATGTGAAATTGCTGCTGGACACGCTTTGTGTCCCTCTTTTTTGAAAATTGTGTAAAGAATCTATATAATTGAATCAATATTGGTCCCAGGTCTGATGAAGACTTGAAAGAAACAAGTACTTAATCGATTGGCTTGTCACCACACTACTTTGGGATTTGAATATACATGTTTTGGACATTTGGACTGATTTCTATATACTTCTTAGTAAATTGGTCATTAGCTTGCATTTTTTGTTGTGTTATCTTTTTTAATATATAGCAGGAATGCACAGGAACGCAGTTCTGGCTGGCTTGGTGTCAAAGGGTGTGGCCTAATATGCAAATGAGTTCTTGCTGGGCTTTTTCTACAAAAAAGCCATGCATAAAGGCAACTTTTATTGGCATAACGGGGGTGGGGGGAGAGAAAAATATATGCCAAGATAGAAGTAAATAGTCCTCATGCATTATCTAGTACAAACAACTTAAAGAACATAGTTACTTAAAGAGTGTAGTGGACTTAAAGAGTGTAGTGTAGGAACATAGTTATTTAAAGAGTGTAGTGGACTTAAAGAGTGTAGTGTAGTTTAGTGTAGTGGACTCTTATCTGGGAGAACCGGGTTTGATTCCCCACTCCTACACTTGCAGCTGCTGGAATGGCCTTGGGTTAGCCATAGCTCTGGCAGAGGTTGTCAGTTCAGTTCAGTTTGCTTTAATATGGTCCATGACCAAATACACAGCACAATGCAGGCCAACAACAACCACATTAAAATTGTAAAAATCAAGATGGACCTAAATAAATAAAACGTAAGATATTTAAAAAATAAATGTGAAAATAAAATATAGGACATTAGTATGAATAATGAGATATGACAAATAATACAAATATGACAAATAATTCCTCACCTATCAAATCACCCCAGAGACTGAGCAAGAGATGCCTGGTTCCATGTCTCCTAATGACAGACAAGCCTCCAGACCTTGGGAGGGGCTGGAGCTGCTAGCCCAACAAACAGTTCTAGTTGCTGAATCCCTGAATAAAATATTTCAAGCCCAAGAGAAGATGTTGGCCCTGCTTCAAGAACTGAATAACACCATGTCTATCAATAAGGATAGCAGCTCACCAATCATTAAAGGGAGTCCAAGTGTGCAATTCCAGTCAGACAGTTCTGATGGTCACCAGAAGGCTAATGTAAAAGCCTCCTTTACACTAGTCCTTAATCCTTATGCTGTAGTTGTCAATGTGTTCCCATGGAGAGGGAGACACATTGATTGGAGCCAGAGGAGCAGAGCAATAGGTCATCTGGCTGATATTTTTAAGCTTCACCATAAAGGTATTGATCTTATTCGGATTGAGAGACTAAGCAGGCCAATCAGGTTTGAACGTTTCCTTTTGCATTTTCGCTCTAAGACAATACCATCACGACTGTTTGCCCAGTCCACCAAATTAACTGCTCTGGGCATTCAGGTACAGAGACATTTCAAAAACACCTTAATTCAGGAGCCAGCCCCCACATTTGCTACAATAAAATCTGAAAGATCCATTCAAGATTTAAATGCAAGGGCAACGGGGACCCAAAAGGCACCTATGAACCCTCGGGATCCGCTGATGATCCTAGACCTGCCTATTCCCTCCAATTTACAACAGCCATTGAGGGTGTCAGGACAGCAGCCCCCTACTGATATCTCTGTCCCTAAGATCCGTTAAATTCAAGGAGTCAGATCCACATGGAGACTGTGGATTCCCCAGCTGCAGAGGATGAGATAGAGGCAAGGCTTCTCACCTCCTTTAGGACGTTACCAGCTCAAGAACAAGATTGTATACTTGGTCGTATGGAGCTCTTGGTATCCGCCCTGAAGGGTTTAAGACAGCCCCTGGCAGAAAAAATGAACTTAATGGAACCCCCCTCTGCCATAGATGGCTCTCTAGTGCCAGTGCCATCGAGACGCATTCCACTGGAACCAATCATAACAATCAAGAAAAGGGGCAACAACACCAATCTGATTATCCCTCCAGACAACCCAGTCTTGCATATGATTTTAGATGAACCTACTGGAGTCGAAGGAATCACTGACCCTGTTTCCCTGGCAGAAGCTTCAAACGTATGACAGCCAATTCAGCGTAAAATAGAGAAGCCAAACCATCTTAAAATAATCTCCTGGAACATAGCTGGCTGGGCCCGCCTGAGAAGCCTAGATCATTCCTCACTTTTTAAGACATATGACATTTTATTTCTTCAAGAGACCTGGACAGCTGGGGAGCTTTTATTGGATGGTTACCATGGTTTTACTAACAAGGCTATCCCTGGTGAAGGCACTGGAAGGCTCAAAGGGGGATTGGGAATTCTAATCTCCTCAACAATTAAAGGTAAATGCGTACATTTAAATAAGGCAAACCCATGGACACTGGCAGAGGTTGTCCTTGAAAGGGCAGCTGCTGTGAGAGCCCTCTCAGCCCCACCCACCTCACAGGGTGTCTGTTGTTGGGGGAGAAGATATAGGAGATTGTAAGCCACTCTGAGTCTCTGATTCAGAGAGAAGGGCAGGGTAAAAATCTGCAATTCTTCTTCTTTCAGTCAAGTCTTAATCAGGAGGATAAAGCAAAGTTGTCCCCTATATGATATTCCTACCACTTTTGGTTCCTATCTCTTTCACTGCTAGAGCCAAAATCATGACTTAAGCACTGCTAGTGCTACCCACCATGAACTCAAATAAAAAGCCATTGAAGGTAAGTAATTAACAATCATGCCCTGATGTAATGAATTCTATAAACGGATGAATACATGTTAGGTGAAGAGAAAGTGCTTCCTTTTCAAAGTTTCAACCTGACTATAATTTCTATTAAAGAGAAAATACCCAGTTTTCTCACACCATTCATATTCTATAAACTTACCCATATCACCCTCCTTTTGTTCCCCCTCCCCAAACTAGAAAGCTTCAGCTACACAAGACTTCCCTTAGCTACCCTGACAGGGATTTGTGGACCATACTGACAGAAAATTCCACATTATTTAAACTCTTTGACCTTAAACTGTCAGATCAGGGAAAATTCAAAACACAGTGCTGGACAGGGTGACTGGTAACTTTAGAAGTCAGACTTTTTGTTTGTCTAGTTCAACTCAGTTCTAGTTCAATTTCAGCTTCACCACACCACACCCTGACACATTTTTCTCTCGAAGAAATCAGTTCCTAATCACTAGGGCAATATTTTCAGATCTGGAGTCAGTTTGCTACAGAGCCAGTTCTGATCGGATGTATAGCAGTTTGACATCAAATCACTGACTGTGCATGCCTTGATTAGGTGGGATTGTTGCTTTGAGGGAGAAACAAAGTTGTGTAGAGAGCAGGAGAGATACAGACTATCATAAGTGCCAAAAGTCAAAGAAGCAAAAAATGATATTGATAGGATTCAGATTTCCCGCTCCTCTTCAGACCCTCTCCCTCACACATACCCATTTTTTAAGCCCAGCCCTAACACTTGGTCTTCAGGCTTAAACTGATCTCATAGTCAGTCCTTCTCCCCAGGGTACTGTAGTCCTCAAAGGCAAGCAAGGGGTAACTGACAAAGAACGTCACCTGCAAATATAGGGAGCTGGATACAACCAGTCTTACCCAACCCTCCTCCAGCTACAACCACCGTCACACATGGCTTTTGCACAGGAAGCTCCCACAATTCTCAGTATGAAATTTTGGGGTGGTCAAAGAGGATACTGCCTTCCTTTCCAGCAGAAAAGTTGGCAGGATGGGCCATTGGCCTGATCCAACATGGCTTCTCTTATGTTCTTATGATCTAACCCAGGGCTTTCAATAGGTCTCCCTTCCAGGCACTGATAGGACTTGCTTATTTTCAGAAGGTTGTTGTAGTGCAGCCTTCTAGCCATACTCTGGGAGCTGGAACTATTTGGCTGGTTATGGGTATTAATTCTAAACCTGCCTGTGATCTGGGGAACCATGGGGTTCCACATTGGAAGCTTGTGTGAAAGTCCTCGATGATAAATTTATTGATAGCAGGGCTTTTTTTGCAGAAAAAACCCAGCAGGAATTCATATGCATATTAAGCCACACACCCTGACATCACTATTGTTGCACACAGCTTTTTTTTCATAGAAAAAGTCCAGCAGAAACTCATTTGGATATTAGGTTGCACCCCCTGCCACCAAGGCAGCCGGAACTGTGTTCCTGTGCATTCCTGCTCAAAAAAAGCCCTGATGGATGGTACAAAAACTCATGTAAAAGGCAGGTAATCCAACACAGCCAATGTTCTCAAACAAAGCACATGTGTGAGGAACCCAGTCAGAGGCTTTACTCGGGAGGGGACCACTTTAAATTTCTCCCCGGTCACCTTCCCTCAATCCCTCAGTCAGAGTCACAAATCCTTTCAGAACTAATAATAATTGGCACCAAACGGTTTTAACGTTAACAATCACAAAATATTTATTAGGAAACAAAAGGCAATGAGGGGGATGAAATAAAATTGATTATAACTGTTCAATATTAAAAGGCAAATCAATTGGCAGCTGGTTAGCAGAATAAAATAATTACAGAGAGTAGAGACTTTTTCAGACTGAGGTATAAAAATATAACAAGACTTTGGAAGAAGCTCTTAAAAATAAATAAACCAGGCAGGTTTCAGAGTCCCACTAGACTCTACTTCACACAGGCTGTCTGTGTCTTCTGGGCACTCAGAATGCTGTTTCTTCAGATGTTTTACCCTAACTTAGGCAGTGCCAAATCATATAAATAACAAACTTCAATCACTCTTCCACACACACATAGAGAAATGCTGACTGGTGTCAGTATTCTCCCTCACAGACCCTTTCCCACTAGCTATCTTCCAGAACTTGCACCCCTCTATACTGATGCATCTCAGCTCCAAAGCTAGTCCTCTGGTCTGAGTCTTGGGCAACCCTGCTGACCACCAGAATCCAGTTCACCCCTCCATGTGTATTTGTGTGGTCTAGTTTGTACTTGGAGATTGCCTGATGCACTGGCAAAATCTCCCTCAAAGAATTTCAAACCATCTGAAAACTCTCTTTTCCAGATGGAGTCCACTCAGCTCTGTCTCCCACAAGGAGCCCATCCACTCTGGCCGCTCTCAGCCCCTCATCCAGTTGGTTTTACACTGCCTGGCCTAAGCTCACTGCCTGGCCTAAGCTTCACTTCAGACTGGTATACTGAAGACTTCACTCGAAGACCCCCTGGCTCAGACTAAAAATCCTGAGGTGATTTTTTGCTGAGCAAACCTCAAAAGGATATTTTTCTGTTGCTTGAGCAACGTTCCAGCCAATCACTGCAAGCCTGCTTCTCAGCTACTCTGGCTATGGGCCTGAGTCCGTCACAACATGTTCCAAACTGGAGTTATGACTGACATTGCTATGATATTGTCCTCTCCTTTCCACTGTTTGTGAATGCCTACCTTTGTTCAGGTCTTCCTTATGAAAGCACTATTTCTCTGATATACATTCCTTCTCAGATATTCAAATGAAGGCCATTTTTACAAATAGATCAAGATGGGTAGTTGCATTTCTCTGTAGCAGTAGAAAAGATCAAGAGTCCAGTAGCAACTTAAAAGACTAGCAAAAATTGTGGCAGAGTATGAACTTTCGTGAGTCACAACCTCACTGACCCATTAAAGTTCATATCCTGAACATATGAACATATGAAGCTGCCTTATACTGAATCAGACCCTTGGTCCATCAAAGTCAGTATTGTCTCCTCAGACTGGCAGCGGCTCTCCAGGGTCTCAAGCTGAGGTTTTTCACACCTATTTGCCTGGATCCTGTCACAAATGTTGTTAGCCTTTAAGGTGCTACTGGACTGTCACTCATTTTAACAAATCACTTCATGTCCCCTTCTGCAATCAATGAGAACTGCATATCTTGCATTTTTTTAAAGGCTGATCATGCAGTGGGAAGACAGTCTACATTGTTCAATATAGGGCTTCTAGGTCCAACATTGGTGTAGCTCCAATGACCTTGGACATGGGCTTCCATGCCTTGATTGTTGGCCTTCTGGGATACCACCTTGTTGGCCACTGTGGGAAACAGACTGGTGGACCAGAAAGACCACTGGTCTGCTCCATTAGAGCTGTTACATTCATGCAAAATGCTACATTCTCTTCTTTTGGGTACTGGTGGATATGGAAGCTTGTGGATGAAAATAACCTGTAATAAGGAAAAAATAAGGAATGATGTCAAGATAAACTATTTAAACCATTTAGATAGATCCAGTTTCCTGTTATCGTCACTGGGACCTTGCTGATGCAATACATTCAGGGCTTTTTTGAGCAGGAACACACTGGAATGCAGTTCCGGCTGGCTTGGCATCAGGGGTGTGTGGCCTAATATGCAAATAAGTTCCTGCCAGGCTTTTTCTACAAAAAAAAAAAGCCCTGAAGACATTCATTTTGGTGGAATGGAAGCTCCACACATATAAACTGGTGCAGGCATGGAGCTCCGTGTAAAGGAGTGCACAAATGAATTTCCCTGTTCCACTGAGGAAAACTGAATGGTAACTACTCCCCATCTATTCTGTTGCTCAGTGGAGAGGTCCAATTCTGTGTTGAGGCACATTTAGTAGGAATGTCTTTAATGACACTTTGAGCTATCTGGTTGCCAGTTTGGCTCTTTTTTAAATTGCCTAACTAAACAAGATACGGTGGAGTTAATTCCAGTGTCACTTAGTAAATGGGGCTATTATCATGCTAAGCAGTAATGCCTGTTAGTTTTGTGCTAATGTGAACTGCCTTTGCATAAAGCCCAGGGAGAGCTTGGCTTTAAAAAGCTCAGATCTATGAAGGACAGACAATGAAAGTGTTTAAATTTCCTACCACTACTGAGCTCTGTGGAATGGATGTCAAGAAAACAGAGCACTGAGCAGCAACAGGGGACAGCTTTTTCTTTTTCATTATCTTTGCAGCCATATGAAAGGCAAAAAAATAGCAGAAGCAGAGATGACTGACATGTTTATACAAACCCAGGGAGCTGGGGAAACAGACCAAAGAAATGGCTTTATGGCTTCAATCTGCTTTGGAAATCTCATTTGGTAAAGGAGGGAATGCTGATACAAACACATTTCACCTAAGGCTGTTCTCCGTATTCTAAAAGTGTCAGCATGACATGGGCACCCTTCTTTTCAGAATGGGGACTATCCCTTCTACTCTCGCATGCACTGCAAGGAGGAGTTAGTGGTCTCTGTTTCATTTATATTTATATTTGCTTGTCAGTGCTTTTTTGTGCTGTTATTTCCTATTTTGTAGATTTGTTCATATTGTATACACACATCATGTGGGTAATATAGGCAGCATTTTTATTGAAGAAGATTGAAGATATTGGATTTATATCCCGCCCTCCACTCCAAAGAGTCTCAGAGCGGCTCACAATCTCCTTTACCTTCCTCCCCCACAACAGACACCCTGTGAGGTGGGTGGGGCTGGAGAGGGCTCTCACAGCAGCTGCCCTTTCAAGGACAACCCCTGCCAGAGCTATGGCTGACCCAAGGCCATGCCAGCAGGTGCAAGTGGAGGAGTGGGGAATCAAACCCGGTTCTCCAAGATAAGAGACCGCACACTTAACCACTACACCAAACTAGCTCTCATTTTTATGTACATTTACTTGTTGTTGTTCAGTCGCACAGTCAAGTTCGACTTTTTGCAACTCCATGGACAAAGTCACGCCAGGCCCTTCTGCATTCCACCATCCTTCAAAGTCTGCTCAAATCTGTGTTAGTTACATCAATAACACCGTCCAGCCATCTGATCTTTTGCCGTCCCCTTTTTTTTTTGCCTTCTGTCTTTCCCAGCATCAGGATCTTCTCCAGTGAGTGCTCCCTTCTCATTTGGTGGCCAAAGTATTTGAGCTTCACCTTCAGCATCTGACCTTCCAGGGAACAGTCTCGGTTGATTTCTCTTAGGACTGACTGATTTGATCTTCTTGCAGTCCAAGGGACTTTCAAGATTCTTCTCCAGCACCACAGCTCGAAAGCATCTATTCTTTTGCACTTGGCCTTCGTTATGGTCCAGCTCTCACAGCCATACATTACTACTGGGAATACCATACATTTACTTACTTTATATGTTCAATGTATATAATATTGAAAAAAAAATGGCCATCAGGTTGCAACTTACTTGAGATTTTCAAGTCAAGAGTCATTCAGGGGTGGTTTGCCATCATCTGCCTCCACACAGTAACCCTGGAATTCCTTGGTGGTCTCCCATCCATATACTGACCAGGGCCAACCCTACTTAGCTTCCCAGATCTGACAAGATCAAGCCAGTCTGGACCATCCAGGTCAGAGCACTCTTGATTCACCAATGCACAAATAACATTGAAAAATGTTTGTACATTTCCTGGCAAGGAAACAAGAAAAATGTCAAGGAAATAACTAATCATGGGGTCAGTTCACCCAAATAAGAAAGGAAATTTAAATATAGCTTTTTGGGTTGAAACAGTAAAGGCAAAGTGTGCTCATGGGGCTTCCATAGCAAGAGATGAGCAGAGGTGGTTTGCCATTGCATTTCTCTACCTAGCAGCCCCAGTCTTCCTTAGTGGTCTTCCATCCATGGACTGACTCCACTTTGTTTTCAAGCTTTGATGAGATCAGGCTAGTCTGAGGTATTAGGGCTGCTACTGAAACAGCAGGGATGGGAAATCTGAAATCATCCCGAAATTGTACTTTTTTGTTATCAAGCATAAATGTATCTATATCAAATATAACATATTACAACCCAGTGGGGATGGGAGATTTACTGCTCCCAGCTCCTGTTTTCCATCGCCACTCTGAGCAGCAACATAGAAAAAAAAAAGTGTTAAAATGAGCATTGGCCTGATGTCATGATGTCACTTTAAGGGGAAACCTGGAAGGTATATAGGGTTCCCAGTCTCCCACTGGGGGCAAGGTTTCCACCAATTTTGGTGCCTGCAACACAGTGCCATGCAACTGGCCACTGGGCGGAGCTCCTGAAGTGCATCGGCACAATGACGTCACCCAGAAGTAATGTTATTATACCGGACACATAGCTAGGGGAATGCTCTATCACTTGGGGAAGACCTCTATGATAACCATAGAGTTTTTTCTCAAGTGATAGAATGTCCCCCTGGTGATGTGCCTGGTGCAGTAACATCACTTCTGGGTGACATAATCATGCTGCGCAAGCCAGTAAGAACTTGGCAACCCTAAAATGATATCAGTCCTCTATAAGAATCACTGGAAACTCTATGATCTTATATCACTTATGGGTTTATATTATCGATAGGTTTTCCCTGCAAAACCTTTAAAATAGTACCCCCATGTCCTTGCCCCCCTTCAAACTCCCATATTTGTCAGATTATACCTGTTAACGCAAACACTATTTTGGGTTGCTAGTGGTAGGACTCTCTAATCCAAGAGCCATTTGAAATATTTGACCAAAGTTCTTTTCCCAAAAGAGTAGACCTGACTTCATGGTCTTCTCTTGTGGCACTAGATGGCAACATCTTTTGAACACTTATTCATTTGTATCCCACCCTTCTGCCCTTGAAAGAGCACTCTTAGTGGCTTACAGTCCATAAATAGCATAAGCAAGTAACAACACTGTCAAGAAAAGCAGTAAAACCACACAACGGATAAAGAGGAACAAATGAACAGGAGCAGCAGCCATAAAAGACACAGCTCAAAATGAATTGGAAGCACAAATCAGTGCAAAAATAATACTCTTTCAGAACCAAAGACATCCTGGAACAAATATAGGAGGCCAGGAGTAAGGAAGCCAGATATCTCTCAGTCAACAGGGCATTCTGCTGGGTTGGGTTAGACCTGATGAGCATTTCCAAAGCCCAAGGATGTCTGCTCCTTTCTGCCATGGGAGCATGAAAGGCCAGTCGGAACAAGATTTCTAGGGGCATTTACTCCTGTGAGACTTGAAAGGCAAGTTCTGCCTGGGTATACTGCAGATTCTCAGTAAGAAATATTTGTGCCTCCTGCTGGTTCTACTAATGTTCAGTGGCAGTAAAATATCAACCGCATACCAAGGGAGTCCACAGAAGAAGTGACTTTCTAAAAAACAAAACAAAACTGTGATTATAATTGCCACCAAGGTTCTTCATGATTTAAAAGGTTATTTTGAATAACATTTTCAAACTACTTTTTTTTTGTATCAGTGAAAGACGGGGAAAACTGGATCTCTGAGGGAAAGGCATCTCAAATCTCTGAGGCTACCACACTGAAAAAGCCCTGTATCACATTGAAACCAACCTGACCTAGCCATATTCTGAATGGCTGTGTATTGTTTGAGATAATGGAGAAAGAATAATTTATTGAGAGATACATCCATCTGTCCTTTCAGTGATCCCCTTCTCCTTTGCCAAGAAGAAACACTGAAGAAAACCCACCCAGTGTGTGGGTAGTTAAAAATAATCTATTATGACACAGTTATTTTGTCTAGCTGCTTTCCTTAATTCTTTTGCTATTTTTAAATCATCTTCTAACCTTTGATATGGTGGGCAATAACAAACTCCCCGAGTTAAGCTTCCTTTGGGGCACACTATTTCCACCCAAAGCATTTCTGTAAGTGAATCTATTTCTTTTAAATTCTCACTTTTACTGGCCCGTATACCCTCTCTGACATTCAGAGCCACTCCACCTCCAATCCTTCTCTCCCTATCCTTTCAATATAATTCATATCCAGGAATCACTATGTTGTTGTTGTTCAGTCACACAGTCAAGTCCGACTCTTTGTGACCCCATGGACAAAGTCATGCCAGGTCCTCTTGTCTTCTACCATCTTCCGAAGTCTGCTGAAATTCGTGTTAGTTACATCAGTAACACTGTCCAGCCATCTCATCTTTTGCCGTCCCCTTCTTCTCTTGCCTTCTGCCTTTCCTAGCATCAGGGTCTGATTATCCTTATCCCACCAAGTTTCTGAAATGCTCCCAATCTATATTCTCCTCCGACACTAAGCATTCCAGCTCTCCCATATTATCTGCCTACCCTAGAAGAGTTCTCTAGGCCATTCAAGGTATTTTAAGATGGACATTACTTTCAAATTAACTTCAACAACAATAAAAGCAGTACAAATATAAGGGAAAAGATGAGAAATGCTTCAAAATCAAAAGAATGATAAGAATAGCATTAAACGCAACTGGACGAGATGTTTCGCTCTCCATCTTGAAAGTAATGGAGAAAATGCCCAATTTGGTCTCTGTAAACAAACAACAGGTTTATCTTGCGGGCAATACAACTTGAATATAAATTCTCCCTTGTGTAGTTTTTAATATAACTTTTAGAGGATATTTGCAGGATTAGCATCACTCTCTCCCTGCTGCTAAGGAAAACTAAAATCAAAATGCAAATTGCTTTTTTAAAAAATCACCAAAGGCTTCATTAAGATGCTAAGAGTGAAACAAAGGCGGAAGATAAACCACTCCAGAGAAAAAGTCACAGTTCACATGTTTACAGAAATCTGACTAATATGATACCCTGATGCTTAAAATGCAAATTATCAGCAGTTATTACAATCAAGGGTTAGAATACTCAAGCACCAATTTTGTGATCTGATGGTACATAATAATTTAGGTCTTGTGTTCTATTTGTATGCTGCTCTTCACCCTGATACTTCTTCCATGCAAACATCTTGATCCCTGGCTGCATTGGGGGGGGGGGGGGCATGTTTTTTCCAACATCGTATTGGGGAGGGGAACATTAGCAATGCCATCCTAAACAAAGCCATATCCTTCTATATCCATTGAAGTCAATGAGATTAGAAGGGAATAACTTTACTAAAGATGGCATTGTAAGACCCAGGGTTGTTGTGAAGATAAAACAGGGAATGAAGAATTGTGTACACTGCTATGAAGGAAAGGTGCAATAAACACATACCATTTAGAGAGGGGGGTGCAAACAAGGATAGCCAAGAACCATGTTTGTCCACATCTGGGCATAATGTCAGCTTCACATGACATTTGAATGCAGCCCAAAACAAATTACCCTTTCATCTGTTATCAGTTGCCCTGAAATTGCTTTAAGGCAGAACCTAAACAACAGAACAATCAGGGTCAATTCATATCTAAATATTGGGTGTCAGCACTTTATGAACAGTAGAATGAAGTTGTATTTAAGGACATTAATGGCTAGTGTCAGTGAAGCATGAGTTTTTCACCCTCTCTCCTTTCCGACTGCGGAGAAAAAAATGTCACCTCAAATGCTTCTCCTGGGGGGACAAGAGTCAGAAGAACAGGAGGAGGGGAGAGGGGAAGAGGAGATTGGATTTATATCCCACCCTTCACTTGGAGTCTCAGTGGCTTACAATCTCCTTTTCCTTCCCCTCCCCACAACAGACACCCTTTGAGGTAGGTAAAGCTGAGAGAGCTCTTTCGAGAGCTGCTCTTGAGAGAACCTGTGATTGATCCATGGTCATACCAGCAACTGCATGTGGATAAGTGGGGAATCAAACCCTGTTCTTCCATATTAGTTCTTCCATGTTAGAGTCCATGCTCTTAACTACTACACCAAACTGGCACCACACGAAAAATGTTAAACTAAGCATAATGCAAAGAATGAAAAAAGGGGATATCTTCTTTCTTGTAGCTGGTATTTTGGCACTGGATAAAGTTTGCCTGGGTTTGGTCAGTAAACTCACTCCAATTTATATAAAAAACAAATGAAACTTTATTTACAAAAGAGAAAAAATCTGCCACAGGAGGGTGGAATTGGTGAAAATTGTCCCACTGTTTCCATAATTGGAAATAGTCAACAGGATCCAAACATGTGGGTTTGCCCCATCCCTTTAAAGGGTATTTCTACCATGCCAGCTTCATTTCTTTTTGAGGTTTAATATTTTCTTGTGTTCCCTTTTCCCTCAGTGATGGAAAATTCAGAACAGCAGTAAGGATCCCTTAGAGTGACCCCCAAAATGTATAATCACTTTTTACCAAGTCCCTCTTTAGATATCTCTCTCTCAAAAAAAAAAAAACAAGGAAATTTGCCGTACCTGGACAAATATGGATTAAGCCTCCATTCTGGCAGATGCAGACATTTTAAGAACATCCTCACCTCTTTTCCCTGTTTCATAGACTCTATAAACAGGCATTTTGTCGTCAACAAAATCTCCTGCCAATTCTTCATTGTTTGAGATGAATTCCTGCTATTAAAAAGCCCTGCCCAGAAGTGACATCACATCTCCCCCCAAACTCCACACTGAACATCTCCAAGCATTTTCTGAGGCATTTCTGACGAACTTTTCATGTCAGCATCTCCAATCTTCTTCCTATCTTTCTAAACCAACCGAACGCAGCAAGGAGTCAGCCGCACACCACGATAACAAAGTAGAGCATCTGCGTGGTATGCAGAAGGTCCCAGGCAGTGTTCCCTGTAAACTGAGTGTGAGCTAACTCACAGTATTTTAGCCTCCAGCTCACACATTTTTGTCTTAGCTCAGGAAAAATGGCCCCAGAGCAAACTAATTTATGCAGCAGCTCACAACTTTAATGCCGGTAGCTCACAAAGTAGAATTTTTGCTCACAAGACTCCACAGCTTGGCAGGAATATTGGTCCCAGGTTGAACCCCCAGCATCTCTAGTTAAAGAATCTAGCCGTAGGTAATATGAAAGACCTCTGCCTGAGCCCCCAGAAAGCTATTGCCAGTATGAGTAGACAATACTGAACTTGATGGCGCAAGGGCCTGATGCATTATAAGACAGCTTTTCGTATCTATGTATTCATGTAATACATCATTATTTTTAATAAATTGTGATTACATTGATGGAATTGCTATCTGTTATCCTTATTATATTAGTCAATGAATGAATGCATACAGCCCTACTAAAGAGAAGAGCCCAGTGGCATGGAAGCTACAAACTCTAGATGAACGCCAAAATTCTCTGAATTCTCTTTAATCATATAGACTATAGTCCTTTTTCAGAAGTTACAGTTGCATGCAATGGAAAGTTACAGTTGCATGCAATGGAAAGCATGCAATGGGGAGGGACGGTGGCTCAGTGGTAGAGCATCTGCTTGGGAAGCAGAAGGTCCCAGGTTCAATCCCTGGCATCTCCAAAAAAGGGTCCAGGCAAATAGGTGTGAAAAACCTCAGCTTGAGACCCTGGAGAGCCGCTGCCAGTCTGAGAAGACAATACTGACTTTGATGGACCAAAGGTCTGATTCAGTATAAGGCAGCTTCATATGTTCATATGTTCAAAGCTAATGACGACATGTAGATTCTCCTGATATATGCAGCCGCCATGTTATATGAGCAGAGGCAACACGCATATTTGTTGTGAACCTACAGCTCCAGTATGTGCAAACTGAGTTTTGAATTCTCAGTGTACACATAGCAAATAAACATATTGCCCCTGTTCACACAATGCAATGACAATATGGAATAGGAGACTGCAAGTAGCACTCTAAATATGTGCGAATGGGAGGCTCCTGATATGCACAGCTATAAGATCTGAAAATGGCTAAGAAGATGGCATCATGTAGGCATTTGGGGAAATCTAGCCACAGAGAGAAGTAGCACAGTCATTTCAGCAAGCAGGCAGGCTTGGTAGGACTTAAACTTTTCCAGTGGGCACCATAACAAAAGGACACATTTCCCCTTGTGTAGGTTTTGCAATCCATTTCTGTCCAGCAGGTCTAGACATGGCAGCAGCAACTAGTTTCCTCCTCTCCCAGGTGACTGGGAAAAAGGTTTCCTGATAATATATTTGAGCTTTCTTCAATCCATCCATCAGTACTAAAGTTCAGCCTGCCACAGCTGTTATGGCTCCCTCTATCAGAAGCCATGATGTCGACCTGTATTTCACTTTTTATTACCATCCCCAAAGAGAGGGTGGGGATGAAGAAGAGGAAGCCAGAGCACCAGAGGCACTGGAATCAATTTTAGATAAATGTGTCACATAATACAAACCTTCTTTTTCTTCAAAATTAAATCACTATGAAGTTGTATTTATAGCACTGCTCCAAACACCTACAAAGCTCTGATATGACAGATTGTAGGTTCTTGTGACAGACAGTGGAATTCATTGCGAGAGAGGGAATTGTATTGATAAGAAAAGCAATGCTGATGCATTTATGCCCTTGGGGGGGCAGGCCAAATGCCATCCTCCAAACTTTATTTCCCAAGTATACTTGAGTCTTATGAATTTCTTTGGTTTGAACCATCTTGATACTTTTGCCATATACTCTGAATCCTCTAGCTTTCAACACACGTCGGAATGCCAAGGCTTGGTGTTAAACCTGATGCTAATAGGGCAAAAGCTGTTTCCTGAAGGATTCTGCACTTGTAGATGATTTTGATTACACCTGTACAAAGCAGCTCACCTGGAGGTAGCAGTCCAATATAAGCAAGTGCAGAATTCTGTAGGTAAGTCCTTCGACTCATCTAGCATCACTTTAAAATCAGGTTTCCACCACACTTAGGGCAACAGTTCTTTGTCATCATGGAAAGGCTCCCCAAGACCCTGAGTCATCCATGTTGTAAAGAGAATTCAGCCAGCTCTGAATCAACCAAGAACACTTTATTGCAAGAACAGTCACAAACAGCACAGATACTTCACTCATTATACACACAGTGGCCATGGTTAACCATACCCACCAGCAGGCAACAGTTATTCCTATTGGCTCACTCCAGAATCCTTCATTTGTATCTCTTTATTACAAATTGTTACATGCCTAGAATCCTGATTGACCAATTCTTCCAGGTTTCAGGATCCTGGTTTGCAAGGAGTAAAGGAAGGAAGGAGTAAAGGAAGGTTTGCAAGGAAAGGTAAATACGGTCAAAACCCTTGGGGAAGCTTGGGATTACAAATGGAAAAATTTCCAAAAGAAGATAGAACTTTAATATGGTACTTGCTCTCAGCTGCTAGGACATTGTATGCGCAGTTGTGGAAGCAAGAAAAAATACCAGAAAAATGGGACTGGACTATAAAAGTTATGTCATGGAGTGAAATGGACAAGCTAACAAGAAAACTAAGAGACTGCGATTTAGAACTTTTTAATCGGGAGTGGAAGAAATTCAGAAGATATGTAGAAAAAGAGTGGAAAATAAAAGGACATTGGACAATTTTTGAAGATTAAGACCTTTAAGACAAGAATATAACTTTTGAAGGGGGGATCTTTTTCTTAATCAATTTTTGTTTTTTCTTGATAGTTAAAGGTACCTTTAATATCTGTTGTTTTTTTAAAAAAAAATAACACTGGCGGGGGTCAACTATTGGGGGGAGGGGTGGGAGAAAAGTAAGATGTGGGGTAGAATGATGTTTTTTTTTTATCTTAAGCTTTTTATAAGTTGTAGATATAGTTCTACTACCATATGTTACTAATTAAAATTGTTTATACACAAAAAAAACCCCTTGGGGAAGCTTGTAGACTATTTAAAACTATAATCCTAGAAGCTCAGATAAAATACATATCACAAGTTAGGAAAGGCACAAACAGGTATAAGAAGAGGCCAGCATGGTTAACAAACAAAGTAATGGAGGCTGTAAAAGGTAAGAAGAACTCCTTTAAGCGGTGGAAAACCAGTCCTAGTGAGATTAATAAAAGGGAACACAGGCAGTGGCAAATCAAATGCAAGACTGTGATCAGGCAGGCAAAAAGGGACTATGAGGAGCATATTGCAAAAAACATAAAAGACCAACAATAAAAATTTCTTCAAATATATTAGAAGTAGGAAACCAGCCAGGGAAGCAGTGGGGCCCTTGGATGACCATGGGGTAAAAGGATTACTGAAGGAGGATGGGGAAATGGCTGAGAAGCTGAATGCATTTTTTGCCTCTGTCTTCACCGTGGAAGATGAGAAGTGTTTGCCCACCCCAGGACCACTAATATTGGAAGGGGTGTTGAAAGACCTGAGTCAGATTGAGGTGACAAAAGAGGAGGTCCTACAACTAATAGACAAATTAAAAACTAATAAGTCACCGGGTCTGGATGGCATACATCCGAGAGTTCTGAAAGAACTCAAAGTTGAACTTGTGGATCTTCTAACAAAAATCTGTAATCTTTCATTGAAATCTGCCTCCGTTCCTGAGGACTGGAAGGTAGCAAATGTCACCCCATCTTTAAAAAGGGTTCCAGAGGAGATCCGGGAAATTACAGGCCAGTCAGTCTGACTTCAATACCGGGAAAGTTGGTAGAAACCACTATCAAGGACAGAATGAGTAGGCACATTGATGAACACGGGTTATTGAGGAAGACTCAGCATGGGTTCTGTAGGGGAAGATCTTGCCTCACTAACCTGTTATATTTCTTTGAGGGGGTGAACAAATATGTGGACAAAGGAGACCCGATAGATGTTGTTTACCTTGACTTCCAGAAAGCTTTTGATAAAGTTCCTCATCAAAGGCTCCTTAGAAAGCTTGAGAGTCATGGAGTAAAAGGACAGGTCCTCTTGTGGATCAAAAACTGGCTGAGGAATAGGAAGCAGAGAGTGCGTATAAATGGGCAGTCTTCACAGTGGAGGACGGTAAGCAGTGGGGTGCCGCAGGGCTCGGTACTGGGTCCCATGCTCTTTAACTTGTTCATAAATGATTTAGAGTTGGGAGTGAGCAGTGAAGTGGCCAAGTTTGCGGATGACACTAAATTGTTCAGGGTGGTGAGAACCAGAGAGGATTGCGAGGAACGCCAAAGGGATCTGTTGAGGCTGGGTGAGTGGGCGTCAACGTGGCAGATGCAGTTCAATGTGGCCAAGTGCAAAGTAATGCACATTGGGGCCAAGAATCCCAGCTACAAATACAAGTTGATGGGGTGTGAACTGGCAGAGACTGACCATGAGAGAGATCTTGGGGTCGTGGTAGATAATTCACTGAAAATGTCAAGACAGTGTGCGTTTGCAATAAAAAAGGCCAACGCCATGCTGGGAATTATTAGGAAGGGAATTGAAAACAAATCAGCCAGTATCATAATGCCCCTGTATAAATCGATGGTGCGGTCTCATTTGGAGTACTGTGTGCAGTTCTGGTTGCCGCACCTCAAAAAGGATATTATAGCATTGGAGAAAGTTCAGAAAAGGGCAACTAGAATGATTAAAGGGCTGGAACACCTTCCCTATGAAGAAAGGTTGAAACGCTTAGGGCTCTTTAGCTTGGAGAAACGTCGACTGCGGGGTGACATGATAGAGGTTTACAAGATAATGCATGGGATGGAGAAAGTAGAGAAAGAAGTCCTTTTCTCCCTTTCTCACAATACAAGAACTCGTGGGCATTCGATGAAATTGCTGAGCAGACAGGTTAAAACGGATAAAAGGAAGTACTTCTTCACCCAAAGGGTGATTAACATGTGGAATTCACTGCCACAGGAGGTGGTGGCGGCCACAAGCATGGCCACCTTCAAGACGGGGTTAGATAAAAATATGGAGCACAGGTCCATCAGTGGCTATTAGCCACAGTGTGTGTGTGTGTGTGTGTGTGTGTATTTTGGCCGCTGTGTGACACAGAATGTTGGACTGGATGGGCCATTGGCCTGATCTAACATGGCTTCTCTTATGTTCTTATGAGTACCTGTCTCAAGCTCAGGCAACAAGACCCCAGTACAACGCAATACATAGCAACCTACTCCTCACTTGGTCAGGGAATCCTTCCCCAAACATGTTGTGTGAGTGCTTGAGGTTCCTGTTAGCACATATGTCATGTCCTTGCTTTGCTCACCTTTAGGATTATTTGCTGCCTGGATGCTTGGCTCCTACTTTGGTGTTCAAACTACTGCTAAGACTTGTCAAGGGACTAGGTTTCTCAACACTGCCTAGCAAATGCAGGGAGATCTGGGGACTGGGGCCAGGGGGGGATGGAGTCTGGGGAGGATTTGATGTCACTTCTATGTAATGCTCTAGAAATTTCCATCAATCTCTGTGGTTAAGACTATAGAGACTAGGGATGTGCATTCGGTTCGGCCGAACCGTATATACAGCCGAATCAACACTTATTTGGGTGTATTCGGAATTGGCCGTAGCCGATTCCCATTGCCGCCTATTATGCAGCAGCCGAATGCGGCACGCCGTATACTGCCGAATAGCTATTCGGAAGTATACGGCTGTCAATGGAAAAGGCGGGAAAGTAGCTTCTGCAGCCTCAGTGGAGCTGCTTGCCTACTTTCCCGCCTTTAGTAGCCTCTTCCCGCCTCTCCCATAGCCTCCCTGGGATCAGGGAGGGGGGGAGGGGGAAGAGGAGCCCCAGCAGCCAATCCAAAGCATGCATTTGCAAAATGCATTGCAAATGCATGCTTTGCAGGGCTGTTGCAAAATGCATTGCAAATGCATGCTTTGCAGGGCTGGGCCATCAGCTACATTGTTGTTATTTTGATCTTTTGCTTACTTGGGTATCCAAGTAAGCACTGTTGTCTGGCCAATCAGAGAGCAGTGCTATTTTTTGAAATTGCTCTCTGTAGGGCCAGAGAACCTTTTTAAGGAGTCTTCCTGCTGGACTCCTCCATTGCTGTGTTGGTGTATGTGGGTTGGTGTGAGAGAGATTGTGCTGCTGCTGGTGGCTGGCCCTTGGCTTCAGCTGCTGCCTGCTGCTCTCTCACTCAGCCTTACCAGACTTCCCTGGACTCAGAGAAGACAAGGTAAGACATTTTGGGGGTTCTTGTTTTAGTTTTTGTTGGTAAAAGGACTAGAGTCCCTTTACTTGTCCAGATTTGGGTGGGTGAGTACTGGGTGGGTAGGGTAGCCTATTTGGGGTTGGGGTTAGGTTCTGCTGGGGGTGGGGGCCTGGGGTGGGGTGGGTTGCTAATTTGCCCATATCTTAATTTAGTAAGAGGACTTTTAAAAGTGCAGTGTCCTTTTACTTCTCCTGATTTGGGTGGCTTGGATTTCTTGGGGTTAGGGTGAAGGGGGGGGGTTGGGGGGGGGAGTTCCTGTATTGTTAAAAGTTGAGTTTTTTACTGTTTCAGTGTTTGATTTTTTGCTGCTGTGTTGTGTTGCTGCTGTGTTACTTTTCTCTTCAGGTTATTGGGGGGGGGGGTGCTGTTTGGCCTAATTTTCATTGTTTAAAAAACCACTTTTGTCCCCCTTTTCCTGGTTCTGGTTTTAGGTGTGGGGGTGTTGTTGTTGACTGATTTGGCCTGAGCTTTCTTGTTGGTGAAAAGGCCACTTTTTTAACACTTGGCCTTTTGTGATTCTGCAGGTTTTGTTTTGGGGTTTTTAAATTACCTCTGGTTGGTGTGGGGGTTGGTGAGGGTGTGTGTGGGCTGTGTGGGCTGGGTCACTTTCTTGTTTTTATAGAGTAGATTGTGTGTTCTGTGGCAGGGAAGCTGGCACCTGGGTGAGAGACCCAGAACCAGCAGGCTTGTTGTGGTTGGCCAGCTCTACCCGTGTTGTTTGGGGCAGGGCTGGAGAGCTGGCATCCGTAGATTGTGTGTTCTGTGGCAGGGAAGCTGGCACCTGGGTGAGAGACCCAGAACCAGCAGGCTTGTTGTGGTTGGCCAGCTCTACCCGTGTTGTTTGGGGCAGGGCTGGAGAGCTGGCATCTGGGTTTGCTGCAGCCAGGTCTGCCTCAAACCCCCTGCCCCCCCCAGTAGCCTCTAATTATGCCCTATGTTGCCATTGATGTCAATGGCCCATAGGGTATAATGATGGAATAGGGGCACCCTCTTTGGGTGCCCCTGGAATGGGATCCCCTGGCCCAATCTTTTTGGGACTTGGGGGGGTTGGAGGGGAGAGTCCCCTGCAGGTCCCCTGCAAATTTGGGGGCTCTCCCTCAAGCCCCCTCCTCTCCAGGTGGCTTCAAATATACCCTATTTGCCATTGATGTCAATGGCCCATAGGGTATAATAGGGCCGTATATTCGGAAATAGCCGCGCATCTACCGTATATGCGGCTATTCCGAATACGGTATTCAGTAGTATACGGGGATTCCGAATTTTTTTCCCCCGTATACTTCCGAATCCGTGTAAATCCGATTTTTTTTTTTTTGCACATCCCTAATAGAGACTAGACATGGTCCCCAGAGTGTCACTATGGAGGCAATTTTTTTCTCTGCTCCTCAGTTTCGTGAAGGTGTGTCCCAAGTGAGAGGCAAGTCCCAACAACCACAGGGTCTCACAAGGTCAAAGTCCAAGATCCAATAACACAATCCAAAAGCAAAGTCAGAAGGCAGTCCAAGGTCTTAGCCCAGGATCAAGTCACACATTTCAGTGGCAAGGGTCACAAGGCAGTCCAAGAGTCAAGGAACAAGGTTCCAAAAACTAAGCAAGTCAAAGGTCATCAGCAGGATTGCAGACAAGTTGATCCTATATTGGCTCCAGCCTTATTATAGCCTTTTGTAGGATGCTTCCCTTCAGGTAATGCTGGTCCCACATTAAGCTCTTCTCCACAAGGTGAGCAAGCTCCTTCACACAGCTAGTAGGGACAAGCAGAGGGAAGGCCTTGGGCCACCAAGCCCACAATCCTGTGCATGGTCTAAGCCTCAGCCCTTGCCCTTCACATTCTCTGTTCCTGTGGTCCTTCAGGAGGCCATGGTACATCTGTCAGCGGGTTGGTCCATGGTGGAATCTCCTGGGATGAGGGCCCTGCTGGCTAAGGAGTGCGGCCAGTGCTGACTCAGGGTCTTTTTGGGGAAGCCCTGAGAGACAACTCACAGGGATGGTCTGCCAAGGCAGGACTTGGGGACTGGCTGTCCTCCTCTTCTAATGAGGATTTATCTTCCCACACTAAATCAGAGTGGTCTATGACAGCATGGGAGATTGAGGCTTGAGAAGGGAATTTATTGCAGGCTCTGGACAACTGAAAAGCCTCCAAGGGACTGGCAGTTCTGGCTTTCTGTATTTGCTCTGCTGCTTTGTACGCCTGCCCCCAACCTCTTGAGTGGAGTCACTTACATACTGTTTGGATGTTTTGAGTGACTGGCTCTTCCTATTACTGGCATTTGAATGCTTGATATTTGCTGATTTGTCAACACAGATAGCTATATTATTATTCTCAATAAACTTCCTTTCACTTTTCATTCTGTCCAGATTCTCAGAGTTCCTTTCAGGCTGTAATGACACCTTTCCATTTTGTCAAAGATCTCACACTGCCGTGGCAGTGGAAGGAAATTTGGCCCAGACTTCTGTTCCTCCTTTATTGAGTCTGAGCACGGCCAGAGACTCCAGTTTTTGGAATGATCCAAAGGGCTGTCAACCCTTGGCTTTCAGATCATGGCTGGCCCCTGGGGTTGGCAGATCTCTCAGCTTCTGCAGAAAACTGGAAGTGACACCACTGAACCATAAAATCACATTAAATAATAGAGTCACCAAGTTGGAAGGGACCATGCTGGCCATCTAGTCCAACTAGGCTTGCCAATCCCCATGTTCCAGCGGGGGTTTTCCCACTTTCCCAGGCTTCTTCCTGCTCTCAGTCAGCTGGCTGGTGGGGGAAGCCCCGGCCCCACAGCCATCATGTGCCTTTCCACCTTTGGAGGCTTCAGACTCCGCTGGGAAAGGCTTCCTTTTGGGATGGTGTGTCTATGTCTTTAAGACTGAATCGGGGTGGGGGGAGCAGGCAGAAGAACATGGCTGCTCCCAGCAGGGCTGGTGCATGGGAGTAGACCAGGTAGGTGTAGACCACCTGGCCATGGGGATGGAGGGCGGAGGCAGGTGCCCCCTCCCTGTCCCTGCTCATGCTGAGGGAGCTGGCTGGGTAGCCGCCACCTGCATGCTTCTTCCTTCATTTCGATTTGGAACAGAGGAAGAAGCACACCGGCGACCACTTTCCAGCCAGCTAGTCCCTCTGAAGGGGGGTAGTGGGTTGGGCAAGGGGTGGGCTGAGCATTCTCGCTTGGACCGCCCCTCGCCCAGCCCCTCTGCTCTGCCTCTTTAGGGGGACTCAGCTGGCTGGGCAGCAGCTGCCCATGTCCTTCTTCCTCGGTTCTGGATCGCAACGGAGGAAGGAACACACTGGCAGTCGCTTCCCAGCCAGCTCCCTTTAAAGGGGGTGGGAGGGCTGGGCCAAGTGTTCTTGCTCAGCCCATCCTTCGCCCAGCCCACTTCCTCCCCTTCAGAGGGACTCAGCTGGCTGGGAAGCAGCCACCCACATGCTTCTTCCTCCATTTCAAATTGGAACGGAGGAAGAAGCATGCAGGTGGCCGCTTCCCAGCCAGGTCCCTTTGAAGGGGGCAGGAGGGCTGGGTGAAAAGATGGCTGAGCAAGAACGCTCAGCCCGTCCCTCGCCCAGCCATCCCCCCTCCTTCATAGGGAGCTGGTTGGGCCAGCAGAACACGCCAGCACGATGATGTCACTTTAGGTAATGTCATTGTGCCGCATGCGCTTTGCGCGCGCGATTTAACTCCAATGTGGGGGTGGGTTCTGCCTGGGGCGGCAGAATCTTTAGAACCGGGCCTGGGTCCCAGTGGCTGTGGAAGCAGCCCAGACCCTCTGTTGGTTGCACAATCTTTTCAGAGGTTATTTGCATAGGAAAGGTAAATTTACTTTGAAGAAGTTGGAAGTTCAGCAGCTCATGAGTAGAGATGCCAATCCCCTGCTTCAGAGTCATCAGAAATGGGGGGGGGAGGGAAATGTCTGCTGGGCACTTTATTATTCCCTATGGGAATCAATTCTCATAGGGTATAATGGAGAATTGATATGGGGGTATCTGGGGCTCTGGAGGGGCTGGTTTTTGAGGTAGAGACACCAAATATTCAGCTGAGCATCTGATGACTCTCCTCAAACTGCTCTCCAAGTTTCAAAAAGATTGGACCAGGGGGTCCAATTCTATGAGCCCCGAAAGAAGGTGCCCCTATCCTTCATTATTTCTAATGTAGGGAAGGCATTTAAAAGGTGTGCAGTTCCTTTAAATGCGATGGCTAGGACTCCCTTTGGAGTTCAATTGTATTTTTCACAACTTTGCTTTTGGCTCCACCCCCAAAGTCTCCTGGCTCTGCCCCCAAAGTCCCTAGATATTTCTTGAATTGGACTTGGCAACCCAAAGTCTAACCCCTTGCTCAACTCTCTGCCTAACATGTGTTTGTCCAGCTGTTGCCTAAAAACTGCCAGTGAGAGGAAGTTCACTGACCCCCGCCAGTGTGGGGGAAGAAGATAAAGGAGATCGTAAGCCTCTCTGAGACTCTGATTCAGAGAGAAGGACAGGATATAAATCTGCAGTCGTCTTCTTCTTATCTTGGCTTCTGATTCCACTGTTGAACAACTCTTACTTTGATATCCAGCCAGTACCTTCCCGCTCTTAATTTAAGCCCGTCACTGAGAGACCTCTCCTCTTCTGCCAACAGGAATAGCTCCCTGCCCTCCTCTAAGTGACAACCCTTCAAATAGTTCAACTGAGCCATCATGCCCCGCAGCCAAATCATCTTCTCTAAACTGAACATTCCCAAGGCCCTCAGCTTTTCCTCATAGGAACTGGTCTCCAGGACTGAACTCTGTAGGATTCAAAAAACTCTTTTTACTGTGTTTTTGCAAATCTCAGAACATCCCATGACAGCCTTTCCAGTTTTCATTGGAAGTGATGTTGGCACACTGGCATGATGCCAATGCACCAGTCCTTACCCTTTAAGTGGTTGTGTCCTGACGGGTTGCTTGCTGCAGCCTACTAGCCTTGCCTGCCACCCATGGCCCTGAGTCAGTTGGGCCAGTGGCTTCAGGACTAACCCAGGATGGTGCATATTGTACTGTTTTCCCACTCACACATCCCTGTTTGAAGGTTTAAATTGCATTTTCCCATGTTGTAAGCCACTTTGGGTCCCCAGTGATGAGAACAGTGGGGTGAAATAGACAAGGAAATGAGTCATTGCTCACATGGGGTACATTCTTTAAGACAGGTGTGGGACCTAAGCCAGCCACTCCTTCTGGGCCAACAGGGCCAACTATATGCAGAACTCATTCCCACTCTAGAACATTATTGGTTCATTTGAACGAGCAGGGGGATGGTGATTGGTCCAGGGAAGCAGGGATTTGGATCCTGCTTCCCACTGTTTCAGTGTCCCCAAGCTCAGTCCTAAAGGCTTCAGTGAGTCAGGCATGAACTAGCAACCCTGAAGCCTAACATGGCTTCACATACATAACACTGAGGCTGATTCCAAATTTGCAAACCAAGAGTTCACAGGGACTCAGTGTTAGATCTGCATAGGACTTCTAGGGTGATTACAGACCGGCACTTTGGGCCAACTCAGAGACATCCCTGAAATTGACCCAAAAAATCCTTCCACACACAAACATCTGCCGCCTGTCCTTGTTCCATACTCACCCCATCCTCCGGCCTCCACAGTGCAACTCAAAAAGCTACAACTTTTTGAGTCACACACCAGTTGCCTCCTTGGCATCTGGAAGTGGAAGAGCGCAAGCCAGGCACCTTGGCGGTGTGAAACCGCCAAGCCACCCCAAGTCACATAAGCATGACTACTGAAAATATATGGGGAAGCTGAGTTATGGGAATGGTGTACAACAGCCATCTGAACATGCCCATGCCACCCCATGGGTGGGATGGGGATGGCTTGTGGGGGAGCATGTGGAGGCTTCAGGTTGGCCAATTTGGGGCACTTCCTATCCGCCCCAAAATGCCGGTCTGTTATCACCCCTATGCTCCCAGTTTGCAAGCCACAGACTGCAGTGAGCCAGCATTATGTCTGTTATGTACCTGAAACTGCAAAAAAAATGCTGACGTATTTATAGCTGTTCCTCTACATTGTTAGCTATGACTTTAGAACAAATGGCCATTTCTGCTCAGTCAATCAAAATGCCCACTGCATTTATCCGCTGTAATAATTTCCTTCACTAGTAAAGGCATGCAACTCCAAGTGGATTAAAGTTCCTTTGAATGTCTTTTATGGGGATATGTCTTCAAAGGCTAACTGAGAATAGAAATAACATTTGCAGATAAGACAGGCAAATTGGAGAAAATGGACAGAATCATGAAAACAGACAATGGGAACAGACACTTGGCATTCTTAGGAGAGGAGAGAGCTGTAGTAAATGAAATTGTCTGAAATAACTCTGAACAGTTCATAAATTGAGCACAGCAGATGAAAGAATTCAGCGTGTGACTTTTTTCAAGTTGTACATTCAATGAGAAGCAAAGATGCAGTTACCTGGGAGGACATTAGGCATATGATCTCCCTGCCATAATAGTATAAGCTACAATGGCACCTCAGAGTCCTACCATCTTATTCTGTGAGGACCAGGCCATATAGCAGCAATATAGACTGTTCTACAGTTGCCAACTCCAAGCTGGGAAATTCCCAGAGACTTGGAGGTGGATTTTTGTAGAGGGCAGGTTCTAGGGAGGGAAAGGACCTCCACAAAGTATAATGCCATAGAGCCCACCCTCCAAAGCAGTCATTTTTTCCAAGGGAACTAATCAGTTGTAACTCTGGGAGATCTTCAGGCCTCACCTCGAGACGGGTCCATTTCCCTTAGGAAAGCTCCTGGTAACAGCAAGACTACCTGATATTCAGCCTCTCTCCTTGCCTCCTAAGGCAGCAATTGCTGTCCCACACCGGAGTTTAAAGGGGTATCAGCTTCCTGTCTCTGTTCTGCTCTCCTGCACAAAAACAAACCCTCAGCCACCCCTCTCAATCATATTTCCAGAGAAGCCCTCAATCCATCAAGACAAAATAAAAGAAAGAAGGAAGCCTGCCCCACTCCCTTCCTACTACTATAGGGGCTGCTTGTGTGGGAGTAGGGTTGCCAATCCCCAGGTGGGAGCAGGGGATCCCCCGGTTTGGAGGCCCTCCCCCCGCTTCAGGGTCATCAGAAAGCGGGGGGAGGGGAGGGAAATGTCTGCTGGGAACTCTATTATTCCTTATGGAGATTTATTCCCATAGAAAATCATGGAGAATTGATCTGCGGGTATCTGGGGCTCTGGGGGGGGGGCTGTTCTTTGGGGTAGAGGCACCAAATTTTCAGTATAGTATCTAGTGCCTCTCCCCAAAATACCCCCCAAGTTTCAAAAAGATTGGTCTAGGGGGTCCAATTCTATGAGCCCCAAAAGAAGGTGCCCCTATTCTTCATTATTTCCTATGGAAGGAAGGAATGGAAAAGGTGTACCGTCCCTTTAAATGTGATGGCCAGAACTCCCTTTGGAGTTCAATTATGCTTGTCACAGCCTTGATCTTGGCGCCACCCCTAATGTCTCCTGGCTCCACCCCGAAAGTCTCCTGGCTCCACCCCGAAAGTCTCCTGGCTCCACCCCCAAAGTCCCCAGATATTTCTTGAATTGGACTTGGCAACCCTATGTGGGAGACAAGAGGTGATATGCAATTGGAGCTCTCTGTTGCATAACAAACAACTCCTCATGAGATCTGGTCAGCCATTTTAGATTGCCTAAGCAATTACACCATGGCAAATAGAACAAAAAAAGCAATTAGATAACATTGGGTGCCTAGGCAATCCAAAATGGCTGCAGAGATCTTGTGAGATACTCCTGTGAGATTCCAGTGATAATTTACTGCACTGTGAAACAGAAAAAAAGGTCAGTGGTAGAAGAGTGGTTAAACAGATATGAGGCAAAGATTGGGGGAAGCAGCACCACTACAAGTTTGGTGTAGTGGTTAAACACAGAGATTCTTATCTAGGAGAACCAGGTTTGATTCCCCACTTCTCCACCTGCACCTGCTGATGTGACCTTGGGTTAGCCACAAGTTGTCTCAGAGCTGTTCTGCTCAAGAGCAGTTATGGGAGAGCTCTCTCAGTCCCAGCTACTTCACAGGGTGTCTGTTTGCCAGTTTGGTGTAGCGGTTAAGTGTGCAGACTCTTATCTGGGAGAACTGGATTTGATTCCCCACTTCTCCACTTGAAGCTGCTGGAATGGCCTTGGGTCAGCCATAGCTCTTGTAGGAGTTGTCCTTGAACGAGCAGCTTCTGAGAGAGCCTCTCAGCCTCACCTACCTCACAGGGGCCATTTTCCCACTTACCTTACCCCGGAGCGACGTCCCTCTTCACCGCACTGCGTCTGCGCGGATTTCGCACAAACTGCTGCGCAGCACCAGGAAGAGCCGCGTAGTCCCGGGGCTTTTGCGTCGCAAATGTAAACCTGCTTTTTGGCGGTTTACATTTGCGACGCAAAAGCCCTGGGACTATGCGGCTCTTCCTGGTGCTGCGCAGCAGTTTGTGCGAAATCCGCGCAGACGCAGCGCGGTGAAGAGGGACGTCGCTCTGGGGTAAGGTAAGTGGGAAAACGGCCACAGTGTTTGTTGTGGGGAAGGAAGATAAAGGAGATTGTGAGCCGCTCTGAGTGGAGGGCAGAATATAAATCCAATGTCTTCTTCTTCTTGTATGTGGGGGGAGGTAAAGAAGATTGTAAACTGTTCTGAGACTGAGATTCAGAATGTAGAGTGGGGTATAAATCCAATATCTTCTTCTTCTTCTACCCTGGTTGCATTTTCAAGGAAGAGAATTTTGATGCTAAAATAGCTGCAGTGTCCCCAGGTTGCCCCGGGGATGCCATATTGTCTAGTTGTGCTCTGAGCTACTTTACAGGATTGTTGCATGGAACACTGAGGTCATGTAAATGGAAAGTGCTCTATGTAGGTTTACCTGATTTGTTTACAAAAAACCTGAATAGGCTTTGTTTTTTCCTCACATCTGTCATATGTCTGCCTCTTTGCAGCTACAAAAACATGCATACTTTTACCTAAACACCTGATAGCCTAGTAAAAAGGTATCACTCTTTTTAAAAAAAAAAAATTGCTGGGATTCGTACAGCAACAGCTGTCTGTTCTCATTTTCTCAGCGCTGATCAGGTTACTAAATACCTGGCAGGTATGTACTTCTTTTTTTCTTTGCCCCGACAGCCACTCATTTGCATGGACACTTGTAGCTGGGTGTCTAGGGCCTCCTTAGGAAGATATCCTATTTAGCTCATTTGCTTTGTGTGGTGCGCAGCGCAAAAGGTGCCAATTAGAAGACAGCAGGAGGCTAAGAAGACACTGTCTGTCAACCTAGTCGGGAGAGAGAATTGGTTATTAATTATTAAGCATTCTCCGCAGCGAGGGCTGGAAATGAATCCTCCACAAAACACCTGTGACTTAATGAAGATGGCTAAAGAGGTAAATTGGAAAAGGGGGGATAATGTCCTTCAACATGGAAACACGCACACATATGCTCACATCTTCCTTTCTGGCCTGAAACAGGGACAAGAAATGCGGATCAGTCTGTGAAAAACTAAATTTTTATGGCACAACCACAATGCGATCCCTTTAAATGTGATGGCCCTTTGGAGTTCAATCGTGCTTGTCACAACCTTGCTCCTGGCTCCACCCCCAAAGTCCCCAGATATTTCTTGAATTGGATTTGGCAATCCTAAACTGAGATGTTAGGATTAAGTTTCTCATTTTGTCTACAATTGTGATATTGTGGGTGTTATGCTCCAGGCATTTATCTTGGATCCCTAAAGCTGCATCTCATTTTAACTTTGTTTTCCAGAAAACCTAAGAGGTATGACAGAGAACTACGAAGGCAAGAGGAGATTTAGCTGAACACTCAAAGGACCATAGAGGATAACAGGTCATCCCACAGTGCAAACACACCTGCAGAACCAGTGAAGGAAAAAATGAGTGTTTTTAGAAGCAGGCTGTGGGGGAGAGGAACACATGGAAATGCTCCGCTTCCAAATTCCAGTTTTACAGTGGAGTTTTTTCCTTGTAAATTATTATTATTATCATCATATGGCAGTGTGTGTAGCCAGGAGATCCTAAGATTGTCTGGCAACCAGAAGTTCTAGCTCTACCATGAGGTGGTGAGCTAGACTTGTAATCTTGCAAATGGGATGGAATTAACATAATTGCTGAAGTATTACCTTTTGTAAAAACACTACAGAGGTCAAATAATCTTCCCTACATTCAGATATGGGAACTCTTGTATACCCTATGATGGGAATTCTTTGCATGGGGCCCAGAATTAGAGCTTACTTATTCCTAGGTTTACCAATTCCCTGGTCCCAGCAGGGGATCTCCTGGTTTTGCAGGCTCCTCCCCATCACCTGACAGCTGGCCAGCAGGGGGAAGCCCCATTCCAACAGCCACCATGTGCCTTCGCACCTCAGAAGGCTTACAACAAGTTTGGAAACTCCTTGTGTTTTAGAAGGGGTATGTGCCTTTAACTCTCAGCTAGAGGAAGCTGTATGGGGGTGGGGCTAGCAGGCAGAGTGATCTGGGTCTTCCTGGTGAGTCTGCGAAGCTGTGAGAAAAGAAGTAGCCTAGTCCTTCTGTTTGTTCTGCATTCATTTCAGAAGTTGTCTGCACAGTAAAATGATAGTAAAGAGTAAACTAGAACCTTTCATTTCCCAGTGTTAGTCTGAAGAACTTGGGTGAATTACAGCAGATGGTTACATTTAACAACTCTCATGAGTAAATTGCCCCAGTGAGATCACAAAAGTCTGGGCTTGCAAAACTGTGTTTGTCTGCTCTGTGTGTGTGTGTGTGAATAATCAGTTTCATTTAGTGGAAGTGCAGCAAGCTGCTGGGGGCAAGGAAATGACAACTGTATTCAGAGGAACTGCACTGATGTATTTTTATTTATTTATTTAAGGGAGTGCAAAAGTCTCCTGGTTCCACTCCCAAAGTCCCCAGATGTTTTTTGAGTTGGACTTGGCAACCCTAGTTATTCGAGTTCTGCCCTCTCTGCAAAATAATATAAACAGGTTACCTCAGACAGCTTTACATGTTTTTTAAAAGGTGCGCTTCAATAAGTGTCAATGAATGCAACAACATGTGTATCATTAGGGCTTTTTTTGAGCAGGAAAGCACAGGAATACAGTTCCAGCAGGCTTGGAATCAGGGGATGTGGTCTAATATGCATATAAGTCCCTACAAGGCTTTTTCTACAAAAAGCACTGGGGGATGTCAGCAGGTGTGGCCTAATATGCAAATGAGTTCCTGCTGTAAAAGCCCTGTGTATCATACAGGTGTAGATAAGCAAGTAGTTTTTCCTTATACAGCATACTTTTGGCTTACAGCCCAAATCTATGTATAATTATTCTAGAATGCTGTAATGATTTAAAGTATCAAATGAAGGCTCTTTTTATTTTCCTTTTCCGAACCCCACAAACATCATTTATCTAGCTATCATCTATCTAGCTATCTTTGCATTCTTAAAATAAATGACTTTATAATGACCAATATGACAGCTAATCAAGGACTTAAAATATGACTCTGAACTTTACAAACAACCATATGTGCCAGGTTAGCATGCAGAATACATTCTTCATGGTTGAAAACAGAAGATTTTTTTATGGAAACTGCAATTCATTCTTAACTATGCTGCTGCAAACATACTGCTCTAATACGAATGGCAAAAAAAGTTATAAAATTGGCAGGATAGAAAACACGACTGCAGTAACTGTGTATTAACAGACAATAAAGCACACATCATTTATAGAAAATCCAGCTGGTTATAAATTTGCAGATTTACTGCCATTTTATAGCATCTATAATGAATACAAAGCTGTGATTTTGCACTCAAATTATGCATGTAAGAAGCCTTTCAGAGAACTGTTTACTGTTTTCATTAACACTGGGCACGCATCCTCCCTCACTATCGCTTAGATATTACATGGGGAATAGTTTGGGGACTCTCACATACTTCCTAGTTCTTTATAATCCCTCCATCAGTTAACAGATGTTCATGGCAGCTAAATCATATCTGTAGTAACAGCTGCTCTGTTTTTCAGTCCAATGTCCAAATTACAAAGCTAAATGAGGTGTGGAAGAAGACATGGCATCTTAAGGGATCCCCTTCTTTCTTTTTGGAATGGCTTAAAGAGAAGGAGCAGCAATTGACCTCTGTTTTACCTCCTCAGATTTTTTCCAGATAGCTTTATATCTGTGACCATCAGCTATGCAGGGCATAGTAAGGTCGATCTAGTTCCTGCTTAGACACCACTGGAGAGGAAATTGGAGTTAGATGATTCAAGTGAATGGAAACAGGGATAGCGGAGAGGAATAAGAAAGATTTCAGAGGGCTTTTATAGATTGGTATGTTCAAACTCCTTTTGTTTGGCTCATGTTTTACCCCCTGATCAGGAGCAACAAGCCAATCAATCATTGAGCTATTCAGGTGAGTCTGAATGAATTCACATCTGTCTGTTTGCATGATTACAGTGCTTTCTTGCATGATTAGATGGCTTTCTCACAACAGCTAGTTCATCTCATCTGCCACCGCCTCAAATTTTTAAAAGCCGCTAGTTTAAAAAGTGACAAAATAACTTCGAGATTTTTTAGTTGAGACTCGCTACTTAGTGTCTCTGTGTATCTCTGATGTTTGCCTATGAACCCAGCTAACCTTGTAATCAGTTCTTCTGATCATTTCTCAAACGGATGCTGCCAACTGTGCAGATGCAAAAAGCAAGACATGCAGTCTAGCTGATGTTGCTTATTTAAAGGACAATGCCAACTTTGCAGGAACAAAAGAATTCCATTATTTGGACAAGTTATTCAGTTTACTAATCCAGATGACCAAGACCCTGGGGAATACTGCCTCTTCTCCTGTAACTAATTTGATTTCATCTTTGGACCAGGCAAAATCAGACACAAGTTCCAGTGATCAAGTGGCTACTGTATAGATGTTCAGCACAGTGCTATTCTTGAGATGAACTTCATGAGCAAATATCAAGATTATTTATCAGTCATTCACATCATAGCTATTGAAGAGTCTAAACAAGCTGCATTCTCCAGGGAAACATGTTTGCTATGAATTTCTCAGCATGGTTGGTTACAGTTTGTCAATTTTTGCTTCTCTCTTGGCAGGATCAATCAGGCAGTCTTGAAGGAGACAGATTATCTAGACCCATTTCAATCCAGATTTAGACCTGGATATCGGATTGAAATAATCTTGGTTGCCCTGAGACTGTCTTTCACTGGGAATGTGACAGGTGATTCCGATTTGATTCTCCTGAATCTTTAAGAAGAATTTGATACCGTTAACCATGGCATCCTTCTGGAGAGCTGACTGGACTGGAAGCTGGGAGCACTCTGCTTTGGTGGTTCCAATTTTATTTGGCTGACTGATTCCAATAGATAATGCTAAGGGAATGCTGCTTGGTTCCATGATACACTATGGGGGTCCCACATAGTGTACCTCCCCCCCCCCATTCTATTTAACATCTCCAAGAAACCTCTGTCCAAGGATTTGGAGTGAGGTACCACCAAGATGCAGGTGACACCCAGCTCTATTTCACCTTCCAGCTGAGCCAAATGAGTCTGTAGAACTCCTGAACAGGTGTGTGGTTGAGATGAAGGCCAATAAACTGAATCTCAGTCCAGACAAGGTTGAAGTGCTATTGGTCAATGACAAGGGCACTTGAAAACCAAGGAGTCAGCCTGTCATGGAGGGGACTGCACGCCTCTTGAAGGAGCAGGTTCATTGTTTGGGGATGCTGTTGGATCCTGGCCTATGACTGGCAGGTCAGGTCTCTTCCATGTCATGTGGTGCTTTTTGTCAGCTTCAGATGATAATGCTAGCTATGGCCCTTCCACAAAAGGGGTCATCTGGCCACAGTGATCCATGATGCAATCACATAAATTCATTGGGTGACCTCAAACCAGTCATTCTCTTAGCTTAACCCACTTCACTGGGATGAAATGAGTGTAATGATGGAACTAGGTATACCACCCTAAGCCTCTTGAGGGGGATAAAAATATTTTGATTGATAAAATGAGAGCCAGTTTGGTGTACTGGTTAAGTGAGTGGACTCTTATCTGGGAGAACTGAGTTTAATTCCCCACTCATCCACTTGCAGCTGCTGGAACGGCCTTGGGTCAGCCTTAGCTCTTGCAGGAGTTGTCCTTGAAAGGGCAGCTGCTGCTCAGCCCCACCCACCTCACAGAGTGTCTGTTGTAGGGGGGGAGGTAAAGGAGATTGTGATGGCTCTGAGACTCTGAGTATAGGGTGGGATATAAATCCAATACCATCTTCTTTGTCTATCCTACAGCAAGTACATTTCAAATCCATCTAAGAACATAAAAGAAACTATGTTGGATCAGGCCTATAGACCATCCAGTCCAATACTCTGTCACACAGTAACCAAAAAAACAGTTGCCATCAGGAGGTCCATCAGTGGGGCCAGGACACTAGAAGCCCTCCCACTGTTGCTCCCCCCAAGCACCAAGAATACAGAGCATCACTTGCGCCAGATAGAGAGTTCCATCTATATCTTGTGGCTAATCTAGGGTTACCAACAGGCATGGTGGAAATATTATGGTACTTCCATACGTGGAAATGGGCATTGAAGCTTTTCATAGCATGGAGATCAATAACATCCCCTTAAGCTGCTTCTTCAGGCAGTTGGCAACCACAATCGCATTATTCATCAGTGATTATATAGGACTTTCTAAGGCCAATGAAGGAAATCAATGGAGCTTAAAAATGGAGTTAAATGTTCATCACACATTTCCTAACAAAAGCATTAGTAAGATCTCTCCAGCTCACCTTGTTCCTTTTGACATTAGCTCTACAGATGTATTGCAAATCAATTTTAGCAGGTTTTCATGTATCTTGGCAGGAGTGCCTTTGAAACAAACCTAGCAAACACGAATTGACAAGCTTTATATCTCAACACATTCAGCCTATTTTCTCAAATACTTAATGTTTTCTCTCACTTCCCTCTAATTAGGCTCACAATTAGGGTTAGTGACTAATCCAGCTATAATAAATATCATAAAACTTGCACTGCTAAAGAGACATCTGTAATCTGATTTTTATTCATATAAATCCTAGGGTGTTAAGCTTTATCGCCTTGCTCCCATAAGAAATCATACAATGGCCTATTTGGATGGCCTGTTTTATGTCCTGGAAATAGTCAATAGTTTATACAATGAAAATGACTTCCCAGATGATTTCCTGCTTTTGTTATACAGCAAAGGTCACCATGACATCTGTAGGGATCCTCGACTGACTGTCTGCTCATTGTTGTCAGCTATAGGCTAGATGAGAGGTATAGATCCTATGGCTGTAGAGCAGGGGTGGCCAACGGTAGCTCTCCAGATGTTTTTTTGCCTACAACTCCCATCAGCCCCACCCAGCATGGCCAATGGCTGGGGCTGATGGGAGTTGTAGGCAAAAAACATCTGGAGAGCTACCGTTGGCCACCCCTGCTCTAGAGCCAAATGTGCCTCAGTTCAGAACCAAATGTGACTCTTAAAAAAAAAAAAAAGACAGTTTTTAAGTTAAGGCCCCATGGCACAGAGTGGTAAAACTGCAGTACTGCAGTCCAAGCTCTCTGCTCATGACCTGAGTTCGATTCCGGCGAAAACTGGGTTGATGTAGCTGGCTCAAGGTTGACCCAGCCTTCTATCCTTCTGAGGTTGGGGTATAAATCCAATCTTCTCCTCCTCCTCCTCCCTCCCTCCCTTCCTTGTGGGGCTGAAAAGAATGGCAATTCTGGGATTTCCTAACAAACAATGTAAAAGTTGCTCATTGATGTTTCTTTACTGGTAGGCCCAAATGATCACATTTTGTTTGAATTGTTATGGTTGCCAGTTCTGGGCTGGGAAATTCCTAGAAATTTAGGGACAGACTCTGAGGAGGGCAGAGTTGGGGAAGGAAAACGACCTCAGCAGGTGCAGTGCCATCAAGTCCCCCCTCCAAAGCAGTCGTTTTCTTCAGTGGAATTGATCTCTGTCATCTGGAGATCAGCTGTAATTCCAGAAGAACCTCACCTAGAGACTGGCAATCCTGATGAATTGTATTTGTATATAAGAAATCTATGCACTGAATACCAGAAAGGGCACCTGCAACCCACTGATGTGTTTTAAAGCAGCCTTTTCCCTAATCTGAAAATTTCATTTGTCAAATAGAGCCTACTGTGTCACAAATTTAGAAGATGTTAAAAAACATCATAGATAAGGTGAACCATTGTTGTGGAGCCAGTCTCTGTCTGGGGTACTGCTTTGAGAATTGAAAGCTCCATCTCCTGTGGCAGCCATTTTGTGGTTGCACCCACCACCCTGTATCAGAATTAGGGTTGCCAAGTCTTACCTTGGCTCTGATGGGGGATGAGTCTCTCATGCACAAAGTGCTTAGGGTTTGATGATGTCACCCAGAAGTGACATAATTGTGCTGGGCACATCACACCAGGGACACTCTAGCATTTGTGGTAAAAACTCTGTGGTACCACAGAGTTTTAACCCGAATGCTAGCACGTCCCTGGTGTGATGTGCCCAGTGTGATGATGTCACTTCTAGGTGATGTCATCACACCGGACACTGCATGATCAAGGAGCTCTTTGGGGTTGGGGATCCCCCTGTCGCCCACTCCATGCTGGCAGGTTGCGGGCCTCCAAATCAGGGGCAATCCACTCCCAGCAGGAGCTTGGCAGCCCTAATCAGAATTCCAAAGGTATCCATGTGCTCAAAAATGTTGGGGACCCCTGGGAGAGACCATGTGAGGCTTGTGTTTGTGTTTCTGCTGATGTCTTCTTGTAGTGCATGAGTGAAAGTGGATTTCAGAAGAATATTTGGGTTGCTTCTGTGAAGATCCCAGCCGAAGTTAATTAGCCTCAAAGGGACAACATGTGCAACCTCGCAGCAGGCCAAGGAGAGAAGAAGCTACCGGATGCTCAAAGCATTTCTTGCACAGGATAGAAGCTGTGAGGAACTGCAAAAAGAAGCTACAAAGGAAAGCTTCCCACAGAGGTTGCTGTAAAGGAGAGAGGTTACTGGAGCTGCTGTTCTGGGACTAAATGTGAGAGCTGGCAGGAACAGGGCAGAGCAAGTATAATATAGTGAGTTCAACACAGAAGAGACAAGGTTACCATAATCATAGCTCACTTTATTCAGTACAGCATGGTGACGGCTGAACTTTAGACTGGGTAAACTTGGCCAACGGGGCCAACTATATACAGTCCTGGGTTCCGGCGCTAGGATGTCATTGGATTGTTTGAACCAGTAGGGGGCTTCTGGTTGGACCAGGGCAGCAGCAATTTGGATCCTACTGTCTATTGTTCTAGAGTCCCCAAGCTCAGTCCTTTGGGCTCCAATGAGCCAAACAGGAACACTGGTAAAGCACATTCTCATGAGTCCACATACACAACATCGAGAGATTGAGATAAGTAGGTGCTGTTTAGGGTTGCCAGCTCTGGCTTGGGGAATTCCTGGAGATTTGGGAGTGGAGGCTGGGGATCGTGGAAGGAGCTCAGCGGGAATATGATCCTAAACAGTTCGCCCTCCAAAGCTGCCACTTTCTCCAGGGGAACTGGTCTCTGTAAGTCTGGAGTTGTAATTTCAAGCAATCTCCAGGCCACACCTGGATGACACCACCAACCCTAGTGCTGATAGGTTTGATTTAGTGCTTACTTGTTCTCCAAAGGGGCAGCTACCTGTTATTGCCTTCTAAGGTTTTTTCCTCTGATTGCAAGACAGCACTTGTTGAGTTTAGGGGAAGATGCAGGGGTCCCAGCTCTCTGCTCCAGGACAAATGTCCAGGGATGACACTCTGTCACCCGTGTTCCCTCTAAGCTGAGTTAGCGTGAGCTAGCTCACAGATTTTTAGCCTCCAGCTCACACATTTTTGTCTTAGCTCAGGAAGGATGACCCCAGAGTACAATAATTTATGCATTAGCTCACAACTTTAAATGTCAGTAACTCATAACTTTAATGACTCCACAACAAGGAATCACCCTCAAGGGGAAGCAACCTTGCTCATACCTTCAAGTTAACAACACAGAAAAACAGGAATATATGCAATAGTCTAGTATTTCAGGAAACAGCCGAGTACCAAGAACAATAGCCAGCTATTCAGCACTTTGAACAACAGACAATACACATAGTACATCATCCCTTCTAATAGCCGAACACTACAGCTGCCCAAACTCTAGGATTGCCAGCAACCTGGGGAAAACATGCCCTGCCCCTTTAAAAGAGGCTTACTAGGATGTTAATAACTTTGTGATGTTATTTACCTTTATGCCATAGAAATCTTCCACTGTCTATTTACACATGTGAAGCCTCTATTAAGAGGACAGGACTTCCCTCCCCCCTCACTCCAGGTTTTTGGCAACACTACCAGAATACTCCCGGCTGTTCCTACAGCTCCTAAAGACTGTGACATGACAGTGCCTTCCTAAACTGAGTTACAGCCTTCGAAGACGTAAACTCACTGGACAGATTTAGAAGGATGTAGGGGATTCAATTGATTTATTAGGCAGGTATAACTCATCTTAGGACAGCAATGTAAGGCTCCCTTCCTATAAGATTTACACTGGAGTAAGCCATAGTGATTACAATGGGGCTTACTTGCAAATAAGCGTGCATTGGATCAGGCTGAATGGTAATCGTGAAGTGAGCATCTCTTGTCCAAGAAATACTTTTTCTCCCTGAGCCGCTTCCCTCCCATTTCCTTCCCTTTTCAATGTCAAACTCAGTCAGTTGCTTTCTTTTTATAACTCTGAGCAGCCCTTGTGATAAACAGATGGAGATTTGCAAACAGTCTTGATGGCTCCTGTATTTTTCATCCTATTGAAATGTTTTTGCAGCATTACACCAACATATGGCAAAGTCACTTTTTATCAAACGAAGAGGGCGGAAGAACAAAGATCCTTCCTCTTCTGCCATTAAAATTAGGATGAAAAATACTGTTGTGTATTAAATCAGACTCCTTTACAGAAGAAGAATTTGTCTTGGACTCACTCTAATTTTTATTTTTAATTTTTCCCAGGATAATTAAATAAAAGTAAACATGTAGAATCATAGAGTTGGAAGGTACCTTTAGGGTCATCTAGTCCAACCCCTGCACAATGCAGGAAACTCACACACATCTCCCCCTAAATTCACAGGATCTTCATTGCTATCAGATGGCCATCTAGCCTCTGTTTAAAAACCTCCAAGGAAGGAAAGCCCACCACCTCCTGAGGAAGCCTGTTCCACTGAGGAATCGCTCTAACTGTCAGGAAGTTCTTCCTAATGTTGAGCCAGAAACTCTTTTGATTTAATTTCAACCCATTGGTTCTGGTCCTACTTCTGGGGTCACAGAAAACAATTCCACACCATCCTCTAGATGACAGCCCTTCAAGTACTTTAAGATGGTGATCATATCACCTCTCAGCTGCCTCCTCTCCAGGCTAAGCATCCCCAGCACCTTCAACCTTTCCTCATAGGACTTGGTCTCCAAACCCCTCACCATTTTCGTCACCCTCCTCTGGACCCGTTCCAGCTTGTCTATATCCTTCTTAAAATGTGGTGCCCAAAACTGAACACAATACTCCAGGTGAGGTCTTATCAGAGCAGAGTAAAGCGATACCATCATATCACGTGATTTGGACACTATACATCTGTTGATACAGCCCAAAATTGCATTTGCCTTTTTAGCCACCGCATCACACTGTTGACTCATGTTCAGCGTATGATCCATTAAGACCCCTAGATCCTTTTGGCACATTCTACTGCTAAGACAAGTCTCCCCCATTCTATAACCATGCACTGGATTTTTCCTACCTAAATGCATTACTTTACATTTATCCCTGTTAAAATTCATTTTATTGGTTTTAATCCAGTTTTCCAGCCTGTCAAGGTCTTACCAGAGCATAGTAAAGCGATATCATCACATCACGTGATTTGGACACTATACTTCTGTTGATACAGCCCAAAATTGCATTTGCCACTTTAGCCACCACATCACACTGTTGACTCATGTTCAACATATGATCCACTAAGACCCCTAGATCCTTTTCGCACATACTACTGCTAATGTAGTTAACTGTCCTCATACCCCCAAGGTCACTGTACTGAAACACATTTATTTATTTCCTTATATTTTGTTTTTCTCCCTCATGGGTACCTGAAGCAGATCTCCCTAATGAGAACCCTTCTCTCCTTTCTCCTCACAACAAGCCCATGAAGTAAGTGAGGCTGAGAGACTGAAGCAGGCCCAAGATCACATGGCAAGCTTCCATAGGAGAGTGGAGATTCAAACCTGGCCTTCCCAAGTCCTAGTCTCACACTCTAGCCACCACAACTGTGCTGACTTCTTCTGACTCTACAGTACAATCCTGAGAACACTTTCTGACTCTTCTTCAGGGTTTCACAGGTTTCCTAAGTCCAGCTGTAACACTGGACAACACCAGCTTGGACATTTTATGCACAGCCTCCACATTTGTGATCTTACGTTTGAATGGATACTTAAGAAAATGGTTGTAAATCACTGGGTAAAATCACAAAAAAGAACATTCTTAAAATGAAATGTCTGCTGTCAGGATAAAAACCAAATTGCTGAGCCCAACATGTTGTGCACCTCCAAATATCTCCTCCAGAGCAAACAGTGCATGCTGCAACAGGATTGTGACCAGGGCACTGTGAGAAGAAACTCACAACCCCATGTCTGGAAAAGGCACAGCTTCTTGCTTCTGAACAGTCAGAGGTGAAAACCTGATTTCATCACAGATTTTAGCATGGTCATTCACAACATCAATTACTTCAGATAATGTGATTGTTTGAGGGGGAAACAACATAATGAATTAATGGAACATCAGTTGTGCAGACTTATTATTTTATTGTTGGTTAAGTAATAGTGGTATGATTGATAGATGCATTAGGAGGAAATATTTCTGTTAATTTAGAGCAAATGCCTTTCAGAAATGACATAACCATCATGCTTGCGGCCATCAGAGGAAAGTAATTGTTCTTCTGTGCTTCATTTTTTGTGCCATGCTACGGCACCTTCATGGCCAAAGGCACTCATCATGTCAGGCATCAATTACCTTGGTTGGTGACCTCACTTTTCATGCTAACACATAACCTTTCTTTCTTGGAGAACTGTGCTGACCCTTGACAGAAACAAGCGGTGCATTTGTCTAAGCCTAGAACAGAGTAGGGAAGAGGTGAGAAATGGGGCTTGTGGCAGCCTCCTGCTGGAAATGCATTGTGCTTGGCCCCTTTAGAGCTCCAGGTATGAGATGGACATCTTGCGGAAAGACTGCTTGAACATCTCAGCTGTTGGTTACTGGGCACACTCTCAACAAAGAAGGGCAGGTTTTCTTCATAATCCAATGTTGCGCCAGAAACAGAGGCCCTGACTTCATTCACACAGAGCAAACTTCTGTCTTTCACACACCCCTGTGTGAAGGAATATTCAAATTCCTAGAGCATTGTGTTATCAGTTCCTGTTTTGCAGGGCTTTTTTTTTTGTAGAGAAAGCCCAGCAGGAACTCATTTGCATATTAGGCCACATCCCCTGGTGTCACCATTGTTTCACACAGAGCTTTCTTTGTAGAAAAAGCTCAACAGGAACTCATCTGTGTATTAGGCCACACTCCCTAATGTCACCATTGTTTCACACAGGGCTTTTTGTTTTGAAGCAGGAAGTTACATAAGGATCCTCTAGGAATTTCCAAACGCCAGGGCTTTTTTTTGTAGGAGGAACTCCTTTGCATATTAGGTCACACAACCCTGGTGTAGCCAATTCTCCTGGAGCTTATGGTAGGCCCTGAACTAAGAGCCCTGTAAGTTCTTGGAGGATTGACTACATCAGGGGTGTGTAGTGTAATATGCAAAGAAGTTCCTGCTACAAAAAAAGCTCTGCCAAACGCTATGGTTTTTATCACAAAGATTTGAAAATTTGCAGAGCATCATGACATCACTTCCTGTTCTGAATCAGGAAATGATGTCCCAGCTGTCAATCAACACCCCCCATAAGTACAGGTTTTGGCACTGCCAAGCGCCAGATATTGAAGCAGAGTTTCAGAATAAAGATCATGTAGCCAAAGGCCCATCCTAGTTTAAACTGTCCAGGAGAATACCCTATGTCAGTAAGACCTGAGGTTATGAAGCAACCCTTTGCTTGGATATGATATTCTAAAGTCTCCTTCTCCTTCCAGCAAGCAAGTTGGAACACAAAGATATTGACAAATGAAAAGGCATTCATCTGAGGCATTTAAGTTAGCCTTGTGCATAACCTTTCTCATCACCCCGTCTGAGCTGGTGAGCGAGGCAGGAGGGAGCCCACCCCCCACCCCAGATGTTCTAACATATCATGAATAATGCAAAAACCAGAATGTAGGAATCCTGATTTCATCATCTAATTACATCTGTCTGTCCTTCTTCATAAGCAAAATAGGCAGGTCTCTGCCCTAAGAAGCAGTTGTGGCAAAAAAATGGAGAGACAAGGTAATGTTAATTGGGATTAATTTGAGAAAATGCTGTAAAACTCTATATACTTAAACATCATCAAGCTCAAAGCAAAAGGGTGTGCTTGATTGAAGATTTCCTAGCATCCACGAAAGTGAAGCACTGTGAAATTCAGTGTGGTATCCCAGCAGAGCCTGGCTATAATCAACTCATGTTCTGATCACCACTTGCAATCAGGAAGCTGATTTCTTTTAACATCTCAATGGATCCCAGCCTCACTGGATCTCAGCAAGACATTGGAAGGGTGGGGGGCAGAACCTGAATGTCTGCAAATCTCCGATCAACTAAGAGTCTGCTTCTGTCCCACTCTCAAACTATGCAAGGCAGCAACATTGAGAGAATCTCAGAGCATAGAGCTCCTGACCTGGATACTTTTCTTTTCCACCTTCCGGACCTTTTGCTGTCTCTGGAAGGACAGAACAATCAATCTGGAAGGTGGCTTCTGTTTGGACAGCTATTTGAGCCCTCCAGGCTGAGCCAAACCATTACAGAGATCAGCTCACCTCTTTTCTGAGATAGCCAAAATAGTGTTTTTGACTGTCACATGTGTGAAATCTGCATCATCCCCAACTAAAATGTTGGAAGTGAATCAAAGAAGCCAAGCTGTTTCTTTGACTCTGTCATGAACCTTACTGTCAAGCCATGGGCCAGGAATCACCTCTGAGCCCAACCAAATCCACAGGGCTGTTGTGAGGTGGTTAGTGAGAGATAGATATTGGCCCAAGGTCACCCGGTGAACTTCATGGCTTAAATTTAAACCCAAGTCAACCCAGTCTGTTTTGTCGCTGCACTTCATAGCGATGATGTTGGTAGCAATCGCATCCTTATGTTCCTTGACAGAAAGATTGGACATAGATCTTATAAATGAAGCTGTAAACTGAAGAATTCTCCAAGGTCTACAACAAGTGCTTCAGTCTTCAGTGCTGGGCCACATCAGCCCGAATGAAATATTCCAGCACTGTCCCTTTAATCACAAAGCAGCATGAGTTCCTTCTCTTTTCTCACTCAACAGGAAACGCTTCTTGAAACAGCTCTTTATAAAGTGAGCAGCCAGCCAGTCCCATGTTGGTACAACGTTCTTCTGAGACCGACTAATCTTTAATGGGAGAAACAATCTCCCTCAATAAAGTTGCTCAAGCTGTGTAAAAAAAGGAGTCGGTGTCTGATATTTGATAGCCCGTTAAAATAACCCATAAAATCTTAAGGACAATTACACCTTGAAGGATAGCTCCCAGAGGCCTCATAGCACCAAGAGAGGTAGAACAACAGCATTTGAAGTAGCACATTGACACTGGCACTCTGAATCCGCCACACATGTAGTGATTAGCTCCACTTTTATTTATTGTAGGTTTTAATTCCACTTTTCAGTCCAGGGGAGGGAAGAAGAAGAGATTGGATTTATACCCTGCCCTTCACTACCCAAAGGAGTCTCAGAGTGGCTTACAATCTCCTTTCTTTTCCGCTCCCCACAACAGACACCCTGTGAAGTAGGTGGAGTTGAGAGAGCTCTGACAGAAACTGCTCTCGAGAGGAACAGCTCTGTGAGAACTTGTGACAGACTCAAGGTCACATCAGCAGGTGCATGTGGAAGAGTGGGGAATCAAACCCAGTTCTCCCAGATAAGAGTCCACACACTTAACCACTACACCAAGCTGGTTCTTGGCTTGGCATAGGTGGAAGGTGGCATAGTATGTTCCAGGCTCATCAGATCTTAGGAGCTAAGCAGGGTTGGTGCTTGGATGTGAGACCAATAAGGAAGGCTCTGCAGAGGAAGGCCATGGCAAACCAAATTGCTTCTTGCCTTGTAAGCCCTTCACTTGTCGCCATAAGTCAGTTGCAACTTTACAGCACTTATGTATATATGTTTCAGCCCCAAAGAGGCAAATTTTTAAAAAGTGCTTTTGTGGCAGAAGCTCATCAGCATGAGCCAGATACAGATAGGGTGGAAGGATCCACACTGCTGCCTCTTCTCCCTCTGATGCCCCATTAGTGGATATTTTAGGCTGGATTCAAGCATAGCGGAGGTGTTGCCTATCAGGCAGCTACTTGCCCTCATTCTGAAGGTCCTACTGAGTATCTTCTTTCAGCTACATCCCACTTGGGACCTTCACACTGAATGTGTCTGACCTTGTTTGAAGGTCTACCTCACACTGGCAGCAGCTCTCCAGGATCTCAGGCAGAGGTCTTTCACATCACCTAGGACAGGGATGTCAAATTCATTTGTTATGAGATCTGACATAAATGAAAGCTTATTAGGCTTTGAGAACTTGTTGGTCTTAAAGGTGTTTTCTTTGTATCTCTCCCATGGGAGCCTGGGAACTGGACAAAGGAAGCTCTGCCTCTTTCCTTTCTTCCCCAAGAAACCAGGCGGGGGAGGAGCCTCAGCCACTAGAAGGAACAAAGGCTTGGCTCAGTAGCTCTGCTGTGCGATTGAGAGAGCCTGGCAAAGTAAGCTATCCCTCCTCCCTTCCTCCTCAAGGTAGGAGCCTCAGCCAATGGAGAAAACAGAGGTTTTGCTCTGTAGCTGCTGTGTGATTGAGCAAGCCTGGCCAAACAAGCTGTGATGCAGAAGGAAGCAAGAGAGAGGGAGAAGGAAGCAGATGACAGTCAGTTACTTGGGGGCCTGATAAAAGCCCTCTGGGGGCCTGATTTGGCCACCGGGCTGCATGTTTGACACCCCTGACCTTGAGGTGCCAGCCTGAAGATCTCCTGTTTTTACAACTGATCTCCAGCTAGCAGAGATCAGCTGCCCTGGAGAAAATGGATGCTTTGAAAGTGGATGACTCTAGGGCATTGTACCATGCAGAGGACCCTCCCCTCCCCAAACCCTGCCCTCTCCTGGATCCACCCCTGAAGTCTCCAGGTATTTTCCAACACAGACCTGGCAATACAACCTAATCCTTTCAACTGGAGATAGAGGGGATTGAACCTGGGAACTTCTGCATGCCAAGCAGATGCCTAGCCACCTGAGACACAGCCCCATTCTACCTATGCCAGCTCTTACAGGAGTTTCGCCAGATGCTTGTGAGAAGCCTTTGGCAAAATCCTCCCACTTTGCTTCATTCTTTCCAGCGGATTCTTTTATTTCTTTTCCAGGAACAAACACCTGCATGTGCTCCTCAGGTAAATGAGAGGATCAGCCACAACAAGTGCAATTATGTGAACATTTGACACTTCTCTAAACACAAAGCTTCACATGGCAATTTATTTTCTCTCTAGTGCCCTTGTTTTATCTCTTCCCCCCTCCCTCCCCATAGCCTAAAATAGATCTGGATAGCTACCTTCCCCGTGTAAATAATATTCAAATGCCAAGATTGGAGCTCCTACACATGATTGCTCTTCACTTACTCAAGGAGCCAATCATGGCTGGGAGAGTGACAGGGAATGGGAAAGGAGCCTCTTACACACAGTTGAGAGACCCTGAGCTACATGAACAACCAGGCAAGGTGTTTAGTTATAGTAAGGTTGCTGTTTGCAGGGGCCAAGGGGTAGGAACTAGGGACTTCTCAGTCCACACTTGTGCTAGGAAATCACTGCTTCAGATATCACCCCAGTGCACAATCTGCAATATGGAGATGATACTAATTGTAGTGGCACACCCTTCAGGACTATAGTAGGGATTTCTGAAATAAAGTATATGGAAATTTTTATAAATTTATTAATTTATCTAATCAGATTTATATCCCGCCGTCCCCTGACAGGCTCAGGGCAGCTAACAACAAATAAAAAGATAAAATATTCAAAACAAAATGTATAATAAAATCATTTCCCTTTTATAGGCATTAAAAGTCCAAAATGCACGTTGGTGTTCTAGTTATTCTGATGTTTCTGGTTTCCGTTATGTTAGTTCAGTGAGATTGTCGGTGCTGCGGAATAATAGCCACCTCCCCTTAACTGTTAAAAGCAAGCTTGAACAGTTCGGTCTTACAGGCCCTGTGTAAGAGGGGCAGGTCCCACAGGGCCCTGATGTTTCCAGGGAGGGCATTCCACAGAGCGGGGGCTATTACTGAGAACACTTTGGCTCTGGTCGTGGGCGATCGAGCTTCTTTCGGTCCGGGGATCTTGAGCGTGCCAGGGCCACAGTCTAATATGCTGAAGTGTTTTTGTTGTTGTTGTTTTTTAATTATTTTGTTTGACTTATCTCCCACCTTTCCCACAACACAGGCTCAGGGCGGGTTCCATCAGAGATTAACAATTAAAACAAGATTAAAATGGCAATATGAATACAGCTAAAATGCAGACTTAAAAACTCTGCCTCAACAGTAGTGTCCCATTAGTCCAGAGGTCCATCAGATCCCAAGAAGCACTTGTGAGCCCCAGGAATCTCACATGTTTTGTATAAATTTTTTAAAGTTTTGTATAAATTACTGTATGGACATGTTGTTAGCCGCCCTGAGCCTGGTTTTAGTACAGTCAGGAATCCCTATCAATGTAGCAGAGTGCACAATGCATTTCGAAGTGGCAAAGCCTTGGTACTGAGTATGATAGCAGACTTACAAAGTTACACAGAGCCAGTAGTCAGGTTCAAAACTAATAAGAGCTCTTTATTATATGGAACTCCGTTCTAGGCAATATAGAAGAAGAAGATATTGGATTTATAGCCCGCCCTCCACTCCGAAGAGTCTCAGAGCGGCTCACAATCTCCTTTACCTTCCTCCCCCACAACAGACACCCTGTGAGGTGGGTGGGGCTGGAGAGGGCTCTCACAGCAGCTGCCCTTTCAAGGACAACCTCTGCAAGAGCTATGGCTAACCCAAGGCCATTCCAGCAGCTGCAAGTGGAGGAGTGGGGAATCAAACCCAGATCTCCCAGATAAGAGTCCGCACACTTGTGGATGCAAGGGAATTTGCTCTGCATCCACTGTTGAAAGATGGAGATAGCATCCTCCTTTGTGTGTGTGTGTGTGTGTGTGAGAGAGAGAGAGAGAGAGAGAGAGTCAAGCCAGAAGGAAGGAAACTTGTCCCTGAGAATCGCATTCTCCTTCAAAAGGATACAATCAGATAACAGGAAGGAAAGGATGCTCTGTATATCCTGACCTGTCTATCTGACTAAATCTATGGTGACCTCATGAAGACTGAGGCAGGAGACAGCATACACTACAGTCCTTCACTTTTCTAACAATTGTTAGACCACCTTTCCTCCAGGGAAGATTAGTGTGGCATGAATTGTTCCCCTTTCCCCAATGTATCCACACAACAATCCTGTATAGTGGGTTAGACTTTAGAGAATGGTGCATCGTAGGTCACCAAGTGTGGCTGTGGAGGGATTTGAAGGTTTCCCAGATCCATGTTTATTAATCACTATACTACACTAGTCCTTTCAAGCAAATCAGTGGGGATTGCGTGTGTATAACTGGCGACTTCTGGTTTGTCAGCAGATGGAGATGGCCACTTGCCCTGCGTTCTCCATGAGGATTTATTTTCTTCTTCCTCTTCTCCTCAATGTTTGACTTATTTGGAGGTTGAGAAGTCTAAAGGTTTTTGCTCTGCAATCTAATAACTCCTGTATAACTGGCAACAACACTGAAATGCTGGTGTAGGCCTCCCCCCACTGCCATTAAGTCCCCCCACACACACACCCTGCTAGCTGCCAGGGTTACCTGGCAACTCTATATCCCACCTACCTTGTGCTCTGTCCTCCCATTAAAGCCAGTCCACTCACACGATCACCCCTTTTCTCACGGAACACAAATGCTTTCCAAGATGGAGTTGAAAGAGAAAATTGAAATTATCCCAGATGAAGATAGATCCAGGTGGGGTAGCCGCGTTGGTCTGAAGAAACAGAACAAAGTTTGAGTCCAGTGGCACCTTTAAGACCAACGAAGTTTAATTCTGGGTATGTGCACTAGAAAGCTTATACCCAGAATTAAACTTTGTTGGTCTTAAAGGTGCCGCTAGACTTAAACTTTGTTCTATTCCAGATGACTCTGGGGTGACATTGCATCATGACGTTTTCACGGCAGACTTTTTTTTTACAGGGTGGTTTGCCATTGCTTTCCCCAGTCACCTACACTTCCCCCCCAGCAAGCTGGGTACTCATTTTACCGACCTCAGAAGGGTGGAAGGCTGAGTCAACCTTGAGTCAGCTACCTGAACCCAGCTTCTGCTGGGATCAAACTCAGGTTGTGAGCTGAGCTTGGACTGCAGTATTGCAGCTTTACCACTGTGCGCCATGGGGCAGTGTACCTCTGATGTAATCTAGAGCTGCAGCTAAATGTCTTTTGAGCTATTTAGACATGCACAATAACAACTTTGTATTCCCCCCCACACACACACTATGTGTTATTCTTGCCTTGTATACCTGTGCTCTTGTTCTTTTGCTGAGCCTCTTCCCCCCTCCCCCCATGCCTTGGAGGGACCAGACAGTCTTGCAATCTATTGCAATAAAACTACTTTCAAAGGACTCTTCTGTGTTCTGTTTTTTTGATGACCTCTTGCCCACTGAGCCCTGTTTGGCCCATAGGCCAATTCCCCTTCAGTGCTAAATTCATTTTTTTTTGTTTGTTTCACTTCAGATTTAACACACGTTTATGCCAGCCCCTTGAGCTTTCTGAAAATTGCATACATTGTGGAAAGCTGCACCCCAACGAAGTTTTCCCTCAAACAGTTGGACATGATATGCTACAAGAAAACTCAGGGAACCTGACAGCTCTCAAGCACTTTTCAAAGCATTCATGCAACAGAAACATGTTTCTGTCATTTCCCACGGTATACTTGATTTCAAAGCTCACAATATCTCAAATTTGCTCACTCACAATCTGCCAGTTTGGGTTACAGTACTGAAATTTTAAAGTGCTCAGAATAGTGCCATAGCAAGAGATGACAAAACATATGTACAGAACAGATTATGGGCTGGATTTTATGAGAGATTTCTGCACACACAGCTGTCCTTGTGCAAGTGGAAGGGCTAACATGACTCCTGCACTATACGAAAATGATTATATCTCCACAAGTGATTGTATTTTTTTTACAATGCATCTGAAAATGATCATACCTCCACTACCTTTCTTGCACAGGCAAATCAAATTAAATGACATCGTGCAAACCCTCTGCTGTACATTCCATCACTGTATGCATGTTATTTTGTTAATAATTATATTAAATCGGGGTTTTCTTTGAGCAGGAACACACAGGAACACAGTTCTGGTGAGCACGGTGTTGGATGGTGTGGCCTAATATGCAAATGAGCTCCTGCTGGGCTTTTTCTACAAAAAAAGCCCTATGTGAAGCAATGGTGATGTCAGGGATGTGGCCTAATATGCAAATGAGTTCCTGCTGGGCTTTTTCTACCAATACCCACCTCCCCACGTTATTGTCTTGCTGTAGCATTCCACTCCACTGGGCAAAGTTGAAAATGTTCTTCCATCCTTTGGAGCCTCTTTCCAAGTTAATGCGTCCTCCTTTTTTTCCTAGTGAAAGAGTCACTTAAGATGGATCAAAGCTCCTCATGCTGAAGGAATGTCTTTTAGTACAAGCTTGAGGCAGGACACCCCTCCCCTCTGAGTGCATGCAGGCGAAAGAAACAAACGGCAGCTACAAATTCATCATAAGACATTGTTTGCCTGGCATCTAGCTAAAACAAGTTTTGAGGAACCAGATCAGGCAAAATATCTTTTGGAATTCATAGATAAAAGGATACTAATGGAGTAAGTAATGTAGATGTGCTTGGTTCAACAAACCAACAGGAAATTAGTTAGAATTCTAGATTCCCCCCCCCCCCTTGGTACTTCATAACCCATTTCCAGAAACACTTCGTCTATATCAAATACATAATGTAATACTATTGCCCACATTGCACAAATATTAAATGAGTTGGAAGAGGAAGACCTGACACTGACTCTTAGCCTCAGACTCTGGGGGGGGGGGGGGTTTACCAAAAAACTGGTTAGATAGGCAGACTGTGGGCTTTCTTCCTGTTACTCTCTCTGCCTCTGTCCCTGTGATATGTAGACTGAAAACACAGGAAAACTCCCTCCCTCCCTCCCTCCCTCCCTCCCTCCCTCCCTTCCTTCCTTCCTTCCTTCCTTCCTTCCTTCCTTCCTTCCTTCCTTCCTTCCTTCCTTCCTTCCTTCCTTCCTTCCTCCCTCCCTCCCTTCTTCCTTCTCTCTCTCTTCCACACACACAAAGAGGAAGAACACTGTTAGATTACAGTCTATCTCTATCCCTAAGCTTTACCATCTAGAATATAGTTCCTAAATAAAAGCACTATTATTAGCCTTGAAACTGCAAATGGCTCTGTATAGCTTTGTAACTCTGCCGGCACACTGAGAACAAAGAGCTCTTGTTGCTTTTAGCCAAAGTGCGCTCTGCTAAACTGAGACGGGATACTAGATTAACTATACCAGTCACTCTCGGCAAAATGATAATTGAATAATCAAATTTCACAGTCTTAACAATCCCAAGGGACTTCTTAAAAGACTTCCAGATCTCATTTTTGAGGGTTACCTTAAGACAGTACACTGAATATTTGTGAATATTTGTGTGTTGTATTGAGCCTATAGTCAAATGATGTAAAATCTTTTTGGAGAAAAGGCGAATAGTTGATGTGCCTAATCATTTAAATAATGAGAATGTTATACTTATCTAAAAAGATTTATGAGAACAATTAGCCTGGGCAGGAGTTTTAACAATGAGAATTATTAACAGTAATAATTAACCTGAGGAGGACAAAAGACTGATTTCTCAGTGTGTTGGCTTAATCATAATTGAATGAATGTCTAAATTTGCCATTTTGAGTATTTAAAATAAATCAGAACCCATGCACGTTATAATTACGACTAATGGAAATAGGATGGAAGAAGAAACTCCTCACAAACTTTCATATTTAACAGATTATCTTCTTGGTAAATCAAAATTCAACAAAATGTCAGTGTTTGTAACATGATTCTAATATCAAAGTGAAAGGAAAGCAGTAATAGCAAACTGAAGAGCCCCGTGGCACAGAGTGGTAAAGCTGCAGTACTGCAGTCAGAACTCTTTGCTCACAACCTGAGTTCAATCCCAGCAGAAGCTGGTTCAGGTAGCCAGCTCCAGGCTGACTCAGCCTTCCATTCTTCTGAGGTTGGTAAAATGAGTACCCAGCTTGCTGGGGGGAAAGTGTAGATGACTGGGGAAGGCAATGGCAAACCACACCGTAAAAGGTCTGCTGTGAAAACGTTGTGAAAGCAACATCACCCCAGAGTCGAAAACGACTGGTGCTTGCACAGGGCACTACCTTTACCTTTTTAATAGCAAACTGAGTGCTGGACTCTTCATTCTAAGTTTCCGCAGTATCTCTGCTGAATATGTTATTTATTAAGCTGCATGGCTCACCAGCAAGAAAACTGACGTATCTGTCACCACCAAAAATAGGATAAAATTTCATCAGAAGTCACTGATATGTTGATCTTCCTCAACTGTTATGATTTTGGCACCCCAGTTTTGCGTAACAAGAGAGTGCATGACAATATATGTGGTTCTCATATTGTGTGAATAATATATCCAAACACCACAAAGCTGCAAAACAGTTGTTTGAATATGGGTTCTGAAAAAGTCACGTATGAGAAGTATCTTCCAGATGAGAGCCATGTGGTATGGGGATTAAAATATAGAATTATGATTTTGGGATTCTCTGCCATGAAAGCTTGCTGGGTGACCATTGGTTGGTTAGTCTCTCTCAACCTAACCAATCTCAAAGGATTGCTATGGGGAATTAAGTGGAGGAGGGGAGAATGAAGTTGTAAGCTGCTTTGAGTAACCATCGAGAGAAAAGCAGAGTATAAATAAATTAAATTAATAAATGATGACATCAATGTTAACCCTGTTGCAACAGGGACAACAATGAGTTCTAGGGCATCTTAAAAATGAATTTACAGCAGCATTCATTTTCATTGACAAGGGCTTCCTTCAGCAGTTAAATGAAGCAGGTAATTAAATTCTGGATTCACAAATGGTCACAATGAAGTGGGGAAGATATATTTATGACCTTCCCTTCGCACACAGAACAGCAAATTGGGCAGGTTGTTAGAGAAGCTTTCCTAAGACTAGCCAAGAATTTAGAATCCCCCTCCCCCCCACCCAGTCAATCTTTTTCGCTTAGTTTCATTAAGAGAAGTTATGGATCAACTGATCACCATCCTTCTGAAAAAGAGTTCAGAGCTGGTCTTTTTATAACTGACACTGTGTTCTTGAAAAATTCATATGCAAAAAAAAAAAAAAAATCCAAAGCCAAGGAAATGGATTTTAACCTGCGGAAGGTTCCAGCACAATTGGCAAAAAAGCACAGCAGATGCCCCTTAAACTCTTTGGCTTTCTCATTTAAGTCGAAACTCTGCTTTCTGCCCATTAATATTGGCAGTGACATTTTAGGAACAACAAAGCAGAACGCTCTCATTCTGGCCATGGCTTCACGGAGCAAGCTGTGCTTTTAAGGATGCTCAGTCCCCTGCTTTCTTAGTATTCAGCAGCCCGACTTGCTGAAGAGGCAATTAGCCAGTCATGGCTTTCTAACCTAGCAGGATCCAAAGAACAAGGGAAAGACAAAATGAACTCAAGGCAAAGTAGGGATGTTCGACAGCCTGACAGTTCAGCTTCTGTCCTCTTCACCAGCTGCAAACAAGGGTCCAAAATTTTGTTCAGCCTATTCGTGGATGTTCTCCCACAGCCAACAGAGTTCTACTCCACCCCCTTACTGTATTGCTGCTATGTTGTTTTTAATAATTGGTGAAACCAGTCACAAATCATATAAATAGGTAATAATTAAATGCTATGTTTACAATAATCCCACCATTTTTATTATGACATTTGATTTTGAACCACCCTCCCTGCTGAGGCAGGGCTCAGGGCGGTGCACAACACACTCTGTCACATAGTCTTTAGCAGGGGTGGTCAAACTTGCTTAATGTAATAGCCACACAGAATAAACGTCAGATGTTTGAAAGCTGTAAAACATGAATGTCAGATGTTTGAGAGCCAAAAGGTGGAAGGAAGGAAGGAAGGAAGGAAGGAAGGAAGGAAGGAAGGAAGGAAGGAAGGAAGGAAGGAAGGAAGGAAGGAAGGAAGGAAGGAAGGAAGGAAGGAAGGAAGGAAGGAAGGAAGGAAGGAAGGAAAATAGATGGGGAGGAAGAAGGAGAGAGAGGTGGAAAGAAAGCAACTTTAAATGCATTCTCCAAGATGCTCGCTGGCTTGGTTTGGAGAAGTGATTTAAAGAGACATTTGCCTTCTCCAAGCCAGCTGGCAGGGTGGTGGGAGCTTCAAAAGCCACACAATATGTGTGAAAGAGCCACAGTTTGCCCCCCCCCCCCCATCTATAGTAAAGCAATTTAAAACCACACAAACACAGTAACCTTGCTCAGGTCCAAGATGATGAGCTCTGCCTGGATTTTTATTCCCAGTTACTGGTTTCTCAGGCAGATTTGATTCAACCTACCGGCTTCTAAGTATTGAAGGGTGGTGAGAGGTTTTTTTGTGAACCTGGACTTAGTGTGCCTGTGGATGCAGAGGCTGAGGGGGGAAAACAGAGTTGCAGTGAGAAGCCGGGCATCATCATAATAATCATCATTGATCTGGAACTACATTATGATATATACAATCATCATCATTGATCTGGAACTACATTAGGATATATACAATGAAACACAAAATAATGAAAAAAACACAGCAACAAACTAAGAGATGACAGTGAAAATTTCAGTAATGCCAACTGCCTTAAGAGGGCAGGAATGGGAAACGGGAGTGCCAGAAGGATGCAACTACCGCTGTCCTCAACCAAATGCCTGGTGGAACATCTCTGCCTTACAGCCCCTGCAGAACTGCGTCACATCCCACAGCGCACAGATGTTATTCGACAGAGAGTTCCACCAGGTTGGAGCCAGGAAGAACACCCTGGCTCTGGACAAGATATCCCTTGTTTGGCATTCATCTACATAATCCTCAGTGATCGAAATGGCTGCTGACCAGTTTTGAGTTTTTGTGCATGTGCAGTTTTGAAAAGAACCCAATGGAGACCTGATAAACAGTGTTTTTCACACCTTTACAGTTTGGTGAGGGAACCTGATGCAAATCTGATTGGCAGGTGTTCAAGTCATCCAGAGCCAAACTGAATGGATCCAATGACTGGCTCATGCCTGATCATCACAGTCAAACAAGCCAAGTTTGACTGTCAAACATGTTTGATGCAAAATTTGCAGCATGCCTAATACAAAAGTCCATCTCTGCAAGCACTACTGAGCTGCTTTACCATCTGTCAAATTCTTTGCATTCTACCACCTCGAGCATTTGGCGCTGGACATGGATATGGGACAAAGCATCAAGTCCCTGTCAAGATCTTATTGTGCTTCGTATTACTTAAGAGCCAAGAACCAGGATGTCCAATGTAGGGACCCCCGTACTCTCCAGCTTGCATGTGCAGTGTAGGGATGCAGAAGTGAGTTTTGCCACACAAAATGACCTTTTTGGGAGGAGTTGCCACCACCTAGAGCTCTCCAGTTAGGAAGCTCATGCATTCAGGCACAGCACTGTGTGCAAAATGCAGGGATTTACATGATCGCATGCCAGACCCCAAAACAAGATGTGACATACCTATATTTATTACAGCTTAGAAACCATGTAAACTGCACAAATGGAGCTATAGATTTTACCAGACCTTCACTGAAAATTGATGTTATCACTGACTGTGATGCTAACTGTGGTCGCAGACAACTAGCTGATTTCACCTTCATCAGCATCCACAACAGAGGAGGTTTCCTTTCCCTGTTTTCCATTTCTTCACTCCAGATAACTCTACCCAGTGGCCTTTTTCCCATTCAAATTTCCAAAAGCATCCCAATGTGTCTCCATAACAGCAGGCCCCATTTTGGGCAGGAGCTCACAGGAGTGGAGCTCCAGAACCTCAAAATTTTATTCTGCTTTTTTTCTTACACCCCCCCCCCCCCCCCATAATTGCTTCTGGGTTCCATTAACCAAAACATATCAAGCAGACAGATGGAAATCTTCATCATGCCACCGTGGCCACAGAGGAGAAAGTAATTTTAAAAGTACGATGGGAGTAAGGTTTTATTATGACAATTATAATTCAAGAAACATTTTAAGGTAGATGCTGAGTTGATATAATGTAGTACACCTTCCGGAGATGTCAGCGGTGTGTAGCATATGCAAATGAGTTATGCAAATGAGCTGTGCTAATGAACTCTGACACCTCTTTTTCTATGAAATGACCCCTGCGTATGAGCAATCCTATGCAGGTATCTCAGAAGTTAGACCAGTTTTAGGCAGCAGCACTTGTCCCCCACCCCACCCCGGGAAAGTGCTCTTAGGATTACAGTATGTCTTTTCTGAACAAAGGCAGTCTCTTCTCTGAGAGAGCGTAGAGAAGGCTCCGTACTGTCTGTTTTCACTCATAAAATTGGCACATGGATTTCCAGTTTGTCCACTGAAAGGAAATTAGTCGGTAAATTAGCCTCTAATTCCAGTGCACTTTGTGTCTCTGGAACAGACCCCCAACCCCGTTCTGTTTGCAGTTCCTGAAAAGTGCCTATGCTGGGATAAAGATAGCTGCATCCATTTCCTCAACAGGCAGAGAAAATGACCACACTGATGGCTTGTTCAAATGAATGCATCCTCATGATGGTGATGCAAGGTATTCCCATGGTGAATGTAATTTAACATCTATGTTCAAACATTTCCTGCCATCCATCAATTACCAGACCAGCGAGCAATGGCATACTCTAGCAGAGTGTCTGGCTAGAAAACTGCACTTGAAATGATGTCTCCACTTATTTAACTCAAGAGAGGAATGCTGGCTTTCAAAAAGAAACAGAGGGAACGTTTCCAACATGTAAACCTAGAGAAATGGGCATAGGATGTCAAATTCCTTCCTCTGGAATATAACCAGGGCTTTCGTTTTGGTAGAAAAAGCCCAGCAGAAATCATTTGCATATTAGGCCACACCCCCTGATGCCAGGCCAGCCAGAACTACATTCCTGTGCATTCCTGCTACCCCCTCCCCCCAAAAAAAATACCTGAATATAGCCTCCCTTGAATGGTGACAAATTGCAAATGGAAGAGAAGTCTAAGGTCTTCCTGAGCCACCAGATTCATTTTGTGGCCGCCACCACCTCCTGTGGCAGTGAATTCCACATGTTAATCGCCCTTTGGGTGAAGAAGTACTTCCTTTTATCAGGCAGGTTAAAACGGATAAAAGGAAGTACTTCTTCACCCAAAGGGTGATTAACATGTGGAATTCACTGCCACAGGAGGTGGTGGCGGCCACAAGTATAGCCACCTTCAAGAGGGGTTTAGATAAAAATATGGAGCACAGGTCCATCAGTGGCTATTAGCCACAGTGTATGTGTGTATATAAAATTTTTTGCCACTGTGTGACACAGAGTGTTGGACTGGATGGGCCATTGGCCTGATCCAACATGGCTTCTCTTATGTTCTTATGTTCTTATCTGCAGCACAGACTGCAAGCAGGGCTCTCTCAGTTTTAAAACGAGAAGCTTTCTAGGAAGCCCCCAGAGTCTCAATAGCATGATTTAATTCATCTCTCTAAACTATATGTCTGTTCTGATGCTGAAACCAACTTCCCCTTTTAAAATATTTAACCAATTATCTTTCTGAGCCTCTTCAAAAAGTACACTTTCATTTTTCTCACAAGGAAGCAAGGAATGATTTTGCACTAAGGTGCTTGTTTGCAACTTTGGAAGACAAATTAGGCTTCAGACTAAACTGAAATGTATGGTTTGTGTCCAAGCAAAACGGGTGAAATTCCAGGTGAAATAAATGGTTGCTTATGAGAGGGTTTGATTCAGCTTTGAGTTAAAAGTGCTGTTGTTTTTTTTTTAAACTGAGTGCTGGGCATCACAAGGAACTTCTTGGCCCATATAAATCTCCATGAAATTGAGGATTGGCCAATTAAGGTCTGCTTCAGATTGCAACTTTGGTTGATGGAGATCAAACCAGCTGGAATGTCAACACAGTTTCAGTGCAGAGATCACATTTGCCAAGTTTTATATCCACTGCACCATCTTCCAGCTTGTTTCAGGACCCATCTCAAAAGTTTGGTGTTGGACTTCTTCTTTTTTTTAGAAGGCCTTGGAATTGGATTGGCTCATATGGGTGTTGGAAAGCAGTGGCAAACCACCTCTGCTTCTCACTTGCCTTGTAAGGAGGGTTGCCAAGTCCAATTCAAGAAATATCTGGGGAATTTGGGGGTGGAACCAGGAGACTTTGGGGGTGGAGCCAGGAGCAAGGGTGTGACAAGCATAATTGAACTCCAAGGGAGTTCTGGCCATCACATATAGAAGGGACTGTACACCTTTTAAATACCTTCCTTCCATAGGAAATAACGGATAGGGGCACCTTCTTTTGGGGCTCATAGAATTGTACCCCCTAGTCCAATCTTTTCGAAACATGGGGGGTATTTTGGGGAGTGGCACCGGATGCATTACTGAAAATATGGTGCCTCTACCTGAAAAAACAGGCCCTCCAGAGCCCCAGATACCCACAGATCAATTCACATTTATTTCCTATGGGAATAAGACTCCATAGGGAATGATAACGTTCCCAGTAGAGATTTCCCTCCCCTCCCCCTGCTTTCTGATGACCCTGAAGCAGGGGGAGGACCTCCAATCTGGGGGATCCCCTGCCCCTACCTGGGGATTGGCAACCCTACTTGTAAACCCCTCACTGGGGCAATACTGGTGTAGAGTTGGAAGTGCATTGCTGACATTTCATGGCATATATAATGTTAGAAGATGAGTGAGGGAATGAACCTGAGGTGGCGTGGCTGGTGGTCCAGTGATTAAGTGAATATAGCAACATATAGCTTTCAAGGCAAGTAAGAAGCAGAAGTGGTTTGCCATTGCTTTCTTCGGCAGAGTCTTCCTTGGTGATCCTGCATCCAAGTACTGATCCTGCTTAGCTTCTGAGATCAGACTATACCATGTAACCTTCCCTAAGTAGGTCTCGAAGGTGTTACTGGACTTAAATCTAGCTGTTCTGCTGCAGACCAAATGGTTACCCTCTGAAACTACCTTGAAATGTTGTAAATTTTAGGATCATGTTGATTTGGGTTTTTTTTTTAAATGTTATTCTTTTTTATAAATTATGTTTAAAACATATGTGTGTTTAAGAGTGGAAAATAAAAGCACATTGGACAATCTTTGATAATGATTACTTTTTTAAAAATAAGAATATAACTTTTTGGGGGGGGGTTAACAGTTAAGGGTACCTTTAATATTTGTTTTCTTTAAGTAAATAACACTGGCGGGGGTCAAGTAACGGAGGGAGGGGTGGGGGAAAAGTAAGATATGGGGTAGAAAAATTTGTTCTTTTTTAAGTTTTTATAAGTTGTAGATATAGTTTTGCTACCATATGTTACTAATAAAATTGTTTATTCAAAAAACATATGTGTGTTTGTGTGTACTGTAACCTTTCCTCAGCACTTTGTAGAAAGGTTAGATATAAATAGAGCAAGCAGGGCTTTTTCTGCAGCAAGAAGTCATTTGCATATTAGGCCATGCCCCCTTGATGTAGCCAATCCTCCAAGAGCTTATGAGGCTTTTCTTAAAGGGCCTGCTGTAAGCTCTTGGAGGACTGGCTATATCAGGGGTGTGTGGCCTAATATGCAAAGGAGTTCCTGCTATTAAAAAAAAGTAAGTAATTGGTGATGAGTGGTGTCAGGCCAAAAGTTCTCAGTTCCAAATCTTGAGGTGCGCAACTGGTGCTTTTAGAACTGTGACGTCTGGCAAACATATCTTCCTTTCACATGCAGTGGGCCGTGTCTGAGTGAACACAATGTGCTCTGTGAGGTTTGTTATCTGTCACTTTGGGCTGATTATTCACATTTGGGGGGTTTTGATGTGAGAATTATTTCTTTTCTAATTATATTTGCTGTATGCAAATGAAGAACATCACTTGCCGCCGCCTGACAAAAATCTGACAACCCCTTCCACCCTTTATGATATATGTAGATTTCTCAAACCTCGCTTTACATTTTTATGTTTTATTCTGCAATTGATGTTCTGTTTTTGTTTCACAAGACGAAGGCAGACACATAAATCAAAACTCAGCTCTGGGCGACTCTGCCTTAATATGGATAGTTATACATCCAATGGGCTTTTATAATAATTCTCAACGGCTGTGGGAGAAAACAGCAAAAACTACCTCAGAACTCCATGCAATCCTGCTGACTGCCTTCAGGGACCTGGAGTACCTTTCAAGTGACACAGAATCCTTTGTCCTCTTACCATTACATACCATGACAGGTTTGAGGCTGAATTACCTGACAAGACGCTCTTGGTTCTCATCATACCTTAAGGCTAATTGTACAACTCCTCCTCTCATGTATAATGCAGGGATGGAATTCTAGCAGGAGCTCCTTTGCATATTAGGCCACACACCCCTGATGTAGTCAATCCTCCAAGAACTTAACAAGGCTCTTTTTTGTAAGCTCTTGGAGGACTGGCTACATCAGGGGTATGTGGCCTAATATGCAAAGGAGCTCCTGCTAGAATTCCACCACTGTGTATATGCAATACTGGGCACATGCGTAAGTTAGAATTGTCAGGCTCCTCGAGATCTCGCAGAATGACAACTCATCTTCAGACTATCGAGATCAGCTTCCCTGGAGAAAATGGCTGCCTTGGAGAGCAGATTCTGCAGCTTTATACCCTACTAAGGTCCCTCCCCTCCCCAAATCCCATCCTCCCCTAAAATCTCCAGGACTTCCTCAACCCAGTTTTGACAACCCTAATGAAAGTCACCTGTACCCACAACCAGTGTTCCCTCTAAGCTGAGTTAGTGTGAGCTAGCTAGCTCACAGGTTTTTTGCTTCTGGTGCACACATTTTTGTCTTAGCTAGGAAAAATGGCCCCAGAGCAAACTAACTTATGCAGTAACTCACAACTTTAATACCAGTAGCTCATGAACTAGAATTTTTGCTCACAAGACTCCACAGCTTAGAAGAGGTATCGCCTACAGCTCTGACAAAAATCAGTGGAACTGCCTGCCTGATAGGCTGGCCAATCCCCAAGTCCCAGAAGGGGTTCTCCCGCTTCCCCAGGCTCCTTCCCACTCCCAGTCAGCTGGCCAATGGGGGGAAGCCCTGCCCCCACAGGCACCTTGTGCCTTTCCACCTCCATAGGCTTCAGACTCCATTTGGAAAGGCTTCCTCTTGGGATGGTGTGTCTGTGACTTTAAGGCTGAATGGGGGCGGGTAGAGGAGGCAGAAGAACATGGCTGCTCCCAGTGACTGTAAAAGCAGCCCAGACCCTCCGTTGGTTGCACAATCTTTTCAGAGGTCATTTGCATAGGAAAGGTAAACTTGAACCTTTGGTCGCTCTGTGTTACTTGGAAGAAGTTGGAAGTTCAGCAACTCATAAGTAGAGATGCCAATCCCCAGGTGGGAGCAGGCCCTCCCCCACTTCAGAGTCATCAGAAACGGGGTGGGGGGGAGGGAAATGTCTTCCAGGCACTTCATTATTCCCTATGGTGATCGATTCCCATAGGGTATAATGGAGAATTGATATGGGAATATCTGGGGCTCTGAAGGGGTTGTATTTTGAGGTAGAGGCACCAAATTTTTAGCATAGCATCTGATGACTCTCCTCAAAATGCTCTCTGAGTTGCAAAAAGATTGGACCAGGGGGTCCAATTCTATGAGCTCCAAAAGAATGTGTCCCTATCCTTCATTATTTCCAATGTAGGGAAGGCATTTAAAAGGTGTGCGGTTCCTTTAAATGTGATGGCCAGAACTCCCTTTGGTGTTCAGTTGTGCTTGTCACAACTTTGCTTATGGCCCCACCCCCAATGTCTCCTGACTCCACCCCCAAAGTCCCCAAATATTTCTTGAATTGGACTTGGCAACCCTATTGCCTGATCTTATGACTGGAGCACTGAAAGGCTGTCTGTACTGTGGTTGCATAGATATATGGTAGAATGGTGGGAAAAAATTGTTCTTGTGTTGTTCTGTTATTCACAATTGCACACAAAGACTGCATTGTTGGGTAGATAATGCAGTTTGTTTTGTCCTAGAATTTCCAAGTCCAGCAGTTTCCGTTGCCAGAGTCAGCATCAGCAGTTGATAATGACAGGCAGTTGCCAAGGCTACCTGAAGGTAGAGTTGCCAACTCCACGTTGGAAAATACCTGGATATTTGGGGCATAGAGCCTGAGGAAGGCGGGGTCTGGGGAGGGAAAGGACTTCAATGGGGGTATAATGCCATAGGGTCCAGGTGAACTGATCTCTGTCGCCTGGAGATCAGTCGTAACAGCGGGAGATCTGCAGCCCTTACCACAGTGGTGTTCTGACCAGGTTTGCACAAAGAACTTCAAATGAACAAGAACATGCTTCAAAAGGATATTCCCACAAAACAATTCAACAAAACTTTCCAATCATATATTTAGTTCATGGGGTTAAAGGAAGCCCTTCCAAAGACGTCTGTTCTAGATATCAAGACGTTTCATCCATCTTTCTTCAGCTTGGAGGCTTATTTATCACTGGAACCCAATCTTTACAATACATTCATAGAAGACCAACACAGTTCAAAACATATCTGTTAGATTTCCAGGTTCTTGTTCATTTGACGTTCTATGTGCAAGCCTGGTCAGAACACCACTGACCTTCACATTACACTGTTTTGTCATTTAAAATTTATGGTGTCTCTTAACATTTTTTCATTTACACAATTGTATGCTGAGATCCTATATTTTCGCCCTACATGGAGAGTGGCAACCCTACCTGGAAGCTCACTGCTGCTGCTGTTAACCCTGGACCTTGGTGACAGAGTAAGGACAACAGAACTGGAGGAAAACAACTTGTGACTCCCTGCCGGCCTACTCCATGCTCCTTCTCTTCAAGGGGTGTGGTTAAATGAGGAAGGGGTGGTACCAAAAGGCAAATGGATCTGGTTATACTGTGTCACCCAGTGCCATAAAACCCTGAAACCTATCCATTGGTAATTAGGGAGGAAATCAAATTAAGAGAATATTACTTAGAATTTTTGCTCAAAACTTTAAACCAGGCCTTGCTTGAGAATTTCTTTCCCCCGGTTAGCTTTCTCTCCGCTTCCACACAAGCTACTTCATTTTATTTATTTATTTATTTCCTTTTATTTGTATCCCACCCTTCCCACCAGTGGGCTCCATGCATTGCAATAAGATCTACCCAAGTCCTTCCCATGTGAACCAGAGTTCTACACAGTATATACCGCCACGTACCAGAGTTCTACACAGTATATACCGCCACGTAATTTAAGTGTAATTAATTGGTTGAAGACAACTAAAATACTGCAACAAGTCGACAGCTCAAATTGTAATAAGGTTTCATTGAGGGATCAGGAATGTGCTGTTAACCATTGTTATTAAGGGCCAAATAGGCATTCCTTTTTAAAGACGTGTTGGTTCCAGGTTCTCCAGACTGAGCTGGGGCTCCACGCACCAGCTGCAGGAAAAGCTCTGAGATTCCAAGTGAAGAGTGGGGTATAAGTAGGATTGACAGGTCTGACTCAAGAAATATTTGGGGGTGGAGCCAGGAGCAAGCACAATTAAACTCCAAAGGGAGTTCTGGCCATCACATTTAAAGGGACCACATGCCTTTTAAATGTCTTCCGTCCACTTGGAATAATGAAGGATGGGGGCACCTTATTTGGGGGCTCATAGAATTGGACCCCCTTCCGATCTTTTTGAAACTTGGAGGGCGTTTTGAGTAGAGGCACCAGATGTTGTGCTGAAAATTTAGTACCTCTACCTCAAAAAACACCCCCCCCCCGAGCCCCAGATACCCATGGATCAATTCTCCATTATACCCTATGCCATATGGCCTATGGGAATCGGTCTCCATAGGGAATAATGAAGTGCCCAGCAGACATTTCCTTTCCCCCACCCTACTTTCTGATTACCCTGAAGCAGAGGGAGGGCCTCCAAACCAGAGGATCTCCTGCTCCCAACTGGGGATTGGCAACCCTAAGTATAAGTCCACTCTCCTCTTCCTCTTCTTCCGAAGGTCTAGTTAACAACATGAGAAGCCATGTTGGATCAGGCCCATTGAGTCCAACGCTCTGTCACACAGTGGTCAAAAACCAGGTTCGACTCTAACCAGCACTGCCTATGCTATATTTATTGCCTACTCCTAAATCTCACAGTTGTATGAGACTAGAAGTCATTACCATGCTTCCCATCACCTTGATGACTATTATGCAAATCTACTTCTGGCTCAGCTGCACAGCCTAGGCAAATATTTATCATGCTTCAAGCCTTCCTTTGCAAATGATGAAACAGAAGGTATGGGCCATCCCATCATTTATCATGATCTGTTAGACTCACTTGCAGCCATGACATAAGGGAACATCTGGTCCTGCTGTAGTTTGTTGCCATCTTCCCTTGTTGTTCGATTATAAGGAAAGGTGTGAATCGTCTGGTGTCACTTTGTGCTAATAATCGTGGTGCTAATGACTACCACATTACGGTAAAACTATGAGATTCCAACTCCTTCAGCATGAAAATGCTGCATCGCAGACTGCGCTGAAAGCAACTTTGATCATGGCTTCAGCCTTGAATGCCTTTATGAACCACTTCACTCATTAAATTTGTCCAGTACAGAGGTAGACTGGCAAGCCACCTCTGCTTCTCACTTGCCTTGAAAGCAGGGTTGGTACTTGGAAGGGAGACCACCAAGGAAGATTCTGTGGAGGAAGGAAATGGCCAGCCACCTCTGCTTCTCAGTTGCCTTGAAAGCAGGGTTGGTACTTGGAAGGGAGACCACCAAAGAAGACTCGGTGGAGGAAGGCAATGGCCAACCACCTGCTTCTCACTTGCCTTGAAAGCAGGGTTGGTACTTGGAAGGGAGACCACCAAGGAGGACTCTGTGGAGGAAGGAAATGGCCAGCCACCTCTGCTTTTCACTTGCCTTGAAAGCAGGGTTGGTACTTGGAAGGGAGACCACCAAAGAAGACTCTGTGGAGGAAGGAAATGGCCAACCACCTACTTCACACTTGCCTTGAAAGCAGGGTTGGTACTTGGAAGGGAGACCACCAAGGAGGACTCTGTGGAGGAAGGCAATGGCCAGCCACCTCTGCTTCTCACTTGCCTTAAAAGCAGGGTTAGTGCTTGGAAGGGAGACCACCAAGGAAGACTTTGTGGAGGAAGGCAATGGCAAGCTACCTCTGCTTCTCACTTGCCTTGAAAGCAAGGTTGGTACTTGGAAGGGAGACCACCAAGGAAGACTTTGTGGAGGAAGGCAATGGCAAACCACCTCTGTTTCTCACTTGCTGGGATCAGATGTTAGCTGTGAACTGACAGCACTTTTTACATAGGCATTTTCTTTCCCATCTATGAATTAAAGTGGTATGTAGTCAAATATTCCCCGTTCTGAAGAAGTGAACAGTGATTCACGAAAGCTCAGACCCTTTCACAAATCCTATTAACCTTTAAGTTGCTGCTGGACTCTTTCTATTTTCAAATGTTTCCTTTGTCATTTCGGAGCCTAAGTGGAAGCCGGTAATGTTCATTTAGCATCCATTGGCAGTTCCTCCAGAGCCATTTAGTACCTCATCAGGAAGTCATTAGCAGCTGATCACACAGCCCTCCCTGAGGCTTCACACATTAGAGTTAACCAAATAGCATCTGGTTATTGAATGGTGATTTCTTGACTAGTCACCTGTTCCTTAATCTACAGTAGATTTAATCCTAGTTGGTCTTGGGGATGCTCCAGCAAGGGTCAAGACTCCAGCTCATCAGGTCTTGCAAAATGAACGTGATGCATCATTCTCCCCAACATTGTCCTCTGAGCAGTCACACAATATCAAGAGCAATGCCCCAAAACAGCCACTTACTGTGGTTTCACCAAATCGTCTGTTCTTTAGGAAGGCTTGTGTCCGCTTTCAGAGGTCATATGGTGGCAGCACTTCTGCTAGAACTGTGGATGGTGCTGAGACAGCTGATGTGATAATTGTTTGTTGGCTGTTATCCAGGGCTTTTTTTTATAACAGGATTTCCTTTGCATATTAGGCTACACTCCCCTGATGTAACCAATCTTCCAAGAGCTTATAGTAGGCCCTGAAAGAAGAGTCTTGTAAACTCTTGGAGGATCGGCTACATCAGGGAAGTGTAGCCTAATATACAAAGGAGTTCTTGCTACAAAAAAAGTCCTGTTGTTTGACTTTCTTCAGGTTTTTATGGTGTTGAGTCTCTTTTATAGCATTGATATTTGTGAACTGCCTTGAATCCCCATGCAAAGGAAGGATATAAATACTGAATTACTCAATGAAATTGATGAGCAGTAGGTTCAGAACAGATAAAAGGAAGTGCTTAGAATCATGGTATCGTAGAGCTGGAAGGGACCTCCAGAGAATTCACAAGTACCTCCTTCCACACCTCTAGTTATCCCTGCCCCAGAAGATGGCAAAAAAAAAAAAAAACCCTCCAAGATCCCTGGCCAAACTGGCCTGGAGAAAATTGCTTCCTGACCCCAAAGTGGCAATCAGCCTTTTCCTGGGTGTGTAAGAAAGGGCCACAATTACTGATACAGCCCTTCCTGCCCTCCTTCTCATGATCTGTCTAAGTTCACAGAATCAGCTTTGCTGTTAGTTAGCCATCTAGCCTCTGTTTAAAAACCTCCAAAGAAGAGGAACCCACCACCTCCTGAGGAAGCCTGTTCCTCTTCACCCATTGACTTCTTCAGCCAAAGAGCAATTAATACATGGAATTCACTGCCGCAAAGGTGATGGTGGCTTCAAGCATAGGTAGTTTCAGAAGTGGTTGCATAAACATATAGAGAAGAGGTCCTTCCGTGGCTATTAGCCCCAGGGTATAGTGGAACACTATGTCTAATGCAGTGATGCTCTGTATTCCTGGTGCTTGGGGTATTACCCAAAGCAGTGGTCTCCTAATATTTGGGGGAATATCAGCTCTTAAAGGAGATCTTAGGCTTAGTGAGAGGAGGTAACGGTGAGATCCTTCCACAAATTGAATATCAGGATTTTCCTCTAGAGAACCTTCAGAATTAACCAGGCTGTTGCTTAACCAAAAGAGGCTGTTTTATTGAAAGAAGAAATACTACACTAATGCAAGCATACAGAGAATAAATGCACACTGGAAATAAACATAAAAGGTAAAGGTAGTCCCCTGTGCAAGCACCAGTCGTTTCTGACTCTGGGGTGATGTCGCATCATGACATTTTCAGAGCAGACTGCTTATGGTGTGGTTTGCCATTGCCTTCCCCAGTCATCTACACTTTCCCCCCAGCAAGCTGGGTACTCATTTTACCAACTTCGGAAGGGTGGAAGGCTGAGTCAACTTTGAGCTGGCTACCTGAACCCAGCTTCTATGGGACGCCGTAGATTCTCGGGGTGGTCTGGAACATTAACTTTTGAGTCGGAGGTGCTGGCACGACTCTCTGCTTTGCAGGAGGGTGGCAACAGGGCAAGTGGTGGAGCTGACCAGAACCAAGCTGTGGGGCTGAGCAGATGTGTGATGCCCATCGAAGATGTCGACGATCAGGAGGGGGCGACGGAGAGTGAGAAGACGGTGGAACCAGTGGTGGTGGCAGTAACATCGTCGGTATTGGAAGGTAAGAGTACCTTGCCACAACACTCTCAGGTTTGGCCCTGGAGCCCTTGGGGCCCTGGCTTTATTTCGGGGTCCTCAAGTGTGCCCAACGTTGCTACATCATTGATGGGGCAAGGGGGCCAGTGGTTAGGCAATAGCCAACCCGGACCATCCTGGGCCATGCCAGCCCCCCCCCCCCAGTTGAGGCCAGATCAGGGTACCTTAATGGGGTCATGCCAACCACCTGCTTCTATGGTGACGGTGGATGCTACACCTGGGAATGTCATATCTTAGGCATTGCCAGGCGTCCTACCATGGAGTGGGCACACACTAATGTCTCAGCACACGGGGTGGCCCAGTGCACAGTGGAATACATGGGGTTATCCTCCAAATCCTTACAGATCAGTGCCTTTTCAGGTCCTCCCTTTTGGAGACACTGCAATGCCATTGGGGGACCATCTTACACCAGTCACGAGGAAAAAAAAATTTTGAGGGGAGAATACATGGACATATTCAGCCTACTTTTTAGGGAGCTAGAGAAGAAAAGCAGGAGGAGATGGATGAAAAGGAGAAGGAAAAGCTGAAATGCCGAAAGGTTGACAGGACTGGGCCAATTGGCTCCCAGGTTTCTTGATATATGCTGGAGTCATTGCAAGGGCACAGCCATATCAGGCTGCGCATTTGTTCCAGTACTGTGATATTGTATACCGGGCTTACACCAACTTCGTCGGGGCTACCTGGTTACAATATGACGAGGCGTTTCAAATTAGGGCAGCAATCAATCCTTCTCTCCCATGGGACCAGATCAACCAGCAGTTGTGGCTGCAGTTGATGTCTCCCGCGAAACCCAATGCCAGGGACAGGTCAGACAGTGGGCACATAGGTCACAAGCAGACCAACATGCCTGGAGTGGGCCAGTCAGATCAACTTCGGCTGTTGTGCTGGGAATTTACATCCCAGGGAGTGTGCTCCCGTAAAGAGTGCAAGTTTAAACATGAATGTCCGCTATGCAGCAGATTGCACACGTTTTCTGCCTGCAGCAAGTCCAAACCAAAAGGGGGCATCAAGCGCCCTGGGGGCGGTGGCAACTTTCAGCCACCTGGAAAAGGGTCCCAGTCCCATTCGGCTGACAGGACTTAGGTGTTGCCTGGAGGGTTACCCTTTGGCGGCTGATAAGGTCTATCTGTTAGATGGCTTCACTTAGGGATTCCAAATTCCATTTCAGGGGTCTAGAGCCCCCTGTATGGCGTCCAACTTTCATTCTGTAGTGAGGATGGAGCACGTGGTCAGGGCAAAGATTGGGAAGGAGTGCTCAGAAGGGCATGTGCTTGGTTCTTTTGATGACCCTCCAGTGCCACGTTTACGGGTTTCCCCATTGGGAGTGGTGTCTAAGAAGGCGCCTGGGGAATATGGCCTGATCCCTCACTTATCATACCCTAAGGGGGGGTCAGTGAATGATGCCATTCCCGACTACCTATGTTCAGTAAGATACAACTCCTTTGACCAAGCAGTCAAAGTTGTGCGGGGATGTGGACTGGGCGTGGAAATGACAAAATGCGACATTAAGTCAGCCTTTCGCCTGTTTCCAGTTCACCCCAGGGATTTTGAGTTATTGGGGTTTATGTTTGAGGGAAAATATTACATGGACCGGGCCCTGCCAATCGGGTGCTCAATTTCTTGCACAGCCTTTAAGCATTTTAGTTCCTTTTTGGAATGGGCGCTGGAGATTAGGTCCAGGTTAAAAGAGACAGATCATTACTTGAACGACTTTCTTTTCATGGGTGTGGCGGGCTCCGGGCAATGTGCCAGGTTGCTGGTCATTTATGCAACTGGCGGATGAACTCGGGGTGCCATTAGCGCATGAGAAGACTGACGGCCCCGCTTCTGTATTGACATTTTTGGGCATTGAGTTGGACACTTCCCAGAAAGCTTCATAGCTTCCAGCAGACAAGGTCCAGGGACTCAGGGCCCGACTTGCGGCTCTGAAGGTGAGGCGCAAGGTGTCATTGCTTGAGCTGCAGCAGCTTGTAGGGCACCTTAATTTTGCCTGTAAAGTGGTGGCGCTGGGCAGAGCATTCCTTAGGCGGCTATGTGACACCATCGGATCTCTCCGCCTCCCCCACCATAGAGTGCGGATAACCGTGGACAGACAAAGGGATCTGAAGGTGTGGGAGGAGTTTTTGGGGTCATTCAATGGGGTTTCCTTCTGAAGGGAGGACATGAAGATTGAGGCTGACCTCCAGATCTCCAGTTCGGCAGGCTTTAGGGTCTTCTTCCGGGGGGGCACTGGTGTGCCGAGCAGTGGCCCAGGGATTGGTTGGCTAGTGACCTTTGCAGGTCACTTTCCCATTGTTGTGGCAGTATGGCTGTGAGAGGGCCAACTGGACAACCATGTGGTGCACTTTTGGTGTGACAACTTGGCTGTGGTACATGTTATCAACTCGTTGTCGGCCAGATCAGCACCAGTTATGAACCTGGTTAGAGCCTTCATGCTGCGATGTCTGCATTTAAACATATTGCTTTTGGCGAGGCACATTCCAGGGGTCTGTAACGAGGTGGAAGACACTCTGTCTCGACGACAGATGGAGCGGTTTTGCCAATTGGCTCCAGAGGCCGACCCCCAGCCGGTGCGGATGCCCCAGGACCTGTGGTAGCTTGGCAGGCTAAAGCCGGTAGGCTATTTTGTTAGCATTGGCCCTGAGCGCAAGGCGAGCATATGAAAGAGCAGCTTCACAGTTTAGGATATTTAGAACTACAGAGGGGTTACTGGATGCTTGGCCGGTTCCTGTCCCCCACCTTATGCAATTTTGCATTCATCAGAAGGATAGGGGATTAGCAATTAAATCCATTAGGGACAACTGGCAGCCTTAGCTTTCTTAAGCAGAGCGCAAGGATTTCCAGAAACAACCGGGGATTTCCGGATAAAAAAGATGCTTGAGGGTTGGTCCAGTGAGTGAGGGCCACGGGCGGACACCCGGCAGTCCATATCACCCTCCATGCTCAGGGGGCTAGGACGGGTGTGGCCCGAGGTGTGCGCGTCAGAGTTCGAATGTATATTATTCCATGCAGTGACACTGATGGCATTTTTCAGGGCTCTTAGGGTTAGTGAGCTGGTGGTGCAATCCCGCAGGGACCAGTCCAACAGGGCCTTACAAAATATGGATGTCAAATTTGGGGGTGACCAGGTAGTGTTGACAGTGCGATGATCCAAGACAGATCAGGGGTGCAGGGGCACTGCAATTACACTTGGTCCTTGTGGGGAGAACAAATTATTCCCGATACAAGCCCTTCATCAAAGCTTGGTTTGGGGGGAGTCAGGTTTGGCACTCACTCCTTCTGGATCGGTGCTGCATCAACGGCGGCAGCAATGGGTTACCCCAGCCCGGCAATTCAAAGAGTGGGCTGTTGGTGTTCCACAGCTTACTGATCATACGTTCGCCCTCTAGTTGTTCCATAGGAGGGGGTGAGTTTTGTTAAGTTGGTTACGCCCCATTAGGCAAGTTATTGTTCTTGGTTTCAGGTGCTGTGGCTCATAAGGAGAGGCAGCGGATCCTCATCTGCGGGCACAGTATGGTGTTTTGGGCAGCCCATCACGTCAGGAGATCCCCAGTTGGTTCCCGAGCGGGCCAGGCAAAAAGTGAACCGTTCCCTGAAGAAGGCTATGGAGGGGGGCCTAGGTTCTTTTCTTTCTCAGCCGGACATACGAGTTGAATGGGGAGAGTTGTACAGGCCCAATGGAGTTTAGCCACCCTGAGCCTGCTTCGGCAGGGAGGGCGGGATATAAATAAAAGGTATTATTCATCTATCAGAGCAGGGTAACTGGGCCTCTTTGAATAACATACGGCAAGGGTTTCGGGCGGCTCTGGGCCGCCTGGTGGGCGCAAATGCCTAAACAGAGGCTTGGCATTTGCGGTGGCAGAAGGATGAAGGGGTTACCGAAGTTACTGGTGAGCACCCAGGGCTCTGCACCAGTTGAGTGCAGGCAACAGATGGGCTGCACGGCTCAATGCCGCATAATGCAGATCATAGCTAAGCCTCTGCCTAAGTCTGGCTCTTTCTGGTGATCGAGGCTGGAAATGGGGGAGGTGTATTCGCCCATCTCTGAACAAGGAAGGGTCGAGGGACAACCCTGGGGCTTGTCCAGCGGTAGGTTGCCCTTGCCGTACCAGTTATGTTATAATGTTAATAAAGTGGACCATTTTATCTAATGTATGTGTCATCCTCTTTATTCCGACTGGGGGGGCAATTCGACCCCTCCCCAGCTGGGCTGCAATAGCAGCTACAGACCGCGGGGCCGCCCTTTGCCTCCCCAGAGGATCGGGAGGCTGTTCGGCTTCCCGGCCATCTGGGGAACTGTTGGAGGGCAGAGCACCGGGGCTATATTAGCCCCGGCCCCACCCCGAGTGGCGCAGTTCCCTTCAGGCTCTCAGCCCACCCACCCTTTGGTAGTACAGGTTTTGACCGGTCGCCTTATTAGAGGCCAGGTAGGAATTTTTTCACTCTCACCTGATTGGCCGGCGGTGAAGTGTTTTTCGCCTACCTTGTACTGCTGTGAAGAGGTGAAAGTTAGGGATGTTGACAGGGTTAAGTTAGTTGGTCACTTAGCAAAAGGAGGAAGGGGTTACCAAAGTTACTGGTGAGCACCCAGGGCTCTGTACCAGTTGAGTGCAGGCGATCTGCAGGAGCGGCAGATGGGCTGCACGGCTCAAGGCCGCATAATGCAGATCGTAGCTAAGCCTCTGCCTAAGTCCAGCTCTTTCTGGTGATCGAGGCCAGAACTAGGGGAGGTGTATTCTGACCTGGCTGGCCCGGCATAAGCCACATCATCATGGCTCATGCAGGGGGCAGGGTGGCTCGCGCATCTCTGAACAAGGAAGTGTTGAGGGACGACCCCGGGGCCTGTCCAGCGGTAGGTTGCCCTTGCCATACCAGTTACGTTACAGTTACGTTAATAAAGTGGCCCGTTTTACCCAACGTATGTGTCAGTCTCTTTATTCTGACGGGGGGGGGGGGCAATTAAGCCACACACCTCTGATGCAGCTAATCCTCCTGGAGCTTACACTAGGCCCTGTACTAAGAGCCCTGTAAGCAGGGCCAGTGCTAGAGTTTTTGGTGCCCTAGACAAGCTGCCCACTAGTACCCCAACCTCCAAAATTAAAAAAAAAAAACAGAGAACTGTAGAAGAAATGAAAAAAATCTGAAATTATTTAAAGTTTTAATTTACTGGTTTTTTTATTTTACATTTTTATTTTTATTTTTTAAAAAAAGTGAGATTAAGCAATAAAAAATGTGAGAATACTGCTTGATCCTTTTTGCTGGAGGTGCCAGGGCTAAGACCTTCACGTGGCCATTTCTACTTGATCCTTTTAGCTGGAGGCGCCAGTGACAAGACCTCGTGCATGTGAGAAAGATGCTCTACCACTGAACTCTGGCTCCCACTCCATGGCTCTGTTAAAGTAGAGTAGGAAGGATGAGTGGCAGCATACAACTTCAACAGGAGCCAATTTTTAGAAACTGTAATTGGTTCTTCTCCAGCTTTTACGATTGGTTAACTAATCCCTGCCGAGCTCTGAGAAGCACACTGCATAGGCACCATCCGCTTTCACGTTTCCTGGGTCTGTTAAGCGAAACCGGCTGGGCAATGTCTGTGCTCCTTGGAGCCTGCTTTCCATTGGGGAAGGCAGGCTCCAAGGAACACACATGATGCTGTGCATGGGAAGAGAGGGCTCCTGGCGGCGCACCCTAGGCCAGATAGCCCCCTAGGTGGCCACCTACTTGGCCTACTGTCATGTACCGGCCATGCCTGTAAGCTCTTAGAGGATTGGCTGCATCAGGGGTGTGTGGCCTAATATACAAAGGAGTTCCTGCTCCAAAGAAGAAGAAGAAAGCCCTGCAGGGTATATTCCAGCAGCCCTACTCCTGATAACGTCTTTCACATTACACATTAAAGTTTCTTTCCCTTCTTTGTTTTTCTTTCTCCAATCACATTTTAGTCATACCCAGTTGGCCATACTCGGCAGCTAGATGTACATCCTAGATGCATATTCACGGCAAAGTATTTCTGGCTTAGGCCCATAAAGAGGTTGGATATGATGGGTTTTGAGAGCTCAGAAAGCATTATATAAATGTTACGTGTTATTATTCCCCTGATCTTCTTTTAGAAAGCTCTGAGAAGGCTCCCTAGGGAACCCCGCCCCCGCCCATCCAGGCATTGATCAGAGCCATCCCTGCTAATCATCTCCAGTGCTGTGTGTTCCCAGCTGAGACCATTCACTGAGGGAGGGGGGGAGGTCAAAGTAAGGGTAGTCCCCTGTGCAAGCACGAGTTATTTCTGACTCTGAGGTGACGTCGCATCGCGATGTTTTCATGGCAGACTTTTTTTACAGGGTGGTTTGCCATTGCCTTCCCCAGTCATCTACACCAGGGGTGGCCAACAGTAGCTTTCCAGGGTTTTTTTTGCCTACAACTCCCATCAGCTCCAGCCAGCATGGCCAATGGATGGGGCTGATGGGAGTTGAAGGCAAAAAAGATCTGGAGAGCTACCGTTGGCCACCCTTGATCTACACTTTCCCCCCAGCAAGCTGGATACTCATTTTACCGACTTCAGAAGGATGGAAGGCTGAGTCAACCTGGAGCTGGCTACCTGAAAACCCAGCTTCTGCAAGGATCGAACTCAGGTTATGAGCAGAGAGCTCAGACTGCAGTACTGCAGCTTTACCACTCTGCACCACGGGGCTGCTTTCACTGGGGAAACAGCTGTACAATATTTAAGTCTGATGTTCCCTAAGTGAAGGTCATCTCACTGATCTGAGATAGCTGAGGAAGGATATTTCTTATGTAACAAGAAGAGAATTTAAAGCAACCTACAGAGATTGGCAGTCAAGATTTTTGATGAAACTCACATACTAATGAAGCTCAAGTTGCCCTGGATCCCATGGGATGAATTTAATATGTAATTTTTTAAAAAAATAATAATCAAAGTGCCCATAGCCTAATATAAACCAGTAAGAGGGAAATAATAAATCCAAACAAGATGAATCTTGTAAAACACAGTTTCATTCATTTGGGAACATCTTACCATTTTGGTACATGCCACTGTTTTCCTTTGTCATTGGAAATTTACAGCCTAAATTGAATCACAGCATATGGGCAGGTTCTTAACAACCTACATAAATCAGGTAAATTAACACTTTTTGCCATCTTTTTTATTTTTTTTTTGTTGTTCTCAAAAGCTCTTGAGATCAATTGGTGCTGTCTGCAGCCGGAAAAGAAATGCCTTCATTTGGGCTGCCCTACGTGGGTTGGGTGCACAAACCGTGCAGATCCTGGCACTCTGATTGCCTCTAAAGATTGGCTAGACATGAGGCTCTTCACCTGGAGTGCTGCTGAAAAGCCCTGGCTGCAGGGGCAAGCAGGGGGAGCCTGTGAGCTTAACAAATCCCTCTGGGACTTCACATGGTCAGGATCCCTTGCCATTGTTTATCACTGTCCATAACTGCTTGCTTTGTCTAGGGCAGGGGTGTCAAACTCATTTGTTATGAGGGCTGGATCTGACATAAATGAGACCTTGTTGGGCCGGCCATGTCTGGTTGGGCTGAGCCATGTCAGGCCAGGTCATGTGTGTACCTATTTAAGATCTGGTAGCAGAGATATAAATTCTATTTAAAAACACAAACACACACTTTAAAAAAAAACCCAAAACTTAAAACATTAGCACATCGGTCTTAAAGATGCTTTCTTTGTATTTCTCCCATGGGAACCAGGGATCTGGGCAAAGGAAGCTCTGGCTTTTTCCTTCCTTCCCCAGGGGACTGGGGTGGGGGGAGAGCCTCAGCCAAAAGAAGGAAGAGAGGCTTGGCCCAGTAGCTTTGTTCTGTGATTGAGAGAGCCTGGAAAATCAAGTTCTGCCTCCCCCACCCCCGCCTTCATCTCCAAGGGAGGAGCCTCAGTCAGTGGAGAAAATAGAGGTTTTGCTCTGTAGTTCCTGTGCAAATGAGCAAATCTAGAAAAGCAAACTGTTATGTAGAAAGAAGCAAGAGAGAGGGAGAAGGAAGCAGATGACAGTCAGTTGCTCGGGGGCCTGATAGGAGCCCTCTGGGGGCCTAATTCGGTCCCTGAAATGCAAGTTTGATACCCCTGGTCAAGAGAAAATTGAAAGTTTGCACCCCATGAGAGAGGCCAGTTTACTCCTTCTCAGCCTGGTCTTCAAGGTTATTTCTGTGTGTTATCTCATGGTGACTTCATGTGTTGCTTTGTAGTGTGACAAATAATTTGTAACCATTTGCATCTGCTTGGGTTTTTTTAATTAATCCTGTGCCTTGCACAAAAGGTGCGTTAATAACAGCCACTATGAATGTATATAATTGACACACCTGCAGTTTGTATCTCAGTTCTGACACAGCTTTTGACCCATGTCACTAGTTCCAGGGGTGGAATTCTAGCAGGAACTCCTTTGCATATCAGGCCACACACCCCTGATGTAGCCAATCCTCCAGGAGCTTACAAAAAAGAGCCTTGTAAGCTCTTGGAGGATTGGCTGCATCAGAGGGTGTGGCCATAATATGCAATGGAGCTCCTGCAAGAATTCCACCCCTGACTAGTTCTATCTTACAATAAACGCTTATCCTGAATTGATGGAGAGTCATTATTGAAGCTAGTTCAGAGCCCTGACACACGTTAAGTCTTTAACCCCTAGGCCCAAGGGGGAATTTTTTTTTGTTACAAACCTCAGCCTAATTTCTAAGAACTCCTTGCTGACAGCTCTGAGGCCTCCTCTATGCATGGAGCAGGATGAGGTGGTAAAACCCTGGTGTTGCCAACCTCCAAGTGGCACCTGGAGATCTCCCAGGATTACAACTGATCCCCAGAGATCCATTCCCCTGGAGGAAATGGCAGCTTCAGAGGATAGGCTCCAGGATATCACATTCCCTGCTGAGATCCCTCCCTAGGGTCTGTCTCCCAAATTTCCAGGAATTTCACAACCTTGAGTTCTCCTGGAATTACAACTAATTTCCATAGTACAGAGACTTGAGAATGATGTCACTGTATCAGGGTGAGGAGACAAATGAGAGGTGATATGATCACCATCTTCAAGTACTTGAAGGGCTGTCAAAATTGTTTTCTGTTGCCCCAGGTCAGACCAGAACCAACAGGTTGAAAATAAACCAGAAGAGTTTTTAAGTAAACATTAGGAAGACCTTCATGACAGAGTAATTCCTCAATGGAACAGGCTTCCTCTGGAAGTGGTGGGCTCTTCTTCCTTGGAGGCTGTTAAACAGAGGCTACATGGCCATCTGACAGCAATGCTGATGCTGTGAATGAGGCAGATCATGAGAAAGAGGGCAGAATTGGGTTGCATCAGTGCTTAGTTCTTGTGTCCCTCTCTTACATGTCCAGGGAAATGCTGATTGCCACTCCGGGATCAGTCAGCAATTTTTCTTCAGGCCAGTTTGGACAAGGATCCTGGAGGGGGTTTTGCCATCTTCTGGGCATGGAGCAGGGGTTACTGGGGATGTATGTGTGTGTGGGAGGGAGGTATTTGTGAAGTTGGACTAGACGATTTTAGAAGTCCCTTCCAACTTTATGATTCTATGAGGGTGATGGTCTAGGACTTGCCTGAAACTCTATGTCTTCTGGTTGATGTTGCCAGTCATCAGGACCCTTTCCTCCTCCATTGTCTACTGGAGAGTGACTGCCCTTCAGAGTAGATAGTTCTGACCTTGACAGACCAATGGTGAGTCTCACTATAAGGCAACTTCATATGTTCATGTGTAGTGTTGTCTAGGGTTGCCAATCCTCAGGTGGGGACAGGGGATCCCCCGGTTTGGATGCCCTCCCCCCACTTCAGGGTCATCAGAAAGTGGAGGGGTAGAAAATGTCTGCTGGGCACTCCATTATTCCCTATGGAGACTGATTCCCATAGGGTATAATGGAAAATTGTTTTGTGGGTATCTGGGGCTTTGGGGGAGGCTGTTTTTGTGATAGAGGCACCACATTTGCAGCATATTATCCAATGCCTCTCCCCAAAATACGCTCCAAGTTTCAAAAGGATTGGACCAGGGGTTCCAATTCTATGAGTCCCAAAGGAAGATGCCCCTATCCTTCATTATTCCCAATGGAGGGAAGGCATTTAAAAGGTATGTGGTCCATTTAAATGTGATGGCCAGAACTCTCTTTGGAGTTCAAGAATGCTTGGCACAACCTTGCTCCTGGCCCCACCCTCAAAGTCTCCTGGCTCTACCTCCAAAGTCCCCAGATATTTCTTGAATTGGACTTGGCAACCCTAGTGTTATCTGTGTTGGCCCATCCATGTTATGATAGATGCACTACAGATGTACTAGAGTTACTATAACCTCTATGCCAGCCAGGGCTGTAGCTATGGCAGGCCTGAAGTGCTTCACTGGGAGTATTGATTTGCTTTACCTAAGAATTATTGCTTAAAAACAGACTTTTCTTTTACAGAATGGACTTGTATGTTTAGAATAATAAAAACTCTGGTTAAACAAGTAGGAATGGAGGTTTCAAAAACTCCAACCTCAGCCTGGCATGCTCAAGAGCCCACCAATATTCTCCTGGGCACTTTGGCCTTTCATCGTAGCTAAGTTATCTTGGGGGAAAGACCGTCCCCCTGGCCACTAAAACCATGAGCCTCACAAGGTGCTAAAAAGAAGAAGAAGAAGATGATGATATTGGATTTATATCCCACTCTATACTCTGAATCTCAGTGTCTCAAAGCAGTCACAATCTTCTTTACTTCCCCCCACCCCAACAACCCTGTGAGGTGGGGCTGAGAGTGCTCTTACAGCAGCTGCCCTGTCAAGAACAACTCCTACGAAAGTTATGGCTGACCCAAGGCCATTCCAGCAGCTGCAAGTGGAGGAGTGGGGAATCAAACCCGATTCTCCCGGATAAGATTCTGCGCACTTAACTACTACACCAAACTGGCTCTCTTAAAGGAGTTAAGAAGATACTTTGGAAACTCTTATTTGTTTTGTGGATATAATATAGTGGGTTCTATGCATGGCAGAGTCTCGGAGTAAGTGATAACAAGTTCTTTAATAGGAATCACATAGTAAAAGGTTACAGTGCAAGACTGGGGATGGGGCCTGCTGGCCCAATTTATATACATCTCTGGATTCCCGCGCTAGCACATCATTGGGTCATTCAACCTGGTGGGGGCTTGTGATTGGTCTAGGGCTGCAGGGGTTTGAATCCTGCAGCGCTTTGTTCCCAAGTCCCCAAGCTCAGTCCGCCTGACTCCAATGGGCCCGGCGGGAATTTCCAAAGTCTTCCCTTGAGTCCGCATACATAACAGTGGAAATTCTCTCCTGCCTTTCCTTGAAGCTCAAGGCAGCTTTTAATAAAAATCACACTAAATGCCAATCAAGTTATACAAATACAACACACACACAAACACGCTAGAAACAAATCTCAGAATCAACGGGTCAGATCACATGGAAAATCTTCACTGATGAAAGAGATTTCTGTTGGTGGTTGGCCTTCCTTGCCTCTCTCCTCCCACAGCAGCCCCCACATGCCACCACAATACTACTGGGTGGGGGAGTCAAGGGACCCCAAGAGCAGCATGAAGGGGAGAGGGCAGAGAAATCAACAAAACATAAATGTTGCAAGTGCTGTGGTGACATGACTCAATTGGCTCTGATTCCAATGTATATCATGGTGTGGCCAGGATATATTTCGAAGTGTTCCTGTGAACACATGGGAAACATATTAAACTTGTTTATCCATGTTCCTTTACTGCAGATGAAAAGACATTGAATCTTGGTGATTGACTTGACCTAGAAGTGAGGAGCAAGAATGCTGGACAGAAGTGGTCCCAAGCCGAGACTCTGCAGAGTGAAACCAGTGCATTGAATTGCACTGAAAAGAGAGGAAGAACCCAAGTGTGGGAAGAAGGTACAGCACTCATATGGTATGTTCTGTGGGATCTTCAAAATTTGAGCTGCCATATTCTGCACCAAAATGACCAACTTGGTTCAAGCTCAGATTTGAGCCCTATGTGAAAAGATAAACCTGATAGTGAAGTAAAGTTGACAAGTTATGGTTGGAAGTTCCTGGAGGTTTTGGGGGTGGAGCCTGGGGAGGACAGGGCTTGGGGGAGAGATGCAATGCCATAGATCAGGGTTTCCCAAACTTTTCTTTCCTGTGGCCCAGTTATTTTTACACTTCTCCTTCGTGGCCCACTAAAATTTGGGGGTTGGGTGGAGCTGGGAGATAGGAAATATGTCATTTCCTATGGTGTCAATTCCAGGTCAAGGGCCAAGTGATGTCACTTCCAGGGAACAATGAACCAAAACTTCACCAAAACCAAAACTCCACCTTTTCCTGTGATGTCACTTCCAGAGCATTCCCCCAAACCTGCCTCTTCTTCTGAAGTAACTTCGTTTTCAGACAAATCTCTCTGAAACTCATGCTGAGCCAAAATGGGAGTGGAAAGTGGGTGGTCTGCAACTTTTTCATACATTCCCAGGGTCCTCTCTTTCCACCCTCACACCTGCATGCACCTATCTGTTTGTGTGTTCTTCTCCAGCTTGCAAGCACTCCTAATGTCCATGTTCAATTGCCTGCACCACCTACACACCCCTTCCTCAACAGCACTGGCCAGTGTATGCAGTTGGAGATGCTGTTGCCATTGCCATCAGGAATGCCAGTGCTGTGTACCACCCACACTGGGCCCTGGCAGCTGTTGTACCTCAAAATATGCTGACACATTTAGTAGGCCCTTCCTTCAGCTGCTACTACTGGAACCCTTCCTCCAACTACAACCAAGCTTATTTGGTTTCAATAAAATCTTTTGACAGCTATCTTTCATACTTTTCCTTGACTGAAACACTGGGAAATTGCTTCACAGCAGAGAATTGTACTGCAATTAATGAATTAATTTCAAGTTATATAAAGTTCATACAAGCTTTTCTGCAGTTATCCCAAAAAAGATATTTATTAGGGGCTTGCAGCTTTCTACTGGCTGTGTTCCCCATGCCTTTAAAAGCAACCTGTTGTGCAGATATTTAGCCAGTGAACTTCTTTCATCCTTTTTAATATCTACACGAGGAGTTTAATTTTGGTGTCAGACAGCTGTTAAAAGCAGGACCAGTAAAATGGTGCCAAGTTCATAGTACCATCACTTCCAGTGCAGTTGAGATATACAGCAGTAATCTCCAAAAATCTCTTTCTGCCCCACACCTCTAACACTCACACAGAACTCTCATAGAAAGGCCAGCTGGCTACAACTGGGGGTGCCAATTTTTCATTGACAGAGCTCCTATGTCTGCAACAACAGTATGATGAACAGAAAAGTTTCATCCAGTAAAAATGAAAGGAAAGAGGACAAAAGGGAAAGAATGAAATGGAAGGAAAGGAAAGGAAAAGAAAGGAAAAGAAAGACATGGAAAGAAAAAACATAAGAGAAGCCATGTTGGATCAGACCAGTGGACCATTCAGTCCAAACTTCTCTCATACAATGCCCCAAAAGCACCAGAATGTCCACCAGTGGGGCCAGGGCACTAGAAGCCCTCCCAATGTTGCTTCTCTCCACCCCCAGCACCAAGAATACAGATAGAGCATCCCGTGCAGAGGGAAAAAGAAAGAAGGGGGGGACAAAGGGGAAAAAAGCCTTACTCACCATCAGATTACCCCAGCCAGCAACAATTCTGCCCAGGGGTTGTCATGTAAAAAAAAAAATAGCTACTGGAATGCCCACTCCCCACCCCTCCTTGTTGAAAAAAACACACACTCCTTCTTTGCCGCCCAGGCCTCCCGGGGAAATCTCCCCAAAAGAACATACTGCAAGGCACATGAAAGCTCATACCTTGAAGAACACTTCAGGGATCTAAAGTGCCAGTGGATGTTAGCTTTTCTCTATAATACTGGGAGAGGGAGAGAAGGAAGGAGAGGAAGCCCAGCTCCTCTCTGCACAACACAGAGACGGGGGAAGGAAGGAAGCCAAACAGAGCTCAGGCTTTTCAGCCTGTGTCAGTCTTCCAGGCTAGCTTTTCTCTGCACAACACAGAGATGGGGGAAGGAAGGAAGCCAGATTTTACTGACCTTGAAAGAATGGAAGGCTGAGTCAACCTTGAGCCAGCTACCTGAACCCAGCTTCCATTGGGATCGAACTCAGGTTGTGAGCAGAGAGCTCAAACTGCAGTACTGCAGCTTTATCACTCTGCATCATGGGGCTACCATTTTCTCAAGCTGTTTTCTCAAGGGGAACTGATCTCTGTCATCTGGGGATGTTATGATTTCAGAAGATATCCAGGCTCTACTTGGAGGTTGACACCCCTATGAAATGAATTAAAAATTAGTCCACAAGGCTTCAGATAATTGGGGTGTGTCTTTTTTCATCAGATGGTGCCTTAAAAATGTTTTGGACAATCACACTTGCAGAAGGGTATCAGTTTTCACAAAGCTAAGAGAAGGAGCTAATTGCAAACCCAAGATTCTGTTGGAGCAAGAATCTACATAAACCCAGTCTGACAGCTACAGTATGACAGCTGGTGATCTAGCTGCCAGGCTAGGTCACAGTGACCTGATCAGCAGACCGGCTTGAGCCGGCAGAAGCCAAGTGATGCAATCTGCTGAGTCAGCACGGCCAGGATTGGCTGCTTGGACTATATATGATCTGTGTGTGCATCACACAGGTCTCTCCCTGTGAGATGGTGGTTAGGCGAAGCACTTTGTCCGTGGAGGTGATATTGTATAGACTGCACAAGAGAGCACTTGTTGTGTATATATGTTAATACACCTTTTGGCACTAGTTGCACGTGTCTGCCTGATTTTCTTTCCTGAAGCCCTGTGTCGGGCAAGTCATCTCCCTCACTCTGCTACTCCCGCTCCGACAGGGTTATGGGCCCAGGGCGGTTCCGCTGCGCGGAGGAGAGAGTTGAGAGTTGAGCTGACTGTGAGTTTGGAAAGAGCCGGAGGCGAGGAACGCCGGTGAAGGACACAGAAGCACCACCGTTCTCTGTTTGAGAGCCAGAGGGACGTCGGCAGCCAGCCGTGAGGAGGAGTCGGCACGATGGCTCAGCAACAGCTTGGAGTAGCCGTTGAGAAGCTCACCTCAGCCAACTACGCGGTGTGGAGCCTGAGAATGCAACACTACCTCAAGCGTGAAGGGCAATGGCTGTTCGTGAGTAACCCCCCTGCTGACTTATCTCCTGCCGAGACTGTGTTATCGGATAAGGCACTGGCCAACATAGTGCTATCTATAGGAGATGACCAGCTGGTTTATGTGCGAGGGAAGGACACTCCCAAGGCTGCCTGGGACGCGTTGAGTGCGGTGCATGTTAGCACCACTGCTGGTTCCCTCATGGCCTTGACAAGGAGGATGTTCCGCACCGTTATGCCGGCTGGAGGGTGTGTGAAAGATCACATCAAACGGCTAACGGACTGTTTCGTTGAGCTGGAGGCAAGAGGCAAGACTGTAGCTCCAGACGACAGAGTGTACATTTTGCTGTCGTCGTTGCCACCTGAGTACACTCCCCTGATAACTTCTCTGGAGACGGTGGACGTAGCGACCCTGACCATGGAATACGTCTGTGCCCACCTGCTTGACTTCCAAGAGAGAATTGCGGCCGTGAGCTGTCCGGGGGTGTCGGCCGGGCAGCGTGCTGTTATCGGTGTGTCCGGGAAGACAGCCAAGAATGAGCCAGCTTTTGCTGCTGGCAGGCGTCCGAAGGTGGAGGAAGTGGAGCCGACTGCGTTTGCAGTCCGTCGCTGCTATGGATGCGGGTCGTCGCAGCACCTGCTCCGAGCTTGCCCTGAGAGGGAGAAGAGGCGGGGGCGTGTGCGGCGAGAGCGGAGGACCGCCAGCCCGTGTGAGGAAGCAACCCGGCTGGTCACGTCTGCAGTAGAGAGCACAGGGTCTGCTTGGATTTTAGACTCCGGGGCAACGAGCCATCTCTGCTGCGAGAAGGAGTTGTTGAAAAACATTGACAGTCCTGAGCATAAGTATGTGAGATTGGCTGATGGGACCACTGCCAATTCTGTTTGCTCAGGCAATGTGGAATTTCCTGCACTGAAATGTATGTTGCAAAATGTGTTGTATGTACCCTCACTGCAGTCTAACCTGTTGAGTGTTAGCACACTGTTTGACCAGGGATACCAGGTGAGATTTGAGAAAACCTGCTGCAAAATCCTGGGAGGTGGGGGAAAGTTGCTTGTGACAGGAAAGAGGGAAGGTAAACTGTATGTGGTCCAGAGTGATTGTGCCCAGGTGGCTCAGGTGTCGAATGAGCCTGTGCACAATAATTGTATACATTTGCTCCATAGGAGACTTGGGCACTGCGGATTTAGGGCGTTAAAGAAAACCCTGGAGCTTGTGCCTAGTTTGAAAGTAAATCCTTGCAAATGTTACTTGGATTGCCAGGTCTGCAAGAAGACCAAAAGCAAGGCGTGTGCTGTTGCTAAAGAAAGCTCAAGGGAAAGCACACGAGCCCTGGAACTAGTCCATTTAGACGTTATTGGCCCATTGCCAAAGAGTCTGTCGGGGAGGAGATACTGCTTGGTGGCCACCGACGACCACACGAGGTACGCGTGGGTTTTCACCATGGTGCATAAGTCTGAGGTGTATAAGACATTCACCAAGTGGGTCAAAGCAGTGGAGAGACAATTAGGGGTTAATCTCCTGGCTGTACAAACCGACAGAGGGGGGGAATTCTTATCTAACCAGATGAAACGTTGGCTGGAGAACAAGGGCATCGCCCACCGTCTGACGAACCCGGCAACGCCCCGAGAAAATGGGCATGGGGCTGTATTGCAGAATGTGATGTATTGCATGTTAGAGGATGCACAACTGCCAATGACCTATTGGGCAGAAACCATACATGCAGCTGTTTTTTTGCAAAATAGGGTTTGGTGTAATACTGTGAAAAATGTGCCTTACAGGTTACTGTTGAACAAGACCCCAGATTTGAGTTCTTTAAAAGTCTTTGGGTCACGGGCTCGGGTTGGCATCCACTCCACGAGTAGCGGGGAGGGGGATGTCCGGGCAGAGAGCCTAATTTTTCTGGGCTACAAGCCAAGGGCCAGGTGTTATCGTTTCTGCAATAGCAAATGCAAGATAACACTTAGTAAGAGTGCCCAGTTCAATGAAGAAAGCAGCTGGCCAAGGTTGCACTCCTTGCAGAAACAATTTGTCCTGCTGCCAAGTAGCGATAACGATGTTGGAGCGCAGCCCAGAACTCCAGCCCAGGAGGTGGCACCCAGTGGGGCTGGAGAAGGTGAGCCGAATGCTGGCACAGAGCCTGACGAGCAGAGTCAGGAGGCAGAGCCTCAAATGCAGGAACTGGAGGTAAAGTGTGAGAGTCAGGAGGTTCAACACCCAATTACAGGGGCAGAGCAACCAGCCCAGGAGGTGGGAACAGAGCAACCCGAAGAAGACAAAGCTGGTCCAAGCACAGGGCCACGGGTGTCTGCCAGGTCCACCAAAGGCCAACGTCCCGCTAGGTACAAGTGTCCCTATGTCACTCTGACTGTCAATCCAGACCCACCCGGATTTGAGGAAATGTTAAAAGAAAAGGCTAAGAAATGGAAAGCCTGGGTGGCAGAGTGCGAGGCAAGGGAGAAGGAGGCTGAAGCCAAGCGTCTGAAAGAGCTGGCTGAACAGGAACACGATGATGTGTTTTACAATCATGATGAGTTCCTGAACGAATTCCGGAAAGGGTTCCGAGCTACGTAAATATGAACTGTAATGTTGCTGGTGGACATGTATGTAAACTGTGTAAAGTGTTTTGGTGCACTGGGTTTAAATAGATTAGGAGGTGTGTTGGAGCAAGAATCTACATAAACGCAGTCTGACAGCTACAGTATGACAGCTGGTGATCTAGCTGCCAGGCTAGGTCACAGTGACCTGATCAGCAGACCGGCTTGAGCCGGCAGAAGCCAAGTGATGCAATCTGCTGAGTCAGCACGGCCAGGATTGGCTGCTTGGACTATATATGATCTGTGTGTGCATCACACAGGTCTCTCCCTGTGAGATGGTGGTTAGGCGAAGCACTTTGTCCGTGGAGGTGATATTGTATAGACTGCACAAGAGAGCACTTGTTGTGTATATATGTTAATACACCTTTTGGCACTAGTTGCACGTGTCTGCCTGATTTTCTTTCCTGAAGCCCTGTGTCGGGCAAGTCATCTCCCTCACTCTGCTACTCCCGCTCCGACAGATTCCTGTTTAATGAATTAGGTTTATGCAGCATCCCAGTTTCAAGATCTCAGTCCCCTGAAATCTGCTACAGAGTCTCAGAAAATCCTCAACGTATTTTCCTTCAGTAAAGCCCCCAGATTTTTTTTAGGAAGCAGAGTTCTAGGTAAAGTGAAGCCAATTGTCTTTCTTTCCTAAGAGTTTATACAAGGTGAGGTGGAAGGTGGTGGTTTTGTATGGAGCTGTCCCTCACATTCACACATACAATTGCCATCTGTTTCCTGTTTTGTTATTGTGTTCAGCATTCCTAGAAAGTTGCCTGTCAATTCTCATGCCTCATCTGTTGCATAAAGAAACTTTAAAACAAAAAGCTCTACATTTCCAAACAGACCATCTGCAGGCAGGGGTTGTGTGTTCCTTAAGTTAATAATATATGAGAGAGATTTTTATTGGGACTAATTCAAAACAAGAGGGTTCTGTTATTATATATTTTTTTTGGGAAAGCACTCTCCTTTCTGGTATTTTTTTTTTGGGGGGGAGGCTTTTGTTATATTTTGCACTACTGAACTCCAAAGGGAGTTCTGGCCATCATATTTAAAGGAACCGCACACCTTTTAGTTGCTTTCCCTCCATTTGGAAATAACGAAGGATAGGGGGCTCATAGAATTGGACCCCCTGGTCCAATCTTTTTGAAACTTGGGGGGTGTTTTGAGGAGAGCCACTGGATGCTATGTTGAAAATGTAGTGTTTCTCCCTCAAAAAAACAGCTCTCCCAGAGACCCATGGATCAATTCTCCATTATACCCTATGGGTCACCATAGGGAGTGCCCAACTGACATATCCCTCCCCCCCCCTGCTTTCTGATAACCCTGGAGTGTGGGGGAAAGCCTCCAAACTGGGGGATCCCCTACCCCCATCTAGGGATTGGCAACCCTAACTGGAAACAGTAGCTGATGTGAATTCACCAAATGATTTTTTTCTCAGCGCTTCCAGTTTTTAGGATGAAGAGACAACTGGTGAACTGACACCAGACCTTGAATTCAGCAGGAGCTCACAGGAGCACAGCTCCTGAACCTTGCTATGGGTTCCTCTTCCTCCTCCCCACCTTCCTTGTCCATTGAATAGTAGGTAAAGCTGCATAACAATCCCTCAATTAGGAGAGCAGGCAGCCAGCCAGCTACCAGGAGCTTTATAACACCCACAGCAGCCCTCGTTAACCCCTGGAGAAGCCCACACCACCCTTTCTCCACTTCTTTTGTGATTTTGGCCTTTTGACTGTGTGCGGAGGGTGGCCAAGGAGAGCCCCAGGCGCATGAGGCCTGCTTGGGCTGGCTGGATCTCTAGCCAGCCCAAGCAGGTCTCACTTGCCTGGGGCTCTCCTTTCTTGAGTTGCTTTTGGTTGGTGGGCGGAGGCGGCATATGCTAATGAGTTATGCTAATGAGCTCCACCACCCGTTTTTCTACAAAATGACCCCTGACTGACACCAAATACCACTGCTGACAAAGGGTCTGAGACACAGACTCCAAGGCTCTACAGGAGTTGCTAAAGCCTGGTTATGCTTGCTCTTGCCCACCCATGAGCCTCTAAAGCACTGGAATACTGGGAGATTTTCCTGTCAGTCGAATGATCCGTCCTCCCCGATAGAGGCATAGCATTGCAAACTATTTCTGGGACTTGCTCTCAAATCAAGTCCCATTACAACAACTGGCAGAAGGCCCCGCACAACTCCTATTTCAGTTTTGGGAGAGAGCTCACAGCACGCGATTACTTTTGTCCTCCCCAGTATGACCAAAGGACATTTCGCAGATTAAAATTCACGTCATCCTCTCCTGATCGCTTGTACTGTCAAGTCTGCGCTTCAGCCATTACCATGCTAAGAATATTTTGTCCGTTGATCATTATGTTAAGTCCCTGCCAGCCCGGGCATCACTGAGTCACGGCTGCTGAATGCAGAATATTGCGGCGAAGCCATTCGATTAGGCCTTTTTTAAAAAATAAATGATTCAACGGGGAACTACATTTCTCATAATGTGAAAGCACAAAGAAAGGCTGGAATAAATAGGCAGAGCTTTGCAAGAGTACCATCATTACCATGTGGTATATTAAAACGCCACACTTTACTAGTGGGAAGGGAATCAGCTGACCATTTCTGCAGAGCTCATGGCTGTTTTCATTGTCATGTTTACCCACAAGGATCGGTCGGCTTAGGTACAATTGTGTGTAATATTGCAAATATTTAAATGAGGCAACCAGATTAGCCGACCCTGGAAAGTAATAGGACAGAATAGCCTGGAGTTCCAGGTAGTGCGTTTTATGGTCACTGTAAAATGTGACAACTCATTGTGCGCAAGCATTTTATAAAGCAAAGCTAATATAGTGAAGTCATACAAGCACACAAAATCCGATTTGTGACAGAGATGTATATAATAGCAGGGCTTTTTTTTTTTAGCAGGAACACACAGGAACGCAGTTCCAGCTGGCTTGGCCTCTGGGGGTGTGGCCTAATATGCAAATGAGTTCCCGCTGGGCTCTTTCTACAAAAAGCCCTGTGTGAAACAATGGTGATGTCAGCAGGTGTGGCCTAATATGCAAATAAGTTCATATATAATATATATCTATAATACATTATCACTGGCTCCACAGACCTAAAACATATTTAAACCAGTTTAGAAGAAGAGTTGGTTTTGTACCTTGCCCTTCACTCAGAGTCTCAGTACAGCTTACAGTCTCCTTTCCCTTCCTCTCCCCACAACAGACACTCTGTGAGATAGATGGGGCTGAGAGAGCTCTCAGAGAACTGCTCTTAAGAGAACAGTGGCTTTTCCAAGGTTACCCAGCAGCTGCATGTGGAAGACTGGGGAATCAAACCTGGTTCCCCCAGATTAGAGCCTGTGCTCTTAAACGCCACACCAAACTGACTCTCATAGAAATTCAAATGGACCGGTAGCCAGTTATCTATCATGGTTTTTAATTATGAAAACATGACACTTACCTGTGAAATTTCAAATTCACATAAAATGCTTATGCTTTATGGTGGAGGAAAGTGCCGAGATGCAGCTGACTTGAGATGTTCAGAGCTGGTTGGCCATTTTGCCTGCCTCCTGCAAAGCAACCCTGGTATTCCTTGCCAGTCTCCTACCCAAATACTAAGGAGAGCTGACCCTGCTCAGCTTCCAAGATCTGAGAAGGCTAGGCTAGCCAGGGCCTTCCATGCTCAGCATAATAGACCTATTATACATTATTAAATTAAGAACATGAGAACATAAGAAGAGCCATAATGAATCAGACCAAAAGCCCTATGTTCACCTAGCAGCCAATCAGCATCCTCCCACTCCTGCTGCCCAGCAACTGATTCAAAGAGGCATGCTGCCTTGGGTTCTGATGAGTAGTACTGTAGTAGCCATCATGAATCCTGTATAGGTAAGATCTGTTTTCATTTAGTTTTTTCTTGGTTTTAAAAGTACTGTCAGGTTAACTAAGCAAAACAAGACCTATTCAAGGGGGGGGGCGGGATATGTTCCTTCTTATTAGAAAAAGTTTGAGTTTTCCAGTTCTTTGCAAATACAAGTCTTGCACCTACCAATAAGCATCTGTTCTACCATTCTCTAAAGTGTTTAAAAGCAGACAACGAAGGCCCTTGTGTCTGTTAGACATTCTATCCAACACCATAGGGCTTGAAACAAACCCAAACCATTTCCTACCCCCATTCATGCAAAGCTTCCTGAGAACATTTTATTTATTTAAAACATTTTGAAGCCACCTTTCCATCCAAATCAGGGTCCCCAAGTCTAAACCCCAGTAAGTAGTGGTCTGTCAAGGAGAAAGAGGACCATCTCCAGTCCCCCAGCTTTCAGATCACCTTCTTCCTGCCCAGAGCAAACAGCAGATCAAGAGGATGACCTACATGGTGTGTGAGGTCTGTTATTACCTGAGAAATGCCCATGGTTGTCATGGAGACCATGGAATCCTGAGCTGCTCCTGACAAGGTATCCTTGGCATGGATGTTGAAGTCCTGCAAGGCGACCAACTTAGGAGTAGGGATGTGCATGTGGCTCTATCCGAGCAAAGAACAAAATAGCTGGGACAGCTTTATTGGTATTCATTGGCTATTCTTTCAGCTGCATATAGAAGGGAAGGGAAATGTATTTTTGGTTCCAAAGCATAGCCAATCCCGGTCCTGAAAAAAATTCCCAAATAGATTTCCCATGGACTATAATGGTTTGGGATTTCCTAAAAAAAACCCACCAAATTTGAATACCTTATCGGTATTGAAATTGGGTGTTTTGGGGGTAGAATCCTGAATTTTGGTGGGTCCACTATATCTGAATCTGAAACCCCCCATTTTTTGTGTGTGCACACCTCTACTTAGGAGTCCTTAATACCACATCTGAGACCAGGGTGGGTGGTACTCCAGAAGAATCCCAGTACTGCCTTGCACTCCCATTGCTAGATACACACTCTGTGAGAAAAATACCCCTAATTCCAGAACATCGTAGTCACCAGTTTGGTTGCCAGGGTGCCTGGAGACTCAACTCACACATCTGCCAGGAGAACTAACCAGAACAGATGGTTTCCAGTCGCTTCGTGCGATCCCCATCTCGGCCGTTGTAGCGGAAGAAGCGCCGCCAGGAACTGGCCAGGCAAGCAGTTTCCAGCCTTGACCAGAGACTCCATCTTGGAAGGCTAACACCACCAGCAGCTATCTTCCTGCAGTGCCAGACTCCATAACAGCGAAGCGGGAGGCTCACGTACTCAACAGATGTCACCTATGCATAAAGCCATCAAGCTTATCTTAGGCGTGGATCCTGCCAGACCGCCTAAGCCTTTGTCTAACGGAACCCAAGACAAAGACTGGTGCCAACAGAAGACTGAAGAGGAGGAAGAACATCTTCACCTAGAGCCAAGTGTCTTTGTCTAGACCGTGTGTAACCTTAGGTAGCAATTTGGCCATCTATTGTCACCTTTTTCGATAAGTTTGATAGTTTTAATCACCCCCACCCCAATCATTTCTCCCATTCTTTCCCTTAATGGTTATCCTGGAGCCTCCCCCTTGGCCCATTGTTACCTGGAAGTCCAATCAGGTAACCAAGGCCTAGCCTGCTCATTGGCCAGATATGGGCATCCAATTGGGTGCCCCCAATAAACTGGCTATTGGCTACCACATAAGTCCAGCCCTTATGGTCATTGCGGAACCTCCCCCTTTTCTGAGGTCATGTACCAGATGACCACTGTCATCCGCCCCTGTACCTCCCATCCCCTAAGGGCTCATGGTAGTCCTTATAACCTGTGGTCCAGCTCCCCACAGGTGTGCATCTAGCAGTACCCCAGTTCTGCTGCCTAGATACATCCCCGATTCCTGATCAGTTGAGGGTTCTTCCCCCTAGTCCTCATTCGTTGCCATTGGAGCCTTCCTTGAAGACTACGATCGGTAATTATCACCCTGTTTGTCGATCCTTGTGTTGTCTCTGCATTTCTTTCTATTTTTATTAGGACTGTATGTGTGTTGTATGTATTCGTTACCTTGTATGTGTGTTCTATATTTTTCTGGAATAGATTTTTGTTTTACTTAATTAGTGTCCTTGGCAAATTTAAGCAACAATTCCTGGACGTGTATCCTGTATACATAGATTCTAGATCCTTTTTAAGTCAGGTGCCCACCTGTCAATTCCCCAACCTCGTTTTGAGGGCATTTTGGCTTACAACTCTCAGACCCAACAGAGTTGCAAACAGGGCATTATGCCAGAGGGATAGAATCCCAAAGGACTACAACAACAACATCTCCCCACTCTCCAGGTCTATCCTGATTAATTACTGAGTACAAATGGTATTATGTGAAAAGAGGGGGGAAACCAGTGTGGTTAAGAAGCTGAGCTGCAGCAAAAACCCAGTGTGGAAAAGCCCTGTAAGACAGATGATAAACACTGTAATAAGATTGGATTGCAAAGTTAGGAAACAAGGTAATAAAAACAAGAAATGCATACAGTGAGCAGTGCCGTAAGCTACGGCTTTTGTCCCTTTGTAAAAGCGTCCTCCTGAATAATTCCAATTTCACTACAGCCATTGAAATAAAATGAGTTCAGCCAGCTCTGAATCAACCAAGAATACTTTATTGCAAGAAGAAATAGTCACTAACAGCACAGGCACTTTACTCACTATATACTGTGACCATGCTTAACCACACACCCCTAGCAGGCAATAATTACTCCTATTGGCTCACTCCAGAATCCTTCATTTGCATCTCTTTGTTACAAGTTGTTAGATGCCTAGCATCCTGATTGGCCAGTTCTTCCAGGTTTCAAGATCCTAGTTTGCAAGGAGTGCCTGTCTCAAGCTCAGGCAATAATAACCTAGTGAGATGCAACACATAACACAGCAAATGCATAACAGCCATGTTCCCTTTAAAAATGTTCTTCTGAACATTTCTGTTTTACACATTCGTTGGAATGACAGAAGGAGCCTTCCTGACCTGCTCAGGTGAGCCATTCCACAAAGCCGGAAGCACAATAGAGAACACACAAGTGCAGCCAGCTGCTGACCTTACCCATTTGCAGTGTGACACCTTCATCAAACTCTGCTCACACAAGCACAGCAGTCACAGTGGGGCAGATCAGAGGAGGCAGTCCTTTATATATGTGGGTCCAAGGCCACAAAGTATTTTGTGGGTGATAGTCAATACCTTGAACTGAACCCATAAACTTAGTCGACTGAGAGGAGGTATGATCACCATCTTCAAGTACTTGAAGGGCTGTCATAGAGAGGATGGTGTGGAGTTGTTTTCTGTTGCCTCAGAAGGTCGGACCAGCATCAACGGGTTGAAATTTAAAGAGTTTCCAGCTAAATGTTAGGAAGAACTTCCTGACAGACTGGTTTGTCAGTGGAAAATGCTTCCTTGGGAGGTTGTGGGCTCTCCTCCTCCTTTGGGGTTTTTAAAATAGAGGCTAGATGCCTATTTAACAGCAATGCTGATTCTGTGAACATAGGCAGATCATGAGATGGAGGACAGGAAGGGCTGTATCAGTACTTAGTTCTTGTGGTGACCCTTTCTTACATACCCAGAGAAATGCTGATTGCCATTTTGGGGTCAGGAAGCAATTTTCTCCAGGTCAGTTTGGCCAGGGATCCTGGAGGGTTTTTGCCATCTTCTGGGCATGGGGGTGTGGTCACTGGCAGTGTGGGGGGAAAGTATTTGTGAATTCCCTGCATTGTGCAGGGGGTTGGACTAGATGTCCCTGGAGGTACCTTCCAACTCTATGATTCTAATTGTTAGCCAATGGAGTGTCTGTTGAATCGATATTATGTATATACTTCAGTAATAATTGAGGAGTTGCAATGTTCTGTAATAGTGAGAATTTCTGGGCTGTCTTTAAGGGTAGACCCATGTAGAAAGTATTGCAATAATCTAGCACTAAGGTTACTGTGGCATGGATCCACATGGCCAGATCTTGGTCAGTGTTGTCCATGCATGAAAAGATGCAATTAGTTTCTACATTTAATGTTAGCTCCTCAAAAGTGGTCTGTATCAATACTCCCTCTAAGCTGTGGAGTCTTGTGAGCAAAAATTCAACTTCATGAGCTACTGGCATGAAAGCTGTGAGCTACTGCATAAATTAGTTTGCTTTGGAGCCATTTTTCTTGAGCTAAGACAAAAATGTATGAGCCAGAGACTAAAATTCAGTTTAGAGGGAACACTGGTCTGTATTGATAATGATGATGATGATATTGGATTTATATCCCACCCTATACTCTGAATCTGAGTGGCTTACAATCTCCTTAATCTTCTTCCCCCACAACAGACACCCTGTGAGGTAGGTGTGGCTGAGAGAGTTCTCCCAGAAGCTGCCGTTTCAAGGACAACTCCTACAAGAGCTATGGCTGACCCAAGGCCATTCCAGCAGCTGCAAGTGGAGGAGTGGAAAATCAAACCCGGTTCTCCCTTATAAAAGTCCACGCACTTAAGCCCTACACCAAACTGGCTCTCCATAATCTGTATATCTGTAATCTGATTTGTGATCACCTTCTTATCTGTTCTGCATTCACGCGATTCATTGTGGCTTGTGGCAGGTTTGTGGTTAATACGACAGTGCTGTCCCCGTTCCCTGGGATGTTCCCAGCTGTCTCCCAGGTCTCTTCTCTGGCCCCTCTCTCTGGATTCTGGACTCATGCACAAGTGTGAGTCTTTTCATCTGTGAAATGCTGGAGAGTATCCACAGAGATTAAAGTAGGAAAATGCTAATGTAATTACCATAGTTTCTTTTGGAACAGCTCAGTCTAATAAAAAAACTCCTTTATCTTAGGATACAGTAATGTTTCTGTGCATAGCGGTTAATCTAAGAAGAAAGCAGTATGCTCATACATTAAGTCCACACTATTTTTTTCTTACCATTCACAGAAGGGAGGGGGGGAGGAACCTGTAGGCTAGAACGGTCTTTTTCATATCTGTGCCGCATTTGTCAAGCTAGAGACTAAATATGATTACAATACAATTTGACTTGCCATTCTATTTTCACTTTATAAGTACCAACCTGCAAGAAAATAATGTAACAGAGAAGAGCTTGGAAGCTTGCATTTGTTAATAGGTGTGCACAAAGAGATTTTATACGGTTTTTATTGCTAATCTCTTGTATCCGTTTCTGTATTATAATGTTACAAGGGGAACTTGCAAAGACTTGTGGGGCACAGCATCTAATTTCCCTCTCCTCCACTCTTTTCATTCCCTAAAAGCTCTCACAACCTTTCTCATTTTTGCTTTTTTTCTCTCCTTCCTGCCCACAAGCCAATCTACCTTTAACTACCTCCCTGTCTTCAGCTTTTGCCCATGGCATCCTCTGTTAGAGAAAACCATGGCTCAGTTCATTGATGCTGGTTGCCAGGCTGGGTTTGATTGCACAGTGGAGAATCCACAAAGACTTGCAGGGGACACTTCAGTTTTCCTCTATTGCCCTTCCCACACTACTGCCACTTCCCCTTCTCCTGGAGGCCTCCATATCCTCACCTTTCCCTGCTTCCTTGTCTCCTTACCAGCACCAGCCTCAACCTTTTATCTGGCTCTTCAGCTGTATTTATTATGTATTTGCTTCACTTATAACCTACCTTTGCCCACAACGTCAGTTCATGATCCTATTTCCAGATTTGAAGATAGGACCATGTTGAGAATGAGATACATTGATATTTACTCAGACCGTTTAGTAAATTCTTTTAGGAAGAGGCAATTAAATTTCTCATTCACCCAAGGCAGTTGTTAACTGGGTATGTGGCTGATGGGAGATCTTAAAACCAGAACATATGGATAAGGAGCACTAAAATCCTGGCTTTCTGACCTTATTTCATTGAATTTCCAAGAGCCTAACCAGGGAGAAGCCCCTCTACAAGTTGTCAGTGGTGAACTGGGAAGTCAAGCAGCAGTAAGGATGCCAGGCATGCATGGTGGAGGATTTGGCAGAGGTGATGGAGAGGGAGTACCTCACCAAATCCCCTGAGTCCACCTAACACTCAAACCCCAGCAGGGGAGAATCCACAATCAGGAGGATATAATATGTGGATCAGAGCAAGCACCCAGCAGATCAGCCCCACTGTTTGGCATGAGCAGAGACACTGGTAGGCTTAAAGCCCTGAGTCCACCTAACATCCAAATCTCAACAGGGGAGAGGTGTTTATATTCACAATCAGGAGTAAATGAATGTGCTCTGCTTTTGCCAAGTTCCCTGCCTCTCTGTCTGTCTGTCTGTCAACACCCAACAGAGGAGAGGCTTCAGAACTGAGTTCAGGGGATCTAAAGCATTTTGATCTCATAGAGCAGAATGGGAACTCTGTTATTGGCAGCCAGCAAAGCCTGTTAAACTTTGGAGGGACCCTACTGGTGTTTCCAAGGCTGGAGAATTCCATCCCTACCCCTCGTTGCTTTGCAGTTTTATAAACATTTTAATTGAACAAAGACAGTCTGTCTGGAAATGTATCCATTCATGAACCCACAAACAGCTTGAAAGTTTGTGGAATGTCCGTGCTGGTTGCCCTGCCATGCACTTTGCTTCCTGAACCACGGACTAGTCAAAATTTGTGATGAACTTTAGTTTTGTGAGTCTGTTCGTGCCCATCCCTCATATCTACTGATGCACCCCCTCCCCCTCTTCTTGCTGCTACTCATTGCCTCATGGAACAGAAACAACATCAGTAAAGTGTCAGAGAATAGACATCAATTTTCCTATTCAGAATAGTTACAACCCTATTAGCATATGGTGCCTATTGAGGTCAAATTTTGATTAATTCTATCCAAATGATCTTTCTGAACTCTTAGATTCCTCTTAACATAAGATCGTAAGGTAACTCCAGAGAATATGTTCAAATGAGTTCAAGAACAATGAGAATCATTGTGAGCCAACCAGCAATAATTAATAACCATGTAGATTTCACAGCTGCTTTCTGTTTTGGCACACAGCATGGTATGGCCTGCAAGACCCAATCTTTTATTTTTATGTAAGCCTTGGAGTTGTTGTTGTTTTTCCTTGGCTCAGCTTAGCTGTATTTTAAACTGATTTACTGGGGGGGGGGGGGTTGCTACCTCCCTCCTTCTTTTCTGCCGAATTCCTGTGGGTGAATTGTGTACGGATTCTATCCAAGTACACAATATTTATTTGGCACATTTATATGCCACCTCTACAGATTCCACAGTAGGAACTATTTTTAAAAACAAAAGGAAAAAAATCTTCTCAATTTGTCCTCTATTTGTTTAACTAGGGACAGTCAGTACTGGGATGGGAGACACTCCCCCTCCCCAAACAAGAAAGTCCAGGGTTGCTCTGTAGATGAAAAGGAAGAAGAAGAAGAGTGTGAGAGCCAGTTTGATGTCGTGGTTAAGTACGTAGACTCTTATGTGGGAGAACCAGGTTTGATTCCCCACTTGTCCACTTGCGCCTGCTGGAATGGCCTAGGGTCAGCCATAGCTCTAGTAGGAGTTGTCCTTGAAAGGGCAGCTGTTGTGAGAGTCCTCTTAGCCCCACCCACCTCACAGGGTGTCTGTTGTGGGGGGAGAAGATATGGGAGATTGAAAAGCCGCTCTGAGTCTCTGATTCAGAGAGAAGGGCGGGGTATAAATCTGCAATTCTTCTTCATCAGTGACTGTGGTTAGTAGCCACTGATAGACCTATCTTTTATGAATGTATTGAATCCCCTTTTAGAACTGTTTATTCCTGTAGCCATCACTACTTCCTCTAGTAGTAAATTCCATATTTTAATTACTCTGTGTAAAGCAGAAAAGCAAACCCTCATGAGAACCTCCACATTCAGAGGCATTAAACCTCTTAACCCTAGTGCCAGGAGGCAACATCAGGGGAAGATTTCAACTTCTATGCCCTGTTGCTGACTCTACAAAGGAACTGATTGGCTACTCTGTGAGACAGGATGCTGGACTAGATGGACCATCAGTCTGATCCAGCAGGGCTCTGCTTATGTTCGTATGAGGTGGAACTTTGTGGGGTTGTGATGTGATTGCACACTTTACCTTACTACTTGAGGAACCTTGGTCTGAAACTGTAATTGCTATGTGTGGTTTTTTCCCCTGATCATCTTAGTGTGGCTGCATGTACACAGCCCTTTAAGGGGGGGAAACTGCAATAGCACCAATCCATTACTTGAGAAGGCAATGGGAGAGTGGGTTTGAGCCTACTTATTAAATAGCTGATTGGCCAGTTGCAGCTAAAGGGGGCCCCTTACTGTTAATAGCAATGTAGCTAAACCAGTGTGGTGTAGTGACTAAGAGTGTCATATTAGAATCGTGGAGACCCAGAATTCAATCCCACTAATGCTGTGGAAGCTCATTGGGTGACCTTGGACCAGTCATAGTGTCTCAGCTTGACCTACTGCACAGTGTTGTTCTGAGGATAAAATGGAGGAGAGGGGAATGATGTAAGTTATTGCTATCCAATGGGCCTTCATTGGGGAGAAAGGTGGACTATCAGTGAATTGAATAAATTAAAATAAATAAACAAACATTCAGGTATCTGAGAGAATTCCTACTTGGGAAGAGTGCTTCACCAAAACCTGAGGCCCAATGACCACTGAAAAATGTGTGCCATAAGATAAAAAGAGCAACGAGGTTATAGTAACACTTGATTTCCAGTACGGAAAATGGACCACAAGGAAGGGAGAAAATGGGATGTGATTGACCACAAGTTAGGAAAGGCACAAACAGGTATAAGAAAAGGCCTGCATGGTTAAAAACAAAGTAATGGAAGCTGTAAAAGAAAAGAAGGAGTCCTTTAAGCGGTGGAAAGCTAGTCCGTGAGATTAATAAAAGGGAACACAGGCTGTGGCAACTCAAATGCAAAACTGTCATCAGGCAGGCAGAAAGGGACTATGAGGAGCATATTGCAAAAAACATAAAGACCAACAATAAACATTTATTCAAATATATTAGAAGCAGGAAACCAGCCAGGGAGGCAATGGGGCCCTTGGATGACCAAGGGGAAAAAGGATTACTGAAGGAGGATAGGGAAATGGTTGAGAAGCTGAATGCATTTTTTGCCTCTGTCTTCACTGTGGAAGACGAGAAGTGTTTGCCCGCTCCAGAACCACTAATTTTCGAAGGGGTGTTGAAAGACCTGAGTCAGGTGACAAGAGAGGAGATCCTACAACTGATAGACAAATTAAAAACTAATAAGTCACTAGGTCCGGATGGCATACATCCAAGAGTTCTGAAAGAACTCAAAGTTGAACTTGTGGATCTCCTGACAAAAATATGTAATCTTTCATTGAAATCTGCCTCCATTCCTGAGGACTGGAAGGTAGCAAATGTCACCCCCATCTTTAAAAAGGGTTCCAGAGGAGATCCGGGAAATTACAGGCCAGTCAGTCTGACTTCAATACCAGGAAAGTTGGTAGAAACCATTATCAAGGACAGAATGAGTAGGCACATTGATGAACACGAGTTATTGAGGAAGACTCAGCATGGGTTCTGTAAGGGAAGATCTTGCCTTACTAACCTGTTACATTTCTTTGAGGGGGTGAACAAACATGTGGACAAAGGGGACCCAATAGATGTTGTTTACCTTGACTTCCAGAAAGCTTTTGATAAAGTTCCTCATTAAAGGCTCCTTAGAAAGCTCGAGAGTCATGGAGTAAAAGGACAGGTCCTCTTGTGGATCAAAAACTGGCTAATTAATAGGAAGCAAAGAGTGAGTATAAATGGGCAGTCTTCGCAGTGGAGGACGGTAAGCAGTGGGGTACCACAGGGCTCAGTACTGGGTCCCATGCTCTTTAACTTGTTCATAAATTATTTGAAGTTGGGAGTGAGCAGTGAAGTGGCCAAGTTTGCAGATGACACTAAATTGTTCAGGGTGGTGAGAACCAGAGAGGATAGTGAAACACTCCAAAGGGATCTGTTGAGGCTGGGTGAGTGGGCGTCAATGTGGCAGATGAGGTTCAATGTGACAAGTGCAAAGTACTGCACATTGGGGCCAAGAATCCCTGTTACAAATACAAGTTGATGGGGTGTAAACTGGCAGAGACTGACCAAGAGAGAGATCTTGGGGTCATGGTAGATAACTCACTGAAAATGTCAAGACAGTGTGCGATTGCAATAAAAAAGGCCAACGCCATGCTGGGAATTATTAGGAAGGGAATTGAAAACAAATCAGCCAGTATCATAATGCCCCTGTATAAATCGATAGTGCGGTCTCATTTGGAATACTGTGTACAATTCTGGTCACCGCACCTCAAAAAAGGATATTATAGCATTGGAAAAAGTGCAGAAAAGGGCAACTAGAATGATTAAAGGGTTGGAACACTTTCCCTATGAAGAAAGGCTTGGGGCTGTTTCGTTTGGAGAAACGTCGACTGCGCGGTGACATGATAGAGGTTTACAAGATAATACATGGGATGGAGAAAGTAGAGAAAGAAGTACTTTTCTTCCCTTTCTCACAATACAAGAACTCGTGGGCATTCGATGAAATTGCTGAGCAGTCAGGTTAAAACGGATAAAAGGAAGTACTTCACCCAAAGTGTGATTAACATGTGGAATTTGAGAAGAAAAATGAGACAGGAACAACAATGTCAAACCAGGAAATTATTTCAATAGTTGAATATGTCTGTTCTTTTCATTGTACACAGACTGAACAAGATGACCTTGCTTAGCTCCTGAGATCTGATGAGACTGGGCTATCCAGGTCTGGGCCCAATGGTACTACCTAACCACACATAAATATACCAAATCATTTACAAGTAAGTCCTAAACACAGTTATATACAATGGGCTTGGAAAGATGTAACTCTGCTTAGGATTGCACTAATTGACACATTGTATGTTCTTTCCAATGCTTTAACCAATACATTGGTTTTCAGAGAGACAGATTCCCATATATCCATTCCTGCTAAATTCAGGTCCTGGAGCAGCTTGCAGACCAACAAGATTTTCAGGGTATACACTTCCAAGAGTCAAAGCTTAGTGGTCTTCCTACTCATGTCTGATGAAGGACTTGTGAGGGAGCAACTGTGGGGGGGGGCTTCTAGTGTCCTGGCCCCACTGGTGGACCTCCTGATGGCACCTGGGTTTTTTTGGCCACTGTGTGACACAGAGTGTTGGACTGGATGGGCCATTGGCCTGATCCAACATGGGTTCTCTTATGTTCTTATGGGAGCTTTGACGCTCAAAAGCTTAGACCTTAAAAGACTTGTTAGTCTCAAAGGTGCTGTTGGACTTGAATCTGACTGTTCTACTATAGAACAACAGGGCTGCCCCCTGAAACCCATTCCTGTTGGACCCAATAAAGCAAAAACCACAGAAGTTGTCAGTGTTTTAACACATTCAACCACCCCTCCCACACACATATTGTCAGGGGTATATGTCTGGACTAAACGTCTTTACAAAATTGCTTTTGTAAGAATTTAATTTCCTTGTTTACTAGTTTTATACTATTTAATTAAGGAGCAATTTCTCTATCACAGCTTGTCTTACAGAGAAATGCCTTTGCACAATACACATTTACACGTTCTACACTATATAAATTCTCATTGCAGCCTAAAACTTCTTCCCCAAACAAATCACTGGGGGGCTGTATGTATACACACATTTGTAGTGAACTATGAATTATTAATACAGTCATTATTTATTGATTTATTTATTATATATCCTGCCCTCCCCACCAAAGGCAGGCTCAGGGCGGCTCACAGGTTAGGGTCGAAAATGACCAACAAGATAAAAACACTGATAATACATAAAGCATAAGACAATATTAAAATATCAGTTTAAAACAATATAACAATGGATGCTAGTACTATAATTCGTCATGCCATTTAGTTTTAGTAGTCAGTGTTATATGTTTCATAGGACCCCAAATCACCATAGTGTGGTGGGAAGTCCAGAATGATGTTAAATTCCAATTTATGGGCCTGGTCTGTTGCTGTAAGTTATCCTTATGGAAAAGCAAGGTGGAAGAGTGCCGTTTTACAGGCCCTGTGGAACTGTGGGAGCTCTCACAGGGCCCTAACATCCTCCGGCAACTCATTCCACCAGCTAGGTGCAACCGCAGAAAAGGCCCTGGCTCTAGTTGACTGAAGCCTCACTTCCTTGACACTGGGGACTACCAGCAGATTTTGAGGTCCAGACCGAAGTGCTCACTGGGGCATATACAAGGAAAGGCAGTCCCTAAGGTATGCAGGACCCTGGCCATATAGGGCTTTAAAGGTTAAAACCAGCACCTTGAAGTGAATCCAGTACATTATTGGTAGCCAGTGCAGTGCTTTCAGCACAGGCTGAATGTATTCCCATAAAGGAACTCCCATTAACAGCCTGGTGGCAGCGTTCTACTAGAGATGCCGGATTTGGGACAAGGGCAGCCCCATGTAGAGGGCAATACAGTAATCCAGCCTCGAGGTGACCATAGCATGGATCACAGTTGCCAAGTCATCGTGTTCGAGAAAGGGGACCAACTGCCTCACCATCCATAGATGATGGAAAGCTGACTTGGCAGTGGCCGCTACTTGGGCCTCCATTGTAAGAGAGGGATACAAGAGCACCTCTAGGCTTTTGACTTTGGGCGCCAGCATGAGCTGCGCTCCATGAAGGGTCGATAAATGGACCTCTAGTCCTGGACTGTGACAGCTTAGATAGAGGACCTCCATCTTCATCGAATTTAATTTCAGTCTACTCAGCTTGAGCCACCCCGCCACAGCTTGTAGCACCGTGGACAGATCATCTGGGGTGGAGTCGGACTGGCCACCCATCAACAGATAGAGCTGGGTGTCATCTGCATACTGGTGACAACCCAGCCCATACCTCTGAGCAACCTGGGCGAGGGGGCGCATGAAGATGTTAAATAACATCGGGGAAAGAATCGCTCCCTGTGGCACACCGCACGTGAGTGGGTGTCGTCGGGATAGTTCATCCCCAACTGCCACCTTCTGTCCCCGACCCTGGAGAAAGGAGGAAAGCCACTGCAAGGCCAACCCCTGAATCCCAGCATCGGTGAGGCGGCGGGTCAGCAGCCGATGATCAACTGTGTTAAACGCCGTCAACAGGTCCAATAACATCAGCACCGTCAAGCCGCCTCTGTCCAGGTGCCTCTGGAGGTCATTTGTGAGGGCAACCAGAACCGCCTCCGTCCCATGACCCGGACAAAAGCCAGATTGATGTGGGTTAAACACGGAAACGTCATCCAGGAAACTCTGAAGCTGAACTGTCACTGCCCTTTCAATAATCTTGCCCAAGAATGGCAAGTTAGACACTGGCTGGTAATTTGCCAATTCAGCCGGGTCCAGAGATGGCTTTTTAAAAAGGGGGCATACCACAACCTCTTTAAGAGGCTGAGGAAAGGTTCCTTGCAAAAGGGACCTGTTGACAATTTCCTGTAGGGGAACCAATAGCCCCTCCCGGCCAGTTTTTTTAGCCAAGAGGGGCATGGGTCCACCCTACAAGTAGTTGGGCATGCAGTGGAGAGAATTTGAAGAGAATCTGGGCATTCATTACTGAAGAGAATTTGGGCAATAGTCACAAATTAATTTACAAATTTGCATCCACTTTACCAGGCTGTAGATTATAGTGCCATGGCTGTATTTCACTATGTTGTCCATCTGCATTAAAGGGTTAAGAGACTTCCCCCAGTCCATAGAACAGTATACACAGGTGCTTCACGCCACTGCCTCAAGTGTGGGACTCCTCTCAGAATGAATCTTTGCTGCCTGCCTTTCCCTAATCGAACTGCTTTGTTTCACTGTATGTTGGGGAATTCCAGAGCAAACTGTGCCATCAATTCCATCATTAGGCTATTGCAGCAAACTCCCAGCCATGGCTGAAAAGTCCAGTATCCCTACATGCTTTTCAGTACTGTCTACTGTGTGTATTAAGTGCCTTGAAGTTGCTTATGACTTATGGTGATCCTGTGAATTAATGACCTCCAAAATGTCCTATTTTTTGATTTTTAATTTTTTTTTCTCAAATGGCCTTTTGTTAACAGCCTTTCTAGATCCTGTAGATGGAGGGCCTTGATAGAGTCAACCCATCTCATATTGGGTTTTCTTCTTTTCCTACAGCCTTCCACTTTTGCTAGCATTATAGCCTTTCCCAGTCTTCCAGACTTGTCTTCTCATACAATAACAACTTCGGATTAGCCATTTTAGTTCCTCTTTATCCTCGCCTTTCTCCTAAGGCTCATGAATTGACCCACTACATTAAGGCTATATCATCTGTCTTATAACAGCTGGGGGATATATGGGAGAATTGGCTGCAGTTTGCTATCACCATCTGCAGAATTTGACTTGTTTTTATATTATATGTTTTTACGTTATATTGTTTTATTGTATGAATTAATTTTAAACTCCATATATTTATTGATTGTTGTTCCCTGCCCTGAAACCATTAAGGAAAGGGCAGGTTATAAATAAAAATAATAATAAATAAATGATTCTCCCTCCCCTGTTTTATCCTCATAGTGACCTTGGCACAGTGATAGGACATACATCCCAAGCAGAAAGTCACAGATTCACTCCCCAGAATCTCCAGCTGAAAAGATCAGGTAGTAGGTTGATATGAAAGACGTGAGACTCTGGAGAGCCGCTGCTGGTCAGAGGAGACAACTAATTTTTGGTTGACTTTTTAAAATATATGTCTGTATGTTCCTGGAAGTCATGGCAACCTCTGGCAACTGGGGCATGGAGGACATACAGAGAAGTGGCTTGATAGCCTGCCTCTGCCTCCTAACACTGGTATTCTCTAGAGGCTTCCCATCAAAATATTTGCTAGGGTTGGTTCTGCTTAGCTTCTGAGATCTGATGAGATCGGGCTTGCCTGGGCTGTCCAGGTCAGATTGAGAACATACTAATTTGGATAGTGTGACTCGGTATAAGCCAGCTTCATGTGTGACTGAGGGAGGAGGTGGTTGAGTCAATGTCAGACAGCGAGCTTCATAGCAATGCAGGGATTTGAAGCTGCTTCTCCTGCATCCTACTAAGATACCCTAGTAAGAGTCCCGTGGCACAGAATGGGAAAGCTGCAGTACTGCAGTCAGAGCCCTCTGCTCACGACCTGAGTTTGATTCCAGTGGAAGCTGGTTCAGGTAGCCGGCTCGAGGTTGACTCAACCTTCCATCCTTCCGAGGTCAGTAAAATGAGTACCCAGCTGAGTACCCAGCTTGCTGGGGGGGAAGTGTAATGACCAGGGAAGGCAATGGCAAACCACCCCATAAAAAGGTCTGCTGTGAAAGCAGCGTCACCCCAGAGTCAGAAACGACTGGTGCTTGCACAGGTGACCTTTCCTTTCCTCCTGCATCCCAGCCTCATATTCCAGCTCTGACCCTTTCAGCATGCCATAGTTCCAACCTGGCCCAAGATGCATGCTTCCATAGCAACTTGCTGTAGCAAATAAACGGATTTCAGTTGGGGTTCCCAACCTCCAGATTGGGCTTAGAGAGCTCTTCAAATTACAACTGATCTCCAGATGACAAAGATGAGTCCCGCTGGAGCAAACGGCTGCTTCAGGGGTGGGGCTTTGGAGGCAGCGGTCCCTCTACTTCCCAAACCCCCTTTAGCCAAAATCCACCTCCAAATCTCCAGGAATTTCCCAACATGAACCTGGCAAGCTTAATTTCAGTCTGCTGTCCTGTCTCCTCCCCCCCCCCCTCCATCCCAGAACTGTCATCGTGATATCAGCAGCATTGCTGTGTTGTGTTTTCTCTCTCTCACTACTCCACATGGAGGGCTGCCGGTGGGAGACCTCCTGTCTCATGGGAAGCTGGGCAGCTCTACTGTACCAGTCCAATAGCTAAACTACCTCTTACCCATTTTTGATGTGTTAGGTTCAAGCCGCCTCCCTCTGTCAGGTTCCCAGAGATTTTATCAATGCCTCTCTCTGCAACTGCTGAATGACTGCACAGAGAGCAACTGAGGTCCTGGTTCAACTCAACAACAAAAAAGGCTGACTTTAATGGTAAGGTGCAAATATAAGCCCAAGATGTTGCCCTAGACAGGCAAGTTATACTAGAACAGGGATGGCCGAACTGCAGCTTGGGAGCTTCTACTACCCCATTAGCTATTTTGGAGAAGGCATTTATCTCTTTAAATCACTTCAAGCCAGCTAGTGACTTGGACAATGCTTTTAAAGTTGCTTTCTTTCCACTGCTCCCTCCCATCTATTTGCCTGCCTGCCTGCCTTCCTTCATTGAGGCTCTCAAACATCTGAGGTTCATATCTTGAGGCTCTCATACATCTGCAGTTATTCTATGTGGCTCTTCTGTTAAGCAAGTTTGGTCACCCCATACTAGAAGTGAAATTTACAGCCTGGAAGAAATCAAATTGGGTCATATTAGGGCACATTAAATTGGGTCATGTTAGGGCACAATCTCTGTAGTGCCCAGGGGTTCCCTGAACCACCTTCCCACCCCCTGGAGGGAGGCCAGCCTGAGATTGCCAGGGCACTATCTTTTTGCTGCCACCTAGGTTTTAATATTAGGGCCCAGCCTACCCTAATCTTCCCCTTAAGGGCTCCCCAATTTCCAGCTCCCAAGGTTGGCAATGATTTTGCCTTTTTCTGTAGTAGGGCCAATTTAGGCAGAGGGTTTCCAAGCAAGCCACCGACACAGAAACCACTTTATGAAAATATAAAGAAAAACTTATTTTATAGGGCAGGTAAAACCCCAACATAGTGCACAAACAAAATAACAAATGTTAGCTATTTACCTTAACCTAAGTTACAGGTAAATTTGATGCTTGCAGCCTGCAGCAATGCTGCTAGGCTGCATTAGCAAGCTTTGCCTCCCTGGGAGGGAAGGGAGGATCTACAGCCTGTTTGGACGCGTATTTGAGGGGACGGGGCCAGGCCGTTGTAACGGCCAGAGCTCCACTCCCTGCTTCAGTCCCGGACAACGATCGGCCCTCCCGCCCGCCCTGTTTGTTATGTAAGTGATTGCTGGTTGTCTCTTGTTTGGGAGGCCGGGTGGGAATTTTTTGCTCCCCAGATGATTGGCAGTTGCTGGGGTGTTTTTTTGCCTACCCTACATAGCAAAACAGTGGATTGTGGATTTGGCTATCGGGAGGCGCTATTAAATAGGTTGGTCACTTTCGTTTGGCAGGTTTTTCTGGGTTTAGGGTTCTCTGCGGCTAGGGGAGGACCATGAAGCATCCCCCTTTTGGGGAATTAGGGGTCTGGCATGATCAACCTTGGGGTTTGATGACCCGGGGTGGGGAAAATACAGACTGTCCTGGAGGCTCGACTAGAAGGTGCCTTCCATTGAAACGTGCATCTGGTGGTTGGACCCTCTGGGGCGGGCCTCCCTGCTGGGCCGGGATGGCGGGACCTGCGTCACACAGCTCCCGCTGGGGGCTGGGTCTCTCACCCGCGAATGGCAGGGGAGCGGTCTGTTGAGACCCCTAGCCCTGACCAGGCCGCAGTTTGGGTGCCCTTGCCGTTTTATTATGATGATTAATAAAGTGGCCCATTATTTATACCAATGCATTGCGTCCGACTCTTCATTCCGACTTGGGGGGCAAAGTCCAGCAGACTGAGTCTTTCAGAGCTTCTTCCCAGGAATGAACAAACACCTTTCAAGATTTCCAAGAATTACCAAGCTGACCCTCAGGCCACCAGAGCTCCTTGCCTCGACAAGAGCTAGCTATCCTAGGGAAAAAAGAATCTCCTTTTCTAGCCACCAGCCTGTACCCTCCAGAACTAATTACCTACAGCTGGTGGCTCCACCCTGGCCACCCAACAAGGAAGGCATCCTGATATGACTCAAGTCTTATTTAAAACGTGCCCCCTGGCACGACAATCTCTGTCCCAGATTTCCTTTTTAAAATTACGCTCAACCTTCATTTTCAAACAATGCAAACAGCTATGCTTGAAGGTTGTTACACCCAAACACCAGTTGCTCAGCACCTCTGCATATGTGGAGGCCCAGATTCTGAACACCTGTGCCATTACTTTGTTGGCCTGTCCACTTTACTCAGCTCCAAGGAAGAAATTCTTAGGTACCAGCCTGGCGTTAGCACCATGATGGGAAAAGCTGTATTTTTACTTGGAGATGTGGAGCCAGAGGTTTCTTGTAAAGTTGTCCTTTTTTTGCCCAAGCAGCAAAGAAAATTCAAACCAGTGTCAGTATAGGCCAGTTAAGATCTTAATTAGTATTCAACAGATTTTTATGGGAGATTTTCCTTTTTTAATGAAATAAGTTTTAAAATGTAACTTTCATAGTGTTTTAATCTAGTTTTACTGTACTGTATTTTATTGTACATTATTTTTATCGTTCGTAACGGTCACTGGTCCTGTGCAATAAAACCAAACTGAACTGTGTAGTTTCACCCTAAGTTTTGCCCTGGATCTTCACACACACACACACACACACACACATACTGTATGTATGTATATACACACACACACACACATACTGTATGTATATAATGTATATATACTGTGGAGTGGTGGGGGAAGGCAGAATTTGGGAAGGGAGGGCACTCAGCTGGGAGGTGATACCATAAAGTCCACCTTCTGAACATGGAGTTAGGTACCAGCTAAGAGCCAGTTTGGTGTAGTGGTTAAGCGTGCAGACTCTTATCTGAGTGAACCGGGTTTGATTCCCCACTCCTTCACATGCAGCCAGCTGGCTGACCTTGGGTCAGCCACAGTTCTCACAAAGCTGTTCTGCTCAAGGGTCATTTCTGTCAGAGATCTCTCAGCATCACCTACCTCACTGGTGTCTGTTGTGGGGAGGGGAAGGGAAAAGAGATTGTAAGCTGCTCTGAGAATCCTTTGGCTAGTGAAGGGCAGGGCATAAATCCAATCTCTTCCTCCTCCTCCTCTTCTTGCTTTTCAAAACTCAGCATGTGATTTTGAAATGTAACACAGACATTAGACAAATTATTTTCAGAATCTCAGCACATGGGGACTAAGCTTTGCATTCTGGAGGTCATTTGTAATTCCAGGAAGCCCCCGGATCCCATCATGAGGTCAGTAAAACAATTTAGGCACATAGGTGTCTCTGCTTCAACTGGTGCGAAACCCAGTTGAAGCAGAGACAGTCCATCTTTTAGGTGTAGTTGGGTATTCTCTTCCCACTGTTCTGGATTCTGTCTTTTGTTTGATTCTGACAATAAAAGCCAATGAAATGCTATTCTGGGAACTGGGATACACATGACTTCCCACAGTCAAACCTACGTGAGGCTGTGCGCTGAATGTAATTCTGCCCAAGCATGCCTCATAATACGAGAGAAAGGAGTGGACGCTGGGAAGAAGTTAAACTTTCTCACTGCCCCCTGTTGACCTGGGTTGTGGAGATGCAAGCCCTCTTGTCTTTTTATAAACCTCACCTCTTTGGTGACCCAGCTGGGTGTAGTGGTTAAGAGCATGGGCTCTAATCTGGGAGAACTGGGTTTGATTCCCCAGTCCTCCACATGCAGCCAGCTGGTTGACCTTGGGCTAGCCACAGTTCTCTCAGAGCTGTTCTCTCAAGAGCAGTTCTCTCAGAGCTCTCTCAGCCCCACCTACCTCACAGGGTGTCTGCTGTGGGGAGAAGAAGGGAAGGAGATTGTAAGCCACTCTGAGACTCTGCATAAATGGTGAGGTATAAATCCAATCTCCTCTTCTCCATAATGCCATCTTGAGTAGAGAGTGAGAGGATACACACACACTAGAATTAAGGACCATTGAGAAGAAAAATACAACAGGTTCTAGAAAGAGGCTCTGGATGAGTGCCCCCCCTTGCTGTCCTTCCACCCAGTTTGGTGTAGTGGGTAAGTGTGGGGGCTCTTACCTGGGAGAACTGGGTTTGATTTCCCCACTCCTCCACTTGCAGCTGCTGGAACGGCCTTGGGTCAACCATAGCTCTCATAGGGGTTGTCCTTGAAAGGGCAGCTGCTGTGAGAGCCCTCTCAGCCCCACCCACCTCACAGAGTGTCTGTTGTGGGAGAGGAAGGAGATTGTGAGCTGCTCTGAGATTCAGAGTGGAGGGCGGGATATAAATCCAATATCATCTTCTTCTTCACCCACCCAAGTGAAGGCACCTCAAGGGGAGCTGATCTCTGCCACCTGGACAGCAATTGTAATTCTGAGTGAACTCCAGCCTTCACCTGGAGATTGGCAACAGTGGTATAACCCTCATCAAACCCACCCTCTCCAGGCTCCACCCCTCATTCTCCAGAAATTTGCCAACCTGCAGTTGGCAACTGCTAAATCACAGTGGCTGCTAGGTCATGGGGCTGCTGCTGAACAGGAGCAAGCAGCCAGGCCTGGTTAAGTCATGCTTGCCAAGTGGCATCAAGTCATCCAGAGGGTGCTGCTAGGTCTAGGATTGCCAACCTCCAGTTGGAGCTTGAAGATCTCTTGGGATCACAACTGAACTCCAGACAGCAGATCTCTCTCCCCATCCTGGAAAAAAGAACTGCTTTGGATGCCATTCTATTCACCTGAGGCCTCTCCCTGACAGAAGATGGTTGCCTAGCAACAGCCTCTGACTAGGGGCAAGGCTGAGGGGAGGAGGGAGAGAGGAAGTGACAGGAAAGAACCATGGCCTGTGAGGAAATGCTCTCAGAGAGGCCAGGCCTTGCCAAGTAGTCACATCACAGTGGCAGCTCCCTGACTATTTCTGTGGCCTTCATAGGTTGCATGTGCTAGGATGCCATCTGTGTGGGCTATTGATGGGGTGGCAGAGGTCTGTTGCCAGCAATGCTTTTCATGAGGCCGGTTGACAGAGAGAACACAGAGAAAAGTTGGAGATGTGTCTGTCTCTGAGGTAAGACTATTTTGGTGGTTTGTTCAATATTTCCAGGCTTGCAGTAGGCGGGGGCAGGAGAGTCAGCCAATGGGAGGCCAGATATGATGACTGAGCCATGATGGGTCAATTATTTATGGAATGAACCCCTAAGTCAATGGGAGAGCTCCATTTGGCAACCCCACAAGAGATTATTATATTATATTATATTATATTATATTATATTATATTATATTATATTATATTATATTATATTATATTATATTATATTATATTATATTATATTATATTATATTATCTGTCTGTCTAAAACAGTACAGCTTCTGGAGGTACCATAGTGATGACTGGTAATATAGTATGGCATTGGGTATAAATGGAGAATTCAGAAGGACTCAAAAAAGGAACGCCTGACCTAATTTGGCATTTTTTGCTCATCTGTATAAATACTTCAGGAAGAGCCCATCAATTCCTCAGGTAAATTTTTAATGTAATAAAGTGCCATTCTGTTAGGCTGCCACTGTGATTTCAGTACCTCATTCCCTTTTCAATATCATAAAAATTAAATGAACACATTGCTTTAATCCTGAGTTCCTGGGGGAAAGGTGATGTTTTGGGTTTCAATCTTTTATATGAAACTGCAGTTCACCCGCAGGGCACGTACCTATTTAAAACATAAAACAGAGAGAGAGATAATCTGAAATATAAAGTTGGTTAATCAGGGGTTTTTTTTAAAGACAAGATAGTGGTTTTCAGGGGATGGAGAAGTGGTTTTCCAAATCTCAATTGGGTTTCCAAATTGAAATTTATCTCTCTCTCCCCTACCCCATTTTTTTTTGTTTTTCCAGCTATTTTTCTTAGAGTGGGAGGGTCTGAAATTTGCTAAACTTATTAAATAATCTTGCAGCCTCTTTAATGCAGGTAGTTGTTTGGGGGTGTTGTTTTGCAGTTTGGGTAGGATTACCATTTATTTGAAAATGTTACCATACAGCAAACATGAGGATTGATTGGAAAACTTTTTTAAAAACCCCCAAAAATTACAATCAGAAAAGGAGAGGTATCTGCTTGACCCAAATTTTCACTGATTAGACATTGGCTTTTTTATTTATTAAAGAAGAGGATAAAGTTGATCTTTCATTGTATAACCTTCCTGTTTCTGCAAGGATCTTGTATAAACTGCCAGCTTTCTTCAATACAGTCAGAAAAAAAGAAAATAAGGTTCCTGCAGGGTCAGGCCAAAGGGCCATTCAGTGAAACATCCTTTCCCCCGTTACTGACTAATTGCATGCTTAAGGAAGCCCACAAAAAGGGAATAAGCAGGCTTCCTATGCTGTGTTCCTATACCTACAACTCCAATCTGAATTTGGGTAGCCTCAATCAAATGCCATGCTTCTACAATACATAAAGGGCTTAATATGTATTAGAAGGTATTTGAAACAAAGGAGTGCCATTAAGACTCAGTGAAATAATGCCCATTGTTGAGCCAGTTGGCTGCAGATGCTGTGACCTTTGTCCTTTGATTGATATATCTATAAATCCAATATCTATCTATCTATCTATCTATCTATCTATCTATCTATCTATCTATCTATCTATCTATCTATCTATCTATCTATCTCACCTCCCTCCCACAGGGCCAGATCTGCTTTGACAGAGTAGATGGTTGGGGTCTTCTGGGCCATATCTGCCTGTGATCCTTCCTTCCTTCCTTCCTTCCTTCCTTCCTTCCTTCCTTCCTTCCTTCCTTCCTTCCTTCCTTCCTTCCTTCCTCCCTCCCTCCCTGGACATATAGACCTTGTGTAGCATTTATCAAGCATAACTGGGAATATGAAGGAAAAAGGTAGAATTCAGACCAAACAGGGCTTGTACATACGCTCTTGTAAGTTACCTGAACTCTCATGGCCTGAGGTCAAAATCTAGCTAAAATTAGTATATTTTCTATTCCTGAATCTGATTTATAGCCTGGGCCATTGAGGTCAAGGTAACTGTGGTGGTGGAAAGTGTCATCAAATCACAGCTGACTTATGGTGACTCCATAGGGTTTTCAAAGCAAGGGATGTTCAGAGATGGTTTGCTATTCCTGCCCTCTGTGTCATGACCTTGGTATTCTTTGGAGGTCTCCCATCCAAATATTAGCCAGGGCCAACCCTGCTTAGCTTCTGAGATCTGACAAGATTGGTCTAGCTTGGGCTATCCATAAGGCAGGCAAATTTGGAGTTCTGCATTATCTATGATAAAGACAAGGAAAACTCCAATCATTCTATAACATTTTGCTGCCACCCATTATATATCTAACTAGTCCAGTAAATATCATCCACCATTTGGCTACAAATCCTTTTCCAATCCTAACTAATTGACTAACTCCTTGTCACATACATGCTTTTGTTAATAGAAACATGATTCCCCCCCCCGCCTCCCAGCTATATAGCTAAACTTACAGCTTGTGTAATTCCATTTTCTATCTCTCCCTTTATTATTGTTATATTATTGTGAAGCGACATTTTTATAATTTGCTAACATGAAAAATATTCACGTTGCCTTTTTTATTAAAGTAATAATAAAAAAAGCTTAGCACTGGGGCTTGACAGGTTCAGTTGCATTTCAAAGCCTTGCAGAGCTAAAGGGAAATCTCTCTATAGCACTGAGGGATGGGAATAGATAAGTAGCAGTCTACCTCCTTTGTAATCCATGATCTAAAGGGCACAGACTTACCCTTTGTCTGTTATCTGTAGGAAGTCTTCCACTGACATTCAATTGAGTGGCAAGGAAGAATGGAGAGGGGAGGGGGGGCATTTTTCCTTATAGTATTTACCATAGAGATCAGACAAAATCCTAGAGAGTTGGTGACATCACTTCTGGGTTCCAGTTGGAAGTAACACTGACATTTCACCAACATCCATATCCTACCCCCAAAAAGATCTTCCAGATATTCCAGCCATGCATCTGGTGAACCTAGGAGGCGTTAATTAATTGCATTGCATATTCCCATTTGTTTACTTGGAAAAGTAAATAGAGTAGATCCTATTAAAGTTTTGCATTTCACTGGTGGAGAGGAGCCTGTGGCTCAGAGGTAGATCATCTGCTTTGCACACAGAAGGTCCCAGTTACAAACCTTGACATCTCCAGTTATAAATATCTTCCCCTGGAGAGCTGCTGCCAGTCACAGTAGAATGTACTGACCTTGATAGTTCAATGGGCTGTCTCAGTATAAGGTACCTCCATGGGTTCTTCCATGCCAAAGACCCTGGAGGATATCAGTTCCTCTCATGATTGGGAGGGACCATGGCTCAGTGTAGAATATCTGCTTGACATGTGGAATGTCCCTGTTTCAATTCATGGCATCACAAGCCAAAAGGATTAGGTAGTAGGTGATGTGACAGACCAGGCCTCATTTAGAGCAGGAGCTCACAGGAGTGGAGCTCCAGCACCTCTAAATTTTATTGTGCTCTTTCTTTCTTTCTTTCTTTCTTTCTTTCTTTCTTTCTTTCTTTCTTTCTTTCTTTCTTTCTTTCTTTCTTTCTTTCTTTCTTTCTTTCTTTCTTTCTTTCTTTCTTTCTTTCTTTCCTTCTTCTTCTTCTTCTTCTTCCTGGTAGAATTTACAGAAAAGTGGCTCTTTTCCTCTCAGTGCACTGTCATCTGTATACTAGTAAACAATGTCCCTAAAGTATCGCTTATAGTACTTTAGATTTTAAAAAACAAAAACACCACAGTGTAAAATAAAGTCAGATAATCAGTACATTTTTGTCACTGGGTTATTTTTGTACCCCGTGAATTTATTATGAAAACAATGATTTCATGTTTTAAGTTTCATTGGTTTGTCTGATATATTTTGGGGTAACATTTTTGTAAACAAAATAGAAAACAAATAGCATTTGAACGCTTTTCACAAAAAAATCCATCAACAGTACGTGGTTATACACACAGAAAGATCCAGAATACATATGAAAAAATCAGAAATGAAAAAATTAAATGGAATTATATTTCATCTCCGGCCATCTCCTTTTTTAAGACCAACCAGATATCACAAAACAATGGGTAAGCTGTTGACTTTTCTAGAACTTGTTATCAGACTAGATTTTTTTTAATAGCAGGGGGGGAAAAATGTTTTAGGCCCTATTTGAAGGGTTTTGGTAAGCATCATGTATAGAATACTAAGCAGGCCTGCAAAGATTAAATACTGGTGGTTGTGAGATACAACTTTATACTCTGGGAAGAACAAGCACAAATCAAAGCATCAGGCTGAATTTTTAAAAAATGTCTATCTAATGCCATTTTAAAATTTTATTTATTTATTATTGATTTTAGGCAATTTATAGTCGCCCTATCCCAGGGAAGGGCTCAAGGCGGATCGCAACATTCTAAAAACAGTATAAAAACAAAAGTTAAAACCAGAGCGATGTAAACAATTTGACAAATCATAACAGAGTTTCAAATGGCAGCTCAGTTGGTCACATATTATATGAACCGAAGATAGTAAATAAAATAAATTTATATTACAGCAGAGATAGATCGTCACATAGGGCCAGTCGGTGGAATAGGATGCCTGCTGCCTCAACCAAAGGCCTGGTGGAATAGCTCCGTTTTACAGGCCCTGCAAAAAGATAACAATTCTGTGAGGGCCCAGATCTCTAGAGGGAGCTGATTCCACCAGGCTGGGGCCAAGACTGAGAAAGCCTTGGCCCTGGTTGAGGCCAGTCGGATGTTCTTTGCGCCAGGGACAGTCAGCAAATGTTGTGAGCTGGATCGTAGTGATCTCCGGGGCACATATGGGGAGAGGCAGTCCCGTAGCTATGTCAGTCCCAGGCCATGTAAGGCTTTAAAAGTCAGAACTAAAACCTTGAAACCATATGGGACAGACAGGGGCTTTAAGAAGAGCTTATCTAGATCAGACCAGTGGTCTATCTAGTCCAGACTGCTGTTTCATACAGTGCCCTAGATAACCATCAAACAGGGCATTAGAGGCCAAGACCCTCCTCAGATGTTGCCTGCAAACACTGGTATTTGGAGGCAAGCTCCTCTGAATATGAAAGCATCCCTGGTAACTTTAAAAATCTGGGGGAAAGTCCTTGAAGACCTTAAAAGTCAGAGGGAAATCATGGTACTTTCCTGACATCCCTCCCCTCCCCTCCCTGAACCTCACCCTTTTCAAAACACCACCCCCAAAATCTCCAGGTTTTTCCAAACCTAGCACTAGCGACCCTATCTCCCATCCAAGTACCAACCATGCTTAGCTTCTGAGATCAGCCTATACCATATTACCTTCCCTCCCATTAACCACTGTAGAAGAAGCAAACAAAAAAACCCCAACCCTACAAGCAGTCTCTTTGCCTGCCCTTTCCCCCTCCCAGCAGTAACAGTCCAAAGTGGAACTTCCCAGGAACAGATCAGTCATGGTAGGCTGTTGATCGTCTAGTTTGACTCCTGTTCCTCTTATGGGCCAGGTGAGCTGGCCTTTAACAGAAAGAAAGAAAAAGCATTGTCCATGTAAATGCTTAGACTGCTCTTTGGCAAGGTAAAATGTAGCACTTATCACAGTGGTGATCCTATGAACAGCCTTTTAAGTGCTGCTTGCTTAGCTGGAAACAGATGCCACAGGCTTCAACAAAGCAACCCTGACCCATACCTCACATCACAAAAGTGCACACCTGGGGCTGCATTAGTGGAAACAGATGGACAAGATGTAAAGTGGCAAGAACTAATTGGACATCCCACCGATGGGCGCTTGAAGTAATTGGAGCCTTACCATGACAGATGTTTATCTTTTCACTCATGTTAGGATATTGTTCTATTATACGCCATGAAAAGCACCTGGCCCTGTAGTTCTGGCACCTGGAATTGTCGTTTGGTTTCTTTGAAATGTTTGACGCACAGGACAATACCATGTAATAATAATATTTTTTTAAAAAACCTCACTGATTTTGAGCTTTGACTCCTCCCTGTGTCTGGTAAATATCTTGACCTTCAGAAAAGCACTGTCATAATTGCGAGCAATTATCCTTTACCTAGGAACAACCTTAGTTAGAACCAAAAACTGGAGGGGTGGTGGGTTATTACGTTGGACAGAAGTTATTTCTGTCATACTTGAAAACCAAAAGCCAACTCCAGGTCAACTGGGTAGCAAAGCAGAGATATCGATCCACTCCTCTATCTATCCCATCCAGGTATGATTCTCCCTAAACTGGGTATTCCTCTATTCTCAAAGAGGCATTCTTATACAGGATATTCAATATCATTAACATAAAAAAAAAAAGTAGTGCTGGAAAGTGCTGTTCTCTTCCCTCAAATCTCTTAAGCCAGTTTGGTGTGGAGAGCCGGTTTGGTGTAGTGGTTAAGTATGCGGACTCTTATCTGGGAGAACCGGGTTTGATTCCTCACTCCTCCACTTGCACCTGCTAGTATGGCTTTGGGTCAGCCATAGCTCTTGCAGAGGTTGTCCTTGAAAGGGCAGCTGCTGTGAGAACCCTCTCCAGCCCCACCCACCTCACAGGGTGTCTGTTTTGGGGGAGGAAGGTAAAGGAGATTGTGAGCTGCTCTGAGACTCTTCGGAGTAGAGGGCGGGATATAAATCCAATATCATCTTCTTCTTCTTAAAGAATGGCAGACCTCTCCCTTGAAGACAAATCAACTTTCCACATTCTTATTCATTCCACAGCTTTCTAGAATTGGTATTTCTGCATAAGTGTGTGATTCTTCTAAACAGACATTTGAACCAATGACTCCATCATGAAGAACTAGGTTTTCTTAATGGATTTGAGCAGCATATGTTGCAGTGATGGGTGAGACAAGGGTTAAGTCCTCATTGTCTAGAGATTATGCCTATGACTTGGTTTTAAATATTCTGAGGCACAGAAAGCAGATGTGTTCTCTATGCTCCCATTACAATTCCTCCACTGGTCACCTTTCTCACTACCTACCCTCATCAAATGAGATTGGAGTCAGATTGTCCTCATAGGTACTGGAGAAGGATAACAGAAGGTACTGGTGGAGGAATGGCTACCTTCTCTCTCAGCACTTGAAAATATTTAAAGGCATATACTTCATCTCTGGGCAAAAGTTTGGAAAAACTATACTAATATTCAGCAATTAGAGCTGCCATTCCCTCTTTAACCACCTTTAACCACCTTCTACTAGGCATAACAACTCAAGCAGTGAAGCTCTTTCTGGCATGGAGGCACTGGGAAAAAGTTCATCTCCTAAATGTCTGTGTTCCTGGTGGAAAGTGCATTAAGCTGCAGCCAACTCATGGCAACCTCATAGGGTTTTCAAGGTGAGATGTTCAGAGGTGGTTTGCCATTGCCTGCCTCTGTGTCATGACCCCCCTTGATGGTCTCTCCCATCCATGCACAAACCAGGGCCAACTCTGCTTAGCTTCTGAGATCTATCAAGATCAGGCTATCCTGGACCACATCTGGGTCTCTGCCTACTTTTGAGGGCTCCAGGCTCGGCACCAGTACTTCCTGGGTCTGGTTTTGATAGACCACCACCACTTCTAGCTCACTAGGGTTTAATTTTAGGCAGGCTGTGGTACAAATAAAACACCAAAGGCAGCTGCTTGTAAAAGGCAGGGACTTTCTCGCTGTCTCCCACTTGGCTCTCAAAGCTGCACAACCATTTGGGGGGACAGCTTGCCCATTGAATGCTGCTTCTGCCAGGTAGTCCAATGTTTCTGATCAATTGTTAGGCACCGTGAGGGCAAGAATAAAAGTTCTCATGGACCAGATATGACCCATGGGGAGCAACTTGCCCATCTCTGCATGCCATAGCTTAAGACCGCATGTATTTACATTTTAGCCCTTTTGAGCAATGATCAGGTGGAAAAACACAACTCTGGACTTCCTCCTCCTTCTCCCCAAGTGATATATGCAACAGTGGTTAAATTACAGCAGCTTTCCCCTTAATGGGTAATTCATTCACAAAAGGATTGCTAACATTTACAGCACACCCGTGACCTTCTCCAAAGGATTAGCAAAAATGTTCAAAGGCTAAGAGAAGAGACCTAAGAAAGGTGAATTCCAAAACAGCCACACATTACCTAGATAAATTACCCTCCCATAAAGTCTATTGATATGCTATAGGGTGAAACGCTTTATGGCATTGACTCCATCGGAGGTCACTAATAGAGTAATACATTAAAATGACTTTGGTGCTTTTATAAATGGTTTCTGGTGGCTGGAAATGCTTATGTTTCGTAGCAGGCACCTCTGAAATGATGGGGTTTTGCTATGCCTAAAAGCAACAGCTGCCGGATCTTTGGGACGTGACAAAGCTGAGCTCAGCTCTTTGTTAGGGATGCTGAGAATTTAATTGCAAATGCGTTCGACAGTCTTAACTTATTGTGTTCGAAGGAGTCAATCAGATGTAAGCAAATCATTCAGCCTCTCTGGTTTGTACCAAATGAAGCCTGCCAGACATGTTTGCATTGCTGTTGTTTTCAAAAAAAGAGCATGTGCAAGAATGCCGCTGATTTAAACCAATTGGCAACCATTAGCCTCACTAGGGACTACTTAGATTACAGGAGGAGGAGGAGATGATTTCTATCCCACCCTTCACTCAGAATCTCAGAGCAGCTTACAATCTCCTTTCCCTTCCTCTCCCCACAACAGACACCCTGTGAGGTAGGTGGGGCTGAGGCAGCTCTCATAGAACTGTGACTGGCCCAAGGTCACTCAGCAGGTGGATGTGGAGGAGTGGAGAATCCAACCCGGTTCTCCCAGATTACAGTCCATGCTCCTAATCACTACATCAAACTGGCTGAAGGATAGGACTGTATTAAAACACAACATTTATTGATGACTGATTTATATGATTCATGACTTCTTCTTCACATTTGATGAATCACCCTATCCTGGCTAGCGCCAGGCTCAGGGCAATGTGCAAAAAAAATGCACATATATAAAATCAGTTACATTAAAAATTATCTGTGTATTTAAACAACTACCTGCTTAGTAGAGCATTTATACACAGCCTGAAATGGGGGGCGGGGGTAGTAGAGCTGAGTGAGAAAGCATACCCACAAAAAGCCAGTTGTGCTTGTGTTGCATGAATAGGAAGGAATGCAGTGAAGCAACCTGTTGAAACAGCTACAAACAGGTTGATGAACAATTAAAAAGGATAACCAAAAAATGACCTTCCTGCTTGCAACCAGTGAACAGGTTAGGAGCCAAACTGGCAGGTGTTTGGGCATCACTACTGCTGCTGATCTTAAGAGACTTTTCCAGCCTGGCAGGACTGGAGCAGCAGCAGATAACTAGCCCAGTCCACAAGTTAGAGTGAATGAACATACAATCCATGTAAAGTGTATACTTGATTGTTCTGTGGGCATTGAGTAATTCTCATGTTGCGTGCAATGCAGGCACAGCTATTTGTGTGATTTAAACCTCACATTTATCCATGTATGAGTCCCTGGTTTCTTTGTAAAGCAAATGTGTTTGAGCTCTTTCTCACCAACAGAGGTATGCACATACATGTCTGGTGTGCGGCGTAACATGTGAACAGGGCTATGAAAGGCTCTTTGATGAAGAACAGCAGCCTTGTTCATTTCGAAAACAGAAGATACTACTCAGTCACAGCAAGTGGAACTAAGTGATTCTGCTCATTGTGTATGGACTTCTGCCAGATCAGCCCATCTTATTGCAATAGAAAGCTGACTTCTTGCCAGTGTGAGCTTAGTTTCAAACACTTCAGACTTTGGGGGTAGCGATTTAGAGGGCTTTTTTTTTGGGGGGGGGGAGGGGTCAGAAGACAGCAATCCTACTCAGAATCCGACTCACATCTATGCAATAGGACTTACACCCATGAAAATTTTCTTAGGGTGAAACTAAAAATCTCCCAACAATTAACTTCCATGTAAGGAACATTTCCAGCCACCAAAGAACATTAGCATTCTTTTGCCTAAAGACCCCAAGTCCCACCAAATGTCACATACGCCCAATCATAGTGGAGAACAAACTCAAAACAATAAAATGGTTATAATTTTGCACATGCTGATATAACATAACCCAGCTTTACATCAAAGTCCCTGGTTCAAAGGTTGCCTGTGTTATAAATTCACTAGGTAGGCTTAAGAAAGCCCTTCCTAATGACTACTTTTTCTGTAACCTGCATCAAATGGAACTGGGCACATCTACAGATGGGCTGCTACAGAACTGCCATTGACTTGATGGTACTTTCCACCACTTACATAAAGGCTTTGAAACAGGGTTAGATAGATTCATGGAGGATGAATTCATTAATGATTACCAACCATGCCCTGTTTATTGACCTTCCAGGGTCAACTGTGTGAAACAGGTTGCTGGACTAGATGAAATGCTGGCCTGACTCAGCAGGGCTCTTCTAATGAATGGACTGATAAATGAAAAAAATATATATTAAACTTGTAAAAATGACCACCGCTAGCTCAAATTTCCCTTTATATCGTCAAAGAGCTGAATTTGCTGCATTTATGTTCTTTTCTCTAATACGTATTTGGGGGAAAATCACCACAATTCAGAAGAAGTAACTGTGATGTAGTCTGGCAGAAATGCTAAGGTTTTAACATTTATTTATTTCCAGGCTGTCAGTAAAAGGATGTTATAAAGGGACAGTGCAGAAATTAGGGATGGGATAGAGGAATAGAGCCCTCTGCTCATGACCTGAGTTCAATCCCAGTGGAAGCTGGGTTCAGGTAGCTGACTCCAGTTTGACTCAGCCTTCCATCTTTCCAAGGTCAGTAAAATGAGTACCCAGCTTGCTGGGGGAGAAAGTGTAGATGACTGGGGAAGGCAATGGCAAACCTCCCCGTAAAAAGTCTGCCATGAAAACGTGAAAGCAACATCACCCCAGAGTTGAAAACGACTGGTGTTTGCACAGGGGACTACCTTTTTACAAACTGCATTTTTGCTGTTTGGTTTGTGGTTCATGGGTGACACACGAACCAAACCACCAAACTATATGCTGGTTTGCAAACTGAACCAGTTTGGATCAGTTCATGAACCATTTAAAGTTTAAACCTTGCTTTCTGCTCCCCATAGCTTTTCACAGGAAGCAGAAAGAAGGGGTTTCCAAACTGAGTGGTGGGGACCATCACTCAGCTGTTTGGTTTAAATGGCTCTGAGCATAGCAAAGGGGGGGGGGGATCTGGGGAGGGACCTTGGTGGGGTGTAATGCCATACAGTCCACCCTCCACAACAGCTGTGTTCTCTCAGGAAATCAGTCTATGTAGTCTAAAGATCAGACACAATATTGGGAAATCTCCAGGCTTCACCTAATATGAGTAACCATATCCCCAGACACCTTGCCTTGCTTCTAAGACTAAGACTTGGACACTAGAATTCTGTCCCGCTGCCCACTAAATGGCCAAGAGAAAGAAGAAGACAGCCCCAATAAGGAAGTAGATCCAAGTGGGCAGCCGTGTTGGTCTGAAGCAATTGAACAAAGCAGGAGTCAAGTTGCATCTTTAAGACCAACAAAGTTTTATTCAGAACAAAAGCACATGAAAGCTTACGTTCTGAATAAAACTTTGTTGGTCTTAAAGGTGCCACTTGACTCCTGCTTTGTTCAACCAGTAAGGAAGTGTCACAGAGACTTTGGGAGCAATCCCAAACTGAAAAGTCTTCTTAGGACTGCAGCCAAAGTAGGTTTAAACAGGCACCCACTTGTGGCAAGTGAATTCTCATCTCCACTTCAGCTGCTCATGGTTCAGCAGCAGGAGAGAAAAAAAATGGGATGATGATGACATTGCAGACATTGTAACGTCGCTTCCAAGTGATCGCCCATAAATGATTTCACAATCTCCTGCCCCTGTGATATTCTAGGAATTTCCTTAATCTCTATCATTTTTACCATAGAAAGTTGAGGAATTGCTAGAGGGGGAAGGGAACTATGATGTTCTTCTGGATGATTCCTGCAAGTGACATCACAGCATCCACAATGCTGCCCCTTCCCAGGCTCTCCCCCCCCCCCCAAAAAAATAGCTTCCGGGATTCACAGGCATGAGCCTAGCAACCCCATAAAAGTATAACAGAGGAGCAAACTAAACTGCTGTGTGAGTTCAGCAGCAAGACAAGGATGCCAGAGCACTCATTGCTAAATAATGGCTTAATTCCAAATATAAACAATGACTTTGGCTTAGTATGCATGTGCTGGAGAATGAAGAAGATTGAGATGTTTCCCCTCCCTGCAAGGGAAACACTGGCACATCACAGAAAAAGAGATTAGCTTAGCTTTCTCCTTATTTTGCTTTCCCCCCCCCTTCCCCGCTCAGGCACAAACACCCCATTGCATATATGAACATACGAAGCTGCCTTCTACTGAATCAGACTCTCGGTCCATCAAAGTCAGTATTGTCTTCTCAGACTGGCAGCAGCTCTCCAGGGTCTCAAGCTGAGGTTTTTCACACCTATTTGCCTGGACTCTTTTTTGGAGATGCCAGGGATTGAACCTGGGACCTTCTGCTTCCCAAGCAGATGCTCTACCACTGAGCCACCGTCCCTCCCCCATATGTCTTCTTTGTAATTCCAAAATTTAGCCTTAGATGTTAGGGAAATTGCTGTGGATCTCCTTTTCTAGATGGGGGAATTAGCAGGAGACCCTGGCAAGCAGAGCTTAGGAGCAGATCTTTTACCAATTTACGGAGGTGCAGCTTTCATGAAGGAGACTCCAGACGAAATATATTTTAAAATGAAAATGTTTACTTAGAACAAATATAAAAACACACATACAATCACGCATAAACAATCAAACATTCATACACACCAGAACTAGGAACAATAGAAATAGGGACATTTAGGAATATTGCAAAGGGAGGGGATTGATACGACCTATTCCCATAGATCCTTGAAGCAGAAGACATGCTGGTGAAGAATGGCCCAAACAGAGTTTGGGGGTGCAAGTCTAGTAGGATAAGACTAGACACGCTGGCCTGCCGTGTGCTTGGCCTTATATCACCTGATTTGTGCCCTCAGGGGATGAGGTCATGGGGTCTGTGACCCAAAGGTCAGATGATCTATGACACTGTGTCAGGTGGGGTGTGATGCAGGGTCACAGGGGTTGTGACATAAGGAAAGTGGGATGCTCTAGGATGACGTTAGGAAAGCTTGCTAAGGATGCTGGGATTAACATTCCTAGATAAGGTTATCTAAAAGGGTCAATATAGGGCCAAATTGTTATCCTAAAGTGACACCCAACAAACACAATGGTGATGGTCTCCTCCTCTGGAACCCCTTTTGTCCTTAACACATCTGGTATTTGCAGTCCTTTGTTTGGTGTCTGGTTTGGGATGTCTGGCAGGATGCAGTTTACAACAGGCTTGATGGGTTTATGCAAAGTCCGAGGCACACTCTGTGTACATGGTCCTCCCGCTTCGCTGCTATGGCTCCCAAGAAACAAGAGGGTGACAGCTTCTGTCGTTGCCCTGAGCAATGGCTTCCCTTGCATCGGAAAGCTGGAACCACGAGGCTGGAGCAGCTATGCTGGAACCACAAAGCTGGACAGCTCATGGCCAGCGTGCTTCCCCTCTGCACCGTAGTTGGGAGTTGAAGGACGTTGGCTGGGGAGTCCGTGGTGCTGTGTTTGGTGCTGTGTGATCATTGTTTGGGTGACAGCAGCACTAGAAGTAGTTGGCATAAGCAAGGCCTATACCTGCAGCAGATGTTTGAGAGTTCTGCTTGTTTTAAGGCACCCTGCTTACTAAACCAGAGATCACAATGTCCGTTTGTAGCAGAGGTGGGGAACCTCTGTCCCGAGGGCCATATGCAGCCCTCGAGGTCATGGTGTGGCCCTTGGGGATTGCTGGGCTCAGCTTTCTAGGGCCTGGCTGGCCAACAAGGATCATAGGGCCCAGCTGCACTGTGCAGCAGCCTCCCCAAGGCCAGGCAGGGATCACAGGGCCCAGATGTACTGTGCGGCAGCCTCCCTGGGGCCTGGCTGGCCGGACAGAGTTGCTGCAGGGCCTGGAAAAGTTACTGTCACCGTTCAGTTTGCACTTGATTATCCCAGATGGTGTGACCTAATATGCTAATGAGTGTGTGATTTAATATGCTAATATTAGGGGATGTGGTCTAATATGCTACTGAGTTCCTGCTGGGCTTTTTCTACAAAAAAGCCCTGGATTTATGCATTTGCCTAGGGTGGCGGGCCGTGTGTGTGTGTGTGCACCAGATTAGGCTCTCCACACATGACTTCAAATAGAAAAACAATTATTTGCATCCATTTTGCTGGCCTGAATCGTTCTCCCTTGGCGGAGCACTGTTTTCTAAGTTGATTTTTTTTATGGCACGCGAATGATGTTATAAATATCCATATGGCCCTTGACAGAAAAAAGGTTCCACACCCCTGGTTTATAGAATAAAAGGGGGACCCTCGCTCACATAGAGTATTCTAGTTTATAAGGAAGAATGAGAAGAAGAGATGCTTAAGCTTTTTCCTTCTGGCTGTTTTCCTGATCATGATACATCCCTTAGGGTTGCCAGTTCCTGCCTAATCACCAGTGGTGGTCTCTGGGGGCATTCCTAGAGGGGCTGGAGACATCCTCAATGTGATGACATCATGCAGAAGTGACTTCATCATATTAGGGATGCAACCCCATGGAAGGTGCTGTCAGCACTAGCTTGCAAGAACCACACACAGCCTCTGCTTGCAAAAGGCATTTGAAGGTTTCCTTTAAATGGCTTTTGTGAGCGGGGCCACCAAGTGTCCCACATGCCTAAACTCCAAGCAGTAAATTTGCTGCTTGGAATTCAGGCATGTGTCCCCCCCCCCTCCCCCCGCTTGCAGAAAGCATTTAAAAGGGCATTTTTGCAAGTGGGGGCCACATGTGCCTGAACTACAAGCAGTGAATTCACCAAGTGGTCCTGCTGATCAGCTGGAGGGTCCTTTAAAGCTCACAGGAGGGGAGGGAGAGGGGTGGCTGCTGGTGGGAGCAGGGCTTTTTTGTCTGCCAGCTGCCTAGCAGTGAGCAGAAGTCCATGAAATCAGGGAGCTGGTGTCTCTAACACCCCTGTACTTTCCCCTCACAGACAGAGAAGGAATTGAAAGAGGGAGGGCAAACTAACCCAGTGCGGAAGGTGTGAAGTAGGCCCCCTCCTTGCTGTTTCTGTTTGAATTCATATCATCCACAATCGCTTGCTCATTCATTTTAAGTGTTTACATTGCAACTTTGTGCCAGTACAAACCTCAGTTGGCGATTCACTGCACTGTTTAAGGAGAGCCATTGAAAAAAGAAAGAAGACTCATCAAAACATTGAGGTAAAAAAATGATGAGCTAGATGAGATAGGTCCTTACCCTATGACAGCAAAGAGAGGACTGAGAGAAGGAGTCCTCCCTGCTTCCGTCATGTGCCGGTTTGGGCGGGATATGTTAGATCACATCAGAGCAGAGGAGGAGTGCTCAGGAGCCTAGAAAGAGCTAGAAATCTATAGAACTCTTCTCCACGGCTGGCCTGCACATTCACAGTCCTATATGGGACTGCACAGAAATTGTGGGACGCAACTTTAGTTAGGAAGGCCACAGGCATGCTTAAGTAACATCCCTAAGGTTTAACACACAACTAGGCCGGACTGAGAAGAAAAAAGACAGAAGAGTTACCAACATTCTAGTCTAATCTACAACCTTGCCTTTTGCCTTACTGTATTTCTACTGTATTCCTAAGGCAACAATAGAAGTAGGGGGCTCTTAGGGCTCCAAACTGGATTTATCTGGTCAAGGCGCATGTGAAGTAGAATTCCTTTCTGCGATGTATGTCCTGTCCACTGGCCTTGTGTCACAGTGGCAGAGTGTATCAGTAGTGTGTAGCTGGCTCTCGTGATGAAAACATTCAGGATGTTGCAGCCAATTGGTACGGGTATATGTTAACATGTGCCAATGTGTCATCAAGCGTATATAAGATTATAACCATTTTGAGAGAGCCAGTTTGGTGTAGTGGTAAAGTGTGAGGACTCTTATCTGGGAGAACTGGGTTTGATTCCCCACTCCTCCACTTACAGCTGCTGGAATGGTCTTGGGTTAGCCATAGCTATCACAGGAGTTGTCCTTGAAAGGGCAGCTGCTGGGAGAGCCCTCTCAGCCCCACCCACCTCACAGGGTGTCTGTTGTGGGGGGAGAAGATATAGGAGATTGTAAGCCACTCTGAGTCTGATTCAGAGAGAAGGGCGGGTATAAATCTGCAGTCTTCTTGAAAAAGTTGAGAGCAGCTTGATATGTAGGCTTTGGCTTGGCTCTCCTCTCGTTATTGCAATAAACCATTTTTTTTCTTCCTCCCCACCTGGATGCATGCCTTTTTTTTGGCAGAGGACATTCCAATGTACAACAAAATCATGAAGACAAACAAAGGTTTCCAAAGATTGAATTTTTACAAGCCATTCGCCAACCAAAACTGTAGTTTCTTCTTATTCCACTTCCTGTTCAGATCAGGGCCAGGCTTGCCATTAGCTTTGTGGCACCTTTCTTGGCTTTGAAGGAACAGGAAAACTTGACACCAAATGCCAAAGAATTGCCCATCATTTTCCTTCAGGAGATTCACTTTGGGATGTAAAAAAACCTGCCACTGGCTAATCTGCTTGGAATGTCAAGGAACCTGAGACAAAAGCCTTGATGTATGAATTGTCTGTGCTGACAAGTCTCCACTGGGCTTTGAGGAATGCATAAAGAGCTGGCGGATGAGCAGAGGTTTTGATTAACTCTGCCAGGCTGGAATTCGACACAATTGTAAATTGCAAACTGGCCTGTCTCTTGTGTGCCAGATTCACATCTAAGCACTTTAAAAAAAGGTGGAAATTCCAGTTCCTCTTTCAGTCTAGAGTTTTAAATGAAGTTTGAATCAGGCAATAATTTGCCCGGATAATATTTTCCTCCCTCTTTAAGTGCCTTTGAAATCAAATTACCTTTAATGTTTATCACCTCTTGCATACACATTCCCATTAATATAGTTTTCCTAACAAAACGGAAACGTTTCTCTGCCAGCCAGATCCTTGTGGAGAACAGATTGTGTTTGCTGCAAGGCACCCAAGCTCACCATGCATTTTCATTATGAAAAATGGACAGTTTGATTATTCTGGAGACTGGTAAAAGCAGCCAGTTATTTGAAAATATTGCCATTTTCATCATTACTTTCCTTGACTGATTAAACCTTTCTGGTCAGTGCGATCAAATCCACTACTAGAGTCTTGCTGTTATTTTGCTCATGCCTAGAGCTACCGACAGCTTTCCATTCCTTCTAAGAACCCAGTTTGAAGCTTCCTAGAAGTCATATTCCATTTCAGAGGAACCCTAGCACCTTTTTGCAATGAATACCATGCTCCCACACACACCAGAACCTCTTTCTGCTACTGCATAAATCCATTCTACCAATGAAATTCCATATGAACAATAGTGCTGCACTAAATCTCCCACCATGCAAGAAATAAACAGGGAGTTGAGAAGATATGACCCTCCCTCCTCCTGCAGTCTGGAATGGTAGAGTCCAGGGTACAATCCACTTAAGTCTGTGTAATGCATACAAAGGGTCATCCACAGCTGACAGTACGTCAAATCTTGACAGTACATCAGATCTTTGTGTTCCTTTTATCCATCAGTTCTGTGACTTGGAAGAAATGGAGCAATGAGATAGGCACTGGTAGGGAGGGGACCACCTATAAGATGTGAATGATATGATTGCAGTGCTTTCTTTCTAAGTGTGAGTATGAGAGAGAGAGAAAGAGCGATGACCACTGTGCATCTAAATCTGTGTGAGAAATGACTCAAGGCATTCCAGATTATTTTGTAGTCTCTGTAATAGTGATCGTTCCCATAGATCTGTCCCAGGTAATAGTTGAATAAAGTGAAGCATAACAACTGTAGAGTTGGGAAAAATGAGTCATTCTGATAGGGGCTGATTTTTCAGGTTCTTTAGGAATAATTCTTTTCGTTTCCTTGTAGTGCCAATTTTTTGACGAAAATCTGAATAATTCAATTTTCCCTCCCCTTCCTTTCCATTGGTAAATGGATCAGAACAAGTAAATATAAAGATGCAAGGGCTGATCTAATATGGATGTGTGATGCTGGAAGATGTGATGTCCACCCACAAGGAGAGGAAACAGTACTTTCTAATATCTTTGTTGATGACATCAGACACTGAGGGTGGTGCTTCCTACTGGATGTATATAAAGACCATCCTTTCTGGCATACAGAATGAGCCTAATAATGGTAACAAGCTGGGCTTTATGATAGCTTTATGGGTAGATATGGATAAACGTTCAAAAGTGGTAATTTGTCCCAGTGTGAAAATTTACTTACTGGCATTGTATAGACAATGAGGACTGTTTCTACAATTCTTTCGTTCTGCCAAAGTTCTGTCCAGTGCTGATGCATGGTAAAGTTTCTCTTCTTCTTTTCTTCTTCTTCTTCTGTCATTGTATTTGCTTTTTGAGCTCAGCCTTTCCATTAACATAAGAACATAAGAGAAGCCATGTTGGATCAGGCCAATGGCCCATCCAGTCCAACACTCTGTGTCACACAGTGGCCAAAAAACCCAGGTGCCATCAGGAGGTCCACCAGTGGGGCCAGGACACTAGAAGCCCTCCCACTGTGCCCCCTCCCAAGCACCAAGAATACAGAGCATCACTGCCCCAGACAGAGATACTGGCTACTCAGAGATGCTTACTAAGTTTTTTTTTTTTCAAAGTCTTGAAAACTATCTGCTGAGTCTTTTCCCTTGAAAATTTAATTATGACTTCCCTTGGGGCACCCCCATCTTGTCTCCTTTGCAGTCTATGAGCTCTCTCAATATCCTGAGATTGCAGAGTAACTCCTTGCTCACCCATCCAGTCTATAAGAGTTCCTTCCAGGAGTTTATTATTTATTTCCTCTGAAATTCCACCCAGGATCAAATTCGCTCTTCTGTTACGGTCAGAGAGCTCTGTAAGCTGGGAGTTCAGCTGGAGTATTTTCTGTTTGTTAGATAAGGCAAGCTCATTAGCCGAAATTGCAATGTTCCGTGTGTCCTTCAGCTCTGCAGTCAACTCTGTAACAGCATCTCTGACTGATTTAATTTCAGATCTTATCTGGTCCTGGGATGACATTATTAAAGCCTGGAAAGCAGTAATTTGCTCAGATAATTCTTTAATTGTCTTAGCCATGTTGATTTATTTCAGGAGTTACGCGCAACCACTGAGTAATTAACCTGGGCGTTGCCTCGTTAATTTGGTAGTAAAAGTTGTTATCTTACCCTCTGGGACCCCAGAAAGGAATTCTTATGTTCTTCAGACCTTCGTAAGTAAGCTCCTTCTTCAAATAGTCTTGCCAAAAGGCTATTTACATTCTTTTGAGCTATTTAAAATTCCAATCCGAAGGGGAGGACGAGCAAACAGCCGGCTTGGTTAACGCATGCGTACAGACCCCCCTTACTAAGTTTTGTTAAGAAACAAAAATAATTTTTCTAAAAATAAGAAAGCAATAAAGAGGTGGCTGAAACAAGCCCAGTTTGCTGCTATTTGTTTCCACGGTGCTGCCTATGGACTGTCAGTGGGGACTATCTCTTGAAATCACCAAAGGCCTATGCTGGCAGGAAATGCATACGGAATCTTATTCACACAATAGATTACAATGTTTCCTTGCTCTAGCTATTACTGATCAGGCCTCATTGCTCTGACCTGGAATTAGGGGTGAGCAGAGTAGTAACCACATTTGTGGCCACTAGTTCCTCTTTTCTGCCTTTAGGGGTGGCAATCTAGTGCATCTAATTCAAACTGACAAAAAGAGCCCCACTGCTGTTGTGATGAACATAGCTTTTGAAAATCCTCACTCCATCGACTTCAGGAGGTACTCCAAAGACAGCATATTATAAGTAAGAGGAAGTACAGATTGGCCTGGGAACTGGGAGATCCCTGGATTTATCCAGGAACTGCCATTGTCTTGCATCCTGCACCAACACTGTGGTGTCCTGGAGCACCTCCAGGAGAACCGGAAACTGGGCTGAGCTGAAGAAATGGCTGTATGAGCTCCTGGCATCTTGCAAGGGCTTTCCTCCACTGGAAAGGTTTGTAATAGTTGGGGGAGCATGTGTAGACTGCTGTCCTAAAAAGGCACTGAAATGGAGGCTAGTGATGAGGACATTCCATCTTTCTCCACTAGCAGTGAGAGAGGAAAACGTAAGAGGACAAGGAATAACATGAAGGCGAAATTCATCACCTCTTGGTTGTGAGGCCATTGTGAGTTCCCTGGGAGGACCTAGGGTCTGAACCAACAGAGGAGTAGGCCTTGCTCCCACTTTACAGATTATTTACCCTATCTGATTTTTCATTATATTTTCTTTGGTTAACAGCTGTATGTCTCAGTTTACTATAAAGCTTTATAGTGTGCTGATACAATTTATGAATTCGTCTTGAGGCAGGCTATCCCAAGACATTTTGCTTTCCCCTATAAAGTGCTTCACCATCATATTTCCTGTCCCAGCTGCCTTCACTCTTTTTCTGATCTAGGACACATTTTAGCCCAAATTGAAAAACGAGCCCCCCTTAATATTGTACCACATATGTCTGTCTCTTGTCATTATGTGTTCTCATCCAATTTTCTCCTTCTGTTAAGAAGACCAGAAAAAACGGTGATGCTGGTGTAGCTCATCACACACAGAGGTGAGAATCACTTGTCCATCACCTCATGACCAGTGTCTCCAGAATGCTATGAGAATGTTTTCTTCAAAAACTTGTCTGTCAGTTTAGCTAATATTAATGCCAGCAAATCCTGTAATCTTTAGTTTACTTAACAGAGCATAAAATCTGAAGCAACGCAGCGTAAGATAAAGCAATTTGTTAATGCTAGTAATTTTTACCAGACAATCCACTCAGGCATGATAAAGCAACAAATTTTACCTGACAGGTTTCAGATGCCTTATTGAGCAGCCCTTAAACTTTGCAGTTTGCATTGTCATGAGTAAGACTCTAATAACCTTTCTAAACTTCTCCATCAACACTTCAGGAAAGGGGTTTAAAAAGCCACTGTGGCTCAGTGGTAGAGCATCAGCATGGCATGCAGAAGGTCCAAGTTCAATCCCTGGCATCTCCAACAAGGGTCAGGTGGTAGGTAATGTGAAAGATCTCTTCCTGAGATCTGAGAGAGCTGCTGCCAGTCTGAATACACAGACTGACTTTGCTGGACCAAGGGTCCAATTCAGTATAAGGCAGCTTAATATCTTCATAGCATTCCCCTACAATTTCTACATATCAGTAGCAGAATTTCTAGTGCAGCTCATGACAGGTTTTAACGGTGATCTAGGAAGGGCTTCATGCTGAGGTCCATATAACGCAGCGCAGTTGGAAAAGACTGGAGTGCTTCCTATTTCTGCACAGGAATTATAGATATACTTCTAATTTGCAAAAAGTGAGTGTTCTTACATGGCTGCAGGAATGCCTTGGGGTGCCTGCAGCTTTCATTGGTTTATCTGTCATGTTTTATCCTACAGAATCCTATGGATTGAATTTGGTGATGGTGCTAAGAATTGTGTTATACATTCACAGCCACCATCATTGTGCTCAGTAACTAGGGGTCTTTCCAGCAAAGGACTGACTTTGGAGATGCTAAGTTGATAAGGTATGGGTGTTGTAGGCACAGTATCCCAACCTCTTGGCATTGCCCATTAAAATAACCTCGGGTGGGAGATGCTGGGAAAGATCTTATTGTGATGTTACCTTGGAGAATGGCTGTCAGTCAGAGCAGGGAACACCAAGCAAGATAATTTAATTATGACAGTCATATGAGTTAAACCAGTGTAAGTCTCCTCAAAACTGAATTGAAAATCAGTACTTTGAATGGAGTCAAATGATTAGCTTCACAGATAATGCAAAATGACACAAAATGTAATTAGAGCAGTCAACTATTATAGAAGCTCTGCATTTCATCCCACTGAGTTATTGGATTTAAGTAGCACTTTGATTGGACCGATCTTGTACTTTTTCATAATATGGGTCAGGCACTCATTGCCTCTAAAAGCCAAGTCAGACTTTAGATCAGTTAAAATTTCTTTACTGACTGAGTGTCGTAAGTTGTCTGAGGATTTTTGAATCAAGGCTAAAGAAATTTTCCAGTACTACTAGAATGCCTTGGGTTTATGGGTGATTTTTTTTTTTTTGGCCATTACATATGAGTAGAGGTGCCAGGTGAAAGTTCCAGAAGCTGATGTCATTAAGGCCTTTATGGCAAGGGAACATGCTCTTTTGTTTTAAGGGATGGCATAAAACTGTTGTTTACTGAACCCAGGCTCAAGCAGTTCAGTACAACTCTAGTATAGAACTCTCTTATTGAACTGGATGAAGTATCCAAAGCAAGCAAACAGTTCTGATTTCCATACATTTTACTTGCAAGGTTCTGATTTGTTTTTCTAAAGTTTCTGGGTGCATAATCCATGAAGACACAACTATTTTTCTGATTGACAAATCTCAATTACTTCTCAGAAGTTCAATGCAGGGGTGGCCAAATTGTGGCTCGGGAGCCACATGTGGCTCTTTCACACATATTGTGTGGCTCTTGAAGCCCTGCCACCCTGTCAGCCAGCTTGGAGAAGGCACTTCTTTCTTTAAATCCCTTCTCCAAGCCAAGTGAGCTGGCATGGGGAGGCTTAAAAAGGTAAAGGTAGTCCCCCATGCAAGCAACAGTCATTTCTGACTCTGGGGTGACGTTGCATCATGATGTTTTCACAGCAGACTTTTAAAGAGGGGTTGATTTGCTATTGCCTTCCCCAATCATCTTACCAACCTCGGAAGAATGGAAGGCCTTGGAAAGATGGTCAACCTTGAGCTGGCTATCTGACCCTAACTTCCATTAGGATCAAACTCAGGTCATGAGCAGAGAGTACTGCAGCTTTACCACTGTGCGCCATGGGGCTCTATGGGGGGGGGGGCTTAGAGAACATATTTAAAGTCCCTCCCTACCCCCTTCCTTTCTTTCTAGCGCTCTCTCACCCTTTCTCATTTGTTTCCAGAAAAACAATCAAGAAACAAATAATTCTAGTTATCTATTTAGTTCAGTTTATTACCATCAAGATCAGTTAAAAACTGAAATGCAATTTTGTGCCAGCAGCTCAAGGCTGATTTTATTCTTGCCTGTTGCATCTCTCTGTATGGGATATAACTGCACAATGAATCAGACAGGGCCATGGTTGCCATCTTGGGAGCTGGCGGGCCAGAGTGAGTCTGGCTGTGTTCATATCTTGTGGCTCTCAAACATCTGATGTTTATTGTATGTGGCTTTTACATTAAGCAAGTTTGGCCACCCCTGGTTTAATGCATACCTATCAGGCAGCACTCAAACTTTAGCAGAAGCCTTAATATTTTTTCCAAGTATTACCATTTGTTAATGTTTGTTTTGTATTGGGCACCCAGAAGCCCCTATAAATTTTAGATATTCAGTGAACATAAAAACATTAAATAATTATTCTATCATAGTCACTATTTTAATCTTTATTTCCTGATTTTCAATGACAACTTCACTTCCTAAGTGTCATCCAGGTAACTAAAACCGGCTTTTGTTTTCAGCTTTCTTTTCAACGCTGAGGAGTTAGAATTAAAATCTGTCATCAAACGAAAAGCGTTAAGCACTGTCAGAAATATTAAAACTACAGTGGGATTAATTACTTTTGTACATTAAATGCACAGTCAGGTTAATTGGATTGGCCCACAGTAATAAAAGAGTTTCCGATCTCACAAAACCATCCCCAGGGGCAGCCCTTGAGACATTGTGAGTGCTCAACTTTCAACCCTGAGGTCCCCTCCCTGGAACAGCAGGAGCTCTTCAAGAAGTGCTGTCAAGATCCCCCTGCTGATGTTAATTCCTTGGGTGACCTTCGCTCCGCTGTGGGGCAACTGTTAGAACTACAGCCAGTTGCCTTGCTTCTGAACGGCAGCCCAGGCGCCCTGATTAAAAGCTTTTCCTTTCTCTTTGTTCTATTCTTATGCAAAACTCTTGCTTCGCTCTTTAATTACCCCACTTCAAAAATCTTGACCATTTACAAGGATTTGATGCAGAAAGTCAAACGGCTTTACTGACACCGAAGGAATGGAAGTCGCTCAGTCTAAAAATATTTGGAACCATGGAGAGCTCTCCTATCCAAACCTTCTCACGGTCCATCCTTCCCACCCCCTGCTTCTAGCCTTTATGCAAGGTAACAATTTTTACTGCAAGAAAATTACAGTGCAGAAGAATGTTTTCACATGGTCTGTGGTAATTGTCTAGGAAGTTTCATATCAGCGAATGAACTTTTTGTTCTCATTTGGGGTGCGGATTGCACTTGAATGTAACTGAGCCTGCAGTTGTTTGTGGAGAAAAAACAGTCTTGAATTTATTTATACACAAGGCTGAGAACTGTGAGACTTGTAGGCAGGGGAATCCCCTCCCCTCCCTTTGCTGGGCCACCCACTCGCCGGCCAGCCCACCCGTCTGCACTGCAGTCGCCAAATCTGTTTATATGGGACGAAGGCCTGCTTTACAAACATCTGCAGTGGCATGTGAGCTATTCCTCAGCAGCTACAACATGTAAGAGAACACTAGATACTGTTGCCATTTGCCGGCTTCTTGGAGATTTGAAGGGGGGGTGGCAGAGTAGGGAGGGGACAGAGGGAGTTCAGCAGGGATGTGATGCCATAGGGCCATTTCCTCTAGGGGAACTAACCTCTGTAATCTGGAAGTCAGTTGTAATTTGAGGAGTGCTCCAGGGCCAACCTGGAGGTTGGCAACCTTAGTATCATATCCATGTGAACAGGGGTAGTCCTGTGGATTTTCCCAGCTAATTATTACCTAGCCAGGAAGACAGCATGTTGATTCAAAACATAAACCTGATCAAACAGGGTTGCACTTAACTGTAACTGTTCTGTCGTTCATCCTTGTGGCTTCTGTACAGTTTCACAAGGTAGGACCAGAAGGCAAGACCAGAACCAATGGGTTGAAATTAAATCAGAAGAGTTTCCGGCTCAACATTAGGAAGAACTTCCTGACAGTTAGAGCGGTTCCTTGGTGAAACAGGCTTCCTCAGGAGGTGGTGGGCTCTCCTTTCTTGGAGGTTTTCAAAGGGCATTTTCGCACTGACCTAACTCCGGAGCGAGGTCCCTCTTCACCGCTCAGCGTCTGCGCGGATTTCGCACCAATTGCTCCGCAGAACCTGGAAGAGCCACAAAGTCCTGCGGCTTCTGCATCGCAAATGTAAACTGGTTTTTGGTGGTTTACATTTGCGACGCAAAAGCCGCGGGACTTCGCGGCTCTTCCGGGTTCTGTGGAGCAATTGGTGCAAAATCCGCGCAGATGCTGTGCGGTGAAGAGGGACCTCGCTCCGGAGTTAGGTCAGTGCGAAAACGCCCAAAGACTAGATGGCCATCTGACAGCAATGTTGATCTTGTGAATTTAGGGGGAGGTATTTGTGAATTTCCTGCATTGTGCAGGGGGTTGGACTAGATCACCCTGGAGGTCCCTTCCAACTTTATGATTCTATGATTCTATGACTCCACAAGCACAGTCCAGCCACAGAGAGGAGATCTCCAACTTTCTAGAGCTTTCCAAACTGCCAGAGCGCACCTCCCCCTCCCGTCCAGAGCTGGAATTCAATGCTTTAGAAGCACAACAATGAGCACGAAGAGCTCTTGCACGGGCTGGATATTAATGGATGCTTTGGAATGTGTACATAGAACTGGCTTCACTACTGAAAGTAAGCAGGAAGCTCTGGAAGAGAAAGCTCAGGATCAAGGTCGCTGCATTTGAAATTCCATTTCAGCCTTTCTGCTGGGGCTTATAATCAGGACATTTTGGCAGATTTGTATGGTCAAATAATATTTATATATATTTGCAGTATCTGAGGCCAAAAACACATTTGCAAGCTTGAATGGGAATTAGCTCCTATTAAAACCATTTGGGCAACTTCTTCTTGCACGTGCGTTACATGCCGGGAACTAATTCAACCATATGGATGTTGTTATGCATAAATCGCGGTGAGCAATTTGCCAACTGAATCTGCAGTGATCGCAGTCAATGCAAGCTTTAAGATCGCATTTCAAACCAATCCCACGTAATGGATGGCTATGCTTTGATAAGATGGAGCAACAGTAAACAAGGAAAGGAAAGGTCCCCTGTGCAAGCACCAGTCGTTTCTGACTCTGGGGTGATGTTGCTTTCACAACATTTTCACAGCAGACTTTTTATGGGGTGGTTTGCCATTGCCTTCCCCAGTCATCTCCACTTTCCCCCCAGCAAGCTGGGTGCTCATTTTACCGACCTTGGAAGGATGGAAGGCTGAGTCAACCATGAGCTGTCTACCTGAAAACTCAGCTTCTGCCAGGGATCGAACTCAGGTTGTGAGCAGAACTTAGGACTGCAGTACTGCAGCTTTAACACTCTGTGCCACGGGGCTCTTAAAAAAATCAAGGAGGCCAGTAAAAAGACCCCCCCCCCCCAGGGATCCTCATTTCCTTCAAACTGTCATGTCCTTATTTATTCCTTATAGTTTTAAAAGGCCTCGCACATCCAGTTGTCTTTCTCATCTCAACTACTAAAATGATCAGTAGCTGAAACTAATACTGATTCTGAAATGTCACCGCTAGGCTTCAGAACCAACACTACAATTGGAATAAGCAGGAATAAAGGAGTCTGAAATATGAGATGCTGCTGCAAGTTGTTCACTTCGTGCTGGGATGCCACCTTATTCACAGCTGGAAAGGCACTGGGTCCTGAATATTTAATATTCATATTGCAAAAAAGAGAAGGTGAGGATTCTCCATGACCTGGACCTCCCCTAGGAACAATCTTAGATGCATTATATTTCATGCTCTTGATACAGAGGTTACAAGAGTTTAGCCAACTCGAAGTGTTTCATAGTTCCACTCAAAACAACACAAAAAAATCAGAAATTGCTAATAAGCTTGAAGGCAACGAACCTTTTGGAGCTATACAGACATACAGCCAACAAAAGAATGTAATGAAACAGCAGACGTTTACCAAAGGCTTTGATATGGAGAGCTTCAGTATTTACTAGCACAACCCTTCTACTGAGAGCAAGTCTCCATCACATTTAGCACAAAACTCCACGTAGAAAGAATAAGCAACCGAGTTAAGCGCAACTGTGGAAAATCATTCCAGACTCATGATATCTGTGGTTATGATGTTTTTGAAGTGATTCATTTTAATGTTGTTTTAATGTTGCAAGCCGCCCTGAGCCCACTTGCGGGATAGGGCGGGGTATAAATTGAAAAAAATTAAATTAAATATGGATATACCATGTAATACTGTGGAAAAGAAAGTAACTGATAATGTAGTTTTTACAAATCTATGGAAATCAAAACAACTGTGATTTCAGGTATCAGTAACCATCAGTTCAGCAGACTTTTAAACCTTTCTTCAATGATCCTGGGCTTGGCTGGAGGTGCAGTTTGATGGGCAAGAGCCAAAGAGCTCTTGGCCCTTGGCTCTTAATATTTGTTAGCCATCTCAGTGAATCAGGACCTTCCCAGGATGTGTTTCTTCTCTTTTTGCTAAATTTATTTACATTCTATTGCTTAAATTAAGTTGGGTAACTGTGTTGATCTGTCTGTAGCACTCTCTCTCGGCTTGGCTTCGCGAACGAAGATTTAAGAAGGGTGCAATAGTCCATGTCTGCTGCAGGCTCGCTGGTGGCTGACAAGACCAATGTGGGACAGGCAGGTCCGGCCACAGTGGCTGCAGGGAAAAGTCTGATTTAGGGTTGGTGCTGTAGCAGTGCGATTCTTCCTCAATCTCCTCTGTAGCACTAGAAAAGAGCAAAAGTCCTGTAGCACCTTAAAGATTAACAACATTTGTGGCAGGGTGTGAGCTTTTGTGAGTCACTGCTCACTTCAGATATCTGAAGACAGAAGAAGAAGAAGAGGAGGAGGAGGATGATACTGGATTAATACCTCGCCCTACACTCTGAATCTCAGAGTCTCAGAGCTGCTTACAATCTCCTTTACCTCCCCCCACCACTGTGAGGTAGGTGGGGGTGAGAAAACTTTCCCAGAAGCTGCCCTTTCAAGGACAGCTCTGAGATAGCAATAGCTGACCCAAGGCCATTCCAGCAGCTGCAAGTGGAGGAGTGGAAAATCAAACCCGGTTCTACCAGATAAGAGTCCGTGCACTTAACCACTACACCAAGCTGGATCTTCTGAAAGCTCATACCCCTGCCACAAATTTTGTTATTCTTTAAGGTGCTACTCGACTCTTGCTCTTTTCTATTATTGGAAATTTTTGTAAGCTACTTTGCTCCCTTCTGGGAGAAAAATAGTATAGAAAAGCACCTTAACAAATAAATTCACTTCTTTTAGCATAAAATCTTATACAATTCTGGCTTATCCTTTAAGCATTCTGTAAGAATTTCTAGTGTGCTTATCAAGGTTCTTCCCAATTAGCCCATGGAAAAGTCTTACTTCTTTTAGTTGGAGTAGCTCTGGTACATTAATGAGTGACCAAGCTGAAGATTAATTGCAAGCCTGGGGTTAAGTCAGGTTCTAAAATTTAAGGAATAAGCTGAGGCTCACTAGGGGTAAAAGCCCTCTATGATTTAGGGACTTTTTTTTTATCATCAAGAGAACAAAATGCACCCATACCAATATGAGTTTTTATTGATTTGTGTAAAACAAGCATTTTGGGATTCTGAGGAGAGGGCTAGACAACTAGCATTCTCCTTTAAGAAAGGTTATATATACACTGATACAAAGTACAGGCGGTACAAGGCAGAAGTGTTTCTGTCAAAGAATGACATGAACACACTGTTCAAACAGCTAAAAAAAATCAGATCCATATAGGTGAGTCAGTAATCGATTTCAGGTCTATATAGATTTATTTCTACATAATACAGAACTGCCATCGCTCTTTGATGAACAGAAGGCTCCTCTTCAGAAGCCCTGGAACAATATCCAAGTAAAGCTTCAATCAACAAATTGAAGATGGGGAAAGTGCCAGCACCAGATAGATTTTCATCTGAGTGGTACAAAGTGTTTAGCAATAAACTTATCCCCTTACTGCTTAAAGTTGAAGGAGAAGCTAGACATTGGAATCAATTGCCTGGTTCCATGTACAAAGCACACATCTCTGCCTTGTTGAAGCCTCTCTTTTGTTCAAGCTATAGGCCAGTCTTTCTTATCAGTGCTGACACCAAGATTCTTTCAACAAGAGCAGCAAGATTAAAAAGAATTTTGACTTTGATTATTCACTTTGAGCGAGCTGGCTGCATTGTGGGTAGGCAGGGATCTGATCCGCTCAGGTACTTCATTAGGATGGTGCTGGGATGAACACGGACATGATCGAACTTCGTCCCTGTACCAACTAGGAGCTGAAAAGGCATTTGATTAAATTCATTGGAAGTTTCTATATAACGTTTTAGTAGAGTTTGGCTTTAAAGGCAGGAAGAATGCATATAAAAATGTAGAGTATCTTCAATGGGACCTCTAGACTCTTTCCCTTTGGAAAGGAGCTCATTTATCTTTGCTGTTTGATCTCAAAACTAAATGTTTAACTTGCACAATTCAAAGAGCAGATAGTGATTAAGAAGATATTAGTTGGGGAGCAGGGTCATAAGTTCCTTCAGTATGCAGAGGATGCTCTTCTTTTTATTACACACCTACCTTAACGCTTTCTTATTTTGAAATGTAAAGAGCTAAGATCTATAGAAGTCTTCTAGGGTCCCATATTGGCCATTGGGTTTGTTATGTAATTAGGTAAGCTTAAATTCACAACAGCTACGGGAGTGTGACTAATTCAATGATAACAAGAGTCTGGAAAGCATAGTAAACAACTATGGTCATCCTTTTTATCCGTTTACACTTGCTACCTTCAAAAATGGAGAGATCTCTAGCCACAGGCAAAATCTTACAATATATAAGAGTAGGAGGGGGCATTCAGATGCTTTATTAAGTCATTGGCACTGAAGTTTAGTTTTGCTCAAAAGGGATTCAAAATTACTGCAGGATGCCTGTATCTGCTGTAAATTGGCATGCTCAGTTTCGCCATTGCCAATTAAATGTGTTCCCCTTCGCTTACTTAACGGGGGGTGGTCACAGCCCCCGGTGGATAGCTGAATTAGATGTTTGTGGAGTAATTGTAAGGGCTCTAATTTGACAACAGTGGACAAAGAAGCATGAAAGATAACTGTGGACCATCTCAAATGTGGTTTATGCCTCCTTTCTGTCTGCAAGGGTAAGGGCCTGGGCATGCCCAGAGCCTTCTGAGGCAAAACCTAGAGTACCACAGTGCAGATCAATTTATATAAACACCAAAAAAAACCTGTGGAAAATTGACGAACAATATTAAAGATGAATTTATAAATGTTAATTATTCAAAAACACTTTTCACAAACTACATGTCACTTAGCAAAGTACAAAACATCACAGATTTCAAAATCCAACATGCAGAGAATAAAGTTTTAAATTATTTCCCATTCATCGTGTCAATTATTGACTTCATGTGCTTATAGACCATTCGCCTGCGTCCGCGGGTAAATTAAAGTGCCAGTGCCAGGAATATTCCGTGTGCATTCAGTTCCAATTTTTTGTAGATCTTTCTTTTTCAAATATTGCCATATTCAAGGCTTCATCATTTTGAAACTTCTTAGAAAAGTGGGTTGTCAACAGCCTCTGACAGTAAAGCCGCCTATATTACCGTTTCCGAATGAACCTTTGTCAAAGAGACATTTCCCACTCTCCAGGGCTAGTGCTACATGAAGCGTTTTGTGATGTTGTGACGAGTTAGATTTTGAAATCTGTGATGTTTTGTACTTTGCTAAGTGACATGTAGTTTGTGAAAAGTATTTTTGAATAATTAACATTTATAAATTCACCTTTAATATTGTTCGTCAATTTTCCAGGGTTTTTTTTGGTGTTCAGGCAGTGACGGCACCAGATTTTTCAGCACCCCAAGTGAGGCACCTCGCGCATGACTTCTCAACCCCTTCCACCTTGCTGCTGCTCACCCGCAGCATTCCAGGTACTTGCCTGAAGAAGAAGAAAAAGATATTGGATTTATATCCCGCCCTCCACTCCGAAGGGTCTCAGAGTGGCTCACAGTCTCCTTTACCTTCCTCCCCCACAACAGACACCCTGTGATGTGGGTGGGGCTGGAGAGGGCTCTCACAGCAGCTGCCCTTTCAAGGACAACCCCTGCCAGAGCTATGGCCGACCCAAGGCCATGCTAGCAGGTGCAAGTGGAGGAGTGGGGAATCAAACCCGGTTCTCCCAGATAAGAGTCCGCACACTTAACCACTACACCAAACTGGCTCTCCAAGTCGAATCATGCTCCTCCCCGACTTGCTCCTCGGCCCCTGGTGCTGATGCTGGGATTTAACCAGCCAGGAGGCTGGTTGCAGCTTCCTGCCCCACTGGGCTTCTTCTGGGCCAGCACTTCCTCCCAGACTGCAGGAGTCCACCCAGGCCAGTGTCCTCCTGTGGTGGGCTTCCACTAGAGGCAGCCGCCTATATTGCCTACTGGTTGACACTGGTCCTGAGCTTAGGGTTATTTGGCTGAATATTAAGGCATTAATTTGCTATTTTCTTAGAATTTTATTACAAATGCAGAAACGAGACATTGTTCAATGCATTGAATCCTGGCTAACATTTCCACTGTTGGGAAGGGGGGACTAAATTTTTTTGCTGATCGCCCACTCCCATTTCAGATTCCTTCTTTATATTACTCCTGAATATTTCCCCTGCCCTCAGGAGCAGCATTTCAGGAGGCCTACAGTGCAGTGGGTAAAGGGAATCCATACTCCATGGAAATAAATGGGAATTTCTTGTGAGATGCAAGCCACTGTATGATCTAAATTGGTACAAATATTATAAACCAGTCAAAATCGTACATCCATCAACAAACAGTACTACAAATTATCTGCCCTATGCCAAACCAAAGCAATTCAATTCATTGTCCTTCCAGTTTAACGAGTAGACACCTGCACCGACTTCCCCAAGTTTAGCAGTTTGTACAAGAAATCGTGCAACTTTGACAGTAACAAGCTTGCCATTCTCATCCAATAATAGCACCTTTCTATGACATGGTTTGTCCTCTCAAAATATGGGAATTTATAATATTACTCCTGTCCCTCCACCCTTCACTTCAGACTGCAATTTCTCAGTCTGGAATTCTTTACCACCACCACCCTTCCAAAGTCCTGATTGACACAAAATTCCGTAAGTGCATTCTTATCTGAATCACCACAATAAAGGTACTTTCAGTCAAGCCATACTTGAATGATGGTTACATCTCTCTTTAGAAAGAACAAAACTCATACGAGGCAGAACCGTCAATAGTATGTCTGGCTCTCGGGATAATCAACTTGGCTGGTCAGGATGACATTCTAAGTAGTTCTGCTAATGAGTTCTATGCTTCATTTCACTTGGGATGAGTGTATCTTGAGATGCCTGGAAGTTTCCATCCCAAAAATTCTGAGCGTTTTCCCTTTTGAAAGGCCTAACCTACCATAGCTGTACATATTCTGCTTGTACAATATAGCCTCTCATCAAAAAAGGAATGGAAGGGGGAGATATCAGGCTACAGTGTTGCAAGCAAGTTTCAAATCCTCACGGTTATAGGAGACTCAGGGTGGGGGGATACTCTGTCTAGGATCACAACAACTTCTTATTTTTGTACTTTACTGTATCTAGATGACTGTGTGGGTGTGTATGTTTCAGGCCTTTCCTAGTCCACCACCCTTAGCTGTCCCCTTCACCTGGTTCTCCAGCTCCTCTTCACTCCCACTCCCTGCTGCTTCCCCAGCTACTTCCCCCACCTTTGTGAGCCTCTCAGCCTGGGGTCTTACCTTCAGCTGACCTTCAGGAGCATCCCGCTGTGGTGGCCTCTCAGTCTTCCCCATGAGGCTGCTTTGCTGTGGGCTTGGTGGCACACCACTTCTGTTATTAATTCCAGCTGAGAGTCAGTTTTGGTGTAATAAAAGCCAGTTTGGTGTAATGATTAAGTGTGTGGATTCTTATCTGGGAGAACCGGGTTTGATTCCCCAGTCCTCCACTCGCAGCTGCTGGAATGGCCTTGGGTCACCCACAGTTATCGCAGAGCTGTCCTTGAAAGGGCAGCTTCTGTGAGAGCGCTCTTAACCCCACCTACCTGAGTCACAAGGTGTCTGTTGTGGGGGAGGAAGGTCAAGGAGATTGTAGGTCGCTCTGAGTGAAAGACGGGATGTAAATCCAATATCACAGGGGTGGCCAACAATAACTCTCCAGATGTTTTTTGCCTATAACTCCCATCAGCCCCAGCCAGCATGGCTAATGGCTGGGGCTGATGGGAGTTGTAGGCAAAAAACATCTGGAGAGCTACCGTTGGCCACCCCTGCAATATCATCTTCATCTTCTTCTGGTCCACTGGGAATGCTCTATCACTGCTAGGACTCTGTGGAGTCATGCGGATGGCCGCATCTCTCTTTCCTTTTAAGGAATATTTACACCCCTAGATTATGTGAGACGTGGCTACCTTAGTGTGCTTTTTATTATTCTTTTATTATGCTCATGATTATTTGCTGCAGGGCTTTGTTCTCATACTGGTCTTCTAAAGTATCATTATGCATCTATCCCCTGCTCTTCAGACTCCAAGAATAAAAGTCTAGAAGAAGTCTTATCTTCAGTTTAATTGTGCACCGTTTTGCAACAAGATCATAAGCTATGTCTACCAAGATTCATAGAACTTCTGTATGAGGTAAATGAAGTAGATTTGTACTGTGTTTCAGCATGACTGTCTCAGTTTATTGCCATCACTATGGTATAGAACCTAACTCTCATCAGGCACTTCATAAAAATAATAAATATAAATGGCACCATGCCCTATTTGTCCCACAATGGCTGATTTAAATAATCAATGAGTGCTTGATTGCTGCCAGCAGGAACATGCCATAGTCAGTCTCTTTGACAAAGCAAGAGGGGAGGGGGACTGATGTCCCAATAAGGCATGACTCTGACATCAAAGCAATGGAGAATCTGGGGTAAGAAGAGTGTGGAAGTGCACTACTGGAAAGCATGACATGGCTGGCTGGTGATACTTGCCTTGCAAGGGAAGAATGAAGGGTGGGGCTGCTAACTTGTTTGTATCCGGATATTTAAAGCCTAGCCAGCATGGGCCATAAAGGACTTGGTAGCTAAGAGTGTGCTACAAAAGAGAAAAGAGGACAGGAGTGAGCTCTTTCTCCTTCCCTCTGGTGTCAAGCCAAACCAAAGCTGGGGGAGACGGGAATGAAGTAAGCTGATTTACTTAAATTAAAATAGATTTTTTAAAAATAGCTATATGTGCTGCTTTCCTGTGTTCAGGGAACCAGCATGGTTCTATTCTGGAGGACTTGGTTTGCTTCTCCACTCCTCCACCTAAAGTCTTCTGAATGATCTTGGTCCAGTCATGGTTTACTCAAAATTCTCTCAGCCCCACCTGCCTCATAAGGTGCCTGTTGGGGGGAGAGGAAGGGAACGGCCATGGTAAGCCGCTTTGAAATTCATTAAGATAGAGAAAAGTGAGGTATAAAACCCAACTCTTATTCTCTTTCACAACACAGTTCAGTTACCAATTGAACTAGCCAATTATTGCTCTATACAAAATTTGCTATTCTTGGGAGAGGTAACTGATACCTGCAGTGGTTGAGCAACTCCAGGCTTTCAGGGATGAGACATCCCACCCCCACAGTACCAAGAATATGGAATGCCTGTCTCCTGGCTCAGCAAATTTACTCCCCATCTCAGCTTTCATTTGCTGCTGCAGTGGCTCATTGCATTGCAATGTATATGCCGCGTCTCTTTGATCGGATGCCATTCATTGCAATACTATCTAAGGCTTTTTCCCTAAGACATGTGACTATTTGCACATAAGGGGAATGCAGCTCTTTATCATCCCAATTTGAAGCTCATTAATATTCTCCTTAATTTCTGCATACAAACCAGATTCTTATTAGGATTCAGTTCAGCCCATCCATCATTCTTTGTTCTCTCCCTCTGATGCACTTACTGCAGGAGACAGATAATGAATTTAAAATGTAGAACACTGAAGATGCAGATTACTCTAAACCTCCATTCAGACAAAATGGCAATTGAAAAGTGTGTGTGTGGGGAAAAAGTTTAATGAGCTTTATAACAAATATATTCATTTCAGTATAAACAGCCTTTTGCCAATTGGTTCCTAAAGCAAATTCTAAGCTTCATAGCAGCAGTCTGTAGTTTTCACTTCTAAAACCGTTTGTGCTCTTAGAAAAATGGCAGCTCATAGCAGGAAAAAAAAAGACACAAGAGGCAGAAATGGAGAGGCCAAAGGAAATTTAAGACTGAAAAAAGCTGAGACAAAATATTGTAATAAAATATACCTGGAAACAAAACGTATTACAATTCTGTAAAACAGTTAAGTAGCGATTAGTGTTCTGTAAACTGTCTGAATGAGGAACTAATAATGACTGAAGTCAATCTCCATTCATTTCAGCGGAGGACACATGAATACTCATTGCAAGTAATCAGAAATGAGTGGATAATAACACAGTGGGTACAATCCACTGCGAATTTCTCCTGCACATGCCCCACTAAAATGACTGAAAACTGTGCATGAGTACTATGCTCTGACACAGCGCACATTCATTTCAATGGCATCTGTGCAGGAGCATTTCTCAGAACATTAGGCCTGTTAACTGTGTGCCAATTGACTATTATGTTCCATGACTATGAAAAATACAGAGTAGGGCCTTTCATTTTTTTATGAAACCAGCACATTGCAATGAGACTATTTCTCAACTACAGTTATTTATAAAAGAGCATGTTTAAACAACGTATTTGGATTTCTCACATTACAGTTTTTAAATTATCATCGCATACATATATAAATAGAGGACAGAGTGTGACATTTTAAATAGTGGCTAGCAGCAAAGGACATTCAGAGTCTACTTTCCTCTTATTGGTTTTTCAAAAATAAAGCTGCTCCACACTGGATCCATTGGTCGTGGTTGCCTCCACACGGAACTCCGATGTTAGTCACAACGCAGTCCCTCTCAGCACTGGTGTAAACGGGTAACGAGATACACTCCTCAGGGGAATAGGGCCCGTAAGAGTTCTGTAAAGAAATCAGTAATCCACTTGAATTTGGGAACATTACTTGCCTTGAGACCTGGGGTGCATTTAATCATAGAGTTATGCCTTGAGACCACAGGATGAGGGAGACTGAGGATTAAGATCTTCTATTTTTTAAAACAAAAACTACAAGTGTCAGCCCTAGGAAGTTGCCTTGAAATCTGGGAAGTAGCGATTTAATCCTTTTCACCTCATGTTGTTTCCCTGATTTAAATTCCTCCCCATTCCAGCCCTCCAATGCTGCTATCAGTTCAGCTGAGGGTAAAAGATAAACAGCAACGTTAGCATCTTTTCATTTTTTTTCACCACAGGTGGAGTTTATTGAAGCATTGGGGAGGGGGTGATTTAAACTGAAATTCAGGGGATTATTACTGAGGGAAGGATGGTGCAGCCTTTTTCTCCCATGCCATTTCTTCAAAGCAGCCACAATGGCTGCTAGTTAGAAAACTAACAGGACACCCTAATGATGGATCTACTATGCCTAGCTTGACCCTTAGTGAAGGAGAAGTAGACTGATTGGGATAATTTTGATTCTGTGTAGAAACGGAGACTAGGGGTGGAAAGCTTAAATGCTGGAAAGGTTCTCTAATAAAAGGTGTGCTGAGATATAATCAGGGGTCATTTCATAGAAAAAGAGCTGACAGAGCTCATTAGCACAACTCATTTGCATATGTCACACACCCCTGACATCACCAGAAGGCGTACTAAATTATATCAGCTCAGCATCTACCTTAAAATGCTTCTTGAATTATTCCTGTCATAATAAAACCTGACTTCCATCATACTCTTAAAATTGCTTTCTCCTATGTGGCCACAGTGGCATGATGATTTCCATCTGTCTGCTTTATATGTTTTGGTTATTTTCCCATTTTTTTTGTGGGGAAAATATTAGAAAGTTTGTCAAATCTTGGAGTTTAGCAAAATTCTCACAGGAGTTTTTAAACAGTGGACTCCAGATGCGAGTATTTTTTTGGGGGGGAGGGGGTAAAAGAAAGAGCACAATAAAATTTAGAGGTTCCAGAGCTCCACTCCTGTGAGCTCCTGCCCAAAATGAGGCCTGGAAATAATAAATGTTTTTATTCGCTGTGGGTGATAATAAAGTACAACCTAAGCAGTTGGATTCAGGTGGGTAGCTGTGTTGGTCTGAAATAACAGAACACATTTTAAGTCCAGTGGCACCTTTAAGACCCACAAAGTTTTATTCAAGGCACAAGCTTTCATGGGCAAGCACACTTCTTCAGATACAATACCACTGAGTCACCATCCTTCCCTTATGAACAGGTCTCTGAACTGCAATACAATGGCAGTGTTGGATGGATGGCATGATATTTTCAAGCACCAGCCTCACTCTTCTCTGGTGGCTGGGTAGTGCTGGTGTGGGAAGGAACAATCAATTTGTGGCATAATTTGTGGGACAAGCTCACAGAGAAGTAGCTTCCAAGGTGCTCCATTGATGTAGGAAAGAGTCCTAAACAATCTCTGGAATATTTTGTGACCATTTCGCTTGCTCGTAATAGAAATAACGAATCGCTATATTAGTGCCTAATAATACATGGGAATACAAATCCACTTTGCAAAGAACACTGCAAAATACACAAAAATAAAATGTCAACAGAACACAATAATGTGAAGATTTGTACACAGGAGTTATATTTATCTGAAGATCTTCAGTTCATGTTATTTTGTTGACATTAACAGCAAATGTCTTTCCTATCACCACAGGTGCTCTGATAGCCTTGTACACCATATGATATATAGTCCTATTCATTGTTGTAGATGTCTGATGTACACCCAGAACCTGCTTGCAAATCCTGAACTGTCAAAACAAGGCCACACTTCACACTCTTTACTGTGAAGTGACAAAATTCAGAGATGGTGACTCTATCCCAACTGTATTGCCCTTCATCCATTTTTCTACTCTGGAAGTCTGGCCTTCTTTTCCTTCAAGGAGAAACAAGCACAATCTTTCTGCAATACAATAACCAAGTTATTCTTTTATCATGCTGCCAACCCATGCTTAAAGGAATTAGTATGTAAAAGAAATCACTTGAGGCTTCCAATTTCTGTATTAAATAAAGATTACTGCTGTAATTTGAAAAGTTGTACGGAGTACAATTCTTAATGTCTGGATTATTATTTTTCTTCCAAATGCTATGCATTTGAATAATCTTTGCAATTTGTTTTTCATTAGGCATAAGTAATGCCCAATACTACCCTGTAGCTTACAGAATGTTCTCTAAGGTCAGGTTCAAAGCTGCACATTTTACACATGGCAAAAAAATAGCTGTGCCCTTTGCAGTAGGGTTGCCAAGTCCAATTCAAAGAATATCCGGGGACTTTAGGGGTGGAGCCAGGAGCAAGGCTATGGCAAGCATAACTGAACTCCAAAGGGAGTTCTGGCCACCACATTTATAGGGACTGCACACCTTTTAAATGCCTTCCCTCCATTGGAAATAATGAAGGATAGGGGGACCTTCTTTTGGGGCTCACAGAATTGGACCCCCTGGTCCAATACTTTTGAAACTTGGAGGGTGCTTTGAGAAGAGGCACCAGATGCTATGCTGAAAATTTGGTGCCTCTACCTCAAAGAATAGCGCCCCGCAGAGCCACAGATAACTGCAGATCAATTCTTCATTATACCCTATAGGAATCAATCTCCATAGGGAATAATGGAGCACCCAGCAGACATTTCCCTCCTCCCCCGCTTTCCGATGACCCTGAAGCAGGGGAGGGGCTCCAAAGCGGGGGATCCCCTGCCCCCACCTGGGGATGGGCAACCCTACTCTGCAGAGTTCCAGTAGTATCACAACTTTAGCTGTGCCCTTTGCGGTAGGGTTGCCAATTCCAATTCAAGGAATATCCGGGGACTTTAGGGGTGGAGCCACCCAAAAATAAAATGATTGATTGATTGACTGAACTTTATTCAAGCTACTTGTGGAGAAAGAACATATTGAAACCAATACTCCCTCTAAGCTGTGGAGTCTTGTGAGCAAAAATTCCACTTTGTGAGCTACCAGCATTAAAGCTCTGAGCTACTGCATAAATTAGTTTGCTCTGGGGCCATTTTTTCCTGAGCTAAGACAAAAATGTGTGAGCCGGAGGCTAAAAAACTGTGAGCTAGCTCACACTAACTCAGCTTAGAGGGAACATTGGTTGAAACTGACAGTAGTACCATCAACATGTATGAGACCCTGGGGCGTTTTCATATATGACGGTAATGGGTTTCTGAACCAGCCTTGCACAGATAGTGGACATGTGTCAATAGAAATATAACTATTATGAACCAGAAAGACAAAGAATTATTATTTTAAAAATCATATCTATATCCTTATCAATATATGCCTATTTTATACGATTTATAGAGAGGGAAATATTTTTTTTAAAAAAAAACCTAAAGACCAAACTAGATGTGATAGCACAGCTGTGTATCTCTTTCCCCTATTTTTTTTAAATGAGTAACAGCCATTAGAAGTGAAGAGCAGTATAAAGAAGGGGAGGGGGAACAATGACTGACCCTTCCTGAACTTCCTGAACACCTTCCTGAACACACAGGAGGTGGTGGCGGCCACAAGTATAGCCACCTTCAAGAGGGGTTTAGATAAAAATATGGAGCACAGGTCCATCAGTGGCTATTAGCCACAGTGTATGTGTGTATATAACATTTTTGCCACTGTGTGACACAGAGTGTTGGACTTGATGGGCCGTTGGCCTGATCCAACATGGCTTCTCTTATGTTCTTATGTTCCTCTTTCAGCTGTTTTGTTTGCTCCTCCTTAGCTGTTTTTCTCCAGTTTGAGTGATCAGCATTATTACACCATGACACCAAGATTCAAATATCTAATTCTGAACAACAGCCACTGAACGTAGAGGCCACTGAAGGTAACATGGCCCATGTACAGATGGGGAGGGGTGTCTTCACGCATCTGGGAGAACCCTCAGTTTTGAAGACACATTAAAAAAAAGGGTAAAATTTTCTTAAGATGATGAATGCTGACTGAAATTCTGTTTAATCTCATGAAATCATAGACTGCTGGTGGCTGCCTAGCAACAAAAGCCTGGGCCTGGGAAATCCCAGTAGAAAGTTGGGTGAAAGCAGCGAGTGAAAGAAAAGTGGTAAGTGGGGAAGAGAAGAGAAAAGGCTAGAAAGGTATGATTGGGGGGGCGGGGGGGGGGGAGAGGAGACAAAAGCCCAGAAACAGAGAGAAATGGAAAATTGTGGGGTAGGGGGAAGTCTGGTAAGAGACAGAAATGGGAGGAGAAAAGCCTGGAAAAAAGAGAAAGCGGAAAATGAGAAGTAGGAAGGCTGGAAAGAAAGGAGATGGGTGTGTTGCAATGGATGCAGTGCTTGAAAACCAGATCTCCTTCGAAATTTATGAGGGGGAGGTTGCGAAGGAGGGAAAGGAACTGAGGAGAAATAAGAAAATGGGGGAAATCCTTTTTTGTTTTGTTTTAGCAGTCTGAAGAGGAGGGGGGGGGAAACGTGGGGAAGAAGAAAGAAATAAGGAAATTTAGTTGTTGTCCAAAGAATGTCCAGTATGGTTAGGGGAGGAGAAAATTTCTGACCAGCCAGGCAGGCAGTAAGGAACGAACCAAGGTGAAGGTTGGGTTCCCCTCAGCTCCAGGCATGCACAGTCAGTTCCTGCTCCCCAGAACTGGGAGAAAGGAACTGCCAAAAGTCTAAGAACTTTCTTGGTGAGGGCTACAGCACAGGCACAGTACCCAGTGTGTGGCCTGCACAGAGACCATGAAGAAGATCAGTGTGTTATAGTAGCAATTTCAAATACGTTTTTAACAAATTTTACGGCAACTGTAGTAAGCGGTTCAGCAGTTAACAACTGCAGCTGCAACAACTAAAGATGCTACAACCTGGCCCTGTAAAATGCATGGCTGCTGTGCAGGCTTAATGCAGCCTGACACAACCTTCCACAACATACATCAAGGCAATGCAGTGAGGAGCCTCCTTGTATCTGGTTGCGTGAGGCGAGCAAATTAAGTTTGCCTGACAATCATGTTTAAGGCACAGTTCTCAGCATGCCTGGTTGTGCTCTTGATCTGGACATACATGAAGCCTTTCACAAATCCACTCCTGCACATGCGAATCCCCTAGAAAAGCTAATCTGTGATATCTTCAATACACAACAAAGAATGGCCATATAAACTGGCACAATTTTGGCTCTGACCATGAAAGTTCTGTGCGGAACAGCCTTACCAGCTATCTTAAGATGGTTTGGGTGATTCATTGTGTCACTTCCAAAAATATTTGAACAAAAAATGATATTTTCTTTTATTAGGAATACTCTTATTTTCAGATCCCATCAGCATCATGCCATTTATAAAGCAGTAACAACTGAAAAAGCCCCCAAACCAACCCATTTTCTTTTCCTCTAAGGCGCAGCTTTAGAGAAGAAGACTGTCAGGAATATAGTTATACGGCAAGGGATCCAGCCTTTTTATTAAAAAGCAGGTCAGACATCGTACTGGAAACTTGTTACAGCAAAGGAAACCAATTACAGGACTTAACGTTTAGGACCCTTAATAATGAAGTACCTGTGGAATCCAGGCCATGTAACAAGGGAGCACTGATGACACGCTGGGAGAGTCGTGCTGGTTTTCTGAAAGTCGATTTCCATCAAAACTGCAGCCTTCCAGCTGAAGGCCAGTGATCTACATGGAAACAGAAAATATCCACATATATATTGGCTACAAGTCATGAGAACAATGAGTGCACGGCAGTCTGCCTGCAGAAGTCACGTAAATGGCAAAAAGAAATGCAGAAATTTTCTAGAAATTATAATTATATAAAAAGAGCAAGGCAGTTATATAAATGAACTTCCTATAGTTAACGTTTGCATTCTTCATTATGCTAAGAAAAATTACCTGTATATGTCAGCATTTATGGCACTGGCAGGTGCCGGGACACTACAATAATGGAAACAGAGCAGCAAGAGCCAAGTAAATATTTATTAACAATGCCAAAGGAGAGAGAAAAAATACATTCCTAAATAGGCACAGCTTCCTGTTGAGAAGTTTGACATTAGCGTTCAAAAGAATGGCTTGAGCTTTTCTATGAGTCACTGAAATGTTGTTCTCGCAAGTATTGTGGAGAAATAATGCAGAAGGGGAGTGAATAAAAGATATGTTAACTGTATTTTTAAAGACTCTGTGAGATCTAATCAAACTATAGCTGTTCTGTTGAGATAACAACTCTACCCCAATGCACTATTCAATGGTTGACATGTTTTGAATGCTTGATTTGAACATGTGATCATGAAGGCAACATGCAGGGCATCTGAGCCAGTGCTTCATTCTTACTTTTAATGAAGAAGATGATGATGATATTGAATTTATATTCCACCATATACTCCGAATCTCAGAGTCTCAGAGTGGTCACAATCTCCTTTACCTTCCCCCCCCACACACACACACAACAGACACCCTGTGAGGTAGGTGGGGCTGAGGGAGCTCTGATAGATGCTGTCCTTTCAAGTATAACTCCTATGAGAGCTATGGCTGACCCAAGGCCATTCCAGAAGCTACAAGTGGAGGAGTGGGGACTCAAACCCAGTTCTCCCAAATAAGAGTCCGAGCACTTAACCGCTTCACCAAACTGGCTCTCTTAATGGAAGTTAAGCTCAGCTGGATTTAATGCCAAAGCCAGTCATGTTTCCAGTCACACTTTCTGTGTACCACCAAGTTGCATCAAGTTGCAACTGACTCATGGCCATCCCTCATGGGGTTTGCAGGAAAAAAAGGTGAACAGAGGTGCTTTGCCATTGCCTTCCTCTGCATAGCAACCCAGTCTTCCTTGGTGGTCTCCGTGGCTGACCCTGCTTAGCTGCTGAGCTCTGATGAGCTTAGGCTACTCGAGGCTATACAAAGTGATCAGTGAACCCATTTCACTACACTTCTCAGAACATTCCTCTCATTCGCTGAAAGCCATTTGGGTGTTGAAATCTCTTGCCACGCTCCATCTTTTGGGAGGAGTTACGCATTGTTTCACCACACGACTTCATCACTACTGGGCTATCTTTGGAGCCTCAAGTGAATGCCCTGCCGCTTCCCTGGAGAGAGAAAAGTCAATCTGTTGCTTTCTCCTGACAGCAAGAACAAGTGAAAGGAACACCAAGGAAAGTTGCTGGGAGAAGGCAACATAGCATGACATTGGTAAGATGAGAGAGGATAGTCTCCTTTGCTGGATGTATTGTGTGTTGCAAATGGCAGCTCAGATATCCCTCCCCTTTTGTATCAAGATGACAAGAAATGAAAATGAGAGAGAACTGCATGGTTATTAAGTGCCACCATGAAGAGATTAATGCTTTACAGCTGGTTGCATAGTTCCACTTATTCGTCCGATAGCATTCAATATTTATGTACAAATGTAATCTCTGCAGAAGAAGGATAACATGGATGGCTGCAGAGTCTGGGTGTTCGTGTTTTTTTACAGCTATTTAAAATTTTCTTCTGACAGAATCTTCTCTGCAAAATTCATACTTCTGTTTTAATCGAATTCGCAGCACTATCAAAATGCTCTTTCTGCAGTGATTTTAAATGTCTTCTATCAAAAGAGGCAAAAGAGAACACTGACTAAGCAGTCTGTTCGTTTGCATATGGGCACGGGACTGCCAGGAAGGAGACTCTTGTCCAAGCAATTCTAAATGTCATTAAGAAAGATGTAATTATGTACAAATTGATTTTGAACCAAGAATTCATCACAGCCTTAGTAGGAAGGATCTCTACCCTAATCATGCCTTGAGGTTATCTGCTGAGTTAATCATCCATTCCAGAAATGATAATCCCCTCTAGCCCAAGTTGCAAACTTGGTTTCGGAATGATTAAAAGGGCATCTGCACTTCAAATGGTCTTCTGGAGATTATCCCAAAGTTTTATTAGATGACCTTTAAAACATATATGTGTAAAATAATATTGCCAGTCTGAATGGCAGGGAAAGTGGATTTGTAATTGGGACAATTTTCATCTCAGGCTGACAGTCCTCAGGGCTTGGCCTTCAGTAAGACACGACAGAATCCTTTGCTCCCATCACTGGTGTCTTTCTCATAATCGGTTTCTTCGCATCCATACCTCTTCTTGTTACTCAGACAATGTGACTCCAGCGGAGGTCTTTCAGCCCCAAAAAAGCATAATTAAGGATGGTTTTTTATCTATATCTCTTCAAGATGGTGGTGGCTGACAGGCTGCTACTACCTTCCCCCACTCTATAGCAATTTCTATTTAACAAACACCAGAACCATCCTAAAAATCAGTTTTGTCTTAACTGATAAGAAAAGATTCTGATGAGGAAATCATGGATTTCCATTCTCAGCTTTAAAATTCCTTTCCCCTGGACACTACAGTGTTATTTCCCAAAAGCGGGGCAAGGCATTTTCTTACACAACATAGTTTTTGGTTGCCAGAAAAAGAAAGGGATAGGGTAAAATAAGATGCACATGACAGGTGAGCTCACAAGACAGGATCCAACTGAAAACATATTTAAATCAGTCTCTTTAAGTGGCTTCATGCACACAATTTCACTGAGAAGAGATTTGAATGCACACAGTACCTGAACTTGGAGCTTTGCTCCTCGTATTTGACCTTTCCATGATGCTGTAAATTTTAGACTGTCCACAGAGCAGCTCATCACCCTAGAAGAGAGAAAGAAAAAGGAAGTCTAAATGCTGTACAGCGACTAGAAAAATGAAATTGTTAAAGACTGCACCAATAATGTGAATATTTTTGAAAGATATAAAGATTTATGCAAGCATGCTTTAAATTAATATATTTCTTCTGGTGGCAAACATTATTTCAGTGAGACTAAGTTCTCTAAATGTGTGCTTTCCAGGAGAACACCTTTTGATCTGAATTTCTCATTTACATGCCTCTATACAAGAGAACATTTTCCCCACAAAAATGAACTCTCACATTTTCCTTGCACTTTGGCACAATTCCCCCTTCTAGTCTCCTCAAACCTTCTTTTTAGTGTTCTACCTCTAATTGCCAGAAATGTTAGGACTGTAACCACAATTGGAGAAGGTGGGAATTGGTCTAAATTGTATCAGAACTATTGTTGCTAGGAAGGAGAAATTTAATTCAATGAAATTGCTGAGCAGTTAGGTTAAAATGGATAAAAGGAAGTACTTCTTCACCCAAAGGGTGATTAACATGTGGAATTCACTGCCACAGTGGTTTATTGGCAACTCATTGGTTTATTGGCAACTCAACAATTGAGCAAACAAAATTTTTTAAATACTTGAGGATCACTTTTAATCACAAGTTAAGCTGGGTTTCAAATCGTAACAACACCGTCAACTTGCTAAATGTTCGGTTGCTCAAATTAAACAGGTTTTTTTTTGCAAGGGGCAACCAATTCGTTCCGGCAGCAATTAAGGTGTTCAAAGCTAAAACGCTAGCCCAAATTCTCTATGGTATCCCTATATGGATCTCAGCATTTACCAGGAAAGTGGAGGGCATTCAAGCCTCATTCTTTTTTTTGTTTAAAACAATTTTTATTCTAGCAACATATGGTAACAATCAATTCTTGCAGTATTAATTACTTCTTTTTATCTATCCCATATATTACTTTTCTAACCCCTCCTTCCCCCCGTTACTTTACCCCCGCCGGTGTTGTATTCTTAAAATACTAATATTTAAAGGTACCCTTAACTAATAAAACAAACATTTCTATTTTTCTTTCTTTTAAGACTTAATCATTATCAAAAATTGTCCAATGTCCTTTTATTTTCCACTCTTTTTCTATATAACTTCTAAACTTCTTCCACTCCAACTTAAACGTTTCTAGATCATAGTCTCTTAAAATTCTTGTCAATTTGTCCATTTCACTCCATGTTATAACTTTTATAATCCAATCCCATTTCTCTGGTATTCTTTCTTGCTTCCACAACTGCGCATACAATGTCCTAGCAGCTGAGAGCAAGTACCAAATTATAGTTCTATCTTCTTTTGGAAATTTTTCCATATATAATCCCAACAGAAAAGTCTCTGCAACTTTCTTGATTTCATATCCCAAGATCCTAGATATTTCTTGTTGAATCATCTGCCAATACTTTTTTGCTCTTTCACAAGACCACCACATATGGTAAAAAGAACCTTCCATGTTTTTCACACTTCCAACATCTATCTGGCATCTTATTGTTCATCTTTGCCAACTTTTTAGGAGTTATATACCATCTATACATCATTTTAAAACAGTTCTCTTTAATACTATGACATGTTGAAAGCTTTATAGAATTCTTCCAAAGATATTCCCAAGTTTCCATCTATATTTCTTTATTTACATTAATTGCCCATTTAATCATTTGAGATTTCACTACATCTTCTGTAGACCATTTCAAAAGCAGTTTATATAGTTTTGAAATTAATTTTTCATTATCTCCAAGCAGAACTATTTCCATTTCTGTTTGTTCTTTTCTTATTCCTTTTTTAATGTCTTTTTCCACCAAACTCTTTATTTGTTGCATTTGAAACCAGTCATATTTATTGTTCAACTCTTTTGCAGTTTTCAGCTCTATTTTACCGCCTTGTATTTTTAATAGCTGATTATATGACAACCACTTTTCTTCACCCACTTCAGCTGTTATTTTTATCACTTCTACTGGCACTATCCATAACGGTTTTCTCTCATCACCATATTTCTTATATTTCATCCACGTATTCAACAAACTATTTCTTATATAACGGTGAGAGAAAAAAACATCCATCTTTTTTTCCCCCATAGTACATATAAGTGTGCCAGCCGAATTTATTTCCATGACCTTCCAACGCCAAAAGTTTTCTGTTTAGTAGCATCACCCATTCTTTTATCCACACTAAGCAGACTGCTTCATGATGTAGTTTAAAATCTGGTAATTGGAATCCTCCTCTCTTTTTTGCATCTGTTAAAATTTTTATTTTGATCCTTGGTTTCTTCCCAGCCCACACAGATCTTCCTCTGCCATCTGTTAAACTGTTTGCTGTCCTTCACAATTGGAATAGTTTGAAATAAATACATTATTCTTGGTAAAATGTTCATTTTAATAACAGCTATTCTTCCCAGCAATGACAAATTAAGTTTATTCCATTTTATCATGTCTTCATCCATTTTACGCCATAGCTTCTCATAATTATTTTTAAACAAATCAATATTCTTCATTGTTATCTCCACACCCAAACATTTAACCTTCGAGGTAACTTTACAACCCGTTAGCTTTTGTAACTCCTTTTGTTTACTTGCTTGCATATTCTTACATAAAATTTTTGATTTTTCTTTATTTATATAAAATCCCGCCAGTTCTCCATATTCTTGTATTTTAGCTAACAGCAAGGGTGTTACTTGAGTTGGATTTTCATTTATAAACATTATATCATCTGCAAATGCTCTATATTTATAAGTAAATCCTTTTATTTTTAATCCTTCTATTTCTTTGTCTTCTTGAATTTGCATCAGCAAAATTTTGAGTGTCATTATAAACAACAGTGGAGAGAGCCGACACCCTTGTCTTGTACCTTTACTAATTATCATATCTTCTGTAAGGTCTGCATTTATACATAGCCTTGCACGTTGTTCAGTATATATTGCTTTTATCATCCTTATAAAGTCTTCTCCCAACTCCATTTTCTCCATAACTGCAAACATAACATCCCAGTTTAGATTATCAAATGCTTTCTCTGCATCCGCAAAGAATGCTACTTCCTTTTCTGGATGTCTTTCGTAATATTCTACAATATTTACAACAGTCCTAATGTTGTCTCTTATCTGTCTTTTGAGGAGAAACCCTGCTTGATCTTCCTTTATAAAGTTTATCAAATATTGCTTAAGTCATTCTGCCAGTATTCATGTGTATATTTTATAGTCATTATTCAATGGTCTGACCTAGCCTCAGATCGCAAAGCATGGAGACACACCATCCACCAGCCTGTCTCTTCCTTTGAGAACGCACGCATAGCTGGTCTTGAGGACAAAAGGAGATTGAGGAAGAATCGCACTGCTACAGCACCAACCCTAAATCAGACTTTTCCCTGCAGCCACTGTGGCCGGACCTGCCTGTCCCGCATTGGTCTTGTCAGCCACCAGCGAGCCTGCAGCAGACGTGGACTATTGCACCCTTCTTAAATCTTCGTTCGCGAAGCCAAGCCGAGAGAGAGAGAGATTCAATAATGAAATCAGTCTATAATTTTTTACATTCGTGACATCTCTATCTTCTTTTGGAATTAACGAAATCACTGCTTCCTTCCATGTATTTGGTATTTTACCTTTTAATCTTATCATGTTCATCAATTTTTGGAGCTTCAGTATTAATTGCTCTTTAAATGTTTTAAAAAACTTAGCTGTATATCCATCTGGCCCAGGAGCCTTTCCAATTTTCATTGCATTGATCGCTGCTTCAATCTCTATTCTTTCAATTGGTGCATTGAAAACTTTTTTCATATTTTCTGTTAAGGCTGCTATTTTAATATTTTGTAAATATAGTTCCATCTTTTCTTTCTTTATTTTAACACCCTTAAATAGTTTAGCATAATATTTAAATATTTATTTAAATTCTCTTTTTATTCTGTCTTGATCCACCATCTCTCTTCCATCAACCACAATCTTACTAATAATTTTACTTTCTTTATTTTCAATTGACAGGCCAGGTACTTTCCAGGTTTATTTGCTCCTTCAAAGGACTTTTGCTGTAATTTTTTCAAATTCCATTCCAATTCTTTATTTAACAAATGTCTCATTTGTGTTTGTAATATTGTAATCTTCCTCATAATTTTCTTTTTTCCTGGCCTTTTCCTTAATTCACTTTCTTTTTTCTTTATTTCATTTTGAATGTCCAACATCTGTTTATCTTTTGCCCTCTTATCTTTATTGTTCAATGTTATCAATATTCCTCTTATTACTGCCTTATAGGCATCCCACACCATCTGGAATTCAATATCTTCTCTGTCGTTTATTTGGAAGAAAGCTTTTGTCTCGTTTTCTAGAGATGTCACTATTTCTTTATTCTGTAGTAAATCTTCATTTAATCTCCATCTTCTTGATTTTTTCAACGAGTTTGTAATCCACATTATTGGGTTATGATCAGCTCCTATTTTAGGCAAAATCTCAATTTTCTTTGTTATAAGGCCCAAATCCTTAGTGCCCCATAACATGTCAATTCTAGAAAAAGAATTATGTCTTGCTGAAAAAAACGTATAGTCCCATACATCAGGATTAAATTTCCTCCATATATCTTCCAGATTTTCTTGTTTAACCAATTCAAAAAAATAGATTTTGGCAATTTTGCTTCTTTATTATTTTTTTGTCCAGATCTATCCAATGCATTTTGAATTGTTCCATTAAAGTCCCCCATTATCAAAACTTGATCATATGTCAATTCATCAAGTTGTTGTATAATATCCTTTAAAAATACATCTTTCACTCCATTTGGTGCTTACAATCCCAATAACAACGTTTTTTTCCCATTCAAATTTATTTCTACTGCTACAAATCTTCCATTTTTATCTTTAAGTACTAATTTCGGATCCAATTCCTGTTTAACATAAAAAATCACTCCCCTTTTCTTCTGCTCAGCCAGGGAATAAAATTCTAATCCCAACTGTTTATTTCATAAAAATGTATAATCCTTCTGTTTTATATGTAGTTCTTGTAGACAAACTATATTACAATTTTGCTTTTTAATCCAATGAAATGTTGCCCTTCTTTTTTGTGGTGAATTTAGTCCATTTACATTCCAAGATAATAATTTGTAATCCATCTTGATGCAAATTCTTTATGTTCTTCATAAAATGTACACAGTTCCTGTTCATTTGTAATTGTTCTTTTTTCCTGAAGTTCAAAGCTCAAACCTTCAGGTATTATCCATCTATACCTCATTTCATTGTCCCATAATTTCTGTCAGATTTTTGTATGTTCTTCTGTCATTTATCACTTGCCTTGGTAAGTGATAAATGACAGAAGAACATGATTCTTCATGATTCTTACTCTGCTACCTGCCACTATCAATGTCTTTTCAAAAATTTTGTTCATAATCTTTCCTACCATTTCTTTTGTCATATATCTCATGACCACATCTCTTGGTAGATTATTTTTTGGCATAGAATGAGTTCACTCTATACATATAGTCATACATATTTTTAGTCTCTTCAGGATCTTCCTCCAAAAATTCTGCAATTATTTTTATTATATATTCTTTCAAGTCACTCTCTTCCTTTTCAGGTACTCCTCTCAGACGTATCTGAATCTCCATCAATTTGCAGTCATGGATTGCCACTTTTTCCTGTATTTTCAACAAGGTGGAATCATGTACTTTCATTCTCCCTTCTACCTCCTGCACTTTCTTAGATGTTTCCTCAGTCTCATTTCTGAGATCCTCAATATCTTTTTTAATCTCTTCTATAATTTCTTTCTTAGAGGCAGTTATGTCTTTCATACCTTTCATCATTCTAGCCTCCACTGCCTCTAATTGTTCCTGCATTTTCTCCAAAGAGGTAGCCCTTGTACGGGTTTGCTTATGCTCTGACATTTAAAAACACCGGAAATTTTATTCTCACCAATTTAAAAATCTAACTATCAAATTCAAAAGATAAGAGCTTGCTATTTCCAACAAGCCTAATTTCGCCATCATCAGAGCCTCCTAGGCTGAGATATTAATTTTTAATTTTTTTATTTTTTTCAAAATGGCGGTTGCGACTTTCGACTTTCCTTTAAAAGCTTCTAAAATCCAATATTGACAATAATGTCCAATAGTATTTATCCTTTCATCACCATCTCAATTATTTCTAACAATTATTAATGTCCCGAACACCTTAAAATTATTATTTTAATTTTGACCTCCTTGCAATGGCCGCCAATGTTTTTCTATGGTATTATAGTCCTAGAGCAGGCTTTTCATCTAATGCTTCCTGCTTTACTTGCCACCGAATCCCATTTTCGCTGGTAGAGAGATCTCACGATACTTGACATACTTCCTGTGTTGACTGTGTATGCTGCAGGTCTGTGACGATGGTGCTCTTTTATCAAAACCGCAAGTAGACCAAACAATAAATTCCTTCTCACTTTTTAGCACTGTCCTTTAAATTTAAAAAGTCCAAATTTCACCTCTTCATCCCTTCTTCCTCCAAGCATTTCCCACCTTCTGAATTTATTCTGTTTAACTTTAAATAGTCCCGGAATGAAAGATAGCCATCTGTACCTTTTCTGCAAATTATCCAGATCCACACCAGTCTTGTGTAGCTTTAGATGTTTAGTAATGTCCAAGAAGGTTAGGATTCTGTCAAGCTTATGTCAAATAAATGACTCTGGAAACTTCTGCAGATGATGAAAATGCAACTCTTCTCCGGAGACCCCTCAAAGGAGCCCCCCCCCCCCCGGGACTCCCTTTTAGCCAAGGTAAATCTCCTCAAAGTTTTCTGTGCATATCTTGGACTAATCTCTGTCTGAGAAAAGTACGCAGTAGGCATTAATTTGCTTTCCACTACCCCGAACAGCAGTTCCAGCCTGCTCCCTTTATGAGAAGCAGCTCAGCTCAGCATTTTCCTACCCCGGAAGTCCCATTCAAGCCTCATTCTTTAGACAAATTCTTGGTATGCCAAAATGTGTGTCCTACTTTGCTCTCTGCTTTGAAGTGGGTCAGTCTTTGGTGGAGACAAAAGCCTGGATTGCAGTGTTTAAATTCTGGCTCAAAATTCACTTTAGAACAGATCCTGACAGCCTTCTTGATTGTATGATTCATCCTGGTCAGCAGTTCTTATGTCCAAACTTAACCAGTTGGGGTTAGAGGTTTTTTACTTCTGATGAATTATATATGTTCAGATGTATTAAACTGAGACTGTGGGAGTTGGAGGAAATGAAACTACATCCAACAGACCCTTATATTGCTCCCCAGCTTCCTTAGGTCTTTATGCTTTCTGTGGCAAACTGCCCCATTATCTATCAGACTTAACCATTCCAAGTCATCGCAGGGCATTTATGTTGGCTAGACTAAATGCGTTTCCCTCCAAAGTTTTACAAGGGAGATATCATTGAGTCCCTTTAGGCGACAAACTCTGTTCCTGTGGAGCGAATATTCCCGACTCAATTCAGCATATATTGCTTGATTGTTCCTTTTATCATAATCTCCATAAAGATTTATTTTGCAAGCTTTCTTTCTCCCCAGATTTGTCTATTCTGCTACCCTGTTATTATTTATTGAACAATTCTGAGGGGGAGATTAGTGAGGCTGTGGCAAAATTTTTGGCTGACATCCTTAAATTTAAATCTGACCATGTTTGAATGCATCTGTAAGCTCGGTTTCATTTTGATTTTATCTCCAGTGTTTAAATTTTTATATTCTGTGTATTTTTATTTGCAACAGTTATGCCATGAAAGGTTTGGTATGGCAGTGCCACAGGAGGTGGTGGCGGCTACAAGCATAGCCAGCTTCAAGAGGGGATTGGATAAAAATATGGAGCAGAGGTCCATCAGTGGCTATTAGGCACAGTGTGTGTGTGTGTGCGTGTGTGTGTATTTTGGCCACTGTGTGATACAGAGTGTTGGACTGGATAGGCCACTGGCCTGATCCAACATGGCTTCTTTTATGTTCTTACGAGAACTGAAACTACAAGCATAACAGCGCTTCTACTTTAATTTATTGTGGATGACCTTTTGTTAACCATACAGAGACTGTCAGACTGGCTGACCAACTGTTCTAAAACTAAATCCCAGCATGGAAAGTAGATCCTTTTGGGTAGTCCAGTTTTATTTCTTGTAATCTGCTGACTTGTTACCTGTCAATGACCAGTCAGTCTACTGCTAATTTCCAATTATCTTTGAGGTTACTGTTGCAATCCTAAAGCTTGGTCACTCAGTATTAAGGGATATATATATTCAAATGTGTAAAAAAGAACCTTGATGCTCTTTTTAAAATAGAAAAGCTTCTCTGAGATGAGTTGCAGATGTACCCCTTCCACCTAACATCCTTTTGATAAATAATTTACCTCTCCAAATTAACTTTCTTTTAAAAATGGCAGTGAGGCTCTGCTACACACATCTTGAGTGTAACAGTAACATACAATTAGCTCTTAATTGCGCTGATATATATAAAGAATCAGTGAAATAAATGGAACTTACTTCCATGAATACACAGTTGAAGCCATACTGTTCCCTATCACTTGTGCTTAACTAAGATTTCTGTTGTATTCAATTCCAGAATGACTACATCAAGAGTCACCCGTGTGGTACCCATGCAACAGTTGCCAAACTCCAAGTGGGCCCCAGAGTTCACCCAGATGTACAACTTATCTTTAAGCTACAAAGATCAGTTCCCCTGCAGAAAATGGCTGCTTTGGAAAGTGAACTTTATGACATTATATCCTACTGAGGTCCTTCCTCTCCCCAAACCCCACTGTCTCCCAGGTTCCACCCCCCAATCCCCAGGAATTTTCCAACTCAGAGTGGACAGCCCTATGCCTGTGAAGGATGATATTGGATTTATATCCCGTTCTATACTTTAAATCTCAGAGTCTCAGAGCAGTCACAATATCCTTTACTTTCTCCCCACCCCCACAACAGACACCCTCTGAGTAAGTGGGGCTGAGAGAGCTCTTACAGCAGCTGCCCTTTCAAGGAAAACTCCTGCAAGAGCTATGGCTGACCCAAGGGCATTCCAGCAGCTGCAAGTGGAGGAATGGGTAATCAAACCCGGTTCTCCCAGAAAAGAGTCTACACACTTAACCACTACACCAAACTGGCTCTCTGTGGGTACCATGGTCCCCACTAACAATTTTCTTAGTACCTGCCATCTGATTTTAGAAAGTGGTGGGACCTAGTGGAGCTTTTGCCTAGCAGGGCTTCTTATTGGCCACTGGAGATCTGATTGGCAATGCAGATTTAAAAACAAAACAAGCTTTGGCAGCAGCTACCATCACAACACAAGGGTCTTCACTGCATAAATGAAGGTAAGCAAGCAAGAAAATGGTTTTAAACAATACGCTCATTTTAAAAGGCATCCTGTTAAGCAGAGCTTCTGTCTAAAATATTGAAGAGATACTGTCAGACTTATGCATAATCTCACTTCCTGACATTTTTTTGTTGTCTCCACCTCCTTTGGCAGGTGCCCGTAGGCTCAAAAAGGTTGGGGACCCTTGGACTGCATTCTGTGTCTGCAACTTATATTTCTTTATTCTTTGTCCTAGTTTTTCTCCTTGACTATGGAACCCATCTGGTAATGCCTAAAAGCCTTCTTTCTGCTTTCCCTCTAGATTCCCATGTTGTGGAACTAACTAAAGCTAAGCTTTAAAGAACATGGCATCCTGTCTCTATTTCTATTCATCACAAACTGTCCAATAAAACGCAAAACAGAAACTGTTAGCAATTAGAAATTATTACAAAATACATATAACCTATAGAACAAAAAATAATGCCCTACTTAAGATAAGCTTAGGGCTGCTTCCCAGAAAGAACTGCCTATTTACACTATGTGTGATTACCAAGCCCACTGGCTATGTATTTGGGCCTAAGAGCTTTTTTACTCCCTTGATTTCATTTTTTTATTGTACTGAACAATAAAGATACAAACATATCTGAGCCCTGGTGCAGTGCCATACATTGCTGGTTGACTGTATTTGGCTTGGTAAGTTATAAGCTGTACAACCCTGTCAGACTGGTTTCTGATCTGATTAGGCTACCTTGGGACAAGCAAAGTGAAGCAATTAAGTAACAATAAAAGGCACACAACAGCTGTAAGAGGTGCACATGACAGCCGCTTTTTGTTTCGCCTACCTTGCAGTCTCCTGTCGCAAGGCATTTAGAAATGTGTCTGGATGGAACAGTTCTGAGAGGTCAAGGATATCTGAGAGCAAGGTCTGATTTTCTGCTTTAGTAACCCAGTTCTGTAAAAGAAGAAAAGCTTTGTTCATCAGCTGGGAAAACCGCCTATTTTTGTTCGTTGCAAATTCACTGCTGGCTGGAACGCATTTATACACACATTTATACACACATGAAGATTGATGGCAATTACTGGGCAATTGTGTGCAAGGCTAGAGCCTCGGAGGCAAACGGTGAAAGTGTGGTTCTGCATGTTTAGTGAAGTTTTTGGAAGATTTTATTTTCATTTTCTTGGGGGGGGGGAGCTGAATAATAAATTCCACGGTGGAACCCATCTAGCGTTCTCAAGTTGATAAGATGCTTTAGTTTTCAAAAGCATCACAAGATCTCACATGTATTAATTTAGTTCACAGTGTGGTTGTTGAAAATTTATTTGTTTTGCAGCTCCTGGAGTTACGTTCAAGTTCAACCCTATCACGACAGAGATGACGCTGACTGGGAAATCTGAGATGGAGGAGAGCACTATTCAGCTCTTAGTTGATCCGAATTCAGCTTGCGTTACAGGATTCAGTGCTGAGCTTGGGGGCAGTGCTGGATCCCACTCGACTAAAAGAAATGCAAATAGAACAAGGTCTGAGTCCAGTGAAGTCTGCATGCACACAAAATTCTGTACCCAGAATTAAACTTGGTTGGTCTTAAAGGTGCCACTGGACTGAAACTTTGTTCTATTGCTTCAGATCAGCACGATCACCCATCAGAAATACAAGTAAGTGCACTTGTGAAATTAAAAGGCAGCACTAGGGGTGTGCATTCGGATATCCCTGAGGTGAAATGAAACCTGAAACTAGGGTTGGCTCGAGGACACCCAAAGAACATTCCCAGAAGCCAGGATCATTTATCACCCAGAATTTCTGGAACGTACTGTGGACAAAGTAGGCACTGGGAAGGAGGGAGAAGCAGCACAGCCCTCAGCTGTTCCACAGCGCACTATCCCTTTAAACTTTAAAGGGCCATCATTTGCAATGAGAAACCAGGCCTCTGAACTCCAGGTCTACTCCCACAAAATAATGGCTATTTAAAATTTAAAGGGCAGGTGCATTCTTGGACAACTGGGGGATAATTTAAAAGGGCAGTAAATTTGGCTTCCATATTTGGAAGCCGGTCTACCGCCTATTGAAAAATGAGTGGTAGATTTTGCCTCCAGTGCCCAGCAGCCAGGTATACTACCCATTATTTGGAGCACTCCCCAGCTGTTCAGCTGCACATCTGTCCTTTAAACTTTAATGGGCCATTATTTCAATGGTGGCAGAGCTGGCCTCCAGAGTTCAGTCTTCCCACTGAAAATCAGCTCTTTAAACTTTAAAAGGAGGAAACACTGTACAACTGCTGGAGACAGAGCACATTTCCTATCTCTCCCTCCCTCCGTCTGCATTCTTGATGACTCAGGGTGAGGCTAAGTGCTTGGGTTTTTTTTTTAACTGAATGAGTTTCAAATGCCAAAATTCCCAAACATGAACTATGCCTGAAAACAATTCCAAAAACTGAAGCAAGTCCCATGAAATTTCAGCATAATGAAATTGTGGGTTTTTTTTAAAAAAAAATTATGTAAAATTAAAGCTATTTTTTTTTACATGTACACCTTACAGCACTTAAGATTTCTTAAAAGTCTATGGAAGGTAGATTGCTAAATTTGAATATTCTGGGGTGTTTTGTTTTTTTTACACAGTTACTAAAATTTGCCATTGATTTCTTCTCTTTAGAAAACTTACATCTGTGGTTTAACTGAATTCACAGCACTGAAAAAAAAGTCTTCATTTGCTTTTCTGTGGTGATTTTAAATGTCTTGTATCAGAAGAGACATGAGAGAATATTGACAAATCAATTGTTTCCTTTGTATATGGGTTTTGACAATATGAATGCAAAAAAAATCTTCGTTTACAGTGCAGCAAAAATGTCTGGTTTTATGAAAGTTATTTACTGTACATAACCAGCAGTAAAGAGCTGTGAACTACTGTACACATTTAAAGTGGCCACTTAGGCTTACTTGTATAGGTCATAATCAATGTAGATATTGTTTCTTGATATAAAGTACCTTACTTATTCATCTCCGCTATGAATGCACAAGTATGCCATTTCTTGTTTCTTTTTGTATATTTTTGTGAAGATTTTTTTTTCATTTTCACTGCTGCTGTTCCCTATTAAATTCTTCTATGACATTTCTATAACTTTTCTACACAACACATGTATAATTAACATTGACAACTGTGTAGATTAATGGAACAAATGTGGTGCGTGGAAACAGAGAATGGCATGAAAATTTGTATGAGATCGCTTCCTATGTTGAAATGTAAAGTGAGAAATTCAGCAGCATCCTTAACACCTTCTCACACTAACATCACAGTACATGCAGCAAATACCTCTACTAATATTTGGCATGGAATGTGAAAGGTGGGTAAATTATGTTAACTACACACAAAATATCTGTAGCTGCTTAACCATGAGATCTGTGCTGTGAAATAAAATGACTGCAGAGACAGAGCTTTCATAAATGCAATCAAAACACACAGTATTAAAAACTAATATTCTGGGGGACAGTTCCCAGCAGTGTAGTACCATTCGCATAAACACTAAGATGCCCATCAACCAAAAGTCCCCCAGGCAGCATATAAGCACGCAAATATTGTGCTTTAAAATCCAGAAAGTGAAATTTACTCATGACCATGCATCACGGGGAATAATCAAATAGTTTTTAAAAAATGCAATCTCCACTTATGAATTAAAATGCAGTTAATGTATTTTGTGAAATTCATATGCATTCAAAACATGGCGAGTAGGATCAGATGTTCAAAGAAGCCCTGATGGCTATTAGCACAGAATATGGGGGAGGAAAGGAAAGTATAGCTAAAACGAGGAGGAGGAGAGTTTGCCTAAGCAGATGACTGAAGAGATCAGCAGATCATACATAATGTTAAGAGATCATACTTAATGCAAAGCAGTACTGCAAAACTAAGAAGGGAAAATCTGTTCCTTTTCTGTGAATTTCCATTCTTGGTTGTTCTGGATTGAGGAAGCCTGCCCTGTTAGGAGAGGCATCTCCCATGCCTACGGGAAGGGCTATTGAGCTTTGATAATCAAACATTTATCAGAGGAAGAGGAGGAGAAAGAAGAAGACTGCAGATTTATACCCCGCCCTTCTCTCTGAATCAGAGACTCAGAGCAGCTTAGAATCTCCTATGTCTTCTCCTCCCACAATAGACACCCTGTGGGGCTGAGAGAGCTCTTACAGAAGCTGCCCTTTCAAGGACAACTGCTGTGATAGTGATTACCATTTTCACACAAAGCTTACCTCGCAGTCACAATCCTGCTCCCTCCACAGAGTCTGTCGGATTTCCCACCATCTGCACCTGAGTTACAGGAAGTGCCGCAGCTTTTTCGTAGCAAACGTAAACTGGGTTTTAGCGGTTTACGTTTGCTACACAAAAGCTGCGGCACTTCCTCTAACTTCGGCGCAGATGGTGGGAAATCCGACCAGAAGCTGCGGAGGGAACAGGATTGTGACTGCGAGGTAAGCTGTGTGCAAAAACGGTCTATGTCTAACCTAAGGCCATTCCAGCAGCTGTAAGTGGAGGAGTGGGGAATCAAACCCAGTTCTCCCAGATAAGGGTCCACTCACTTAACCACTACACCAAATTGGCTCTCTAAAACACTAAGGAGACTGAAGGTCATCACCCTGCCCCTGACCTCCTGTGCAGGCTATCACTGAGGAAATCAGCTCAAATGTGGGAAGGCAGCCCTGAAACTGAAAATTCATGGTACAACAATATGCCCTGCTGATATGCAGGAAAACTATACTGGACTGATGAAACTACCCCTCCCTATCAGGTCTTCTTCCTCATTTTTGCATACAAAATTCCCAAGATCTGATGAGATCAGGCTAGCCTGGACCATCCAGGCCACAAAAAGTAGTATAGTCCACAGTCTCCTTTCTGTTATAAGGGTTTCTAAACTATTCCATTATAGTATAGCCTGATAAACTTTATAAAAATGCTTTCCGGGACAATTCTGCTCTATACAATTTAGGGAATGACAGAAACCTATTGTAAAAAACCTTGCTGCCAAATGCTGCATCAGTTGAGGCAACAACATCTATATGGTAACGATGTTGTGAAGGTATGCAGTGCATACTCTGCACAGATTTTCAAGTGGATACCCACTGACATTGTGCAGCAATTACCCTTTAGAGATTCCACACCCCAGGCCTGCTATGTGGTAACTATGTGGCCCACAATCTGTACCTCCCAAGGAGTCATCCTTAAAGGATACAAAGACTCAGACTTTTTAGTATCCTTTGTTCCTATACAAGCTGTGTGTCTTTTTAATGTCTAAAGAATGTCATTCCTGCTCCAATGTGGGAGATACATTAGAAAAGAGGGAGAGTAAAACAATTTCCTCTGCCCTATGGAACACCAAATTAACTTGGTGGATGAATGCAGGATCAGACTGAAGGACCACTTTGTCATTATGAAAGACAGAGAAGTCCTTATTCAAGGAGAGCAGATTCGGTGATCAGATGTATGAACTCTAGATGTAGATGGAGGGGGGAGGGGACACAAATTCCTACTTTGTGTATTACTCCAGAAATGTGAAAAGATGAAGTGCATATTATGCACAGTCCGTCACAACTTTAGTGATTACCAAGCTACCCATGAATCAATAATGTAGCACTGAGCCACAATCAACTCATGACAATTCCATCCTCAGGGTATTCAGGGTAAGAGATGGGCAGAATTGATTGCCATTGTCTTCCTCTGCATGGCAACCCCTGTGTTCTTTGGTGATCTCCCACCTATCCAAGTACTAACAGTGGCTGACCATGCTTAGCTTCCCAGGTCTGACAAACTTGAACTAAGCTGGGCTATTCTCTCTCTCTCTCTTCTTTCTCTCTTGTGAGGTTAATAGAAATGGACCTAAATTCTGCCTTCTCCTTATGCCTTTACATGCATTCATTCTTTCTCCTGTAGTATTTTATTTCAAACAAAGCTCTGCTGAAAAGTCTCAAGTTGTTTCTTACCTGCCTTTTTCTGCGGTTTGCAAGTAATTATCTATTTGGCTCCAGGCTTTCAGCTTGTTGACCTCTTCAGCAAAGAGATGCAGGTGTCACTGATGGAGGCAAAATTGGTACCCATCCCATGCAGCCAGTCTCTTGTCTTTAAACATCTCCTCATCTGGTGCCAGATAGAACTAGAACTTTTTTCAGCTTGTGTTACCAGAAACCTTGTCCTGAAGGCTCTGGTTACTACTCTTGTTCCATTTCACACATGGGCTGGCCCAACAAGTCAGGAAACTTCATCATACATACATCTCTCTCCTGCAAAATACTGCTGATCTCCTGGCACTGAATCATAGTTGGAGCTGCTGAAACTATAATACCACTAAATAAACTGTAATTTGTTTTTGCTGTCACCGTGTCAAAATACATCACTATGCCCTTTCTCCCAACCACAGTCATTTAATCAGGTGACCTTTAAATATGTCACAACAAAGATTATGAATGCTCATCCCAGACAATTAAGACTGAGTTGGATTATTTTCTTTCTTTCAATATTCATTAGCAATGTATTGGCCAATGCTGCATGCTTTTGATGATTTAACAGTTTTTCGTACAGCAGTAATCTCACTCCCATTAGAAGGATGGGAGTTTGCAAACTGTTCACTTATCCAAATGTCATGGAATTATTTTGCAGTTTGTGTTTAATAAATTCACTTTAGTTGCATCTTCAAATAAATATTTAACTCCAACTCTTTATGAAAGTTATGAGCAAGCACTTGCATTCAATCAAATTCTAAGAAACTACAGCGGCTAACAATCACATTTTGTCTTCATTGACGTCAAAAATAATTATTTGGTAATTTATGTTTTCATAAATTCAAAGAGCTTAGCTAGGAAGTTGATAGCAGAAAGCACAGTCTTATATACTGATGCCAAGAACAAAGAAGAAGATTTTTGGGTTTATATCCCGCCCTATACTCTGAATCTCAAAGTCTCAGAGCGGTCACAATCTCCTCTACCTTCCCCCCCACAACAAACACCCTGTGAGGTAGGTGGGGCTGAGAGTGCTTTTATAGCAGCTGCCCTTTTCAAGGACAGCTTCTATGAAAGCTATGGCTGACCCAAGGCCATCTCAGCAGGTGCAAGTGGAGGAGTGGGGAATCAAACCCAGTTCTCCCAGATAGGAGTCCGTGCACTTATCCACTACACCAAACTGGCTCTCAGTTTGGTGTAGTGAGTCCTTGGTTTTGTCTCATGTTACTCTTTTTCTGATTGTTTGACCATTCATTGCTAGTTACAAGTAAGAATTCGGGGGGGGGGGGGCGGGGTAGGTAGGAAAAAGTTTTGATGAGCATTCATAATCTTTTGTTGTGACATATTTAAAGGTCACCTGATTAAATTACTGTGGTTGGGAGAAAGGGTTGGGACAAAGAGATTTAACCTCATCCCAAGTGCTCCTACTGATGGTCCTGGGTCAAGGATTTCCCCCACACCCTTTGTGACATAGCTTTACAGCACAGAGGGTTTTTTCTGAGGGTGGGGGCAGGAACCTGATGTCCTTGTGGCACAGTAAGAAGGAGTGTGACCACAGTGATTCCCTATATTTCTTTAATGATGTTTCTTTGTCAGGACTAGAGATGAGCCAATGCTGTACATGCAACGGGACTACAGTCTTGTATATGACAAGCATGTGACTGAAGGAAGGAGGGTTGCAGATAGGAGAGTTGTGTATGAAACCTTTCTCCTACCTCCCCTGCCCCCCCCCCCAATTCTTACTTGTAACTAGCAATGAATGGTCAAACAATCAGAAAAAGAGTAACATGAGACAAAACCAAGAACTCAAACTAGGCAGGCTTGTCTCAGGATTTAAAGCTCATGCTCCCTTTCCTGGTTGGCCATTGGTTCAACAGCTCTGATTTCTAAGTGCTGGATGATTTTGGAGAGCTGGCCATGTTTGGAAGGGCTGGGATGGGAGCAAAAACAACCAACCGAGCAAAAACACACCAAAAAACAAATGCTGTGTTTTCAGGCAATGGCTTAAGGCGTAACCTTTTGTAGCCAAAGATATCCAATTCTCTGCTGGTGCAGCTTGCATCTTGCAGTCAGTGAGCCAACCCAGTTGCAGTCAATGAGCCAACTGTTTGACGCACTGCTTCCCTGCCTCTGAACACTTTGGATGTATCCATGCTGCTTTCTGCTGCCCTTCTCCTCCACCCATCTGCCCCCAGGGACACGGGCATCTCCCTCGAGTAAACAAAAACATTCAGTTTAAGGACTGTTTTGTCCAAAAACAACCACAAGCTGATTTGTTATTTACGTCACCATCCTAAGTAGAGTTAGATTCTTCTAAATCAACTGAACTCTGACCCTTTTATAGACAATGAATAATTTGGCTCTCTCATCCTGTAGTGCCAGTGGCTATCATACAAGGGCTTTTGTGTGTAAACAAGGATGTCTACCTGGCAACTATGTGATGAATTTCTCAGCATCTGCTACACTAACACCAATTAGGAGATAGTAGACCTGTCTAATGAACTCTGAAAGCAACCTGCATCCTGTGAATACCTAAACTCAGCAAAAGCTCCTGATAGAACTTGTTTGATGACTAACAGACAAGGATGGCTTTAGAAGTCAGGAAAAAAATCCCTCCCCTAGTGCCAAGAAGTTTTAACCTGCCTAAGAGTTGGATCATGGGTGGCAAAGCTAGGCAAAGCGTGAGACAGGCAACCGGGAAATGAGGACAGGGTGAAGGAGAATCCAAATGAAAAAGTCAGCAGAAAAACAGGTTTCCTACCTGTAACTGATGATCTTCGAGTGGTCATCTGTGCAGTCACACTGATGGGATATAGGCGCCCGCGCCGATCTCGATCGGTATTCTTGAAAGCTGCGGATTTCCGCGCCCCAGGCCCAGTGTGCATGCGCAGAAGCCCCACCGCGCATGCTCACAGGGACCGGAGCGGACATCCCGCCAGTTCCTTCTGACCGCTGCGTAAGCCCTTAGAGATGGACCGGCAGCGGAGGGGAAGGAGGGCGGGTAGTGTGACTGCACAGATGACCACTCGAAGATCATCAGTTACAGGTAGGAAACCTGTTTATCTTCTTCGTGGTCTCTGTGCATCACACTGATGGGAGATTAGCAAGCCAGAGTCCTACCTGGAGGAGGGTGCAACGGTCCATCAGCGAGAAACCTCTTGAAGCACCGCACGGCCCACTGATACACGTCTACGCCAGTCCAGGTCCAACGCATAATGGCTCACAAACGTATGCGAGGAGGACCAAGTGGCAGCATCACAAATGTCTTTCAGTGGTATTCCTCTCATAAAGGCTGCCGAGGTCGCTAGGGCTCTAGTGGAATGAGCTCTAACCTGTCTTGGCAGGGGTTGTTTGTTCAACAGGTAGCACAGTTTTATAGTCTCAGTTATCCACTTCGAGATCCGCTGTGGCGAAACTCTCACACCTTGCGACGTTGTGGAATATGAGACAAAGAGTCTAGGGTCCTTACGTTCAGGCCTTACTCTATGTAAGTAAAACGAGAGTGCCCTCTTTACATCTAGTGTATGGAGTCTCCTTTCCGACTCCGTACTTGGATTAGGAAAGTACGTGGGTAGGTAAATTTCCGCGTTCAGGTGAAAGGCGGAGGTTACTTTCGGGAGAAAGGTTATATCAGGGCGTAGCCCCACTCCCTCCGCGCTGAATCTCAAATATGGGTCGTCGCAGCGCAGCGCTGCCAGTTCACCGACCCTGCGAGCAGAGGTAACGGCCACTAAGAAGGCTGTCTTCCAGGATAGTAATTGCAAGGAACATGTCGCCATAGGCTCGAAGGGTTTCCCTGTTAAAGCCCGCAACACTGCTGGGAGGTCCCAAGCAGGAGCAGGGACTCGTACCGCGGGGTACAATCTTGCCAGGCCCTTTAAGAACTGTTTCGTATCAGGGTGTGAGAACACCGAGTGGCCTTCAAGTTGCTCATGATTAGCCGATATGGCGGCTAAGTACACTCTCACAGATGACACTGTCAGTCCCTTGTCAAGGAGTGAGAGTAGAAAGTCTAGTATTAGTGGGAGACCTGCAGTCTTGGGTTCCCTGTTAGTTCTAATCACAAATTGGCTAAACCTCGCCCATTTATATCCATACGATTTCCTAGTGGATGATTTTCTACTGTTTAGCATGACATCCAGGGCTCTATCAGATAACCTTGTCACACCAGTCTCCACGCCGTGAGTTTCAAGTGAGGCACGTCGTGGTGAATCACTCGTCCCTCGTGTGATAGCAGAAGGTCTGAGTTCGTTGGAAAGTGGTGGAACATTCCGCCGGACAGCTTCAGTATCGGGGAGAACCATTGTTGTCTGGGCCACCATGGTGTGATGAGGATCCCCTTGGGGCGTTCGAATTGAATCTTGTGAACCACCCTTGTGATTAGTGGGATCGGTGGGAAGAGGTACACATGTAAGCGAGCCCATGGGATCAGTAACCCGTCTCCTAACGATAGAGGGTCCGCACCCCCTCTGCAGCAAAATTTGGCGCATTTCGAGGTGTTGCGTGTGGCGAAGACATCCACTTCCGGTGTGCCCCACTTCTGGAATACCGGTTGGAGGAACTCCCAATTGAGTTCCCACTCGTGGAGTGAGGCCCCTCCTCGACTGAGGTAATCTGCACAGGCATTCAGATTGCCCGGTAAGTGCGTGGCTACTAGGGTAGCGTCCGATTCTCTGCAGATTTCCCAAATCTTTAGTGCTAGAAGGCATAACTTTCGTGAGACTGTACCGCCCTGCCTGTTCACGTAAGATAGGGCTGTGGTGTTGTCTGTCAAGATCGCTACTGTTTTCCCCACAATTAGGTGTCTGAATGAGAGAATGGCATGATGTATGGCCAGCAGCTCCAGGAAATTGATGTGGTAGCGCAGAAGATTCTGAGGCCATCTGCCCCCCACACACATGCCTTCTGCGTGTGCTCCCCAGCCCCATAAGGATGCATCCGTCGTTATGGTCAACGTAGGGGTCTGTCTGTGGAACGGGGCCCCTTGGAGGAGGTTGTGCTCCTCCTGCCACCAGGATAGGGTCCAGACTACCGTCGCAGGGACAGTCAGTTGGCGCGAGGGGAGATCTGTCTGACAGTTGAACACGCGCAGGAACCACAACTGTAGTATTCGCATGTGGAACCTGGCGAATTTCAACACTGCTGTTGTCGCTGCCATCAGTCCCAGGAGGCGTTGGACTTGGAACGCTGTGACTGTAGGGTTGGTTAGGAATACATGAATCAGAGACCTGATGTCCTCCGCCCTTTGTGTCGGGAGGAATGCCTTGCAGGTTTGTGAGTCCAGAATGGCCCCTATGAACCGTACCCTCTGAGAGGGCTGCAGTGCCGATTTCTTTAGGTTGACCTGTAAGCCTAAGTTTCGCAGAAGGGTTAAGGTGACCTCTATATGCTGTAGTAATAGAGGTTGTGAGCTTGCCACCAGCAGCCAATCGTCTATGTAAGGAAAGATAGTGATTCCTTGTAGACGTAGATGGGCTGCCACCACCACCATAGTTTTTGTAAACACTCTCGGTGCCGTGGAGAGGCCAAAGGGCAAAGCTTTGTATTGGTAGTGGGAGTCTCCAATTGCAAACCTGAGAAACTTCCTGCAGTCCTGATGTATCGTTACATGAAAGTAGGCGTCTTGCAGGTCTAGCGTGGCCATCCAATCGCCTTGGTTCAGGAGGGGTAGGATGTTTTGCAGAGAGACCATTCTGAATTTTTGGTTTGGAATGAACTGGTTCAGGCCTCGTAGGTCCATAATGGGTCGAAGGCCTCCATCCTTTTTGGGAATGGTAAAATATCGGGAGTAGAAGCCTTGTCCCATCTGGTTGGTTGGTACCCGTTCTATTGCGTCTTTTAGGAGAAGGGATTGAACCTCTGTCCTTAGTGTGGGGGATACCCTGGTGTGGATGACTGTGGGAACTGTCGGGTTTTCTCTGAATTCTATTTGATAACCCATCCGGATTATCGACAACACCCATTTGTCCGTAGTGATTGTGGACCATGCCCGGTAATATGGGAAAAGTCTGGTACGGTCCGGGTCCAAAGGGGAGGGGGTAAAACGGGGGGAAGGGCAGTCAAAGACCCTGTTTAGACGGTCTATTCCCTTTTTGTCTGGATTGCTGTGACGGAGTAGGTGAGTACTTCGTTTTGGGGTTGTACGGAGGTTTGGAGTAAGATGTGGAGCCTTTGGGCCTCCATTGTTGTTCTGCGGGTTGCTTGGAGAACGGCTTCTTACTCCACGGTTTGTTCCAGGAACGTCTGCTTTGGGTCCTAGATGAGATGGGAACCCCCAAATTGCGAGATGTTTTAATGTTTTTATCCATCTCCTGTAGTGTGGCATCTGTAGTGGAGCTGAATAATCCACTTCCATCGAATGGGAGATCTTCGATGCAGGATTGAGTATCCGGCTGGAGCGCTGTAGATCTCAGCCAAGAGTGACGTCTTAAGGTGATCGCTGAGGTAAGTGTCTTTGCTGCAATGTCACCTGTGTGTTTTGCCGAATTGATTTGTTGTTTTGCTAATGCAATGCCTTCCCTTTGTATCTTCTTCATTGCCTGTTTAGTTTGTTCGGACAGGTCTGGTAGAGCCGATAATTGGTCCCATAGGGCGTATTGGTAACGGCCCATACACGCTCCATAATTTGCAACTTTTATTCCTAACGAACCTGCTGTGTAGAACCTTCTGCCCAGGTTATCTAGCTTTTTTCCCTCTTTGTCTGGGGGAGCAGCGTGTGTCTTTCTGGCCTTCGAGGATGACGCTACTACTACCGAGTTTGGTTTCGGGTGTGTAAATAAAAACTCTGCTGTGGACTCCTGGACTCGGTACATATGGTCCAGCCTTCGGGAGCTTATCGGTGTTGAAGCTGGTTTGTCCCACGACGATTTTGTGGTGTGGAGCATGACTGTTGTAAGCGGTAAAGCGACGGCCGTCGAGGTGTCTAGCTGGACGACATCGAACACGTTGTCGGTAACTACCGGCTCCGGCTGGACCGTCGGTAGCGACAGGGTGTGTGCCATCCGTTTAATTAGGTCCCCGTACGATTTTAGGTCCTCGGATGGGGATATGGGGAGTTCCTCGCCCACCTTACTCGATGGTGCCGGTTCCTCTGGGGAGGAAATGTCTTGGACTTCCCGGGGGGAGCCTTCCTCCGATCTGGGGGAGCCTTCTATGGACTCCGAGTGCTCCGAAGAATGTCTGGGCGTCTCCGACGCTCTCGGCGACTCAGGGGTCTTCCGGCTCTCCGAACTCCGCCGTCGAGGGGAAGTTTTCTGTGTCTTTGGCGGTGTGTCAGGTGGTTTGGACACCGACGCCGACGCTGTGTGTCTTGGTCGGTAAGATGTCCGGGATCTGACCGAGGCTTCGGACTGCTGGTCCCAATCTAGGTGTCTAGGTGGGAACCAGGGAAACATGGAGGGCATAGGGCAAGACCCATATAGGTATTGCCATTGCCTCTGATCCCACGACATTGGGGGCGGTGGTTTCCGAGGAGAGCGATCTCTGTTGCGAGAGCTTTCCTCTGAATCTCGGGATCGATGTCGGCCCCGAGGGCTACGCCGAGGGCTGCTTGAGTCGTCGCGCCTGGGATCTTTCCTAGGCGTGGTGGATCGATCCTTCTTGGGGCTTCGGGTTCGCCGCTCGTCAGGGCTGACCGACGGGTCTCGGGCCGGTGTTCGGGGCTGAGCAGTGTCCTCTACAGTATGTATTTCTAGTGGACTGCCCTCCGCTCCCGACCGTTGCGACAGATCGAAGTCGCGGTCCGAATCCGAAGAGATGGCGATTTGCGTCGACATCGATGCCAGTGTCGGGGGGCTTGGACGGCGGCGAGGGGAAGCGAACAGCTTCAACGGCGGTACTCTCGCTGCCGATTCCGACGGCGACGTCGGGAGCGAAGTCGCGGACGATCGATGTTTGTCCGACTTTTTCCTCTTCTTCGCTTCCGACTGGAGTCCCTTCTCCTCCCTTAGCCGTTTTGCAGGAGTGGAGGAGGCGGACTTTGATGCCGAGCCCGTTTTTGTGGGGCGATCGGCGTCGGGGGCACTCTTGTCGGTGCCGAGCGATTCTGATGTCGACGGCTTGTGCGACGGCGCCGACATTTTCTTAGGCGACAGAGCTTTCTCCATCAGTGCCGCCGCCAAACGGCCCGCGCGGTTTTTCTTCGTCTGGCGGGAAAACTTCGCGCAGTGAGCACACGCGTCAGGGATGTGTGCTTCTCCTAGGCAAAAAAGGCAAAGAACGTGCCCGTCTGTGGGAGCGATTTTGCTGCCGCAGTTCTTGCACCGTTTGAAAAATCCCCACCGTTGTTCCATGCGGGGGGGGGGGGGGGAAAGGGCGGGAAGAGAGATTTGAGGAGAAAGTCCCGAAAAGATTTAGTCTTCCCGCTCCCTAGTCTTTACAAAGACTGTTGTGTGGTCCAAGCCAAAACAAAATTTGTCAAAATCCAAAAGAAAAACAACTTCCAAGAAAGGATTCCACCGACCGTGGCGAGAGATCGACTGATCCAAGCGGCGGTCAGAAGAGAACTGGCGGGATGTCCGCTCCGGTCCCTGTGAGCATGCGCGGTGGGGCTTCTGCGCATGCACACTGGGCCTGGGGCGCGGAAATCCGCAGCTTTCAAGAATACCGATCGAGATCGGCGCGGGCGCCTATATCCCATCAGTGTGATGCACAGAGACCACGAAGAAGATCAGAGGCTGGAGTGGTACTGAAGCATGCAATTCCCAACTATGGTTGCAGAGAAGAACAGATAATGCTGGCAGGTGTCATGAGCCCTGACGAGGACGAGCTGAAAGGGTTAACAGACCTGGAAGAGTTGCCAGCCAGTTGCTCAGCTGAACAAACAGCAGCTGGCCCATCAATCACTCTCCAGGCACCAGTGTCAGCTGTTGACGATCAATCTCCTCCAAGCTCTCCTCCTCCCATCTCAAGAGTTTGAGGAAGGCTCCGGAAAGAGCCTTCAGAGTGAAGACATGAGGCACGCTGATGCTTCATATCTCTCAGCCCTGAGCTCTAGCAGAGTCACTGCCACCCAGGGAGCAGGCTAATTGAGACTCTCATATAGCTCCCACCCAGGATCTGGTAACCTTGTGGAAGCAACAAGTCTGTTCTCTGGCTTGCATCCACGCGCCTTCCTGATCCTGACCTGTTTGATTTCCTTGGCACCCTGACCTTTTGGCTTTTGGACATTGACTTCTGATTCCAGTTTGTGATTCTGCATTGACTTGGCTCCTGCTTGACTTCCTGGACTTTGACCTTGGACTGGCTTTGGACTTCTGCCTGCCTGCACCCTGAGAACATGACAGCAGGTCAGAAACACGGGAGCAGAGAAAGAAAGTCAGATGCCTGGATGGCAGAAGCTGACACAAACCAGGAGCTAAGGTCTCAAGAGAAGATAGACACAGCAAGTAGGAGAGTTCTAGGAACAGAGCCCCAGGATAAGCAATGAGGACTTCTGAGCACACAAAGCCTCCCGGGTTTTCTTGGGGCTTTATAGCTAGTTTCTGCTCCAGAGAGCTAATGACTGAGTTTATAGGTGGAGTCTTTCTCCAAGGCTCAGGCCCCCCCATGGCCGCTGTAACCAGCTCACCCTGTAGATACTACACCTCACCACATAGGACACCAGTACTCATCCCAGGGCTGGCCAGTTCCAAGCCCCTGACAGTCTCCAACCAGGAGATATTAATTTTGCAAGTGAAGACTGGATTTTAGACACCAGTGAAAGTGCAGATAATAGCATACAACCATTTCTGATAGCATAAACTTGACTAAAAGAAAACAGAGAATCAAAGTAGTATACACAAAGCACTATTGTCACAGAGTTTTTGCAAAATGTAATGAAATTTCATGCCTGTGAAGTGGCCTAATGTATCTAATAATCCATGGCAATACGGAAAGGCTGAAATGTTAATTTGCTGGTGCATTCCTCATTTCAGTGTATGTTCCCAAGGGTTAAACTATTCTACATGGAAGAATTAATTAAAATACTCCGTATTATAGAACTTCCTAATACAATATGCCTCATCTACAGAGAATTCTAGGGAGCCTATTAAGGGAATGAATTTCTAAGCTGGTGGCAGTAATAAACTTTTGACTACAGTATTTGTCATGTTCTGTAGATAAATCTTTGTATCTGTGTGAAGCTCCGCTTTTGAAAGAAGAATCAGACTGAATATAATCGGCTGTCTTGGAATGCACTGTGTTATGTGGTTATTTAAAAACCTTATGCGCTTTTTCTGGAACATATTTTCTTCTGTTTTAGTGTGTCACAATATTTCTCTAGTTCTGTGAAAATTCTTTGAAAAGATATCTAATGAATTTTTAGGAGTTAAAGGAACAATGGGCTTGAATAATTTGCCTAAATTAAAATTATTTGTTATAGATAAGATGAAAAATATTGTGGATCGCAAAACGTTTTCGAAGCCAAAAGGTATCACGCTGAGGGGTATTTTATTTTACTTATATATTCATGGCAGTAATACAATCACATATGCCAGAATAATGCAGGTATAAAGTTTTACAGAGATGTGTGTGTATGTAAGAAAACAGAAATACATTTCTGATTTTCTAGCCTTGTGTCCAGGCCTTAGATACAGCAGGAGCTCACAGGAGTGCAGCTCCTGAACCTTTCTGACGGCCCCTCCTCCTCCCCACCTGCCTTGTCCATTGAATAGTAAGTGCAGCTGCATAACAATTCCTTGATTAAGAGAGCGGGCAGCCAGCCCCCAGGGGCTTTGCCACGCCCCCAGCAGCTCTCATTATCCCCTGGCGAAGCCTGCACCACCCTTTTGCCACTTCTTATGTGATTTTGGGTGGCAGGTGGCTTGCTGGCCTTCTGCCTGGGGGGGGGGGGGCAGGAGAGCCCCAGGTGAGTGAGGCCTACTTGGATTGGCTGGATCTCTAGCCAGCCCAAGCAGGCCCCACTCACCCAGGGAGCAGTTGGCTCCCTTCTTGGAGCGCAGCGACCTAGCAACTGTGATCCACGCAACTGTCACCTCGAGACTAGACTACTGCAATGCCCTCTACATGGGGCTGCCCTTATACCGAACACGGAAACTTCAGGTAGTCCAGAACGCGGCGGCCAGGCTGCTATTGGGACTACCACGGTGGGAACATGTGCGGCCTGGGCTGCGGGATCTGCATTGGCTGCCGGTTGTGTACCGTATTCGCTATAAAGTGCTGGTCATCACCTTTAAAGCCCTATATGGCCGAGGACCTGCCTACCTAAGGGACCGCCTCTCCCCATATGTTCCCCAGAGAGCACTGAGATCCAGCTCTCAAAATCTTCTAACAATCCCTGGGCCAAGAGAGGCTAGATTGAAGACAACCAGGGAGCAAGCCTTCTCAGCAATGGCCCTTCGATGGTGGAATCATCTTCCAGAGATGGTACGAGCCCTGCGGGACCTGAACCAATTCCGCAGGGCTTGCAAAACATTTCTTTTCCAGCTTGCCTTTGAAACAGAACCTGGCTAAACTGATGTGTAGCCACCTAGCCATCTTGTGGCTATTATGACTCATAGTATTTTAGCACCTATTTTATCTCTATTTTAACTAATTTATTATGTAATTGATTATATTTAAAATTGCTGTTTGTACTGTATTGTTTTATTGAATCATGGAATTCCATGCCTGTGAGCTGCCCTGAGCCCGCCTTTGGCGGGATATAAGAATAAATTTATTATTATTATTATTATTATTATTATTATTATTATTATTATTATTATTATTATTATTATTATTATTATTATTATTATTATTTTGTATCGGGTTGCTTCTGGCTGGGGGGGGAGGGTGGCATATGCTAATGAGCTCTGCCACCTATTTTTCTACAAAACAACCCCTGCTTGTATCTAGTATGATACATTACCTTATTCCCAATATATAATGCCTCAGACATCTCCTGCTTGAAATAAGAGCTACAATGCAACACAAAAGAACTGAGCAATTCATGTTAGTTCTCTAATCTGGAAATAAGTCAGTAATTTGTGTTACTTCTAACTAGAGGCTCTGCCCCTGCTCTCAGTGTTGATTTGCTTGTCACTCAACTGATACCAAGCTTAGTTTCTAGCCAGCTATTAACAAGGACCTTTCAGGCTCCATGAAGCTCAATAAAACCCCAAAGACTGCTCTTCACTCTGACTATCTGGACTCACTGGAGAGGAACCTGCCTAACTAAGCTTCTCATTCTTTCCCCTGCACTGCTGCTTTTTTAGAACTTGTCCTCCTGCCTCTCCTTGGACTTTTTAACCTGCTACTGGTCCTTCTGTCTTTCAGCAGCTCATAATGGAAACATACCACTGCCTGCCCTAGACTATGCTACTGGCATCGTGTCCCAGTTGACTGATCTTGTCCCAGTTACCTGTGCAGAAAAGCCCTTTTGAACTGTTCAGTTTTACATAGTTTTTGGAAGGCCAGGAGAGTGGCAGCCTTCCTGACCTCCTCAGGCAGGCCATTCCACAAGGTGGAACAATATAGTTGAAATATGGGGTAATTGCCTGCCTAGTATGGCAAGTTTTTGTAAGGATTACCAAGATAATGCATTGGCATTATTCTTGAGAATTCTTGGAGAACAGGTGAGGTGCCAGAAGATTGGAGGCAGGCAAATATTGTCCCCATCTTCAAGAAGGGGAAAAAGGAGGATCTAGGTAACCATCAGCTTAATGTCTATGCCTGGAAAAGTTTTAGAACAAATTATCAAAACAGTCAGTCCTTGAACATTTAGGAATGACATCTGTGATTACTAAGAGCCAGCATGGGTTTCTCAAGAACAAGTCATGTCAGACTAACCTAATCTCTTTTTCTGAAAAAGTTACTACCTTACTGGATCGGGAATAATGTAGACACAGTTTATCTTGATTTCAGTAAGGCTTTTGATAAGATCCTTCATAATATTCTTGTTCACAGATTGGTAAAATGTGGATTGGATTCTATTACTGTTAGGCGGATCTGTAACTGATTGACAGATCACATGCAAAGTGCCTGTTAATGGTTCTTCTTCCTCTTGGGAGAGGAGTGACAAGTGGAGTGCCTCAACGATCTGTCCTGGGTCCTGTTTTGTTTAACATCCTTTTAAATGATTTGGATGAAGGAATAGAGGAAATGCTTATTAAATTTGCAGAGGGATCTAAATTGGGAAGAGTTGCAAATACAGTAGAAGACAGAGTCAGGATACAGGATGGTTTTGACAGGCAGGAAAACTGGGATAAAACAAACAAAATGTATTTAAACAGAATTAAATGGAAAGTTCTGAATTTAGGTACGGAAAATCAGATGCATAATTATGGGATGGGGAGACTTGTCTCAGCAGTAGTATGTACAAAAATGATCCAGGGTTCTTAGTGGACCATACACAGAACATGAGTCAGCAGTGTTATGTGATAGGAGAAGAGCCAATGTGATTTTGGACAGAATGAACAGAACTATAGTTTCCAGACCATGCAAAGTTATGATATCACTTTACTCTGCTCTGGTTGGTCCTCACCTAGAGTACTGTGTTCAGTTTTGGGCACCACAATTTAAGAAGCATATAGACAAGCTGGAACATGTCCAGAGGAGGGCAATGAAAATGGTGAGAGGTCCTATGAGCAAAGGCTGAAGGAGCTGGGTATGTTTAGCCTGGAGAGGAGACAACTGAGAGGTGATATGATCACCATCTTTGAGTAGTAGAAGATGAAGATATTGGATTTATATCCCACCCTATACTCTGAATCTCAGAGTCTCAGAATGGTCACAATCTCCATTACCTTCTCCCCCCGACAACAGACACCCTGTGAGGTAGGTGGGGCTTAGAAAGCTCTTACCGCAGCTGCCCTTTCAAGGACAACTCCTGCGAGAACTATGACTGAACCAAGGCCATTCCAGCAGCAGCAAGTGGAAGAGTGGGGAATCAAACCCTGTTCTCCCAGATAAGAGTCCACACACTAAACCACTACATCAAACTGGCTTGAGTACTTGAAGGGCTGTCATATAGAGGACGTTGTGGAGTTGTTTTCTGTTGTCCCAGAAGGTCAGACCATAGTTTTTAGCTCAACGTTAGGAAGAATTTCCTGGCACAGCGGTTCCTCATTGGAACAGGCTTCTTTAAGCAGTGGTGGGCTCTCCTTCTTTGGAGGTTTTTAAACAGAGGCCAGATTGCCATCTTACAGCAATGCTGATTCTGTGAATCAGGCAGATCATGAGAGGGAGGGCATCAGTGCTTAGTTCTCATGGCCCTTTCTTGCACACCCAGGAAAATGTTAATTGCCACATGGGTGTCAGGCAGCATTTTTTCCTCCTGGTCAGTTTGGCCAGGGATCCTCGAGATTTTTTCCCATCCTCTGGGCATGAAGCAGAGGTCACAGTGTATGTGTGGGGAAGGTATTTGTGAATTTCCTGCGTTGTGCAGGGGGTTGGACTGGAGGACCCTGGCAGTCCCTTCCAACTCTACAATTCTAAAATGTTTTGCATACTCTGGAAAACAGCGCTCCATAAAAGCTAATATTCTTACTGACAGTGCCACTGACAGAAATGCATTATTATATGAGGAAATCCATTATTATCATTTGAAAGTTGTGCACTATCAATGATGAGTCACTGCAATCACAGCACAGAAGTTCAGCTTCGTATAAGGTGATGAAACTGTCAACACTCCAACGGCCTGTGGCTCACACAGGAAGACAGAGAGACACAAGAATGCCTGCTAAGCCCAATTACGGTTTTTCGTTCTTGTGCCAGTAGCCACCCTGGGGTTTTCTTTCAAAAAAGGCAGGGTGGGATATAAACATACATAAAATGCACATGAATGCTAAAGTTATTCAAATATTCATTCTTAGTGAAGTATAAAACTGTACCTGGATAGCGAGTGTACGCGCAACTACAGTTCTGAGATATTGTAAAGGATCTTCTGGACCTTCCCACTTGCTTTGCCAAATGAGGGGGCACTGAAATATAGAAACAGTAACTAGGCACAGGATCATATTATCACAACGGTCATTCTTTGTAATATGTTTAGGAAACTGCACAGGATTTTTTTTTAAGGCACATATACTGTGAAGGAGCAGCCCCATGGCGCAGAATGGTAAAGCTGAAGTACTGCAGTCCTAAGCTCTGCTCACGACCTGAGTTCGATCCCAGCAGAAGCTGGGTTTCAGGTAGCTGGCTCAAGGTTGACTCAGCCTTCCATCCTTCCGAGGTCGGTAAAATGTGTACTCAGCTTGCTGGGGGGAAAGTGTAGATCAGGGGTAGCCAACGGTAGCTCTCCAGATGTTTTTGCCTACAACTCCCATCAGCCCCAGCCAGCATGGCCAATGGCTGGGGCTGATGGGAGTTGTAGGCAAAAACATCTGGAGAGCTACCGTTGGCCACCCCTGGTGTAGATGACTGGGGAAGGCAATGGAAAACCACCTTGTAGAAAAGTCTGCCGTGAAAACGTCGTGATGCAACGTCATCCCAGAGCTGGAAACAACTGGTGCTTGCATAGGGGACTACCTTTACCTTTTATATTGTGAAACCCCCTGCCCCTGTTCCTTTGAGCTGGCCCCTGGGAGGTTGGGAAACCCTGCAGCAGCCCAGAGTCTTTGCCTAGCGACACCATCCCTTTACTCCCTGGGGTTACCAAAAACAAAACCCAATGGATATCACCACCAGCAATTCTCAGAGTTTCGCCTGCTATATGAAGCTGGCTGGATGTCTAGCGCACTGTACCTCTATTGCTGTTTAAAGGTGTTGCCAAGTTGACTTGTCTACCACCTTCAAGGGATGGTGAATTTCCCCTCTGCCCCTCCCTGCTACTGCACTTCAGGCAGCACAACCAAATAGGTGTGGTGCGCTTCTAGGGTTCAGGCTTACAGCATTCAAACTATAAGGAAGTTTAATAAATGAATAAAAATAATACACATGGTCTGTTCAGTAGAAAAAAAGTCACTGCTTCTTAGTGAGCAGTGGCTCACAAAAGGTCACGCTCTGCCATAAATTCTGTTAGTCTTTAAGGTGCTACTGGACTCTTACTGTTTTCAGCTACTACAGACAGACTAACATGACCACTCATCATGGTCTGTCCAGGCATTCAGACTGATCAAGGGTACAAAGGGAAGGTGAAGACTTGCAACCCTCTTTCCCTGTATTTTGTGGTGATGGTGGAAAGGATTATCAAGTTGCAGCCAACTAACGGTGACCACCCTTAGGGGTTTCAAAGCAAGAGATGAACAGAGGTAGTTTGCTACTGCCTATTTCTGGACTTCCTTGGTGGTCTTCCATCCAAGTATTAATCAGGGTCTACCCTGCTTAGCCTTCTGGAATCTGGCGAGACTGGGCTAGCCTGGGCCATCCAGGTCAGGGACCATGCCTTGTACTTATCCTAAATTATGCTTAAATAGGACATGATTGTATCATTTGAAGCTGCAGTAGTTTAAAGTTTCCTTGGTTTTCACGCTTGGGACTATAAAGTTTAGAATCCAAACCAACAGTTCAAGGGTATAATAACTTTAAAATTCCATTTATATAACTTTTCAATTCCACAGGTATGTCAACTAATGTGATTTTATATGCTAAGTAAGTTACTTCCTGACCTGAATAGTTCGGGCACCTTTGGTTCCTGGATAGCCCAGGAACCTAAGCAGGGTTGGCTGTGGCTAGCATTTGGATGGGAGAAGATGAAGGAAGACCAGGGCTGTGACATGGAAACCACCTCTGGAACGTCTCTTGCCTCGAAAACCCTACAAGGTCACCATAAATCAGCTGTGATTCGATGGCAAAAAACCAATTAGTTATAAATTATGCATTTTATGTTGTTAAAACAATATAATTGTTTTAGGTTTGATAGGACAATTTTTCTCCAAATTTCCATTTTTCCCACCAAAAAACTCGCGACAAACCCTTCAAAATGTCTGAAATTCTACATCTCTACCCCAGGGCAAATCAACCTCATTTCTTGCATTCAGAGTTACTCTGTAAGCTGAGGCTTTATACTATTTGAAGAGCCTTTCTTCTTACCAATGTACCCCGTCCCCCACCCCAGATATTCATCTTTAGACTTTTGAATACAAGACTGAGGTTGTTTGAACTTCTGGAGCGTAAGAAGTGGCATGCAGTCATCTTGCCAGACCAAGTAGACCTGGCTAGATGGAAAGTGAGCAATGCAGCATGGCCAGCCATTTAATCTGCATCCTGATATAGCATCTGGACATTTCATTCAAACAAACTATGTCCTGATACAGTATCCAAACATTTTGTTCAGACAGGCTGCCCTCCTCATGGCTGATGGCGTCCACCTCTCTGATCCCATGTGTTTGCAACGGGTTGCTTTGTTAGCTGCAGCCGTAATAGCTTTGGCAGGTGCTGGGCAGGTCACCCGGCTCTTGTGATAATTTGAGCATTGGGATCTTCAGAGTGGAGCCATTCAGTAGCATGGCCAGCCCAGGGGCTGTCAGATGGTTCTTACCACCAGGTGGCAAGGGAACCATGTAGTGGCTTGTGCCCATGTGGCATCCTGGGGTGACACTCTGCGGTTCTCACCCCCCAAAGCATGCAGGCTGGGGAGTGGGAATGGAGTTATATTGAGTGACACAGATGAGTTGCCTGATGCTGGATCTGTCCCCATGCTGTGCCAATGCTCCTGTGGCTGCATTCAATAAAGCTGTGGCCTGTTTCCCCCAGTCACCAAACCCCTGTATTCACCAGCATTCATTCCCTGTGAGGGCCAGATAACATAGCTTTTACTGTATACATTTTAATGGCAGGTATCACAAACTGGTCCTATTTCCACAATGACATCCCAAGTTTTGAAGCAAAGATTTCTTGCAGTTGCAAACCAACATATGCCCATTGACTGAATTAGTTGGGTTTTGATTCAGGATCATCATATTCACATGATAAAAATTAACTGTTGTCATTTACACGAAGATTTTTTAACTAAATCCTTACCTTTTGATTTAATAAAGCACTTGCTAATTGTTGCACTTCTGAACTCAGCAGCGAGGTACCTCTGATGACTTTACTGAGAGCAGCCAGAGATTGATGGACACTCTGCACTAAGCGAATGGCATTGAACTGCTCAAGAATAATGAAGGAAAGAATTGGGGATCCTTGCCGTTCAGTAGGGGGAGACACCTTTTGATGAATCAGACTGGAATTCTAAAAGAAAAAGGCAAGCCGTTCAGCAAGGAGCCATGAAACGTGTTTCTTAAAAACACTTCAGAGGTTCACACATTAATTCTTTTTATTGTTTCTCTTTCAGCTGCTCCTGAAATGATTTTCTAATTCAAGAGTATCATCTGCTTTCAAAACTGTATTTAGTGGTTGTCATAGGAGGAGCTAAAAGGGAAATTCACTGCATATTCACACATGACATTGCTTCACTTGCAGCTGTGAATTTTGCTGTTGCTTTTGCAATTTAAATACAAAGTGCTATATGTCGGGGCTGTAATGAAATGGACAGTGGCCAAAGCAATCCAATTAATTCTGGTCATTATTTATTATTTGTACCAGGGCTATTTTTTGTAGAAGAGGCCCTGTAGGAACTCATTTGCATATTAGGCCACACCCCCTGACATCACCATTGTTTCACACAGGGCTTTTTTGTAGAAAAAGCCCTGCAGGAACTCATTTGCATATTAGACCACACACCCCAACACCAAGCCAGCCGGAACTGTGTTCCTGTGCGTTCCTGCTCAAAAAAAGCCCTGACTGTACTATTCTGCAGTCTAATCACTTCGGCTGGCATGCATTTTCAGATAGCAAGGTCTTCAAAATTTCAAAAAACAAGTTAGCATTTACCGGAATCACTTGTCATATGCCTGATACAGAAACGAAGAGAACGCAACGCATTTTTCTTCCTCCTTCATTTTTAGGCTGATAATGTTTGAAACCCTTTAGAGCCCAAAGAATCACTATACATGGACAATTCACTTATCTTTGGGTCTGCTGGAGTCACTATTCATTGGCTCCAGGAAGAAAGGGACCCAATGTACATACGTCTAATATTTGTAAAATGAAGAGTAAAAAAGATTCATAATTAGGCAAGTTAAATAGAACTGGTACTGTGCAAGACTCTACTATTCATTACTCTAGTTGAAACTGAATCATATGGCAAGTAAGCCAGTTCAGGGCTGCAATGTGGGAGATTAGGATGAGTAAAACGGATTTATCACTTTTCCTTGTGTGGTTTTGCTGAGGAAAAATGAATTATGTCCCAGGCCCTTGTTAGTCACAGAAGCAAAAATGTTTAGGCAAAGAAACAGTGCCAGTCTTTCTCTCCCTTCCAGGACTAATAATGGAGTGAGGAATTAATCTTGATTAGAAAACTAAATAGCAGCATTTGGGAGAATAGTTAACCCCTCACAGACACATCGTAGCCTGATCCAAATCAGAGCCCCATACTTTAAAAAAAAATGCTGGGAAGATGTAACTGTGGATTTCCTAACAATACATATGTGCTGGCTGTCAGTGTCTTGAACGGCTCCATCCTTTGAGACTTATTTGGGTAGCTGCCCTTTATGGTTGCCAGCCTCCAGGTGGGGCTTGAAGATCTCCTGTTTTTACAACTGATCTCCAGCTGGCAGGGATCAGCTCCCATGGAGAAAATGGCTGCTTTGAAGGGTAGACTATGGCACTCTACCATGCTGAGGCCCGCTCTCCAAACCCCAGATCCACTCACAAAGTCTCCAGGTATTTTCCAACGCAGACCTGGCAACCCTACTGCCCTTAGACCAGGGGTGGCCAAACTTCCTCATTGTAAAAGCCACATAGAATAAATGTTAGATGGTCGAGAGCCGCAAGACATGGACATCAGATGTTTGAGGAAAGGAAGGAAGGAAGATAGTGAGAAAGAGGTGGAAACAAAGCAATTTTAACTTTAAATGTATTCTCCAAGCTTCTGGCTAGCTTCGCTTGGAGAAGTGATTTAAAGAGAGAAATGCTTTCTCCCAGTGGCTCCTGAGCCACAATTTGGCCTTAGAAGTTTACTAGCCCCCAATCCTGTACCTGGGATAAACATGTAACATGAATATTTAAATGTAAAAACTATTAGAGCAAGGAATATTAACTTTGTGGGATGCTTAGACCTGTAATTCTGGTAAATTTTACTTAGGGCCATCAACTACTTTACATTTTTCAGTTGTGTTTTCAACAACTAAAGGACAAATTAGACAACAGTGAATTTAGAAAGACATGTATAACCCAAGTACGCTGATCAGGATACTGTTGGTGGCTGCATGACCCCATTTGGTGTCAAATCCAGGTTTAGATTTACATAATGTGTAAAATTACCCTTAGAGTTATTATTTAGAGTCTGCACTTGAAATTTTGATGGGATAAACTTAATACATATCAAAAAGACAAGAACTAACATTTAAGTAGCTTGTAATAAGAGAATTATACTGAAGGAATCTGAAACCTGTATTTTGGGAAAACATCTGAATCCATAGTTTAATGCAGCTAATTAGTGCTTCCTCTTCAATAATCAATGCTCCTAAATTCTCACAACTCTGCAAATTGCTCAACTAAAACCATCAGCAGAAAATTACTTCTAACATAATTTTCTCAGGATCCTGATTTTTTCCAAAATCAAGTAGTAAAATCATACAGATAATGAAAAAGAAATTAGACAGAGTAAAATTCTTTAAGTGATTAGTTTATAGCAATCTATTTATATTGCTATATAGTCATACAGCACCAGAATTCATTTTTGCTAACTGATTTTGAGGTGGTTTTCAAGTATGATTGGAACACATAAAGCTGCCTTCTACTGAAACAGACTACTGGAGCATCATGGTCAGTATTAACATGCACAGAGTATCTTACATGATAAATTCCCTACCGTGTACAAATAGTGGCTCATCTGGATTGTAATCTACTAGAAAGGTATAAAGGTGCTCCCACTCAAAGGAATTACATGATTTAAAATGTATGTTTGTTTTTAATAAGTGGCCCTGTGCATCCTTCATGCTCAGCACTAAATGAAAAGACTAAGAACACACCATATTATTTTAATAATAAAAAGGAATTTGTTATTGGGTCAGTGAAAACATTCTGTTCTCAGATTTTAACTTGAAATAGATTTTATGTATTTAACTTTGGCTGTGTATTGCATTAATGCAATCTACTGGCCAAAATATATATTTATCCCTCTTATTTCAGGGAAACAAGGTTAACAAATGAAAATGCCAAATTATTTTACTGTAGGCTAATTCTGGCTGTATGCATATGAGTGCATTAAATTAAATTTCATGAGCTTGAGCCAAGCGACTGACTTGTTTTGAATTTTAATTCAGTAAGCAGAACAAAGTCACCACATTTACTGTCAGGTTCAGCAGTGATAACCCCTTCTTAATCATCTGTCATTTCAAACCCCAAAGTTTCTTCACAAAATGGCCTGGTTACCAAAATTGATTTACATAGCTTTTCATGCTCTAACAGCCCAATCCAGATATAAGTGGCGGCCGGCTGTGGCGTAGCTGCTGCGCCACTAGTAAACTTCCTGAAGACTTCGGCATGCTGAAGCATGGGGAGGGGAGAGGCGTAGCTTGCCGTGAGGGAGACGGTCGCCATGGCAACGCCACTGGCGTAGGCACGCAAGAGAGGTGGAGGCAGCCAGAGGGGAGGGCCAGCCCACTCACTCCCATTGGCCAGTCTTGGCGCATGCGCCGCGGCTCATGACAGTCAGGGATGGTGAGAGGCTGATAGCCATTCCCAACCCGCCCCCAAACAGAGAACAGAGCCAATGATGCGCAGACCATCAAAGGCAAAGGAGAAACGTCCCACCAACACGGGGAGGGAACAGGAGGCTGCGCATGAGCGCATGAGAAGCCTGGCTTGGTGGCGAGGCAGGGGTGGGAGCAAGACAGGCCCACACAGGACCACGGAGAAGCCATCAATCTCCTCACACCCTCCCGCTGTCAGAGACTCTGCCAATGGCAGGCAGGCAAGCAGGAAGTACCAAGTGAAGGAGTTCGCTGTCATGGACAGTGGCTGGAATGTGTCTGGGAGTGAGCGGCCCAGAAGCAGACACCCCCCCCACCCAGAGACCCCCTCTGTTGCCCTGACGCCCCCTGCCACGTGCACGGAACACCTCCCCCAGGAGCCACAGAACTCAAGGTGCGAATGCATCAGCCGCAGAACTGAGTCCACTTCATCAGCCCCCCCTTAGTGCTCTGCGCACAACTGCCCTGTGGGGTCGGGTAGGCTGTCAGCACAGGCAGGCTGAGGGGTGGCACTCCCCTCTCCTGTCCAGCCACACGGGGGGCAGCGTGGCAGCTCATAGACCATTCCCCCCCCCAAAAAACCCAAGTCTGCCCAACCTCACAGGCATTCCCTTGGAGAGGCCACTGATGGGGGGATGGGTTGCCCAGGGAATGTGCAGCAGATGCCAAGCAGGAGAGACAACAGAGGGCACAACTCAGACTTTATTTTTCCAGTTAAAACGGATAAAAGGAAGTGCTTCTTCACCAAAAGGGTGATTAACATGTGGAATTCACTGCCACAGGAGGTGGTGGCGGCTACAAGCATAGCCAGCTTCAAGAGGGAATTGGATAAAAATATGGAGCAGAGGTCCATCAGTGGCTATTAGCCACAGTGTGTGTGTGCAAATCTTTCCTGCGCCCACGTAGCGGCTCTTCTGCTCCCAAAAGACTTTCCGCCCCCCCCCCCCTCTGGATTGTGCTGTAAATGTATTAGTAGCGTTGCAATCGCCACTGACCAGACAAAGAAAATCTGGGGAAACGGTTCCTTTCTTCAGCCTGCACTGGTTTATACAATGATGTTCTTCACCCAATCCATACCAATGGTTTTTGCTACTAGAAACAATGAAACTATGTCATGCCGAAATTCATGTGGGAGTTCCACTAGATGATATGGTGGGGATAGAAAGGTTACCAGGCTGATGCCTATTCACATGGTCACTCTAAAGTTCTGAGCAAGCTCCAGTGAAATTCATATGTGGGAATCAACTGTGCAGATATCCATACCGACTCTTTGCTATAGCGTTCTACAACCTTGTGGAGTATTAAACCTGCCTTGTTTCTAACATCCTCTCCATAAGCTGTGCTTGCAAGCATATGCAGATGACTAGTGTCATGTGTTTCTACTGGTCTACATGCTACAAAGAGGGATGACATCCACAAATTTTGCTGGTCAGTGACAGCCAGCCAATATTTGTGGTTGTTGTCAACTGTGCAGTCTGCCAAGTTCTCTGATATGTGCACAGCCTTCAGAGACACTTAATATGCATTCAAAGTTCAGTTTGCTCTCATTACTGTTCATGCCTGAAAGACATAAACATGACAGGGCCCTTTCTCTGACTTTGTTATGAGCTTGTGACTCTTTCTGAACTTCCTGGAATTCTGCATGAAGTCAAAAACAAGGAAAAGGGCTATTGTTGGAAGTGGTAGAAGCCGCTATCATGTTCACTAAATGTGTGCATCTTTGAATTATTTGTTTACTGAAAGATTTATATCCCGCCTTTTCTTACGGCTCAAAGTGGCTTATGCTCATAATTAAAAACATCAAGTGACAATAAAATCCCAGCTCCTTAAACTGAACATGGAAATAAACTGACAACCAAGAAAGCTGTTACAATATAGACAAGAAGTCTTCCTGACGGACAGCTTGTAACAATTGGGCTGCCACCTTTTAATAGTTTGATAGAGAAATATATAAGTAGCACCTTGAAAACAATCTAAAATTTCTTTGCAAGTAAAGCTAAAAGATTTCATAAGCAAATGAATTATATTTATGTAAATGTTAAAGTTATAAAATTTGTAGCTGTGTTGATTAGTATTCTAGAAATGACATCAGCGAGCAATCTTTAATTTTGAATGACCATCAGAAAGAAATGTGCTCACAGATGATTATCTTGATTTAAAAACACCTGTAGTGACTAATTATGCAGATTAAAATTCAAATATAACTCATTCAAATCAGTTTAGAAAGAGATGCATTTCTAACGTTAAAAAATCATAATTATTCAGATATGCTGAAAATTTGATTGGTTAGGAGGTTCTAACTTGCTTTGTGAAATATTTTCTGTTTATGAAAGAAGCTGTTCCCATGTGTTTTTTTCTTTTTTTTGAGTTTCAGTTCATGTTTGATAAGGGAGAACTTTTCACTGAATAGCTAAGCAAATTACTCAAAAATGAAAAGGATCTTGGTTTTTCCTTAAGGTCCTAGATAAAGGAACTTTCTAGACTCAGGGGCTGAGAATACAGAAAAACCCCTGATCTCCTTTTAAAAAGCTGAAAAGGCAACTAACTGCATCTTGATGGATAAGGAGGGTAAACCTCTATCCTTTAATGTTAATAGATAATCAAATATTTTTGACAATTTGCAAGTATCTGGCTTGATCCTTTGGTCGTTTGCCAACCTTGCAAATCTCCACCATTTAAAAGAGTAAGATTTTCTTGGGGTAGGGAGTGAATCTCTGGATGAAGAACAAGGCCCACATGGAAGAGATCATCTGCTGGTGTTAGCATCTTGAGGACCCCATTAGATAGTTGTCACAGGGTTGGGAACCACACTCTCCTTGGCTAGTAGGAGGCTAGAAGTATACATGTGCCCTTGTCAGCCCTTAGATGTCCACAACAGCACAACTGAAGGCATCTCCAAGAGATCCCATGTCTACTGCTTTTCTGGAGCAAGAGAGGTGACATTTGGTGTTGGCCTTTGAGGTGAAGAGATCTGTTTCAAGAGAGCTCCATTCCTTGAAGATGGGATCAAGGTACTGGCTGGCAATTGACCACTCCGGGTTTATGTCTGTGCTCCTGCTTAATGTGTCTGCTAGGGTGTTGTCCTGACCTGCAATGTGAATTGCTGTTGGATGTACAGTATGTGAGATTGCCCACTGCCAGATGGGGTATGTTTTTCTGCCCAGGCAGATGGAAACTGTGCCTCCATTTGTTTACATAGAACTTGGCCATCGTGTTGTCTGCCACCAGCAGAATGATCTAGTGGAACTATGTAAAACTATGATGGAATGCGACCCTTGTCCTCCTTTTCCCTCCCCTCCCCTTTCCCATTTAAACTCAATAGAATGCATTTAAACAAGGAAAAGAAGTAAGAGCACATCGAATAGCCCCAAGGTTCCAACAGATTGATGTAAAACTTTGATTTGGCAGAGACCATGTATCCTTAACTTTATGTCCACTACAGTGTACTCTCCATCCCTTTAAGGAGGCACATTGCGCATTGCACATTGTGGAGTGTACTCCTTGAAGAACCCCTCCAAACAGGTGAGGTAATCAGATCCATCAGTTAAGGCCCCTAAATGTCACCCTAGGGACTGAGAACAACTTCTAGTGGGAATCTACAGTTGGGTTAAATGCCCATATAAACCAACTTTGGAGAGGCTGCATGTGCAGCCTAGCATGTGGAGCTACTGCCATGGTAGATGCCATGTAGCCCAGCTATCTCTGAATGTTTTTGGCAGACTGGAATTGTCAGCTAGAAATTTCTTGACTAAGTGTACAATGATTTGAGCCCTTTGCATTGACAGATAAGCCCTACCCTTTGCTGAATGTATCATGGCTCCAATAAATTTTATGGATTTGATAAGGAATACCTATGATAATTCTATGTATTTGATAAGGAATCCATAGATAAGGAAACCTAACTCCTGCAGAGTTTGTATAAGTCATATGTCAGGCCTTCTGGATAAGTATTCACCAAAAGCCATGCATCCAAGTAAGGGCAGATGGTGAATCTTCTGAGTCTCATATGAGACATGATCACTGAGACACACTTGGTGAACACCTAAGAGCAGTCACAAGCCTGAAAGGCTAAACCATGTACTCATACTTGATGCTATTCTGGGCAAACCCAAGATATTTCCTGTATGCCTCATGAATCACTATGTGAAAACGCATGTCCTTGAGGTCAAGTAGTGCAAACCAGTGGCCTCTGTCTAGAAAAGGCAGACCCTCCTGAAGGGATACCTTCCTAAATTTTGGAATGCACAAATGCTTTGTTCAAAGCCTTAAATCTAAGATGGGTCTGTCCTCCCACCTTTCTTGGTAACTGCAGAATACCCAGAGGGAAAAAAAACAATAAGCCTGAAGGAAACTTCCTAAAGTACCTTTGGAGATGAGGGAGGAAACTTCCCATGACACAAATGTGGAAGAACCCCAGGAAGGTTCTGCAGAACAATAAAGTGGAGGAAGAGATTGAAACTCTTAAAACATAACCTTGAAAAAAACACCATATGGATGGGTCCCAAAAGTCATCTGTAATCTTTAACCATGCATCAAAAAATCTGGACAACTGGTCCGAAAAGAAAGTTTCCTGTGATAGTCACGACAGGGTTGAACCCCTACACTGTCGATCCCTTGGTGATAGATCTAGTTGGGTAACTGTGTTGGTCTGAAGCAACAGAACTAAGTTAGAGTCCAATGGCACCTCAGCCCTCAATTAATAAAACTTTGTTGGTCTTTAAGGTGCCACTGGACTCTAACACTGTTCAGTCCCTTTGGGAGTGAGAGGTATGCTTTCTCTTTTGTTTGGGTTGCCTTTTACAGGCCTTCCTATTCCCAACAGGATCATAATAAAAGGCCGGTTTAGAGGCCTGAGTTGGAAGGCACAGCACTGTCTATCAAGGTACGAGTGTTAGCACTTTCTCCCTCAAAGGGGATGAGTAAAGAAACAAATGGCTTTCATGTTGTATCCAGAAGATTTGAAACATTGCTCTATCCCAGTGCAGAATCCCAGTAGTGTGCCCGCCCAGAGTCCCCAAAGAAGAAAGTATTTCAGTTCTTCTACTTCTGAAAAAATGGGTCAGGTTGCTTGTCAACGACAAAAGTAAAAGCTTTATTTTTCTGGGAGAGAGTACCAATTAATAAACCTGAATAGAATGCTGAGTAGACCTATTTGGAATTACTCTCTCAGAATGGAGGAGCTTCTTACAACCTACACAGCTTTCCTTCAATGCAAGCAGCTCTTCCATAAGAAGAACTACTAAAGTTTAAGACAATCTCCTTAGGCTGGATGGTGAAGTGATGACATGGAGTTCAACCCACAGAGTCACCATTTCCTCCAGGAGATATAATCTGTGATCTGGAGATTACTTGTAATTCTGGGGGAAATCCAGGCCCCACCTGGAGGTTGGTAACCCTAATTAATCATCATTTTAATAAGCACATTTTAGTGAATTCATGAACCACATGACAGAAGGAACAAAGGTTTATCTGAACGTCTCTTGATGACAGTACAATAAATTTCTCTTATCCCAGACCTCTCATTCTGGGCATTCTTGCTCCACTAATTCCTACCTTTTATAAATTTTTCATGAAATGTTTGTGCTTTTCTTTGCCTGTCTACTATTTTTCTTTGTTGAAGACATCTTCCCAGGTGTCTCAACATATGGACTGAAATTTAGTCAGATTTTTTTTGGGGGGGGGGAGAAGAGTAAGGGAGGAATGCCTGGCATGTTTTTGGTGGGGTTTTTTGTTTGTTTTTTTAAAGCATGCTTTAAGCATCCTGTTGCCTAGAACTAATTGCAATTGATTGTATAAGCAAGTGATATTTTGGATATGGAACAAAAATAAAACGGTACTTGAAACCGATTTAGATAGCAGCTTCTTCAATCTTACTGAATTTACATTTTTATAGAAAACCTTCATTTTCAAGATGCATGCTGAAATTTACATATTTAACCCAGGCTGTTATTTTGAATGTGGAATTGAAATCTTCTCTAGCTTTTGACCTTCTTACCTGATTAAGCTTCTTCCACAGATTGAGGACTGGAGAAAGCTCATTAGACCAGATATCTCTGTCAAATTTGCAGCCAGCAGTTACAGACCTGCTCAAAATCCGAAGTTGTGAAATTACCTGTAAGATAAAAAGATAATATGTCAGCGTGCTGACACAGACAGGGTTACAGATAAGTCAAACAAACAGAAATGTCTTTGTTAGGAAAACAATCTCCTATTTTAAGGCTGCAGAGTCCTGTATACTTAAAAATTACTTCAACACACCGCTCAGTCATCATTCCTCCATTCTTGATGTCACTTAGGACAGCAGCAATCTTAATTGTATGTAAGTCTGAATCATGAAAGATTGCTGGTTGTCAAGGTCTGTAGCCAATCTAAATTTCCCATCAGTGAAATGAACTTTCCTGCCTCCTCTTTCCCACTGCTGATCTTTACCAAGTGCTGCTTCTGAGGAATAGGGGACCTTGAGGAACAACATCATGATGAGGGTTCTGTGGAGGAAAATCGGTGGAAATTGTCAGCCTGGGTCCACCCCTTTGTACTGTGGGCCAGGCAAGGGAGCAAGTACAGATCGATCTGATGCTTTTGCTATTGTGTCAGCAACATCAGGAAGCAGGATTTGTTCAGCTGGAGGGATTGGTAGCTGGAGAAAAGCAAAGCACTCTGCTACCCTGGGGATGACCTTGTGGGAATAATGGAGGCACTGGTGGACTAGAAAAAAATCTTACACAGGGAAGGCCCCCATGGTTCCTACCCTCAAAGATGATTGAAGTAAACCCCAATTTATAGCTATAGTTAGGTAAGACAATCAAGTGTAATCATGTATCTAACTATAATCTAGATGTTCATATTAAATATGTCCGTGATTTTCACTTTGTCAGCCGCATGGTTTAACTATGGTTTGTCAACACATGAATCCTTGGATTTTCACACAACCTTCCTCCTCCTCCTCCCTTCCTTCACACATTAAACAATTTACTCTTTTGTAGCAAACTAGAGGGTTTTTGGGGGGGTGGGGGTGGGGAGGGGAACTGAACCACAAACTATGGTTTATTCTCTTTCTTCTAAGCCAGATTTTAAAATTCTGGTTTAATTTGGAGATGGAAATTCTAGTTTGAAAGGTAGAAAGCAACTTCTAGCTTATAGTTTGGGTGCTGATTGTCAAGCTGCATGCAAGCAGAAGAGGAAGCATGTAAACCCAAATACTTCCCAGGTTCCCTCATGTAAGTATAAACTTTAAGTCTAGCTGTGCATTTTTCTGCCCTCTTCTGTCAAGTTGCAATGAACTCATGGTGACCTATCATGGGGTTTTTAAGTAAAGAGATAAGCAGGGGTGGTTTGCCATTGCCTGCCTCTGCATACCAACCCTGGTCATCCTTGGTGGTCTCCCACCCAAGTACTAACCATGGCAGACCTTGCTTAGCTCCAAGGAGCACAGCATAGTCTGGGTTGTTCAGGCTTATTGTCACAGAACTGCAGTAGTAACTCTAATACCAACATACTATAACCATATATCCCCCCCACCCCTTATTTACATGTTATTTAAGATGGCTGGTTCTTCTAAGGTTTTCAACCTAAGCTGTAATTCCTGTTTCGCTTGGCCTCACACAATTTTTACAACAAATATACATTAATCTTTCCACAGGCCTGAACTATTTAGTTGTTAAGCATACAGCATTATACACTTAAAGTCCACTTGTTCCTGAATTTTTGATTGATTTTCTAATCTTGGAAAAATATGTGATGATGCAGTGTTTCATTTTCTTTGTTTGTCTGATAAATTAGGTGCTGTTGTTTGGTTCAGCAAAAGCAAATTAAAATAATTTATCAGCCTTACTGGAACATGAAGTCTCACTAGTTGGTAGTCAGTAGAAGTGTAATTTTAACTTTTTATAATTGTTGCTATCGATTAATTAGCTACACATTGTGGAAAATAAATTAGAACTTTAAAAGAACATATATACAAACATGGCGGGGGGGGGGACCTTCAACATTTTCTCTCCTGAACAGATATAAAACAAAATGATTTTTAAAGAAAAATGTTATCTACTTACTGGAAAGCTTTTCTACCTTAGAAATTGCATTTGGTAAGGAGAACAAGACCTCTTGGAGGATGGGAGATGTGCCACAGGACTGGAAGAGGGTGAATGTTATCCCAGTCTTCAAAAATGAGATGTAGGATGGGCCAGTAAACGACAAGTCAGTCAGTTGGACCTCTGTCCCAGGGAAGATATTGGAGCAGATTTTAAATGAGTTAATATCTGTGCATCTGAAAGACAACTTGGTGACATGGGGAATTCAGGGTCCAGTATTTTTTATAAATTATCCAGATGAGGGGGTGGAGGAACTACTCATTAACTTGCAGATGACACAGAATTGGGCAGAGTAGTGAAAACAGAAGATACAGAATTCAAACAAGATCTGAACACACTGGAAAAGTGAGTGGATGTGAATAAGATGCAATTTAGCAAGGGTATGAGTAGAGTTCTACATCTGGGTAATAAAAATGAGAAGTACACATACTAGCTGGACAACATACTTCTGGGTAGCTGTGTGCAAACAAGATCTTGGGTTATGGGTTAACTGTAAGTTAAATATGAGCAGTCAGTGTGATGCAATGGCAAAAAAGGCTAATGCAGTCTTCAGATGTTAGTAACATAAGCATAACATCCAAATCACAAGATGTCACAGTCCTGCTGTATGACACAATGGTCAGGCTGCACCTGGAGTACTGTGTGCAGTTCTGTAGGCCTCCTTTCAAAAAGAATGTGGACAAAATGGACTGGATGCAGAAGGGGGCAACAAAGAGGATCATGGGCCTGGAGACCAAGCCCTTCGATGAAAGACTAAGGGACTTAGGAATGTTCAGTCTGTAGAAGAGGAGGTTGACGGGGGACATGATTACTCTCTTTAAGCATCTGAATGCTGTCACCTAGAGGACAGGGAGGTCTTCATGTTGGCAACCAAGAATAGGACTCACATTCACGGAATTAAATTATGGGTGAAAAGATACCAGCTGGATTTTAGGGAATTTTCTTTTACAGTAAGAGTAGTTCAGCAGTGGAATCAGCTGCCTAGGGAAATAGTAAGCTCCTTCTCACTGGCAGTCTTCAAGCAGCAGCTGGACAAACACTTTGGAGCGATGCTTTAGGTTGATCCTGCATTGAGCAGGGAATTGGGCTAGATAACCTGTATGGCCCCTTCCAACTCTATGATCCTACAAAACTAATCCTTGAATGCGGCAGTTGCCTAACAACAGACACATATGGCCCAGGGGCCGAATCAGGCCCCTGGAGGGCTCCTATCAGCCTGGGCAAGCCTGGGCAATGTCAAGCATGCATATTTCTGTAACATAATGGTTCCTTCAATAGGGAACAGGTCAACCATCGTTTACTCTCCCCCTTCCTTCACAACCTTTGTGCAAGTAATAAATCCATCTGTTTATGCTACAGCCTGGATGTGACTATTCTCATGCTGCCTCTCCCCCAGGTTCACACAGTCTTATCAGAGCTGAAAGGGAGATGTTTTTAATAACCTAAATTCCTTAGTAATAAAATAGGTAGTATGTAGTAACCTCTAAACCCGCGACTCAAGCTGCATCTGTATGGTACCCTTTGAAGCTATCCGATACAGCAACTGTGTAACTGTGTGTGTGTCATTATTTCCCAGGCTTGTGTCCTTGGCAAAGCTGAGTTTCTTAAATAAAGCAACTTTTGATTCAACAACAAAAGACTGATTATTGAGAAATATCTATGCTTGACAGGCAAGATGAAATGTTTTGGTATGGCACCGAAAATACATGCTGATAGAGCATTCCAAAGACAAGGTGCATGAACAGAAAATGACCTCTCTCTATTTGCTATCCACCTCACCTCAGAAGCTGGAGGCACAAATGCCAGGGGCTGGAAGGCAGATCTCAACTGCAGGGCCCGAATGCAGAGGAGGAGGTAGTTTAGGGCTTTAAACGTAAAGAACCGGTACTCTGAATAGTGCCCAGGAAAAAAGGGGCAAACAGCAGATGTACATCTTCCAGCAAGGCGGTGATATTCTCCCTGAAACTAATCCCCAACAACAGTCTAGCTGCTGCATTTTGGATGAACTGCTTTTTTCCAGACCGTTTTCAAAGGCAGCCCCCATGCAGAATGCATTACAGTATTAATCCTCCTTGACTGACCTTGCCATGATTTCCCATGCATTTGTACACTCTAGATATGGCTTAATACTGTGAAATGTTTCATGGAGGCTGCCTCTGATGGCAACTTGGAGCTTCACTTTGCACAGAATACCGCTGCTCACCTTTTGTTTGGTACAGGGCACTGTGACCACATTCAACTAGTATTACAGTAACTTAATTAGCTACCAGTTCATTTCTCAGTTCAGTTCAGAGTGCTGATATCTGCATTTAAAGCCTTTCAAAACCAGGGATCTCATACCTAAAGGACACCTTCTCTCCATGTAAGCTAAACCTGCAACTGAGATGGAATAAACAAACTTTTCTGACAGTGCTTTCTTGTTATCACCTAAGAGCAAATGCAGGCAAAGAAAAACAGGTTTCCTACCTGTAACTGATGATCTTCGAGTGGTCATCTGTGGAGTCACACTGATGGGATATAGGCGCCCGCGCCGATCTCGATCGGTATTCTTGAAAGCTGCGGATTTCCGCGCCCCAGGCCCAGTGCGCATGCGCAGAAGCCCCACCGCGCATGCTCACAGGGACCGGAGCGGACATCCCGCCAGTTCCTTCTGACCGCTGCGTAAGCCCTTAGAGATGGACCGGCAGCGGAGGGGAAGGAGGGCGGGTAGTGTGACTGCACAGATGACCACTCGAAGATCATCAGTTACAGGTAGGAAACCTGTTTATCTTCTTCGTGGTCTCTGTGCATCACACTGATGGGAGATTAGCAAGCCAGAGTCATACCTGGAGGAGGGTGCAACTGTCCATCAGCGAGAGGCCTCTTGAAGCACCGCACGGCCCACTGAAGAACGACTACGCCAGTGCAGGTCCAATGCATAATGTCTCACGAACGTATGAGACCCTGACCACGTGGCAGCGTCGCAAATGTCTTTCAGTGGTACCCCTCTCATGAAGGCTGCTGACGTTGCTAGGGCTCTAGTGGAATGAGCTCTAATTTGTCTCGGCAGAGGTTTTTTGTTGAGTAAGTAGCATAACTTTATGGTCTCAGTTATCCACTTCGAGATCCGTTGTGACGAAACTCTAACACCTCGCGGTGTAGTGGAATACGAAATAAAGAGCCTGGTGTCCTTGCGTTCCGGCCTTACTCTATGTAGGTAGAATGAGAGTGCCCTTTTCACATCGAGGGTATGCAGTCTTCGTTCCAGGTCTGAACCTGGGTTAGGAAAGTATGTGGGTAGACATATTTCCGCATTCAGATGGAAGGGCGATGTCACCTTCGGCAGGAAGGTTACATCAGGTCGCAACCTTACTCCTTCAGCATTGAACTTCAGATATGGCTCGTCACAGCGTAGGGCTGCAAGTTCTCCCACCCTGCGAGCCGAAGTTACCGCTACTAGGAAGGCTGTCTTCCAGGATAACAGCTGTAAAGAACATGTTGCCATGGGTTCAAAGGGTTTCCCCGTTAGTGCTTGTAATACAGCTGGGAGGTCCCAGGCAGGGGCTGGGTCTCGCACCGCAGGGTATAACCTCGATAACCCTTTCAGGAACTTTTTGGCATTAGGGTGTGAAAACACCGAGTAGCCTTCAACCTGATCGTGGTTGGCAGATATGGCTGCTAAATATACTCTCACTGACGTTACAGTTAGCCCTTTATCCAGAAGTGAGAGTAGGAAGTCCAATATTAGAGGAAGGCCTGCCTTCCTCGGTTCTTTGTTTGTTCCGGTTACAAATCGGACAAATGTCTTCCACTTGTACTCATATGACTTCCTAGTAGATAACTTTCTGCAGTTTTGTATAACCTGTAGAACCCTGTCAGAGAGACTTGTTACGCCAGCCTCCACGCCGTCAGTTTCAAGTGGGGCACATCGTGATGGATTACTTGCCCCTCGTGGGACAATAAAAGGTCCGAGCTCGTCGGGAATTGATGGAATATCCCGTGAGACAGCGTCATTACAGGGGAGAACCACTGCTGCCTGGGCCACCATGGTGTGATGAGGATCCCTTTGGGGCGTTCGAGGTGGATCTTGTGGACGACCCTCGTGATTAGCGGTACCGGTGGGAAGAGGTACACATGTAAGTGAGTCCATGTTATCAACAGCCCGTCTCCCAGTGCTAGGGGGTCCGCGCCTCCTCTGCAGCAAAACATGTTGCATTTCGAGGTGCTGCGTGTGGCGAAGACGTCTACTTCCGGTGTGCCCCATTTCTGGAACACGGGATGGAGAAACTTCCAATTGAGCTCCCACTCGTGGAGCGAAGCTCCCCCGCGGCTGAGATAGTCCGCACAGGTGTTTAGAGTGCCCGGAAGATGCGTGGCTATCAGGGTCGTGTCTGATTCTCTGCAAATTTCCCAGATTCTTAAGGCTAGGGAGCACAGCTTCCTCGAGACTGTGCCACCCTGTCTGTTTACGTAAGACATGGCAGTAGTGTTGTCTGTCAGAATCGCCACCGTTTTCCTCCCAATTAGATGTTTGAATGAGACAATGGCATGGTGTATGGCTAATAATTCTAGAAAATTGATGTGGTAGCGGAGGAGATCCTGGGGCCACTTGTCCCCCACACATATGTCGTTCATGTGGGCTCCCCAGCCCCATAGTGACGCATCTGTCGTTATGGTCACCGTGGGAGTCTGTTTGTGGAACGGGGCTCCTTGGAGGAGGTTCTCCTCTTCCTGCCACCAAGACAGGGTCTCGAGTACAGTCATCGGGACGGTCAGCTGGCATAAGGGTGGATCCCTTTGATGATTGAACACGCGCAGGAACCATAACTGCAATGTTCTCATGTGGAATCTGGCAAATTTGAGCACTGCTGTGGTCGATGCCATTAGGCCCAAGAGGCGTTGTATTTGGAACGCTGTAACCGTCGGGTTTGTAAGAAACACACGCGTCAGTGAGACGATGTCCTCCGCTCTTTGAGTCGGGAGGAAAGCTGTGCAGATTCGTGAGTCCAGTATGGCTCCTATGAATTGTACCCTTTGAGAGGGTTGTAGTGCTGATTTCCGAGGGTTGACCCGTAGGCCCAGATTTTCCAAAAGGGCTAGGGTGTGCTGTATGTGTTGTAGCAACAGAGGTTTGGAATTTGCCACTATCAGCCAATCGTCTATATAGGGAAAGATATTGATCCCTTGTAGACGCAAGTGAGCCGCCACCACCACCAAAGTCTTTGTAAACACTCTCGGTGCCGTGGAGAGGCCAAAGGGTAGGGCCTTGTATTGGAAGTGGGTGTTTCCGATTGTAAACCTGAGGAACTTCCTGTGATCTGGGTGTATAGTTATGTGGAAATATGCATCCTGCAGGTCCAGGGTGGCCATCCAGTCCCCTTGATTTAGTAGGGGCAAGATGTTTTGTAGGGAGACCATTCTGAATTTTTGGGTTAGTATGAATTGGTTCAGGCCCCGGAGGTCCATAATGGGTCGAAGGCCACCATCCTTTTTGGGGATGGTGAAGTATCGGGAGTAGAAACCTTCCCCAATTTGGTTGATTGGTACTTGCTCGATAGCATCTTTTTGGAGGAGAGATTGGACCTCCATCTGCAGAGTGGTGGATGTTCTGGTGTGGATGACGGTGGGAACTATCGGCCTTTCCTTGAATTCTAGCTGATAGCCCTTGAGTATTATACTTAAAACCCATTTGTCCGTAGTAATTGTGGACCAAGTGTGGAAATATGGGAAAAGTCTGGTATGGTCCGAGTGGAGGGGGGAAGGGGTAAAATAGGGGAGAAGGCAGTCAAAGGCCCTGTTTGGAGGGCCTATTCCCCTTTTGCCTGGCCGATTGTGAAGAAGTCGGCGAATATTTTGACTTGGGGTTGTAAGGTGGTTTGGAGTATGATGTGGAGCCCTTGGGCCTCCATTGTTGTTCAGCTGGTTGTTTGGGAAACTGCTTCTTGTTCCATGGCTTATTCCAACTGCGTTTGCCTTGGGACTTAGCCGAGATGGGAACCCCTAAATTGCGTGACGTTCTAATGCTTTTGTCCATTTCCTGTAATACAGAATCTGTATTGGAGCTGAACAATCCATTTCCATCAAAAGGGAGGTCCTCAACATAGGATTGAGTATCTGGCTGGAGTGCTGTTGATCTGAGCCAGGAATGACGTCTCAAAGTAATCGCTGAGGTGAGTGTTTTTGCTGCTATGTCACCTGCATGCTTGGCAGAATTGATTTGCTGTTTGGCAAGAGCGATACCTTCTTTTTGGACCTTCTTTATTGCCTGTTTAGCCTGTTCCGACAGGTCCGGGAGGGATGACAACTGGTCCCATAGGGCATACTGATAGCGACCCATACATGCACCATAATTTGCCACCTTCACGCCTAACGAACCTGCAGTGTACAATCTTCTACCTAGGTTGTCCAGTTTCTTCCCTTCTTTATCTGGGGGAGTAGCGTGCGTTTTTCTGGCCTTTGAGGAGGATGCTACCACTACAGAGTTCGGTTTTGGATGGTTGAATAAAAATTCTGCTGTGGATTCCTGCACCCGATACATGTGGTCGAGCCTTCGGGAGCTTATCGGTGTTGAGGCTGGTCTATCCCATGAGGATTTGGTCGTATGAAGCATGACCGTCGTGAGCGGTAGGGCGATAGCCGTCGAGGTATCTAGCTGTACAACATCGAATACATTGTCCGTAACTATCGGCGTCGGTTGGACCGTCGGTAGCGATAGGGTCATCGCCATCCTCTTAACTAAGTCCCCATAGGATTTTAAATCCTCGGAAGGAGATATGGGTAATTCCTCACCTACTTTGCTCGATGGGGTAGGTTCGTCCGGGGAGGAGATATCCTGTTCTTCCCGAAGGGAACCTTCGTTAGATTCAGGAGAGGCGTCTCCTGATTCAGAACGTCCGGGAGAACGTTTGGGTGTCTCTGGGACCTTTGGTGAGCCAGGCGTCTTTCGGCGATCCGGGCTCCCCGTACGTGGAGGGGTTTTTTGTCTCTTTGGAGGCGTCGCGTCCGAAGATTTCGAAGCTGATGCAGATGCTTGTTTGGGCCGATACGACGTCCGCGATCTTACCGAAGCTTCGGACTGTTGGTCCCAGTCTAAATGTTTAGGAGGGAACCACGGGAACATGGAGGGCATGGCGCAGGACCCGTACAGATACTGCCACTGCCTCTGGTCCCATGACATGGGTGGTGGTGGTGGTCTGTGAAGGGGGGAACGATCCCTATCGTGGGATCTCTCCTCCGAGTCTCGGGATCGATGACGACCCCGAGGGCTGCGCTGATGTCTATGAGGACTGTCGGAAGAATCGCGCCCGACGCTTCTCCGTCTGGGTGAGGTAGGCCGGTCTCTTTTCGGGGTCCGGGCTCGTCGACGATCAGGGCTGACCGATGGGTCCCGAGTCGGTGTTCGGGTCCGAGCGGTGTCTTCGACAGTGTGGTCTGGCGGGCTGTCCTCCGTTCCCGATTGTTGAGTCAAGTCCAAGTCTCGATCGGAGTCCGAGGAGATGGCGATTTGTGTAGACATCGATGCCAATACCGGGGGGCTTGACCGGCGGCGTGGTGAAGCAAAGAGCTTCAGAGGTGGTATTTTCGCCAGCGACTTCGATGGCGACGTCGGAAGCGAGGTTGCGGATGATGTATGTCTGTCCGCTTTCTTCTTTTTCTTTGCTTCCGGCTGAAGTCCTTTCTCCTCCCTTATCCGTTTTACAGGAGTAGAGGAGTCGGACTTAGATGCCGAGCCCACCTTAGAAGGGCGATCGGCGTCGGGGGCGGTATTGTCGGTGCCGCTTTGTCCCGATGTCGACGGCTTATGTGTCTCCGCCGCCATTTTCTTGGGCGAGAGTGCCTTCTCCATTAGTGCCGCCGCCAGACGGCCCGCGCGGTTTTTCTTCGTTTGGCGGGAAAACTTCGCGCAGTGGGTGCACGTCTCCGGGATGTGTGTTTCCCCTAGGCAGAAAAGGCAGAGATCGTGCCCGTCTGGAGGGGCGATTTTGCTTCCACAGTTCTTGCACCTTTTGAAAAATCCCCACCGCTTTTCCATGCGGGGAGGGTGAGGGAGGGAGCGGGGGGGGGGGGGGCTGAGGCGAATTCTGAGAAGATAAAGCTGCTTACCCCCACGCTCTTTAGTCTTTAAAAAGACTGTTGTGTGGTCTTAGCCAAAGAAAAGTTTCAATAGAATCTAAAAAGTATAGCTCGCAACTTTCAAAAAGGATTTCTACCGACCGTGGCGAGAGATCGACTGATCCAAGCGGCGGTCAGAAGAGAACTGGCGGGATGTCCGCTCCGGTCCCTGTGAGCATGCGCGGTGGGGCTTCTGCGCATGCGCACTGGGCCTGGGGCGCGGAAATCCGCAGCTTTCAAGAATACCGATCGAGATCGGCGCGGGCGCCTATATCCCATCAGTGTGATGCACAGAGACCACGAAGAAGATCAGTGGAGTTTTTTTTCCCAGTAGCTCCCCTTATTTTAGGGGGAGCGCATCCCAGAAGAGATAAGGCAAGCAAATTCTCCTGAGTTTTCATAAAGGCTGTTAAGACCTTCCTCTTTCCTTTAGCTTTTAATTAACGATTTGAGTCATGAGACATTTCTAACGGGAGGCCACTGAAAGAGTTCAATTAATGAAGAGAGTGTATTGGACTGTTTTAAACTGCAATGCATTGTGATTTTAATTATGAATGCGGTATATGTATCGTCTGGTTTTACTGGATCCTGTATTCATCAATTAATGTTTCTTAGCCACTTTAAATAAAAGAAAGGTGGGGTATACATCTCTTAAATAAGGAAATGAACAAGCAAGCAACAGCTCCTGAGCTGTTACCACCCCAAGTTCCAGGAGATACAAGAGATTCCAGATGTCTCACAAACAGAAAAAGACTGCCCTATAAGCTAGGTTCTGCAATATTTTAATTAGTTCTGGAATATTTATGAATATGTCCCGCATGTGTCTGCTATGGTTCTGCTATGGTTCTGTTGACCACATTACTCTGGGAGTTATAATAATAATAAAATAATAATATTTTATTTATATCCCGCCCTCCCCACCGAAGCAGGCTCAGGGCGGCTAACAACATTTCATACAATACATTATACAATGGATATTAAAACAACATTAATCTTAAAAACATTCTAATTATGAATTAAAATCGACATTTCTGGTGCTATTCTATCAGCGAATATGATGGCAAGTCACTTTGAGCAAGTCCTTCGATCATTCAATCGGCAAAGGCCATCTTAAAAAGGATGGTCTTGCAGGCCCTGCGGAACTGTTCAAGGCTCCGCAGGGCCCGCACTTCTTCCGGGAGCTGGTTCCAGAGGTGTGGTGCCGCAATAGAGAAGGCCTGTGTGCGAGTGTTTTGGAGTCTTGCCTCCTTTGGCCCGGGGATAGTCAGCTGGTTCTTCCCCGCTTCTGTGCTTAGCGCTTAATACCCAGGAACATATGGCTCCAATTTGTATTGGGATCATGACACACATGACACACTCAGCCGCCCTGAGCCACTTGTGGGAAGGGCGGGATATAAATCATAAAATAAATAAAAAATAAATAAGGAAAGCGGGCTTAAACCTGCCCAACTATGCTATTTTTCTTACTTGGAACAGTCCTGGGGAGATGCTATTTGCCCTATTGGAGAAGTCTACATGTAGCACATCAGTACACATAAGTATTCCCAATGGGACAGAACTGTGGCTCTTGGAGGCCATTTAATCTTGAGAAAACAGCCTGGAGGAGGAAGACTTAAGTCTCCTCTCCTCAGGCACCATGGACACAGTCCAAACTGGGTCTGTGCATAATTGTGAATTAATTTTCAAGCATGGAACTTCCAGGCCACCTGTCAAAAGGACACATGGGGGACACGAGGGCCTTGTAATATGTGAATTGGGAATCCCAAATCTCAAAGAAGACAAGAAATGACAGCAGCTTGAAGGCCTTACAACCTAATCAATGTACTAACAGGAAAGATTTAACCATGTTCAGAAAGAAAATTCTCAAGTACGACACACAGAAGCTAACAGTGTGAGCCACAGCTTTTCATTCCAGGACCTGATAGTTCCAGTTTCTCTTGTTTCTCATTTACGAATTTTACTGTGGACCTACTGAGAGTTACTGGGAAGACCTATTCTGAAGGGGCTTTTGCTGACATATAGCTGAAAATGACTCTAACTTACAAAGATAAACAGATCCATGTGCAGGAGTCAGTTTGGTATAGGGGACTGGGAGAACCGGGTTTGATTCCCCACTCCTCCACTTGCACCTGCTGGAATGGCCTTGGGTCAGCCATAGCTCTGGCAGAGGTTGTCCTTGAAAGGGCAGCTGCTGTGAGAGCCGTCTCAGCCCCACCCACCTCACAGGGTGTCTGTGGAGGGGGGGAGAAGATAAAGGAGATTGTGTTTCTGATTCAGAGAGAAGAACGGGGTATAAATCTGAAATTCTTCTTCTTCAGAAGAAGAAATAAGCACTCTCATGAGTATTTGCTTGAATAATGATAATCACTTCCTTAGAAAACAGTAACACTGTGAGATATCAGGACCATTCTTTCAATTAATACTATGACCAAAGTATAAACTACGTCAGCCATATTCAGTTGCACTATTAATATTTTCAAGATGCCCATAAGTATGGCTCAGTCTCCCAGGGCTACTGAGAAGCCATCATAAATGCCCAGACAGATTCATACCACCAGACCAAACCAAAACCATCATATTTATTTACTTACTTAATTTAAATGCTGCCTCCCTCTCTCTCTCCAATGAAGACCCAAAACAGTTTACATCAGTCTCCTCTCCTCCATTGTTTCATCACAACAACTTTGTGATGTAGTTTAGTTGAGAGTGTGGGACTGGCCGAAGGCCACTCGGTAAGCTCCCATGGCAGAGAGGAGATCCCCAGATCCAAGTGCGGCACCCTAACTATATCCCACATTGGTTCTCACAGGAAAACAAATTGCGTGACTTTTGGGCTCCATATGCCTCTGGGATGCTCAGGGCTCCCCGAATTCTGTCCCAGTTTTAATGGCCCTACAGTTCTCCAACTGTATGGCAGCTGCCAGGAATCAGTTAATGGTGTTCTAACTGTTATGGGAATAATTACTGTTGCTGGCTGCTCTATAAAGAGACATTATAGCAATTTTTCACAGAGGGAAAGGAAAGGAGGCACAACAAAGCTTCTGTAAACCAAATTTTTATGCAAGACATGTAACACTGAAAGGATCTAGAACACTGAATTGGAAAATACCACACTATTTTAAAAATGCTTCACGTTTCAGAAACTATGTAATTCCATGCCTTGCATTAAATCTGTTTTATTTGCAGTGAGACTCAGTATAACTGAAACGAGAAACTATCTGTTTATTTACTCATACCTATTCACCGATTTTCTTCTAACTAAGCAAACACTACCAACCATACATTATATTCTAAGATAGATGATTAAATTGCATTTTATAAGACTTCCAGAAAAGACTTTCTTCAAAAAACTACAGAACTTTTAAAATATAAAACCTATAATTTTTTTAAAAAAATTCTCCATATACAACTACACAATAACCCTTTTTCTACCTACACATCATTAAAAAAACAAGGCAAGTACTCTGCTGCCACCTACCAGAATTAGTTACTGTAGTATATCTCTCTCAACCCACCCACCCACCCACAACATCCCATGGATATACGAATGTGTGTCTGAGTGTGTGTGTAACCATATAAACGCTAGTTCATTAGCTGCTAGGAATTGCATTTAAAATTATCTCTCTTCCTATGTTAATTTCAAAAGGAAGCTTGAAGAAGACTGCAGATTTATACCCTGCCCTTCTCTCTGAATCAGAATCTCAGAGTGGCTTAAAAGCTCCATCTTCTCCCCCCCACAACAGACATCCTGTGAGGTGGGTGAGGCTGAGAGAGCTCTCACAGCAGCTGCCCTTTCAAGGACAACTCTTGCAAGAGCTATGGCTGACCCAAGGCCATTCCAGCAATGGTAAACACAAGCTATACATTAAATAATATCGAAGAGAATCAAAATAATTACAATAAAATATTCAAACACTGTGAGGGAACAATCCCCTCTGTAATTAGTTCATGTTTACCGTGAGCTTTGTGCTGTTTTTTTTAATCTGTTGTACACGTTTTTTTCCCTGATTTCTGTTGTCTAGTAGATCCAGGCTGGCAGCAGCAAGAGAACAGAAATGATGAATGAAAAGTAGCAGAGAGGACTGCAGGTCAGGGCTAGGTCCTGGGCAATTGCTGCCAGATATTAGGCCACACGCTTCTGATGTAGCCAATCCTCCAAGAGCTTATAGGGCTCTTAGCACAGGGTCTACTATAAGCTCTTGGAGGATTGGCTACATCAGGCGTGTGCAGCCTAATAGGCAAAGGAGTTCCTGCTACAAAAAAAAGCCCTGCTGCTACGTATATTAGCCTGATCGTCAGCAGCAGGCTGAGTGGGTGGTAGTAGAGCAGTGTACGGGTTCCAACTTATAGCTGCTTGATTCTGCTCCCCTCCTACTGCCAGGTAAAAGCTTTGGTAAACAGCATATTAAGAGAACTAGAAGTTCCTTTTCCCCAGGGATACCAGTTAGCAAGGTCTTTATTGTATTTTAACCCCTGAGCGATACTGAGTAGAGTGTGCAAAATGGGGAAATTTATTTACTATATTGGTATGTCAACCACAGACCTTTCCTGGATGCTCAGAGCATTGAGTTTATCACTTTCAGCTATCCAAAAGTTACAATGAATAATCAATCAATCAATTCTGTATTATGGTCCAAGAACCAGCCAGTTTGGAGCAAATAGAAAGCAGGCTTGTAAATGCACATAAAAATAAATTCGAAGTCAATTACATTCCCTTAATCACACAGTTCCTTTTCCTAAGAGCTAATACACAGAATATTGCTACCGCACGTGTTACCCGTTTCTGGCTATCCCTTAGCAAGAATGTCTGCAATATTTCAGGTCTGAGGTCAATACAGTCTTGCAAAGGTTTAAATTTAGAGAGCAGTGGGATAAGTATTTGACATCTCTCATCTTGATAGGGGTACAGTGTAATTACAATGAATAACTGGTTCATGGTAAATTTGGAAGCATTATGGTTAAACGGGGATTTCAACTGAGAATCTAAATTTCAAACACTGTGATCATCTGATAACACTGTTATTTGATTTCCTGCAGAAATAAGGCTATACACATTACCTACCCCACCTCCTCAGTCTTAGGTGTAGCAGCTTTCTTGCTATATAATCACTAAGGGGCTCTTCTATAAAAATGGTTAACAATTCTTACAGTTCTAGATTATGGCTTTCAAGGTAACAAAAAAAAAACAGCAGATCCCAATTCAAGAAGTTTAAAATCCAAAATTTGACAGAGGTAGTAGTGGTAGGGTTGCCAAGTCCAATTCAAGAAATATCTGGGGACTTTGGGGGTGGAGCCAGGAGACTTTGGGGGTGGAGCCAGGAGACATTAGGGGTGGAGCCAAGATGAAGGCTGTGGCAACCATAATTGAACTCCAAAGGTCAAATGCTGCGCGACCCTGCACTCGTGACGGGAGTGGGGGGTGGGATGCGGCTTGGCCTCCGCCGGCACCTTCCTGCGAACGGGGCAGGGGCCTCCACTTGCCTCTCTGAGACGGCTCTGCTGGATGTGAACGCCGGCCAGGGCACCGACCGACAGCAGCACCGTCACCCCAAGCACCACCTTGGATACCGCCGACATGTCCCAGGACGCAACGTGCCACACGGAGCATGCGCCCGCCTCCCCGCGCACAGCCCTCCTGTTCCTGGAGCAGCTTTGCTCCAAAGAGCCTTCCAGGGGCGACCCCCACCCCCAGAGAGCAGGGAGCGGCCTGAGGCCCAGTCAGCTGCGTGTGGTTCGACTACCTGGGCTGGGGGTTGTTGGCCAGCTGGGAACGATGCGCTCGGCGCGCTAAGCCTATAGGAAAGGTTGAGGGCCGCCTTCGGAGCGCTCCGGCGCTTTCTCGAGTTCTTGGCCCAGCGCTTCTCTCCAGAAGCAGCTGCCGCGCAGCAGAGCCGCCCAAGGGAGCAGCAACCTTGCGCCGGCCCAGGCAGCAGCACCGCTCTTGGGACTCCCTCCTCCATCTCCCGCCCGGGGCCGCTCAGGCTTGGCACTGCCGGGCTCAGGCACACGCTCCTGCGAGAGTCTCGGCGCGGCACAAGGAGGGCGCGGAGAGGCGGCGCTGCGCTTCTTGCTTAGCCTTCCCCCGGAGGCAGTGCAGGTGCTGCAGCGCCGAAGTCTGGAGAAGCAGCAGCAGCAACGAGTGCGGACCCCCAGGCACGCCTCGCCCGACGCGGCAAAGCCTCTCCTGGCGCCAGGCTCCAAGATTGGCTCGGGAGCCTCGCGGTGCAGCTGACCGTCTGCCCGGCTGGCTTGTGTTCAAACGTCGCCTGCCAGAGGAGCAGCTATGGAGAAGAGGCGGCATCTTTGGAAACGCTCCTTGGCGCCGTTTCCCCCCTCCCCCCGCTTCTGTTTTTTTGGGGAGCGGGGGAAGAGGCTGGAAATTCTGGGGTCCCCCGCCAGGGCGGGAGGGTTGGGAAGCCTAAGTAGTGGGAACCTAACAGGAAAAGATAATCACTGTCAGACCTGTCCCCCTTAAACATTTATGAAACTATTCATGCTAACAGGTCTTATGACCTGTTTCAATATGAAATTTGGGCTGGGTATGGATGGTGTGAGGGGAACCCAAAAGCTCAAAACTTTGATGGACCAAGGGTCTGATTCAGTATAAGGCAGCTTCATATGTTCAAAAGTAATGTGTGCTTGGGAGTCAGTGGTGGCTTCCACTAGCACTGTGGAAATATGATCTTCAAGTTCATGTGATTTCCTACTGGTGTATTTAAAATGTTAAAGGTGCAAGCACCAGTCATTACCTGCTTTCACAATGTTTTCATGGCAGATTTTTTACAGGGCGGTTTGCTATTGCCTTTCCCAGTCATTTACACTTTCTCCCCAGCAAGCTGGGTACTGATTTTTACCGATCTCGGAAGGATGGAAGACTGACTCAACCTGGAGCTGGCTACCTAAACCCAGCTTCCATGGGGAATGAACTCAGGTTGTGAGCAGAGCTTGGACTGCAGTACTGCAGCTTACCACTCTGTGCCACAGGGCTCCTATGTAAAATGTTACTAATCTCATAAATACTACCTGAAGGATTTTATCTGAAGAATTCTTTGAGTCGTATGTACAAAGGGAAAAACAACAACTGGGTATAAGGTAATGTCTCATCCTTCTATCAGCCCTTTTGGGAGGTTGGCTATCAGCCAAGGTTTATAAGTATTCACCTGAGTACATGTAGCAGTCATGGGATAAGAGGACAGGTTTTCTTATGGATTAAGAACTGGTTAAATGACAGAAAGCAAAGAGTGAGAATCAATGGACAGTTCTCATAATGATGGGAAATACGCAGTGGGATCCCACAAGGATGAGTACTGGTACCGGTACTATTTAATTTATTCATCAGTGATCTGGAACTAGGGATTAGTAGTGTAGTGGCCAAGTTTACAGATGACGCAAAATTATTCAGGATCATGACAACCAAGGATAAGAACATAAAAGAAACCATGTTGGATCAGGCTAATCACCTATCCAGTCCAACACGCTGGGTCACACAGTGGCCAAAACCCAGGTATCCTCATGAGGTCCACCAGTGGGGCCAGAACTCCAGAAGCTCTCCCACTGCTGCACCCCAAGCGCCAAAGCATCACTGCCCCCAGACACAGTGTTCCCTCAACACCTTGCAGCTAATAGGCACTGATGGACCTCTGCTCCATATGTTTATCCAGTCCCCTCTTAAAGCTGTCTATGCTTGCAGTCACAGGCAATGAATTCCACATGTGATTATTCTTTGGGTAAAAAAGTACTTCCTTTTATCTATTTTAAACCTACTGCTCATTAATTTCATTAAGTGCCTACAAGTTCTTGTATTGTGAGAGAGGAAGAAAAGTACTGCTTTCTCTGCCTTCTCTATCTGTGAAGAACTCCAAGAGCACTTCCACAAACTTGGGTGAGTGGGTGACAATGTGGCAAATGAAGCTCAGTGTTGGTAAGTGTAAGGTGATGCACACTGGGACAAAAAAATCCCAGTTTCAAATATAGGCTAATGGGGGTCTGAACCTGCTGCGAGTGAGAAGGAAAAAGAACTTGGGATCCTATTGGATAGCTCAATGAAAGTGCCAACCCAGTGTGCTGCAGTGAAGAAAAAAGGCGAACTCTATGTTAGAGATTATTAGGAAAGGAACTGTGAATAAAATGGCCAATATTGTAATGCCCCTATAGAAATAACACTTGCTGTTGAAAAAAGCAGAAGATACAGTTGTCCTCTGTATCTTCCCCACTTGAACATGGGAGAACTTTCTTCTTGCTGCCCCTCTCTCCTTCACAGCAGCCCTACTAATGCATGGAGAGCCACAGTGGTCAGGAAAGCTACCTGAGCAATAGGGATGGATCTGGCCCACAATTTGCAGCATGTTTACTTGGAAGTGAACTCTACGTGCTGTGAGAACTGGAAAGTATGCTTAGGATTGCAGCCTTAACATTTTTTCCTGTGTCTCTGACATGTAAGAGAAGGAATTGCTAATATTTTGACACATAGATAAATTTAATGTATGTATATAGCTAAGTGAGATGTGGAAAGATTCAAGTGTTGCTCTGAAGCAGTAGAACTCAAGTTGCACCTTTAAGACCAACAAAATTTTATTCAGAATAGAAGCATAGCCTGATCTCAGAAGCTAAGCAGGCTCTGTACTTGCAAGGGAGACCACCAAGGAAGACTCTAGACTAGAGGAAGTCAATGGCAAACCACTTCTGCTTCTCATTTGCCTTGAAAGCCCTTGCTGGAGTCACCATAAGTCAGTTGCAACCTGATGTCACATACATAGCCAGCTAAGTATCTGTATGCCAGACCTGTGTTTTTGAAATTCACCTTTCCAAGTCTTTTTTTTTTTAAAAAAATGGAGATAAAGTTCTTTCAGCATAACTGCAAAGAAATAAGTACTTTGGATTCCAGTATAGAAAATTAAGTGGCATAGCATTCATTGTTACTTTCACCAAATCTTTTTTGGCATTTTAAATCATTTATTTACTTACTTAGTCAAGCAATATGAAAGCAGACCAAAGGTTGTCAGCATAAAGATTCCCAACTATAATAATATCATTCACATTATAGGGGCACTGAATATTATGAGGACATAGATTGTTTTGATACGATTCTAAAATATGCATTCTAGTCTTGTACAGGTACAAATTATAATTTATAGTGGTGATTTGCAAGATGAGATTTTTACTAAGTATCAGAAGTAAAATGTGCAGGCTTTATACTATGTCAAGGAACTGCATCAGCATATTTTTCAAGGGAATTAGGTCTTAAAAGCCTGAATACAAATCACAGCAGACATGCTAGCTTATGCAATTTTACCGTAAGCAAACTGAGAGTGAACCTCTGTGTCCCAGGGAAATCTGTTCAGTCTGCCAGCTGTGAATATGAATATAATCAGATTTCAAAACTATGTGCCATTTGTTGCTTTGAAAAGGGCATGCACTACATTTTATTAGTAATATAGTTAGCCAGTCAATCTTTATTTGTAGATAACCACAGGTTGCTATAAAAAGTGTGTGTGGGGGGGAGCTTTAACACACACCCCGACAAAGAGGGACATATGGCTAAACCAGCTGAAAATGTCCATTCATACTGCTGTTATAAAATGCTGAAAGCCACAGGCTTCGTTTCAACAATACCCTCTATGAGCCTCTGGGAAACTTTAGTTCTGACAGCGCATGGTGGGCACAGCCACAAAATGGCTGCCACAGGAGGAGGAAGCAGCCACAAAATGGCTACCACAGTTTATATTCAGCCACACAGTGAAGATTAATTTGGCACCTGCTGCTAAGGCATAATTTTCAAAATGCTGCACAGCAAATCAAATCTCCAGGGGTCATTCAAAAGCCTTGCTGGGCAGAAGCCCCACCTGGTCCTGCCCACTTTCTAAACACACCTAGAATGCTCCAGGAAAGGTGTCGGCATTTGCTATGGCACCCACAAGCACCCTGTTGGAGACTCCAGCTCTAAAGGAGTGGTGAGAAAGCAAAATCACACCTTCCCTCCCTGCTCACATAGCTGTCCAACCTCAAAGGCTACAGGAAGTTGGCATGTGGATATAACTTTGGAATAAGGCATATATGCATAAAATCCAGTATGAGTAGATCTGAATAGCATAAATTCAGATCTAAACAGATTAAAAAAGCATATGGGCTCATACACATTGTACTTTACATATATATCCTCTAATGAAATGTTACAGCCACGCGTCTCCTGTGACCTTGGGCATGGGAAAGAAATGCAGGGAGGGACACCACGTACTGTCACATTCCCTACATTTATGAGAATGATTGTGAGAATATCATCCAAATGAAACCATAGTCAGGAGATCCAACAGTACATCAAAGGGGAACAGCGAACATTGATTTATTGTAAAGGATCTTCATAATATAGTACAGAAATCCCCTGTATTTTTCAAGAGCTACTGCAAACAATGCCAAGTGATATGTTGTCGAATGCCAAGTGAAGTTACATAGGTTGAGATCTGACACACAAGCTGTTAAATGAACTGTTCTCTAGGGTTCACACGTATAATGGGCTATAAATGATATAATGAGCAACATCTTCTATTGAATAGGGGCATCATACATGCAAGTGCAGACTGCCACTGAAATGTGATGAAGGAATTGTGTGGAAGAGCAATCTTGAGACAGCTTTCATCAATAAAGGGAACATCAGTCCTTGAAAGTATCTTTGTTGCATATGATTCACTTTGAACAGATGGTATCGTTTAGATACAAACAAAGAATCTGAATGGTTCTCTGACATAAACAGGCATATATAACCACAGATCCTATCTTTAAATACTTTCCTAGAGCTTTCACAGTCAACAGTTGTCAACAACTCTGTAGACAGACTACTCAAACAATATACTGTTTATACAATCTACTAGCAAATGACTGTCTGGCTATGCCGTTGCATTCTGTTCGCTTCTGTAGTCTCCACCAACTGAGAAACATCACCTTGTGTGGTCAAGGCCTTTTTATGAGGTAGGCATACTTCTGTTCAGCATAGCACCAGAGTATCCAGGCAGTTACTCTGGGGAATTGACCTACCTACCTTCCTTCCTCCTTCCCTCCCTTGGTATTTTAGTACTTTATGTGTGTGTGTCTGCTCCTGGAAGACATGGTGACTTCTGGTGACTGACCCCTACTGGGGAGCTGGAGGATATTCAGAGAAGTGGCTGAATAAAGCCTACCCCTGTCCTCCCAACTGCTGGTATTTCAGGCGGTCTCCCATGCAAGTACTTGCCAGAGTCGACCTTGCTTATCTTCCAAAATTTGATGAGATCGAGCTTCCCCGGGCTATTCAGGGCAGGGTAAAATTTCTTAATTTAAAAGTATTTACACATTGTTTGGGGCCACAAATGATTTAGACTAAGCTCTTGTCATCAAAGTCTAAGCAAGGGGGGGGCGGGGCGTCGTTGTTGATGGCGGATGCCTGAAAGAACCGCTCCTTTTTCAATCCAAGCAAATCGCCCTTCCTCCGTTTTTTTGGACCTCATCCTGCCTTTAAGACAAGGTCAGACGAACCCTAGTTAAGTCCAAAACTGCCAGGGCTTCCCAAAATCTGACCAAATATCTCCACTCGGGAGAACAACGCCATGACTCCCTTCAGGCCCCAGAAGCCTTAGAGAAAATGGCGGGTAAAAATTCCCCTTTGGCTGAAGGGAACACTGCTCTTTCAAATCAGACTTTTTTTTGAAGCCATTTCCAAATTAGAAAAAAATCTTTCGGCCTGCATTGCACAGGCTATCTTCCCTATTCAGGATGAACTTAAAAAACTAAATGAAACAATCTCTGATGTGGCACAGACGGCGAATGCTGCTTACGAAATAGCCACTCAGACATAAAACGATCTCACGGCTCTATCTCAAGCAGAGACATGGGCTAAGGAAAAAATTATGTTCTTAGACAACAAACTGCGTGATCGCAATCTAAAATTCAGGGGGATAGCAGAAAAGGCAGACGAAAACCAGGGAGTTCACATTTTTTTGATGAACTGGCTCGCCTCCACTCTCAACTTAGAAGATGGCGTTGCCCCGGTCATTGAGACTGCTTTTCGCCTGGGGCCCCTAATGCAGTGCTCTGCAGACTTTCCCCGCGACATCATTGCTACCTTCCCCGACATCAGCACCAGGGAATGCATCCTTACCAAAGCTCGTCCCGAGAAAGGGCTGTTGTTTAACAATAAACGGATTCTCGTCCTTCTGGACCTATCTTTCGAAACTTTGCAGCACTGCAAATAATTGCATCCGATTACTTCATGCCTTATGGAAAACAAGATTCAATTCTGTTGGTCTACACCCATACAATTCCTAGTAGTGCACCAGGGTCAACGCTTGACGGCATCAGACCTTACATCAGGACGGAAATTTCTCGCCACCCTCCATCTTGAGCGGCCTGACTCTCCAGCGTCCTCCTCATCTGACCGCTCTGATTCCCATACCTAACGTTCCGCGGCAGGCCAGGCATCCCCAAGACACCGCAAAAAGACCTGATTCTACTGCTAGCTAACTTTATTCCTTTGTACTCTCATATTACGGTTTCTTGCAAGCACCGCATTATGGCGGGATTTTTGGATACTTTAACTATTCTAGGCCGGAGTTAGGTGTTTATACGAGGTTTATTACAGTTTTGGATTGAGAAGGGGTTGTTCCCCTCTTGCAACAAGTTATTTAAAGTTTATAGCAAGAGTTGATTTTGTTACTGCAGAAAATGATGAGAATGGTTGTGTGTTTGTTATATGTGTGGTGTGTGTTGGGCGTTGGGGGGGAGAATGTTGGGGGGGGTTGGGGGGGACAGGCTTAGTCTTTAATAGTACATTTTATCTTTTTTTACGCTATACTGCTTGTTTCTCTCTTTCTACTTTTGTCACCTACCGTTCTCGTCAGGCCTGTTGGTTGGCTCTCTTTTCTATTCTCTCTTTATTTTTCTTTATCTCCTAAAGGTCGCTTTCTTTCTAAAAGGTTATATATTTCAACTTATACTTTAGCCTCTTTTCCCTTCCAGCTAGCAGTGAATGTCCATAGGAGCACAGTTTTAACTCTTATTGTTTCCCCCCCTGAGCTATTCAAAAAGGGATCCCCTGTAGTCACTAGGCCTTGTTATACAGCCACCTACTGGCTATTTGGGTTTACTACAACTTACTTAGATAGCCCCATGGTTTATTTCTGTATTTGTTTTTCTGGTATGAGCCACAGGTGCTTGCCCAACCTTTTTATATGATCCCCTGTAAGATTGTGTATCTTCCAAGCATTTTATATGGTGATCCCCTGTATTACTACTACTATTCTACTCTTAATGCTAGTTGGTGTATACTCAACTAAGGTTATAACAAAGAGGATTTGGTGGGAGCATCTGTTTTATTTTTTATATTTTTTTCGCTTGGCATTATGACTATATTGTACACTCTAGCCTCAGGAAGGAAGTACTTTGTTTGAATTGCAATATTGTAGTTGGGAGGTTGGACAAAATGATCTGGTTACATTATTCTATAATACTTTGGATAGACTCTCCAATTAACTCATTTTTTTTATTTGGTGATATAACAGGGGATGTCAAGTTAATTTCTTTAAATTGTCGTGGCCTCAATAACATCATAAAAAAGATAAAAATACAATCTGCCCTTCTTTGACTTTCACCTGATGTCCTCTTTTTTGCAAGAGATTCAATTTGGACCCAGTTTTCCGGTCCAAACGCTTTCCCCCTCAACTCCAAGCAGCAGGCTCATCCAAATCTCGTGGGGTAGCTATTCTCATCTCCAATAAGGTACGCTTTTCATTTCTGGCCCAAGAAGCAGATCCTTTGGGGCGTTACTTGTTTATTAAAGGTCATCTGGATGGTTCTCTATACACCTTTGCCTGCTTATATGCTTCAAATGACAATCAAATCATATTCTTGCAGGAAACCCTTGCTAAACTGTCTCCTTTTCAAGAGGGTCATGTAGTAATAGGCGGGGACCTTAATTACAAAACAATGTCAAGATGGTATCGTGCTCCTGCCCACTTTGCCCGCATAGACTCTTGTAACTCCCCCATCTATTGGCGAAACTGTGGCCTTACGGCCTCTCCAGTCCATTGTTGGTGGGAATGCCTGATAGTTAACCTTTTTTGGCAAAAAGTTATATCCCAAGTGGAAATCATATCTGATATTACTATTTCACGTCAAGTTGATGTCATAATTCTCAACAATTGACAATCCGTTAAGGCATCGGTTTCCAAGTTATCTCTTATTATTTTGCTCATAATAGCTGCCAAAACTATAATCGCTCAGAACTGGAAATCCTTACTTAATTTGTCTATAGAAAGTAGGATCCTTAAAATTTGGGATTTTATCACAATGGATAAAATCACTGCTGATATTGACATTTTAGATCTGGTAAAGGCAGCTCAGAACTTTTATGCAAAGTGCTACCCAATTTTGGATAAGATAGATGTTGGCATCACTCTTTATTCCTCCTCAACCAGTGGGTAATCCATAAGAAAATTATCCTCTCTTGACTGTCTCCTCCAAAATAATTATTTATTGATAATATAATAATATAATAATAATAATAAATTTTTATTTATATCCCGCCCTCCCCGCCTAGGCAGGCTCAGGGCGGCTAACAACATTTCAATAAGTTATACAAAATAGGGTTTAAAACAATTAAGTTATACAGTAATATAAAATAACAATATAAAACAATATAAGATTATACAATAATTTAAAACAGCGATCTAAAGCCGGTTCCAGTTGCCTGGATCATTCTATGATTTGGACGGCAGTGATCTTCCTGGTGTTGTTCTGTTCACTTATGTTATGGCAGGGGTCACTAGATAAATCGTTGATGGATTAAACAGCCATCCTATCAACGGTCTACAAAAGCCTGCTTAAAAAGAATGGTCTTACAGGCCCTGCGGAATTGATCCAAATTCCGCAGGGCCCGTACCTCCTCTGGGAGTTGATTCCAAAGGCACGGGGCTGTAACAGAGAAGGCCCGTGCCCGGGTACTCTGTAATTTTGCTTCCTTTGGCTATTGATTATATTTATTTTTTATGTGTGTATGGGTGAGTGTAGTGAGTATTCATGTATTGGTTATTGTGACTGTATCTCATTGTTCCATAAGTATATATTTGATATTTCTTGTATAAATGTGTTGAATATAAATAAAAATTGTTTGTGAAGATCAAAGTCTAGGCAACATTAAATGGATACATCTGAAGAATATCACTAATATCAGTTAGACAAAATGTTTTGCTAAACATTTGCTACGAAGTGTGCATTCCTTTCTAGTGACTACAGCTTTCAGTTCATAACAGCATTCATGATGCAGTAAAGTTTCAGAAGGGATCCCATGACTCTGCAGTATGCTGCACTGTGCTGCAGCACATCTTTGCGTTTTGCATCAAAGGAAGGCTTGTGCTGTTCCAGCACTGGCTTTCCACATGGGAGATGTACACAAATTCTATCCAGACCCCTAGAAATACAATAAGGTGAAAATCACGCAAGATGAGAAAGTCAGTACAGAGCAACCACATCCAGGATTTCTCTTCACTTTGGTTTCTTTTAAAGCCTAGAATCAAATATTTAGAATCAGCAAATTTATAACAGCCTCATAACTCTATCAACCTTTGATCTGCTTACAGTTATATGTAATCAAAGTCTGAGACGAAGGCAGGGCCAGGACTAAAGCTCCTGGTAAAAGGAGGGCTTTTTATTTTATAACATCTGGAAGGATGATCACGTGTTACATCAGGAAGGCAGCAGTCATCACGACTCATTATAATTCAGAGATAAAAACTACAATCTGACAAATGGGCTGACCGAGCATACCAAAGGTGATCACTCTAGCTCCCTTCAAGAAAAATATTAATTACTATGATTAACGGGCAACCATTCAATAAATAGCTCCAAGAGATTTGAAATATTTGTAAACGATATGCATTTTGCATACAGTAAACAAAAATATTTTCACCTTCTTTGCTCTGTGTCTATATGTCTCATATTTATCCAATCATCTTCTTTACATCATATTTACCATTTGCCAGATTCTCCTGATTCAGCCAGTGGTTCATTGCTGTTGGATCTACAAGTAATCTACAAGCTAATGAAATCCACAGTTAATTAGTTCCCTGTTGTCTCTTTTAATGTATTCAAGTAACTATATGGCTGGAAGCATATAGTCCAAAATTTCTTCAATGGTTCTACTTATGTTTTGTAAAAAAATTTTAACTCTGGAAGGACTTATTTATTTATTTGATGCATTTGTTGCCTTTCTGTATGTAATGTGAGCTGGAACTGCCCCACAAATAAAAACAACTTAAAGCACAATACACTCTAACAATACAACACAACACACAATACAACAATAAAACAGATACTGACTTCTGGGATTTGGAGAATGCTGAGCTGACCTGCCTCTCTAAGGGGGACAGACTGGAGCTTCTGTTTGGGGTAGTAAAGGGCAAATTTTTGCCTTCTGCCTACTTTTCTCAGTGAGAGATTAGTCCAAGATATGCACAGGAAACTTTGAGGTGATTTACCTTGGCTAAAAGGGAGTCCCGGGGGGGGGCGCCTCCTTTGAGGCTTTGAGGGATCCCCGGAGAAGGGTTGCATATTCATCATCTGCAGAAGCTTACAGAGTCATTTATTTGGCATAAGCTTGACAAGCTCCTAATCTTCTTTGAGACTGCTAAACATCTGATGCTGTATGAGACCAGTGTTGATTTGGATAACCTTAGAAGAAGGTACTGATTGTTATCTACCATTCTGGGACTATTTTAAAGCAAACAAAATAATATTAGAAGGTGGGAAAGAGAAAGTTTGAAAGGTTGGAAGAAGAAGAGGAGAAGGGGTGAATTTTGGACTTTGTTAAATAAAAGACAGTGTTAAAAATTGGAAAGGAATTTATTGTTTTGTCTACCTGCGGTCGTAGAGTGAAAGCACCATCATCAGAGATCTGAAGTTTCTACAGTCAACACAGGAAATACGTCAAGTATCGTGAGACTTTGTTACCAGTGAGAACGTGACTTGGGGCAAGCAAAGCAGGAAGTAACTATTGAAGAAGTGGACCTACTCTAGGATTGTATTACCATAGAAAAACATCGGCGGCCATTACTGGGAGGCTAAATTTTTAAAAAATTAATATCTGAGCTTTGGAAGGTCGGAGGATGGCGAAATTAGGCTCATTTGAAAGGGCAAGTTCTAATCTATCAAACCTGACAGTTGAAATTTAATTTGGTGATATCAAATTTTTCGCTGTTTTTTTATTGTCAGAGTCAAAGGTAGCCCGTGCAAGGGTTGCCTCATTGGAGAAGATGCAAGTTCAGTTGGAAGCAAGGATGATGAAAGGGGTGGAAAAGATGATAAATGCTTGCAAAAAAAGAACTTTAAAAAGATATTGAGGACTTTAAAAAAGAAATGGAAGAGCTTAGAAATGAAACAGTGGTGGTGTCAAAAAAAGTGCAGGAGATAGAAGGGAAAGTTAAAGTCCAGGATTCCACCTTATTAAAAATGCAAGAAAAAATAACAATCCATGACTGTAAATTGATGGAGACACAAATACATCTGAGAGGAGTACCTGAAGAAGGGACAGACTTAAAAGAACATGTAATAAAAATAACTGCTGATTTCTTGGAGGATGATCCTGAAGGGACTAGAAATATGTATGATTATATGTATAGAGTGCATTCATCATATGCCAAGAAAAATAACTTACCAAGAGATGTGGTTATAAGATATATGACAAAAGAAATGGTGGGGAAAATCTTGAATAAAAATTTTGAAAAGACATTGATAGTGGGAGGAAGCAGAGTAAGAATAATGAAATAATTGCCAAGACAAGTAATAAATGAGAGGAGAACATATAAGAAATTAACAGAAAAACTACGTGACAATGGAATGAGGTATAGATGGATAATACCTGAAGGTTTGAGCTTTGAGCTACAAGGAAGAAGGGTTACAATTACAAATACACAGGAGCTGTGTAAATTTTATGAAGAGAATAGAGAATTTGCACCATGATGGATTATAAATTATTATCTTGGAAAGTAAATCGACTAAATTCACCACAAAAAAGAAAGGCAATATTTCATTGGATTAAAAAACAAAACTGTAATATAATTTGCTTACAAGAAGTTCATATTAAACAAAAGGATTATAAATGTTTATGGAATAAACAATTGGGACTGGAATTTTTTTCATTGGCTGAACAGAAGAAAAGGGGTGTGATTTTTTTATATTAAACAAGAATTGGACCCAAAAATAATATTTAAAGATAAAGATGGAAGATTTGTGGCAATAGAAGTAATAAATGCGAAAAAAAACCCTTATTATTGGGACTGTATGGCCCAAATGGTGCAAAAGATGTTATTTTTAAAGACATTATAAAGCAACTTGATGAAGTAACATATGACCAGGTCATGATTATGGGAGACTTTAATGGAACAATTCAGAATACATTGGACAGATCTGGGAAAAAAAACAATAAAGAAGGAAAATTGCCAAAATCCTTCTTTGAACTGGTTAAACAAGAAAACTTGAAAGACATATTGAGAAAATTTAATCCTGAAGTACGAGATTATACATTTTTTTCAGCAAGACATAATACTTTTTCCAGAATTGACATGTTATGGGGTACAAAGGACTTAGGCCTTATAACTAAGAAAATAGAGATCTTACCGAAGATAGGTGCAGATCATAACCCAATATTATGAATTACAAAACTGTCTAAAAAAGTGAGAAGATGGAGATTAAATGAAGATTTACTACAAAAGAAAGAATTAGTGACATCTCTAGAAAATGAAACTAAAGCTTTCTTCCAAATAAATGATAAAGATGATATAGAATTTCAGATGGTGTGGGATGCTTATAAAGCCGTAATGAGAGGAATATTGATTACATTAAACAATAAGGACAAAAGAAAAACAGATGTTGGACATTCAAAATGAAATAAAGAAAAAAGAAGGGGAACTGAGGAAAAGGCCAGGGAAAAAAGAAAATTATAAGGGAGATTATAATACTACAAGCACAAATGAGACATTTGTTAAATAAGGAATTGGAATGGAATTTGAAAAAATTACAACAGAAGTCCTTTGAGGGAGCGAATAAACCTGGAAAGTATTTGGCCTGGCAACTGAAGAAAAAGAGAGGAAGTAAAATTATTAATAAAATTGTGGTTGATGGAAGAGAGATGGTAGATCAAAAAGGAATAAAGAGAGAATTTTTCAAGTACTACGCTAAATTATTTAAAGGTGTTAAAGTAAAGAAGGAAAGGATGGAAGCGTATTTGCAAAAGATTAAAATAGCACCCTTAACTGAATATATGAAAAAAAAAACTGAATAATCCAATTGAAAAAATAGAAATTGAAGCAGCGATTAATGCAATGAAAATTGGAAAAGCACCTGGGCCAGATGGATATACAGCAAAAATTTTTAAATTTTTTAAAGAAGAATTAGTACTGAAACTTCAAAAATTGATGATTATGATAAGAATAAAAGGGAAAATACCAAATACATGGAAGGGAACTGTAATTTATTTGATTCCTAAGGAAGATAGAGATGTCATGAATGTAAAGAACTATAGACCAATTTCATTACTAAATAATGACTATAAGATATATACAAGAATTTTGGCAGAATGACTTAAACAATATTTGATAAATTTCATAAAGGAAGACCAAGCGGGATTTCTCCCTAAAAGGCAAATAAGAGACAATATTAGAACTATTGTAAATATTGCAGAATATTATGAAAGACATCCAGAGAAGGAAGTTGCATTATTCTTTGCAGATGCAGAGAAAGCTTTTGACAATTTGAACTGGGACTTTATGTTTGCAGTGATGGAGAAAATAGAGTTGGGGGAAAACTTTATAAGAATGATAAAGGCAATGTATACTGAACAACAGATGTATTTGTGACAATGCAGCTTCCCACAGAAGAGCCCCCTCAGCTGATCTCAGGGCACTGGTAGGAAGACAAAGGTGGAGGCAACCCTTCAGGTACTTTGGATACAAGCCATTAAAGGAAGGGATCCCCATTCTTTTTGAGCCTACTGGCACCTTTGGAATTCTGACACAGGGCAATGGAACAATCACAAAATGGCTGCCAGAGGAGGCAGAGCCAACCACAAAATGTCAGGAAGAGAGGTTATATATAACTCTATAAATTCTGTTTCTTTCAGGCAGAAGTTCTGTCTAACAAGATGCCTTTTAAACTGCACAGCCAATCAGAAGCCTTGCTGGGCAAAAGCCTCAGCAATCCTGGCCACTTTCTAAAAGCACTTGGTGAGTACCAGGAAAGATGTCTGTGGGTGCCATGGTGCTCATGGGCACCATGTGGCAGACCTTTAGAATTAATTCTGGGAACATAGTGGTAGACAATGTAGCTGAAACATAATTGGCATAACATATTCATTTCAGAAATCTGCAAAGAACAGTAACAGTCAGATCTGAGTCCAATTGCATCTTAGAGACCAACAAGATCTTCAGGGTACAAGATTTCTAGAGTCAAAGCTCCCTTCATCAGATACAGAACAGTAAAGCTGCTATGTTATCTAGAACCAGTTGAAATTTCAAGGCTGTCTTCAAAGGCAGCCTTACATAGATCGTGTTACTGTTAATATTATATGTTGTCATGCAATATGTACCATCATATTAAAAACTGCTAATGTTCATAAACAAAAGCATATAGCTATTCCATGCAAGGCAAATCCTTAGAATCAATAATCTCTGAGGCCTTAGAACTGTGTAATCTGAACTCATTACTTACTGTTTCTATGTAGACTGATTCCATACTACTGTAGTAATGGAAGTTATGCAGTACAAGTATAGGGACCAGAGAAATCATACAGGTGGGGCAGTTCTTGAGGGATGTTATTACACCAGAACTGCCAAAGTATGGTGCTCCCATAGTGATGTATTACTTCCCATGTGCCTTCTCTACTTCTACTACATTACCACCATGGAATTGAGCATGCCACTCAGGTAATAGAGACCAGGATAAAAACCACCTCAGGAACTCCTGAGAATTTAACAAGTCCAATATGAAAGACTTATTGAAATACTTGCAGATTCAACCAAATAGCAGTAGCAAAGATACCATACCAGCTTGAACTGGTCTAAACAAAACTACATAGAAGATTGTTCCATATCCTCCAGCATTCCAGTGATGAAACCAAGGATATATAACCCTAGTTCTCATCAGGGCTTTTTTTGTAGAAAAAGCCCAGCAGGAACTCATTTGCATATTAGGCCACACACCCCTGACATCACCATTGTTTCCCACAGGGCTTTTTTGTAAAAAAAAAAAAGCCCAGCAGGAACTCATTTGCATAGTAGGCCACACACCCCGACAAAGCCAGCCAGAACTGTGTTCCTGTACATTCCTGCTCAAAAAAAGCCCTGGTTCTCATACCAAAGATCTCCCCTGGAACACTTGTTACCCTTCCCCCATTATACACTCATTAAGGTCAGTGTGCGAAATACAGTCCTCCACAGATTTTACAATCTGATTAAAGGTGGATTTAAAAAGAAAAACTGAAAAGTAAAACCAACAGTTCAAAACGTAGTTCATCAGCTGCAGGCTGTACTCTATGTGGCACCTAGGCGGTTACATTTGTGTTCACAGGTCTGTGCACTAGAGACAAGATGCTACCATCCTCAGAGTTTAGAAGGCGGGTTCTCAGAAGAGAGGTTATCTCTCAAATATAATAATGCTAGCAATAAAACCTCAACATGGTATTCTCAAAATGGCAAAAAGAACAAAACAGAAATTTACCAGACTCATGGACCAGAAAATCAGGATTGTTTCTGATAAATGACAATTAGATCACCATTTTTATTTCTTAAACATAATTTAAAATCAATTGTCATATTATGTATGAGATAGTACTTTGAATAGCTTGGTACTTCCTTTTATTCCTCCCCCGCCCCCGCACAAATCTTCTTATTCTTCAATAACCTGCTGGAAAAAAGGCCAACTCGCCCCTTTCCAGAATCATTTGGATAGTTTTTAAAGAAACGTTGCTTAATCTCTGAATTACATCAACCTACAATCATCCTAGCATTTCTTTTCTGTGCATTATAAAATCTATTTCACAGAAATCCTTTAGGGGGGGCAGGAACTGATGCACATTATCTCTTTCTGACCGTCTTCACAGCTGGTGGAAGGTTAACTGACAAACACAATTCAGAAGCCATCTAGGCTGGCCTTCAATTTGCTTGGTGGTGAACAAATGCACACTGTTTAAAGGTAATGCTTGAACTGACTGTTTACTAATAGGACATTGACTCACAAAACACTGAAGTCCAGTCTTAGCAAATGGCCTTTGTTTGAAGATTCATATATGATAAATCACTCAGTTCACAACTGTTAAGTATTAATTAACTATCATGAACAGTGAGCTGAAGTAACTCCTGCACGATGGGTATTTTGGATTGGGATAAAGTTGCTTGGCACATTTGAGGTCTAGATTTTGAAAGCATGCCTTGGAGTTGGTTTTTCTCACTGGAGTCAGTCAAGCATTACAATAAATGAAGATTGATTTATTAGTATATTAACTCTCTCTCTGCGGCTCTGCCTCAGTTGGTATTACTTCTATTTTATTTGTCTGTTGATTAAACATAACTCACATGAGAACTGGTATGCTGATTTTATTAAAAGTTTAGTATTTTAATTTTAGATATGAAGTGTTTAACAGAAGTTGCTTGATTTACTATACTATTTAACTTGGATGAGATTCCAGATAATTGGGGACTGGTACCTCAGGCTATAAACTAAGCCCTAACGAGTGAATCTTTCATAAACTCTAGAATAGGTCTTCATCCTTCCACTCCCCATGATAGCTACCAATAATATCCTAGCAAACTGATCTATCAACAAAAACCATGTCTCCTTCATTATCAGAAAAAAAAATCAATGTAATCATGGGCAGTTGAACAGGGAAACAATTTTTTAAAAATCTCAGTGGAGCTTGGCAATCTTTAGCAGGGTAATTGAACTTTTTGTGAGCTAACTGTAGAATCAACTTTTGTAAACTGGGGATTTGCTAGTACTCTTCACATTAAACCCCCCCCCCAAACTTCCCAATATATCATATCAATATACCAATATCAATATATATATTGCAGACCTCATTAAAGCAGAAGCACGAAGCCTCCCTCAAAGGTATAGCAGGAGAACAGCCTAGACAGTACAGGCTCTCCTTCCACAACTGTCACCACCTCCTTTTGTTTGAACTTTACCATTTTCCACCTGTTACCCTATCCTAATGATTTTTTTTTCTGTCTCTACCTGTAAGGGAACAAGCAACAACCCTCCACATTGACAGTTCTCATCTGTACAATCAAACTGAGGTGATCATTTGTATTTTTTTAAAAAAAACAAAGTAAGATGAATATGTAGCTTCTTCAGCAAGTGACCATTCACATTCTAATAACAATCAGTGCAAAGAAACAAAAAAAAAATCAAAGCTTACTAGGGAACTAATCATTCGTTGAGATGAACGGGCAATGTTGGCAGGCAGGCCAAAGAAATCAGGCTTATCATCTTCTGGAAGGCTTTCGATAACTTGACGGTAATCCTATGCAGAAAGGAAGATTAATATGAAAATATATTTCAAAAATCCCCAAGCAATTACAATTCAGCGAAAGGGGGGTAAAAACATGGAACTTTCCAACTAGATTTTGGGTCTAGATTGAAATCTTTTAATTAGCACAGTCTTAGCAAACTGAATTCTAAATACACCAATAAAGAAATAATTTTAAATATGCTCTTAGAAATGGCGATGTTTAATAAATCTCAAGTGACCTTGGACCAAAATAATCTTTTATCTTTAAACTGGAAAGTAATTTGAAGCTAGGAAAACAATTAGAAGCCTTAATAATAAGATAACCAATAATAACATAGCCAGGTTGCAATTCTATGCACATTTACTTGGGAGTAAGCCTTACTGAATTCAGCGATACTTCGTTTTGAGTCAACATGCTAAGGGTGAACCTACATAATATGTTAACAGTAAAAACTGTAGGGAGTTGTTTGCGGAAAAACTGCAATGGCATTCCTAAAGTTTCTTGTTATTTAGATTAGATATGGTAGCTACTAATCCAAAGAACCATGAGCCCAACTCCATTGCTGGGTCTGAAGTCTTGATAGACTTATTAATAGAGTAGTTAGAAGACTGGCTTATGAGCATCTCTGGTCAAGAGAGAAACTTTGACTAAAACAGCAGGCATAGCAAAACGTTACTTCAGCAGCACCAGAAGTGGCTTTCAATTAGACAACAAGAAGCATGATCACCTACCAATTTAATAAAGCAAAAGAAAATTAATTTTGGCTTGAATGCCTGATAAGAAGGGAAACAGCCTCACCGATATATTGCAGGAATTAGGTAGAGAGATGGAATATGGAAATCTGCTCATCTTCTTGGTACGGAAATTTGAGTCAGCAATGACTCTAGAATTGAAAAACTGTTCCAGGTAGGATCGAAGGACCCGCATATCGAAGTAATTATCTATACGACCTCCATATATAGCATTTTCCAATAAACCATGCACAAACTCCCACTGAAAGTCCTTGGGGCCTGAAAATTATTAAATTCGAAACTAGTAAAACACGGCACAATGACTAGGTTGTAGATTATTACATTTCATCATTAAAACCACCTTTAATGCAGTGAGGAAATACAGTCTGGTATGTAGTGGAAGTAATATTCTGATTTAATTATGACATTACCTCCATTATGGAGTCTAGTGGAGGCTTAACTACTTTGATTTCAAGTACATCAGGTACTGTGCCCTTTATGTCCAAACATTATCCTCAATGTGTCAAAACACAGCTGACAAGAGAATGCTAAGAGGAATTCGATAGACATGGAACTTTCCCTCTATAGTTATTTCAGAGCCATCCAAGTAAAGACAAGTTGATTTTATCTGTTCAGGTAGAATAATGGAACTTGTTACAATGATACTGAACTATAAATTGTGAACTGTTAAACATAAAGGTTTTCAATAATTGATACCTATTTTTATGTAAATCTTTCTGGGATAAGGTCCAACTGATGCATCTATAACTGGTTATTATATTTGTAGTTTTTAAAAGCTGTTAGCATAGATACAGATTTTAGTAAAGAACAGCAGTATGTGTGAAAAAGATCTAGGGGTCTTAGTAGACTATACGCTGAACATGAGTCAGCATTCTGACGCGTTGGTTAAAAAGGCAAATGCAATTTTGAGCTGTATCAACAGAGGTATAGTGTCCAGATTGCACGAAGGGCTGTTATCACTTCGCTCTGGTTAGACCTCACCTAGAGTACTGTGTTCAGATTTGGGCACCACAATTTAAAAATGATGTAGACAAGCAGGACCGTGAGGGGTCTGGAGATCAAGTCATATGAGGAAAGGTTGAAGGGGCTGGGTATGTTTAGCCTGGAGAGGAGATGACCGAGAGGTGATATGATCACCATCTTCAAGTACATGAAGGGCTGTCATATAGAGGATAGTGCAAAATTGTTTTCTGTTGCCCTAGAAGGTTGGACCAGAATCAATTGGTTGAAATTAAATCCAAAGAGTTTCCCGCTAAACATAAGGAAGAACTTCCTGACAGAGTGGTTGTAAGTAGAACAGGCTTCCTTGGGAAGTGGTGGGCTCTCCTTCTTTGGAGGATTTTAAACAGGGCTAGATGACCATCCTGTGAATTAGGCAGATCATGAGAAAAGGGCAAGAAGGGTTGCACCACTGCTTAGTTCTCATGGCCCTTTCTTACATGCCCAGGGAAATGCTGATTGCCACTCTGGGGTCAGTCAGAAATTTTTCTCCAGGCAAGGGATCCTGGAGGTTTTTGTCATCTTCTGGGCATGGAGCAGGGATCACTGGGGATGTGTGTGGGGTGTTGGGGGGAGGTATTTGTGAGTTTCCTACATTGTGCAGGGGGTTGGAGCAGATGACCCCAAAGGTACCTTCCAACTATGATTCTAACAGTAATATTGTTCTATAAATATCTTGTATCTTGTATGGATTGTTAACATACATATCCACAGCCTTTTATCTTTGATATGCCAATAAAGGTTGTCTGTCTATCTGTCTGTCTGTTACAGACATAAATAAACAACCTTAAATATAGTTTGAGGAAGGATTTTTTAAAAAGTTTGGATTATATATGACTTCTTAGATAGATGGTGCTTGTGCTTATAGTTTTGATGAAACCTGTCTGTCACCCTCCATTCTTTGTTGAGTGCAAGTCTGCCAAGGCGAAATGATTTATGGTTTTAGGAAAGCAAAGTCAGGCTGTGAAATCAAGGTTCCTTGAGGACATGATGACTCACCATCAAAGAGTCTGTCAATAATGTCATACCCTGCACGAAGATCAGATAATGAAAATTCATAAAATTTGGTCCAGCCCTAATAGAAGGAGGGGAAAAAACAAGATGATGAACATATGTAGCTGCCTTATACTGAATCAGACCTTTGGCCCATCAAAGTCAGTATTGCCTTCTCAGACTGGCAGCAGCTCTCCAGGGTCTCAAGCTGAGTTTTTTCACACCTATTTGCCTGGACCCTTTTTTGGAGATGCCAGGAATTGAACCTGGGACCTTCTGCTTCCCAAGCAGATGCTCTACCACTGAGCCACCGTCCCTCCCCAAAAAAGCATAAGTCTAAATCAAACAAAGCATAAGTCTAAATCAAACAAAGGACCCCTGCCTGCATTGCCTGATATCAGTTTCTTACAATCCCCCAAAGTAGCTTCAATTATTACATCACATTCTTTTTAATACAAATAAGAATTTCAGCGCTTCCTCGAGCTGGTAGAGTGAGCACCTGGGCAGTGAGCACATGAACAACATTTAACAGACCAATCCTAAACTGACTTCAGTGGTCTTAGAATGATATAATTTTGCTTAAAAGTACACTATAAGAAAGAGCTGCCAACCTCCAGGAAGTACCTGGAGACCGCCCAGAAGTACAGCTGCTCTCCACACTATGATTTGTCTCCCCTGGAGAAAATGGCTGCTATGGAGGGTGGACTATATTGCACCTGGGGTTTTGTTTGGCCACTGCGTGATATAGAGTGTTGGACTGGATGGGCCATTGGCCTGATCCAACATGGCTTCTCTTATGTTCTTATTTTACCCTGCTGAAGTCCCTCCCTCCTCAAATCCTGCCCTCCCCAAATTATAATCCCAAATCTCTAAAAATTTTCCCAACCTGGAGTGGGAGAAAACTGTAAACTCCAGGAAAAAAACTTACATTGCCTGAGCACACCAGAAGTAAATCTTAGTGAATTAATTTGGGCTTATCTCAACATAATTCTGCACAGGACTGCAGTCTTAGTATTTCACTTCTGAGATTTAAGAGCAAGTCTTTACAATAAGGGGGGAAATATACAATTTATTTTAATAGATTCATGGAAGGGTATAAATATGCAATGAAGGATAATGATCAGTATATGAAATGTAAGAGGAAAAAATAGTGGCAAAGGAATATTCCTTTCTACCTGAGGGATATAATTCCTTCTTTCCTGACATGCAGCATGGAACCAAGCCAGGCTAAAGAGAGCATGGGCTCGAGACACAATGCCCTTTTTGCTCATTTGCTCTGGAGTCCAAGATTCATAAGTTCGCATTAAGTTCTTTTTCAGGCCTGGAGGTGCCTGTGAGAGAAAAGAAAGCCTTGTTATAAGAATATAATGTGTTGCTTTAATCATTTTCTTTGGTAAGGACACCACTTCATTAAATTTCAGTGATCTTACCTCATACGTTATCTTCAGACTTGACTGCAGCAAAATGGGAGAAAACTTGGGATGGACTTCGGCAGTCAGCCAAAGACGAAAACCAGGCTTGGGTTGAAGATTGTTCAATTCCTGTTGTAAAAATAAATGTACTTATATTTGCTGCCACACAAAGATAAAAACATAAAGCAACAGAAGCATTTTGATATTATACTCCTCCTACCTGAAAACCCTGGGCAGCAATTTAGTATTTTAACTCATTGAAGGATACTTGTGGAAACAATAGCACTGTTCCTCCATAACCATTTCAAAGCAATTTTCTTGTCTGACTGCTACAACTACACTCTTTAAAAGAGGAATAATATCACTTCAAAACACTCTCAAAATCTATTAAGGGCAGCCCCAAAAGAAGGTATGATACACTACAAGCAACATTTTCTTTAGCTGTCAACACATCTGTGTGAGAAGCAGGAAGTTAATTCTGTAGTGTACATTCCACTTGTCACAAATCAGAGCACCGCCAAAAGCAGGAATGTGTCCATTGCTTTCTATGGCAATGAAAACTGTAGCACGTTCCAAGACACAGCTACTGGGTGTGCACTAAAACAACTGGATACCCCTGAAAATTATGAAAATTGGGTTAACCATGGCATGAAATTCAGCTGGTGCAATCGCTGGGCTCCCTACATGATCCTAAAAGAGGAGGGGCTTAAGGCGCCTTGAGGATGAGAAGCATGACATCATCATTTGGGTTAAACCCAAGAGGAAGGTGTGTGTGTGGGGGGGGGGTCATCACCAGTGTTCCCTCTAAACTGAGTTAGTATGAGCTAGCTCACAGATTTTTAGCCTCCAGCTCACATATTTTAGTCTTAGCCCAGGAAGGATGACCCCAGAACATACTAATTTATGCAGTAGCTCACAAACTTTTTATTTTTATTTATTTTATTTATGTTATATTTATATCCCGCCTATTCTATGCAGATTCAAGGCGGCTAACATAAAATACATAATAAACAATAAGCAATATTAAAACAATAAAACAATCAGATAAATTGCAATGGTGTTACTTCAGGCATATAATATTTCCATTCTCAACGCGTACAGATCCTAGGCAGTTAGTACTAAAGTGCGATAGATCCAGATGTGGTGGCAGCCCTCTTCCATTAGATGTCATATGCCATTCAAAACAGTTCAGTCCTGCAGGCCCTGCAGAACTGTGGTAAGTCCCACAAAGCCCTGATGGCTTCTGGGAGGGTGTCCCAGAGTATTGGGGCTGCAACCGAGAAGGCTTTTGCTTTGGTGTTAATTAAGCCTAGCCTCTTTTAGCCCAGGGACAGCCAAAAGATTTTGAAAGCTTGATCGAAGTGCTCCCTGGGGAACATGTGGGACCACTTCTCCTGGTATACCCTTCAGAGAGTGTTATGCTGTAGTGATCAAACCTTGCTGGTGATCCCTGGCCCAAAGAGCGTCTGACTGTCCTCAACCAGAGGCCCTGGCGGAACACTCTTCCAGCTGAGATTCAGGCCCTAGGGGACCTAATGCAGTTTAATGCCAGTCGCTCACAACTTTAATGTCAATAGCTCATAAAGTAAAATTTTTGCTCATAAAACTCTGCAGCTTAGAGGGAACACTGGTCATCATCCAGTAGTCAACTGCACTCACTAACTCCTTGGTTACCCACAAAAAGATGGATAGAGGAAGAAGTAGTCAGGTTCTCATTTGCATTCATGTCCCCGGTTTATGCTACACCAAGATCCATGGAACCTGTCCTCAATAATGATGCGGCCTGATTTTCCATCAGTCCAATGTGTTTGTGTTATTCTTCTCTCCCTCCACTTCAGACCTGTCCCCATTCCACACACTATTAAGCTGACACTGCCCTATGTGTTAAGCAGGTAAGAGCTAAGTACCTGTTACCCTCCTCCTTTCCCTGAAAAAGAATGGGGTGGGGGCACAATACCTCTTTATTCTAAAGAACTCCTCCAGCTTCTCAGTTTGCCATTTGAGAACAAAGGAGAAGGGGGAAGTGAGGTTCCTCCTAGTCTCCCAGTTCTGCACCACAAACCAAATAGCTAGCAAGAGCTGCAAGAACAACTTCTTTGGCTGGAGACTCCAGATGCAATGTCATTCACACACTCACACATTCAAACTCTAACACGGGGATTCAGGAGTTGGCCTTGCAATGGCTATCCTCTTTCCTTGAAGGTCGGGGACAGAGGGTCGCGATTGGGGATGAGCTGTCCTGGAGACACACGCTTGATTGCGGAGTGCCTCAGGGTGCGGTTCTCTCCTCAATGTTATTTAACATCTATATGCGTCCCCTTGCCCAGATTGCCCGAAGGTATGGGCTGGGTTGTCACCAGTATGCTGATGACACCCAGCTCTATCTGCTTATGGACGGCCGGCCTGCGCCCCAGAAAATCTGGACCGGGCGTTACAGGCCATGGCTGGGTGGTTCAGGCTGAGGCTAAATCCGGCGAAGACAGAGGTCCTTTGCTTGGGTCGTCGGGGTCCGGGAAGGGAAATCCCCCTGCCAGCTTTTGATGGTGCGCCGTTGATAGCGACGCACAGGGTTAAGAGCTTGGGGGTACTATTGGAGCCTTCCTTAACGATGGAGGCTCAGATAGCAGCCACTGCCAAGTCCGCATTTTTCCATCTTAGGCGGGCGAGGCAGCTCCCTTCCTGGAGCGTGACGATCTAGCAACGGTGATCCATGCAACGGTCACCTCGAGGTTGGACTACTGCAACGCCCTCTACATGGGGCTGCCCCTGTGCCGAACCCGGAAGTTGCAGTTGGTGCAGAACGCCGCCACCCGGTTGTTTTTAGGGCTCCCAAGATGGGAGCACATTTGGCCGGGGCTCCGGGTTCTGCACTAGCTGCCAATAATTTACCGAGTCTGGTACAAGGTGCTGGTCATCACCTTTAAAGCCCTATATGGCCTAGGACCTGCCTACCTGAGGGACCGTCTCTCCCCACATGTTCCCCAGAGAGTACTGAGATCGGGAACCCAAAATCTTCCCGTTGTCCCCAGGCCAAAGGAAGCCCGCCTGAAATCTTCTAGGGACAGGGCCTTCTCCGTAATGGCCCCTTCCTGGTGGAACCAGTTGCGGGACCTTGCCCAGTTCCGCAGGGCCTGCAAGACAGCCCTCTTCCGGCTGGCTTATAACTAACTGGCATCCGAAACTGAGTGTAGTTTTATTAGACCGCTGTATGTTTTTTAATGTTCTTAACTGTGTAAATTGTGTAAGATGTTTAAACTTTTATATTTTTATGTTAGATTTTATATGCTGTAAGCCGCCCTGAGCCACTTGGTGGGAAGGGCGGGATATAAATCATAAATAAACTAAAACTAAACTAAAACTCCAGAAGGTTGTGGGTGGGAAAGGATTCATCATGTAAGAAGATGCTTTGACATAACTGCTTTTACAGAAAGGAGAGCTAGAGTGCACAGCAGAGTTTTTTGCAATGGTTCATTGTTAATTTGGTCTCTTTCCTGTGGTAGTTTAATGCCTTTGAATTTTGGCACACCCATTATAAATACCTAAAACTACAATTGTTTGTCCACGTTTCTGCACATGTTCTAGGCTTCCTATGTAATGACTATGCTGCTGGAATTCATATTTGGCACCCAATGCCATTGGTGGCATTTCCTTTACTTCCTCTATTAATTTATTTTTGTTCATTTGTTTGTTGGATTTGTATTCTGCTTTCCCTGTGTCCAGGCTCAGAGTGGTAACATCATGAGAAAAACATTCAATATATAAATACAATAAATATAATAAAACATTTATTAATAATAAATGCAATATAGTATAAACTAACAATAAAAGATGGCATAAAACTCAGCGGGGAGTGGCATATTATCTCTCTGGTCTAAAAAGCAGAGGGGGGGGGGGGAAAGGGAGACAATCAAAAATGGAAGCCATCGCTGTTCTCAACCACAGGCCTGGTGGAACAACAGTGTTTTACAGGCCCTGTGAAACTGCATTAGGCCCCACAGGGCCTGGATCTCAGCTGGAAGAGTGTTCCGCCAGGGCCTCTGGTTGAGGACAGTCAGACGTTCTTTGGGCCAGGGATCACCAGCAAGGTTCAATCACTACAGCATAACACTCTCTGGAGAGTATACCAGGAGAGGTGGTCTCAAAAGTATGCTGGTCCCAGACTGTTTAGGCGTTTAAAAGTTAACACCAAAACCTTGAATCTGTTCTGGTCTTCAATCTGGACTCAATGCAGCTGGTGAAGCATTGGTTTAATCTGTGCTCTAAAGGATGATCCTGTGAGCACCCACACAGCTGCATTCTGGACCAGTTGCAATTTCCAGGTTGGCCTCAAGGCAGGTTACAGAGCAGGTTACAGCAGCCCAGTCTGGAGGTGATCATTGCATGGATCACTGTGGCTAGGTCAGGGCGAGACAAGAAAGGGACCAACCGCTTGACCTGGCATAGGTGGTAAAATGTCAGTTAAACTACATTTGTGACCTCAGCCTCCAATGACAGGGAGGCATCCAGGATCACACCCAGGCTCTTGACGGTTGCTCCAGAGGCTAGTGGAACACCATCAAGAGCTGGAAATTGGCATCCCAATCCTGAATCCCCCCTGGGCCAACCAGAGGACCTCCATCTTTGATGGATTTAACTTCAGCCAGCTATGTTTTAACCAAGCAATCATGGCCTCCAGACCCCTGTCCAAAATCTCTGGGGTGGCATTTGGCTGGACACTCATCAATAGATACAGCTGAGTGTCATCAGCATACTGATGACACCCGAGCCCAAAACTCTGTGCCAGCTGGGCGAGGGGGTGCATAAAGATGCTAAATAACATTGGAGAGAGGACTGCCCATTGCAGGCTAAGACAAACCAGAGAGCATCATGGTAAGACACTCCCCCAAGTGCCACCCTCTCTGTCCGCGAACTTGGGAAAAGGAGACCAACTGCTGCAAGGCTGTTCCTGAATCCCCACATCAGCGAGGCAGTGGGTCAACAGGTTGGGGTTGACTGTGTCAAATGCTGCTGACAGATAAAGTAATATCAACAGTGCTGACCAGCCTCAATCCAGCTGTCTGCATAGATCATCTGAAAAAGTGACCAGCACTGTCTCTGTACTGTCTTCCAGAACAATACAGGAAAAGCGTAACTTTATAAGACACATGAAAATAAGATGCACCAGTTTTTTGATAGACTTCCTTTGCAGCAGCTATTCAAAACGTGTGGTAACTTGCCTGCATGATGATGCTGATGCTCTTTTAGAGGAAGATCAGCATATCTGGTTATGGTAGCTTGTCACATAAATATGTTGGGGAAGAGTAATCAACAGTGATGTAGTTCTTGCCAACAGGGATACATATACTGCCAAAAACGGCTGAGTAAGAGGCTTAAATAAAAAGCCCATATAAATGGTGAGTCATAAGAATAATTAGGCAAAAGTGCTTCAGTAATATCTGCACACAATATTTATTTCATTTAATTTGTATAAAACCGGAACTTGCAATGCTAAGCAGAGTTCAGGCACAACCGCTTCTGTGGCACTAATCACTTAACATTTCCTACATCAATACTTTCCATGGAACAAAGCCTAAAGGCTTCTGAATTATGTATCATCATTTACCTTTTCCAGTATAGATAGCCATGACACCACAAGATGCAAGTTCTTTAAGCAAAGCCATTCTCCGTTTCGGGCACATTCTTTGAGAGTTTGTACGGCTAGGTCAGCTTGGCCCTGGCCCATGGCAACCTGTGAAACACGATTAATGTTTGCAACATATCAAATCTTCTTTTGAATCTTGCAGACTCACTCAGATATGGAATGCTAAAAAGTATGACACTGCAAAAATATTGCAGATAGCATAAAAGGTAACCTGAACAGAATCTGATGCTTATGTGGGAGTCATTAGGAGATCAGATACCAGCTACGCTTATGCCAAAGAAGATACTTAATGGATTAATATCCATAAATATACTAAGGGAAGGTATGTGTGCCTTCTGCAGTTAACAGAATTAGGGGCGAGCGGACGAACAAAACCATCAATGCTGACTCCCTAGTTGACATATCTCAGCCATACAACTCAGAAGCTTCTGGGTTTGGGGGTGTCTCGTGTTACTTCTGATACAGTTACCTTTTACAAGTGGACTGTCATCATGTCAGTTTCATATATCTGTTTCACTGGAATGTTCTCTGCTAGTTACCAGGCTGAACTTAAGACAAAGTACAGGAAGATTATCATTCCTTCATGGACAATGAACCAACAAACATAGGCTGCTGCCATCATGCTTTGCCCTAGATGAGCCTGGGGGTTGGACTAGATAACCCTGGAGGTCCCTTCCAACTCTATGATTCTAAGCAGAGGGAGCTCATTTGTTCACTGATGACTGCAGAACATTAGTTGGAATTTTTTTGGACAGATGCATGCAAGAAACCTGCCTGATGGTAGCATTCCCCGTTTCTTTCAGCACTTGCAAGTTCTTGCAGTTCTTGCGAAGGATCAGCACCAGGAGAAATAATAATCAGGATGGGTTCAATTTCTAAGGTTTCCTTGTACAGACGTTTCAGATTCAGCGGCGGAGGTGACAACTCTTTTATCCCTAGAAATGGATGAATATTTAAATAAATAAATATAATGCTACTAAACCTGGAAAATGCTTCTTGGGCAGCCACCTTTCCTACCAACCTGCCGTGGAGATTTGGATCAAAAAACAGGACATCAATATTTTAATAAATAAATAAGTAAACATCTCTGGGCCGAATACGCTGAAGTGTGTCAGTTCCTTAAGCTCCCCGAGGTTCTTGACTCCACTTCAAACACAGCATAAATCTTTGGAACATAAAACATCATGGTATGTAAAAACATACTGCAAAATCAGACAGTAAACTACAACAGGATGGATGCTGTCATAGATATCGACCTTATTTTCCTGCTGATGTAGAAACCGGTGATAAAAGTGCCTATGCTGGAAACATATTAGTTAAAAATACCATAATTCAATTGTGCACCTGCACATAAAAAAAAAGCAGAGCTTCAAGAGAGATCAATTTTGGAACCTTCAAGCACTAAAAATCAGACCACCTCTAATGGCCAAATGATGAAAGGATGGTAAAATGTGCACGTGTAGCTTATAAACCTCAGCAGCCCCCAAGTGTGCACTAACAATGGCAAAAGCCTTCATAAAAAGATTCATGTTCAGCATTACAGGATAAGTAGCACCACTGCCATACCATCTCCTTGTCAATATTTTATGAAACCAAAGTTCCCCGTGCAGTGTTATCTGATGAGCATTTCCAGACTTCCCTGAAAGCATGGATAACTCAACCTAGATTCTTGTGAGTGATCTATGACATCCTGAAAACTAAACAGAAATGACAAGAGTGAAACAGTGAGAAGGGCTGCCTCTTCTGTATTAACAATGCCATATCAGAATACAAAAACCCAACAACTCTTGAACACAGGCTCAGATTCAATACAAAGTCTTGCACAAACTTCTAGCCTAACGTTCTGACTTGTGGGCATGAGAGGAGTCCAGACTGCAGGCCCCTAGAGATCCCAAGCAGAATATCGACATCTTATTACTGCAATAAAAGGATCATCAGAAGGTTGAGTTTTATCTGACAGGGCAGCAGAAACCTAAGGGCCAAAACCCACGGGGCCAAAGCTTGCTGGTTACCATACAGTAATGGTACTAGAAATAAACCGCTGGGCGGCAAAGGATATTCTGAGAAAGCAAGCACTGTTTTCACATGCACACAAGGTATTAAGAGAAAAATGTCTGTCTCCTGCCTGAATTCTCTTTCCATCATTTATATTACTGAGTTTTCCATGTGGAGGCAAAAATGCAGGAAAAATTCTGAAGGAACTACAGTACTGCTCACTTTCCTTTTAATTCCAGCAAGGGTTGCACCAAAGAACTCCTTCCTAGACTGTCCATTTCTGTTTCAAAATGAATGCTATTACAGTTTCAAAATAAATATAATAAAGGAGGTATTCTAGATACTTCCATATAATTTCCAGTACAAATCCGGCATTATTAGGGGGAAACAGGAAAAAAATGGATTTTTAACACTCGTAAGGAGTTAAGAGTTGGTGAGAACGAAGAGCAAAAGTGCCAATCATAGAGCCCTTTTTTTCAGAGCTAAAACCCTGGTGATTTGCTGTGGGGAAGAAAAGGAAAAGGGATGACTTCAGCTCCCCCCCCCCCCGATTTGCACCTTAATCAAAAGTTAGGTTCTTTTAGCTTTTTTTTAAAAAAGAGCTCTATGTGCACTCCTGGCCGCTGGATCAAAGATCATATATAATTGTGCATGTAATTACTCATCCAGCTCAGGATATTACAATGTACCATATTGCAAAAAAGCATCCACTTACCCAGAGCTTTACATGCAAAAAGAGCCATTGCACTCTGCAGTCTGTCTGGCCTGACAGCTTGAACCACGAGGACCTTCAAATAAATATATTCACAACAGACTTTAAACACTGCTACTAACTGAAGAAAATACTGGATTTATATCCTGACCTATATTCTGAATCTCAAAGTGGTCACAATCTCCTTTACCTTCCCCCCCATACACAACAGACACCTTGTGGGGTAAGTGGGGCTGAGAGGACTCTCACAGCAGCTGCCCTTTCAAGGACAAACGCCTACGAGAGCTATGGCTGACCCAAGGCTATTCCAGCAGCTGCAAGTGGAGGAGTAGGGAATCAAACCTGGTTCTCCCAGATAAGAGTCCACACACTTAACCACTACACCAAACTGGTTAGCACACAAAGATCTGAAGAAACATTTATCTAAAACATTTCTCATGGTCTCAAAAGGTGAAATGTAATGTGGAGATACCAACTGGTTATAATAAAGTTTGTTTCTGGATGTGTTATGAGCACTGAAATACTAGAAGAGGTCATTTCCAAGCATCAGAAAAAAGACACATACTTTAGTCCTTAATTATTTTTAAATTGTGTTTGCTGTAGCTTCAAATTCTAGGTAACAGTCTAACAATAAAAATTAAGTGGATGTTAACTCAGGGATCAGTTCCACTGTGTTCAGTGAGGCTTGCTCCCGAATAAGTATGCGCAGGACTGCAGGCCAAATTGTACAAGTACTGGGATTTCTGTAAGTTTTTATAAACAAAATCCCCCCACAAAATAAACATAATGAGTACAACTGTGTTCTGATTACCTCCTTATACCAAACAGTTTGAGTAAATCTCAGATCTTCTTTCATTATATAGATAAGTGAAGGCATTTAACAAAGGCATTTAAATAAAATGTACGTATGATATATTCTTTGAAAAAAAAACCTCTTAGGCACAGTGCCTGAATGTAAAAAGTATGTAAATTATTAAACAGTGCCATCAGCATTGAGCACCCTTTGCAAAGGAGACAGCTCAAATTAAGATCTGATTAAAAATGGCGGCTTTTAATCCACAAATTGCATTGAATGAATTGCAGTGCCATTGTAAGCAGGGTTACACCCTTATAAGTCAGTTGACATCCAAGGGTATAGCTCTCCTTAGGATGGTGCTGTTGATCTATTAATTCCAGGGTTCGATCAGTCAAAACTTCCAGTCCTAGTCCTTTATTATACAGTAACCTGTTTTAACTGGCAGAGACTAATAGTGCACCATTATTGCACAGCTAACCAAGGGAAACAGGCTATTGATGCCCAGGAGACTCTTAGCTTTCCCAAAAGTTTCAAATGGGCACAGAGCCCTTTTTTTCAGAGCTAAAACCCTGGTGATCTGCTGTAGGAAAAAAAAGGAAAAAGAAGGCAGAAAGCAGACTGCATCCCAGCATGAAAGTAAATTCTTTCTAGAGACTGAAAATGTCTCCTTTCTTCTCTGCCTACCCTCTGCTCATTCTCCCTCTACTGCAGCCTACACAGACACAACTGGTGTGGCTCACACACAAAAATGCTATTCATTTGTGAAGACTCCAGTCAGTGAGTGACATCTGCATGTTGAATCATCATGGGAATAAAATAATTTAACTGGGAAAGAATACTTCTCCAGTAAAGTACACTAGGTGTTGCACAAGTCAGAGGATACAGACTGTAATAATATACAGTGCCATCCTAAGCAGAGGCCTTCTAAACTCACTGATATCAATGGACTGAGAAGGGTGTGACTCTCCTTAGGACTGCATTGATATAGTACATTTTAATTAAACAGAATTACTCTAGATGTAAATCTTCTATAGTCAGAACTGTGGCCAAAATGAGACTGCATGGGGGAGGGGGGGAAACGATGTACATGGACACATCTTACCTGTGGAGGTACTACACTCATGAGCCACTGATCACCAGGGGTCATTTTGTAAAAAAAAAAAAAAGGGTGCTGGAGCTCATTAGCACAACTCATTTGCATAATTCACCTGCATACACCCCTGACATTACTGGAAGGTGTACTAAATTATATCAGCTCAGCAACTATCTTAAAATGTTTCTTGAATTATAATTGTCATCATAAAACCTTATGCCCATCATACTTATGAATTACTTTCTCCTATGTGGCCACAGTGGCACGATGAAGATTTCTGTCTCTTTGCTTTATATGTTTTCATTATTTTCTTGGTTTTTTGTGAGGAAAAATAATAGAAAATTTGTCAAATCTTACAAGTTCAGCAAAATTCTCACAGGGGGTTTGACCAATGGAGCCCAGAAGCAAGTTTTGTCTTTTTTTTGGGGGGGGGGGGGAACATTAAGAAAGAAAGAGCACAGTACAATTTAGAGGGTCCAGAGCTCTGCTCCTGTGAACTCCTGCCCAAAATGAGGCCTGATGATCACACAGAGATGCCTGCTCTCCTTCTCCACATGTTCAGTTAATGCATGGAGGAGTTATAACCATAGGGCTCCTATGAGACAGGTTAGGTTAGGCTTAGAGTTAAATGACTGGCCCCAGGTCACCCATTAAGATTCATAGTTGCGGGGGTTTGAAATTTGGACCCAAACCTGGGGCTCTCAAGTCCGAGTCTGACACTTGCTGGCTTCATTTAAAATGTGTGACTTAGGCTATTGGCAGCTAACTTCCTCCATTAGTTTCAATGGGACAGGATTCAAAACACAAAAACATACCTGCTGAAATAGAGAAATCCTGTTTGCAATAATGGATGGAAAATCTTGTTCACACATTGAGCTCCGCGAGAAAGGCTGCCACAGTGCTTCGTCTTGAAAGCACACTGTTTGGTACAAAGTTGGGAGAGAGATCTGTGGAACAAGTGGTACACATTTGACATTTAACAGGGGGAGAAAAAGAACGTATGTTAACAATAAAGACAAATGTAGTCATTTAACTCATCTCTATAAGAATGTACAAAGAACCCTGCTAGCTTGGATCAATGGTTTATTCAGTGTAGTATCCTGTTTCCCACAAAGGCATACCGCATGTCCACAAGCAGGGGCACAGAGGACAAATTGTTGTCTGTCCAGAAACTGGCATTCAGGGGCATGCTGCCTCTGATCTTAGTGACTGCATTTAGCCATTCTCATTATAGGCACTGATCAATCTGTCTAAACCTCTTTTAAAGCCATCTAAGCTGGTGACCACCAATACACCTTGTGGCTGTGGATTCCAAATGTTATATATGTGTTGTGTGAAGGACCCTTCTCTTTTCTCTGTCCTGAATATGCTGCCTACCACCTTCCTTGAGAGCACACCAAATATTATTACTGTGGGAGTGGAAGAAAAAGCTCTCTGTATCCATTTTCCCCACACAATGCAGAATCTATGAGCCTTAACCTAAGCCTGTGATCCCATCTGCATATACCTTTTAGCCATACAGAAGCTGCTTTCCCTGCTGTATGATCCTCTATTATCAGAGGATGTGTGAATGCTGGAATGGAATGAAATCAGTACAGCCACTTGAGTTAGTCTTTTCAGTTGACTGATACTCTTCTAGCTAGAAATCTCATGTGATTGGTTCTGCCCGCAGAGACTGTGTGAATGGTAAACTGTGTAAACTGTTGCTTCTACTTTAATAACACAGCTATCAGCATTACCTTTACTTTAATACAGCTACAAGAGTATTATACCATACATTCTAAAATGAACAATATACAAGCTACACAAGCTGAAACACAAAATGAACAACCATTTGTGTGTATGTGGCAAAAATTAAAACTGTACACCCTGGAATACTGACTGGCCATATTGCCAGACCACCCATCCAGGCTCTGAGCTCTTGTCTGGAGTACTACTACAGTGTCCACCTTGCTGTCTTGTATGTTGTGTTTTCCCCCCTTTCATTTCAGAATTCATCAGCTGAAATAACCTTTTGCTCTTGCAGCTATATGCTCCTTTTTCTCTCTCTAGGAGTGTCTTTGCTAGCCCGCTCTTTGCTAGTCAGCATGAGCTTTAGAGCTCCATTTCTCATAATTAAAGTCTGAACTCTGATCCTTCTAATCGTTACTTACTCTCCTTTTCACTGAGGTGTGCCTTGCAAACTTATTTACTACCAAGTCTTCTTTTTCTCCTCTTGCTCTCAGGGCTGGCTCTTCCACTAGGCAAACTAGGCAGTTGCCTAGGGCGCCGGGAAGGCCAGGACGCCAAATTGGGCTCCCCCCCTCCCGGTGCCCAAGACAACCGCGTAGTTTGCTGCCACTGCCACCACCAGCACACTCCCTTACCTTCTGCCGCACTTCCCCCCTTCCTGGCCACTGTCGCCACCAATCGCCCCTTCCCACCCCCAGTAGCTTCCTTCCCACCCCTTCCCCACCTCGCCCACCATCCTCCTCCTCCATCTGGCCCTTCCCCTCCTCCCGCGTGTGCTTCCCAGAGGCCACCCCCCCTCCCACGGAGCTTACAGGAGCGACATGATCTTCCTGCTTTCCCACTTCAGCGGGGGTGTTTTTTAGTAGTGAGCAGCAGGAAGGGGCTTCAAAGCCCCTTCCTGCTGCTTGCTACTAAGAGAACGACTAGCGAAAAGCAGAAGCAGGAGGATCGCGTTGCTCCTGTAAGCACCGCGGGGAGGGGGGAGGTGCGGAGCGCGGGGATGCGGAGGAGTGATGTGATCCTCCTGCTTCCGCGTTTTGGCGGCTGTTCTCAATAGCAAGCAGCAGTAAGCCCCACTGAAGCAGGAAGATCATATCGCTCCTGTAAGCGCCACGGTGAGCGGGGGGTGGAGCGCGGAGCTGTGTTGCGGTGCCACAGGGAGGGGTACAGGGGTGCCCTTGTGGGGGGCGGTGGGTAGTCGGTCTGCCTGGGGCGCTATGCGCCCCAGAGCTGGGCCTGCTTACTCTCACCTTCATGACTTAAGCTATACTGTTGCTGAATTAGGATACTTTCTCCAGACCATCACCCCGGCCAGTTTGCTCTTCTTAAATCACATTTCATATTCAGTTTAATCTCAAAATTGTTCCTGGTCCACAGATTTAACATTTATTGCTACCTGTTCAAGTTAACTGGCCTATCCTGCCTTTTTTTCTAGCCACATCCCCCTTCCTTTCTCTTTTGCCTTCTCTATGTAACTTAGATTGTGAGTGATGCACAGAACAAACTGGTCTCTCTCTCTCTCTCGGCTTGGCTTCGCGAACGAAGATTTAAGAAGGGTGCAATAGTCCACGACTGCTGCAGGCTCGCTGGTGGCTGACAAGACCAATGCGGGACAGGCAGGTCCGGCCACAGTGGCTGCAGGGAAAAGTCTGATTTAGGGTTGGTGCTGTAGCAGTGCGATTCTTCCTCAATCTCCTTTTGTCCTCAAGACCAGCTATGCGTGCGTTCTCAAAGGAAGAGACAGCCTGGTGGATGGTGTGCCTCCATGCTTTGCGATCTGAGGCTAGGTCAGACCACTGGTGATGGTTGATGCGACAGGTGCCAAGGGATTTCTTCAAGGAGTCCTTGTACCTCTTCTTTGGTGCCCCTCTATTTCGATGGCCGGTGGAGAGTTCGCCATACAGGGCAATCTTGGGAAGGCGGTGGTTTTCCATCCTAGAAATATGCCCTGCCCAGCGCAGCTGCGTCTTCAACAGCAGTGCCTCGATGCTGGTAACCTCCGCCCGCTTGAGAACTTCAGTGTTGGTCACAAAGTCACTCCAGTGGATGTTGAGGATGGTGCGAAGGCAGCGCTGATGAAAGCGCTCGAGGAGTCGCAGGTGATGACGGTATAAAACCCATGATTTGGAGCCGTAGATGAGGGTTGTCATCACAACCGCTTTGTAAACATTGATCTTTGTGCCTTTTTTCAGATGCTTGTTGCTCCACACTCTTTTGTGCAGTCGGCCAAATGCACGGTTTGCCTTTGCCAGCCTGTTGTCAATCTCCTTGTCGATCTTGGCATCTGAGGAGATGATGCACCCCACGTAGCTGAACTGCTGGACTGTCTTCAGAACTGATTCACCCACAGTGATGCAGGGAGGGTGATAATCTTCCTGGGGTGCAGGCTGGTGGAGAACTTCTGTTTTCTTCAGACTAACTTCTAGGCCGAATAGCTTGGCAGCCTCTGCAAAGCAGGACGTCATATGCTGCAGAGCTGATACCGAGTGGGAGACGAGTGCAGCATCATCAGCAAACAGTAGCTCTCGGATGAGTTTTTCCATTGTCTTAGAGTGGGCCTTTAGTCGCCTCAGGTTGAACAGGCTGCCATCGGTGCGATAGCGGATGTAGACACCATCGTCATCATCTAGATCTACTGCGGGTCTTTGAAGCATCATGCTAAAGAAGATCGTAAAGAGAGTTGGCGCGAGAACGCCAAACTGGCGCGAGAACAAACTGGTAAAGCAGCGAAAAAAGCAGTAGGAGACTGAATCCATCACCAGTGTTTCAGATATTTAAAAAATACACTCATTTTAGAAGTAACCTAACATAAGTTTTAGTTTAGTTTAGTTTATTAAATTTATACCCCGCCCTCCCTGCCAAGGCAGGCTCAGGGCGGCTTACAACATTAGTCATTATAACAATAAAAGACTAACACATTGGCACCTCATAACAATAAAATCAATTAATTAATAAAAAACAATTTAAAACGGTTGGTGCTAATAACATTTTGGTGTTATTCAGTTACGATGACGTCAGTATTTCCAGGATTCCTCCTCCCGATATAGGTCTCAAAGGTCAGCTAAAAGCAAGCTGGAAGAGTGTGGTCTTACAGGCCTTGCGGAACTGGGCGACATCCCGCGAGGCCTTAACCTCTTCTGGCAGCTGGTTCCACCAGTGGGGGGCTGCTACTGAGAAGGCACGATCCCTGGTAGCAACCAGGAACATTAAGCCAAGTTTTCATATGCATAGATGATAGAGGAGAAATGCTAACATAAAAGAGCAAAGCTTTAGTCAGGGCCTGTGTGTAATTTTTTAAATGCTGAAAATATTACTTAACTCAAGTAATTTGACCTTTTTATGCGCATTAAGAAAAGAGCAAAGACTTAAGATGTACATTCTATATAAAGCGGCTTAACTATACATTACATACAAATATGGGTAAATGGGTAACCGAGCCCTGACAAAGGGAGAAACACTGTAGACTACAGATGCCAGTTTAATGCAAAAAAGTCACTAAAAGAATAGATGGACAATTCTAACGGTTAATACCCACAGCTTCAAACACTATTCCTGCCAACTTCAAACACTTATCATGTTGCCAAACATCAATTTTCGCAGAGCTAAATTAACTTTAGCAGGCATGCGGAAATGAAATATTACCTTAAGAGATGCCACTGCCCAGGCTCTTTCCTGTTCTATCCAAGAGGGAATCTGGTCTCTAATGTTTTTTTGGGAATCCTTAATAGAACAGACATTGGTCAGGGTTATAAACAAGAATAAAGGTTGAGTCCAGCGGCACCTTTAAGACCAACAAAGCTTAATTCTGGGTAGAAGCTTTCATGCGTGTGCACACTTCTCCGGATACATTGAAATAAGAATGTTCTTGGAGATAAGTCATTTATTAGGAACATAATTTAGCCAACATGTAAACATGTTTGGGCTGTTCCAATCCCCCTGATTCCAAGGAGGCAAAATGGAGACACGCAAAATACTCAAGAGTTAGGTATATCCAGGGGCACCTCAAGGCATTCTGCTGATCCAAGGACACCCTTCCTCTGCTGTCCTGGCTGGGTCCAAGCTGAAATTCTGAGACAGTGCCAAGACAGCCTGCTTTTGAGCCACATGGCAGGGGCACAGATGCCACTTTTGCAGCTTGCCTTAGGTGGCAACGCCATGGGTGCCTTCTCCCATTCCACTCCTGATGATATGGAATCCCACGAGTCTGCTCGAGTGGCAAACCGGCCTCAGACACATCTTAACTTTGCCTCTCTGGAATCAACAGCAGTTGAAAGTTCTTGCATTTGGCTACCCTCTCCACCGTTCATTTGGAACAGGAAAGAGGTACAGAAAAAAAAAAACCCTAACATTTTTCAAGGTCTAAAGACATGGGGCTGTTAAAGTGCAATCCCAATGCTGCTAACTTGATCCTAATATTCAGGCCAGAAACCAGACTTGCCAATATACTGCTGCCAGACATAACTGTATCAACAATGCACTGGATGCACTAAAACAAGGACACCTCTGGATGCTAAGGTAACATTATACCTATATCCTATTCACGCCGTCTCCCAATATTTTACCAGAGATCTGCTTCTCACATTTCTTTCAATTAAATAACTGCGCATTCGCACATACAAAAATCTGGGCATTGAGAGTTGAAAGGGAGAAAAGTTTCAGAAACTTTCTTGTGTCCTCTTCTAGGACTTTGTTCATGTTGGCAGAGTAATTAACACAGCTGAGGTGCACAACCTCCGTAAAGTGTAGATAAAGGGAACAATCTTAAGCAGGTCTATTCAGAAGTTAGCCCCAAGCTATTCAATGCTGTTTATTCCCAGGAAAGTGTCCTCAGGACTGCTATTGAAGTGCACATGTAGGTCAATTCCCCCCCCCCCCCTCCCTTGGGTTATGGTAGCTGCTGCTAAAATAATATTTTTCAGAAATAATATCTGCACAGAAGCCTTGCTGAGCAAAAGTCTGGATCCAACCCAATACATTTCAAGAGAGTCAGCTGCGAGCATTCAAGCGTTCAGTTATCCAGTAAACAGAGTTCATGAGACAGATAGGTCTATATCTAACAGCCCAGTGGCATCTCTACTGTTTTGCAGGGGGTGAGAGAGTTGCTCACTTTTGTTGTCCTCTCATACCTTCTAGGCTTGAGTCTAAATCTAAAGAAAGCAATACTAACTACACAGTCGTCATAATCCAAGTATGGCATTTTTCCTGCCCTTTTGACACAGCTTTTCCTCTTGACAATGTTACAATCAGATAGGAAAACTATATATCCTGTTAAACAGGGAAGAATAGTACCAAAGACAATCTACTTTCTCCATAAATAACACAGCACGATTTTCCATCACTATCTTTGAAAGTTACAGTACTTTTTAATAGCAAAAAGTTAAGTTAATCTTACAGATTTTCTTAACATGTCTCCAATGATTACTCCAGTAAATGTGTCCCATTCCTGTGGAAGTAATGAACACAAGAAGAGTAATGTAAATACTAGAAGAATTCCAATTAAATCTTCTCAGCATATGAAAAACAGCTGGGATCAGGCAGTTCTTCTACACCCAGAGGCAACTTCAAAATGAAACTGAAATTTCTCTATGATAGGGACACCTCAGTGTTAGGATGTAGTACACCAATGGAAAAATCTGTTTGTAACATCCTGGGAGCACTAAGAACCGGCTGCTTGCACTTAACAGATGTTCTTGAAGTGATCACCCATGTGCTGGGCTTTGCACTCACACAGAGCTAGGATTCAAATACTTCTAAGGCCAGTGCTCAGAGTGAGCATGTCCAGAAGAGTTTTCTTTTCCCCAGTTATCCCTAATACACAATTGTCCCCCACCACATTTCAGATTTATCAGCACCGTCATTGAGAGGGAAAGCAACACACAAAGAAGACTGTTTTTCTAAACAGTCAACAGTGTCAGAAAACTGTTATTTTATCCCTCTGTGACTGGCCTAAATAGAAGACGACGACTGCAGATTTATACCCCGCCCTTCTCTCAGAGACTCAGAGTGGCTTACAATCTCCTATATCTTCTCACTCCACAACAACCCACCTGTGAGGTGGGTGGGGCTGAGAGCTTTCCCAGAAGCTGCCCTTTCAAGGACAGCTCCTGCGATAGCTATGGCTGACCCAAAGCCATTCCAGAAGCTGCAAATGGAGAAGTGGGGAATCAAACCCAGTTCTCCCAGTCCGTACGCTTAACCACTACACCAAACTGGCTCTCTTAGTCTTACTTAGTCACTAACCATACAAAGATAATAGCTGCTTGGGGGTGGGGGGGAATCTCACTAAGTCCCCAATTGATGCTACTGCTGGGCTGGACAAAAGAGAGCTGAGTGGGAGGTGTGATTCTTCTTTTTTGGGTATGCTCAGCTGAAGTTGTGGGTTGGGGTGGCGTTTCTTCTCCAAGCAGCTAGCTCTAGAACATTTGCAGGCAGAAAGCCCATTAGCGTGATGGGCAGAGACCATGAAGAGCTCTACGCAATGTGAATAATTCCTAGAGAAAACTTGTGAGGCAACAGGATTGACTCAAACCAATTCTGACAACTGTCTCTGCCTTAATCATAGGTTGTGGCTATGCTGCTGAAAACAGAACGCCCCTGGGAATACAGCAGGATGTCCTCCAGCCACAGAGAAAGAAAGCTGATACTGAGTGCCACCTGTCCTTTCTACAGGAAGGAGTCTATCCTGAATCAACAATCGCAGCAGCAAAATACCACAAAGTGGGCAAAATCTTCATGTGAAAACAAGCCATTTTGCAGAGTTTTTTTTTTTTTGTAGAACCATACCTTCCAAAGGTATTCTCAGCTAGGGTTGCCATTCTCCAGGTGAAGAACAACAACTAGGGAAACCATGGTTCAGAGATCAGAGAAATGTAAATACACCAGGTGGGGCCAGGAGACAATAAAGATCAGTTCCCCTGGGGAAAAAGGCTGCTTTGGAAAGTGGACTATGGCATTAGAGCTTGCTGTAGTCTCCCTCTCCCTAAAACCCAACCCTCCTCCCTGCCCCAGCCTCCATTCTTGAAATATCTATGTATATCTGCTCCAACCCAGAGCAGGCAACTTTATTCATAGCTGAGGTACGCTGGTCATTTGTCACCCTAAAAAATATCATTCAGACTGTGTGGATGTTCCCCTGAATGACTGGATAATGATAGCTGGAGCCTGACCTGAATACTAACATGCAAATATTATACATCCCCTGGCCTACCTCTTCAGGCAAATATTATACATCCCCTGGCCTACCTCTTCAGGTGAAATGTGGCTACTTCCTTGCCCTAGAACACTCCACAGAAGAGACAAAGAGTGTATCTATCTGCCTAAGGCCTCTTGTTCTATGGATGTTGTGAGGCTAAGCACCCTAATTTCCCCTCAAGGGTTAATGTGAATATTAGAAGGCCTAGTCAGGCCCACAGGTGTTTGTGATTTCAGTATTCCTGCAACTACTATCATTATCCCTTTCAAGGCCTGAGGCAAGAATATAGTAATTGGGCAAAATGTGGGAACCTGTCCCCGGCTGTATAACCGGATGAGAGGAAGGAATTAGGAGAAGTTGTCAACAGCCTCTGGAAAGTTCCTGAGATGAAGAGCTTTGATTGGACTCAAAGAGACCACCTGATGCCAGAGGGCAAAAAAGTATAATAAGGGTATAGGCCAGAGAGAGTTATGCTAACACTATCCTAGTACACATCGCTATGTTATGCTTCATCATGATGAACTGCAATGTATAGAACATTCTTGAAGCTACTGCTTGGGTTCTATGCTGCAAGAGAGTGGCCATCTAATATCAAGGTATCCAATATTAATATAGAAAAATTAGAATATAATATTAGAAAAATTAGTTTCTTTGCTTTTTTGTTGCTGACCTTAAGAAACTGTATTGGATAGACAATTATTTTAATGATTTAATAAATCTGTAAACATTTTTGGATGCATTCGTGCGCATCCCAGCTCGAGGACTCACAGGTTTGGGAAGTTGTCCAAGCAGGGAACTAGGAGCAGTAATCCAGGGGGACCCAGCCAGGGTCTCTGACAGATGTAGATTTTGAGGACCCTATGAACACCTTGGGTATGCCCTTTATTCTCACGGGAATTTTAAGGTGTAAGGCAAAAGGAAAACACCCCCAGATATTGTGGCCGGTGGTAGATGGAGTGCACTTTAACTCGGCTGCTACTCTCTTCACTGGAGAAAAATAATTTGAGCCTGAAAGAGGTTCATATAGAAACTCAGAAGAAAGATTTCCTATTAGCACCCCTGGCTAAGAAAAAAGTTAGTATACTTCTTGTATATAGACCCAGCTAATTTAGATAACATCAGACCAAGTTCCTGCAATCCCCAGCTCTACCAGAAGCAACTCAAGCAAGAAAACATTCTTTTCAATTATTTCAGAACAGTGCCATGAAACATGGAAGGCGCAAGACTTCTTCATTTTTTTTCCCTACATGTGGGGGGGGGCAATTTATCTCTGACCAGTGAGAATTAGATATGATCCAGCCTGGCTAATCTCTGGAATTTTCCTGAATGCTACCAAACCACTTTATACTGTCCCAGGAGGAATCCAAAGTAGTAGATAAAAATGCAAGTAGCTATGCAACATTGCTGAACCATTTCTAAGCCACTTACGTTGTCTTGAAAAAGTTCAGGATGCATCCCTTTCACAAAATGCAATGCAAACATTAGTTGATCGGCCTGCAATGACAGAAAGGCAAACAATTTAATGATATTATCCTACTCCACAGCCTCCTTAAGAATTCAGACGCGATGAAATCATTTGCACATACTTAAAGCAATGCTGATTACCAGATTGTACATAAGGCTTTCAAGGACCTGATCAAATACCCTCCTGGTGCGCCTCTTTTACAGGATTTCCTAAAACATAGTATTTCCATTCTATAAAGACACAAGAAAGCTCCTCATTTCATGACACTCTTGTTCCACTCCTCTACACCTCAAATGCTTTCTTTATTTTTGGAATTGGATACCACACACTTAATCTTTCTTCATGATGTTCTCAGGGATTAGTCTCAAACACTGCCATCCTAAGTAAAGTCACACCCTTCTATGCCCATTGACTTCAATGGTCTCAGAAAGGTGTAGCTCTGCTTGGGACAGCACTGCTTGTGTTCTTAAAAGAGAACCCCGTCTGATAGTTGCATATCTAATATAGAACAAAGTCAGGACAGCCCAAAAGTCACATAGAAAATGGGCCCTGCTGTTGGACTACAATACAAAAATGTATTACAAATTCCTCATATGGTGTTTGACTGTAGATAGCTGGGGGCAAGGGAGAATGAGAATTTTTATTGAGAGCACAGTTTTATTCCATCACTATAAAATGCCAAACAGAATTGGAAATGCAAAGAAAAAAAATACAAGAGGTTCTGCTCTACATTCCAGGAATTAGATTGGGAGTTCCATGTAGTGGCAGGATAAGGATTCATTTTTGTTTACCCTGCTGCAACTAAAGCCAATGTAAAAAAACATACCATTAAAATGTAGTGGTCAAGGAGACAGAAAATCCTCACTTTAAAGCCCATTTCAGTCACATATTCTCTGAGTGCTAGTGTAGTTTTAACAGAAAAAAGGTAAAGGCAGTCCCCTGTGCAAGCACTGAGTCATTACCGACCCATGGGGTGATGTCACATCATGACATTTTCATGGCAGTCTTTTTATGGTGTGGTTTGCCATTGCTTTCCCCAGTCAGCTACACTTTCCCCCCAGCAAGCTGGATACTCATTTTACCGACCTTGGAAGGATGGAAGGCTGAGTCAACCTTGAGTTGGCTACCTGAACCCAGTTTCCACCAGGATCAAACTCAGGTCGTAAGAAGAGTTTGAATTGCAGTACTGCAGCTTACCACTCTGTGCCACAGGGCTCTTAGCTTTAGCATTACCAGCCCCCTAAGCATAAATGAAAAAGTGGGCTAGGGACCATGAGCTCCTTTCCCCTTTCCTATGGCCAGCCTTTATAATGATTAAACATTACAGCAACGCCACCTTTATCCATGCTTCATGGTTACCAGGATTTGCACCTTATTAGGATTTGGAATCATTTCATACCATTCCTTTCAACAAATGCTACAACAGTCATAGAGACTGTACTTCTCTGTCTTCCCAACTTGTGGCTTGATGCTCTGTAAACTGTTCCTGTTTTGGTTTTTTAACGTGGCATGCCTTGATTTTTAAAAATGAAATCTAAATAATGCAAAAGAGATCTGACTAATTCAACGTTGTAATTTACAAAGGCTTATACTTCAGCTTGGAATTCCCCACCACCACCACACACACACACACAGAATGGCTGAGACGTCTGTGCAGGAGGGAGGAGGGTTGCATTTCAGTCATATATCAGTTGAAGTGAAAGGGTAATTGAACCAGCTCATTTCTGCACCAAGCAACTACATAAATCCCTAACTACTAATTTATAGTTTTTCAATGAATTCACTTTCAGAGTTAACCAGCAGCATTTTAAAAGCACCCGCAGAAGCCGGCTGAAACAAAGGGTCAGATGCACCAGGGTTTGGTGATGTAGAGCACCATCATAACAAAAGCAAATGGCAATAATTCACTGTGATATCTCAAAATTATATCTTTAACCTTCCATTTGTCTTCTGTTCCTTGGGGGGGAAGTCGGAAAGCGCGCGTGCATGCGTGTGTTGATGAATCTGCTCAATTGTTAAAATCTTTGACAAAGGCCCTGCGCTCTGTGCCCCCTCCCCTGAACTTCTTCAGTGAGAGGGGTTATCTTTTTTCTGTCACGGCGCCTCATCCCTGTTACTCTCTCCCTACTTCTAGTTGCCTGGCACCAGCGCCTTTTGTATTTTATGGGAAGATGCTTTTGTTTTCACAAATATATGTCCCCCCATTCCTTCTCCTTCTTTTTTTTTGTGGGGGGGGAGGGTAGATTTCTTGTAAGTTATAGAATGATTATGAAACTCAAGTTTTAATTGGTTTTCAAGTGCTCAGTTACTGAAACATTCTCTCCTGAGACAGATGTTGAGAATAGAAAAAGGCTAGATTACAAATGAAAATACCTTGAAGTAGAAAAGGGTAAGGCATAATTCATCTGTAACAAGAAGTTACATAATTCTACATAATATATAACATTTACATAGCGCTTAAGAGGGCAGTGCCCTTCACATACGTTATCCTGCTGTAACCCCAGTAATGTGGTTTATTAATAATAATAATAATAATAATAAACTTTTATTTATACCCCGCCCTCCCCGCCTAGGCAGGCTCAGGGCGGCTAACACGACATGGTAAAACCATGATACAGATAAACAATAAATAATATAATTACTTAATTAATAATTAAACAATAAACAATTTACAATAAAACCAATAAAACAGTAAGACATTAAAATACAATCAAATGGCATATAGGATGGCTTGGTATTCCTGATCTTATCAGGGGTTCTGTCTTAAAAAGCTAGCTGGAAGAGGGCAGTTTTGCAGGCCCTACGGAACTGGTTAAGATCCCGTAGGGCCCGCACCTCTTCCGGCAATTGATTCCACCATTGGGGAACCTTTATAGAGAACGCCTGTTCTCTGGTAGCTTTCAATTTAGTTTCTTTTGGTCCAGGGATTTCAAGCAGGTTTTTTGAGCTTGATCTCAGTGCTCTCTGGGGAACATATGGAGAGAGGCGGTCCCTAAGGTAGGCAGGTCCTTGACCATATAGGGCTTTAAAGGTAATGACCAGCACCTTGTAACGAACCCGGTAAACAATTGGCAGCCAGTGCAACTCTCGCAGCCCAGACTGCACATGTTCCCACCGAGGCAGTCCCAGTAGCAGCCTGGACGCTGCATTTTGCACTAGCTGCAGTTTCCGGGTTCGGTACAGGGGCAGCCCCATGTAGAGGGCATTACAGTAGTCCAACCTCGAGGTGACCATTGCGTGGATCACTGTTGCCAGGTCGCCGTGCTCCAGGAAGGGGGCCAGCTGCCTCGCCCGTCTAAGATGAAAAAAGGCGGACTTGGCAGTAGCTGCTATCTGGGCCTCCATTGTCAAGGGAGGCTCCAGTAGAACTCCCAAGCTCTTAACTCTGCGCACTGCTACCAGTTGCGCCCCGTCAAAAACTGGGAGGGAGACCCCGATCCCTAAACCACCGCGACCCAGGCAAAGGACCTCTGTCTTCTCTGGATTCAGTTTCAACCCACTCAGCTTAATCCAGTCTGCCACGGCTTGCAACGCCCGGTCCAGATTTTCTGGGGCATTGCCAGTCCGGTCGCCCATCAATAGGTAGAGCTGGGTGTCATCAGCGTACTGATGGCAACCCAGTCCATGTCTCCTGGCAATCTGGGCAAGAGGGCGCATAAAGATGTTAAATAACATCGGAGAGAAAACTGCTCCCTGCGGCACCCCACAATTAAGTGAGTGTCTCTGGGACAGCTCTCCTCCAATTGCTGTCCATCTAAGAAGGTCACACTAGATAGATAAGATCTGAACTAGGGACAAATGATTTGTAGCTTGGTCTCTTCACTAATATACCACTCTCCAATCAATCTACCCAGTGGCCATCTAAGAAGGTCACACTAGATAGATAAGATCTGAACTAGGGACAAACGATTTGTAGCTTGGTCTCTTCACTAATATACCACTCTCCAATCAATCTACCCAGTTTAATACAGAAATACGTGTATTTATAAATTTAGCCAATTTCAGCTATATTACTTTCTATATACGAAGCTCAGATTTCTTGGGGGGGATATCTATTCACTGGATCTGTACACAGCATTAGCACATATTCTAGCTTCATTATATTTGAACACAGACTGTCTAAATACTATATCTGATTATTTTAATCCAAGTAGAGATAACTGCTTCCCTCTTCTTAAAATTGACTGATTGGCTAGTACACTTGAAAAATATTCAAGGAGCTCAATGGGCTGTTACAAAACAGGTCAATCATTTCTCAGTGCCAGCTCACTCTTCTTTCAAGCTATTGTGTCTTGCATGCTAATATCATAATACCCTGCTCTCCAGAAGCCTGTGTTACCTTGCAACTGTGCAGAAGCACAGCAGCAAAATATCAGTAGTCCAGCACACCCTGGGTTCCAAGTGTTATGTTTACCAGTAAAGGGCTTGTATTTAACAAGGCCAAGATATTTCATACAATGCCAGGATTGCAGTGTTCCCAACAGCCGATTAAGGATTAATCAGCTCCACAGATATGCTAGCAGAAGTTGAAACATACAGGATGGGAGTCAGCATTGTACAGTTTAGTGTTTCTTAAACAGAAGTATTATTATTCTGTGCTTAATGGGACTAAAAAAAAATGTTTTATAATCCAAGTTCTGGGTAGAAGGAAATTTTTTTTTTCCAGTTCTAGTATGGGGAGGAGGTTTACACAAAGCAGACAGCATGAAATTCCCAAGCGTAACAAGCAGGCAAGGATGTCCAACTAGTTGTCCTTTTCCAATTCCCCCTGAACTACAGAATTGTGATGCAATGCTCAAAACTGTACCACTGCATTACTTTATCTTATAATACTGAATATATGAGCATTATTGTCTCTTACTGATGTAACTCAAAATGTTCACGGCATGCAAGCTACAGCTGCTTTATTTGTCCTCGTGCCAGTACATAAGGCAGCCATTTATGTTAGATAGCTCCTGCAAGCTCAAGATTTCTTAACAGCCACAGAAGACAAGAACTACTTCTTGGCAGGCAGAGTGCAGCATCAGGACTACTGAAGCAAAATCCTAGGTGAACATTCAACCTATATCGTTCCCCTCCAACCAGCTGGAAACCATTTTGGTCCTTACAGGGAACAGCCTACCTGGAAGTAAATTCTTGGGTTCATAGTAATGCAGATATGAGAAACAGTAAACAAAGAAATAAAGTTTCTGAGATTAAGCCTACCCTCAATTTAAGAATGATAGCATCAATTTAAGAATAATAGCATCTTGCTCATTCACTGGGGTAAATTCTCTGTTAATGGAGCACCAGTTCTTATTAGCAACTGCACGTGAATCTGTTATGTTTGAGCCTCTCGTGCTTGAAATACAAGGCTCATTCCACTGAAACCAGTGGAACCATCATAGCAAGTTCTTGTGAACCTAATGGAAGGTTTCCATAAAGTCCAGAAATTCATGTACCTACAAATCTGTATGCCTTTTGGTTTTCTTCACTACATACCCAAGGGTACAGTATAGCACATTAGTCACAGTGAGTGGGTTTACAAGGTACTGAAACATGTATATATCAAGTGATTAGGCAGAGAGACTGCTGTTGCCTCAGTCAACCAAAAGGCGAAAGACATTCAGCTTCCTTCCACCTAAGGTCCTTATGGCCAAATTAGATGTGACGGGAAGTCCATGAGTGGATCCTCTATCTGCATGCATCTCCCTCTCTCCCTTGCAAGAGGGTCAAATAATAGCCTGAGCAGGGGGAAATTCAGATTGTGAAAATCCAGTGAGAGTTAAAAACACCACCACCACCCTCCTCCTGCACCATGATCTTAATGCAAACCCTTTGCAGCTCCCATTGAACATTTTTTTTTTAAAAATGGCGGATCCATTAATACATTTCTCATTGTCAGGGCTTTCTTTGTAGAAAAAGCCCAGCAGGAACTCATTTGCATATTAGGTCACACCCCCTGGCATCGCCATTGTTTCACATAGGGCTTTTTTTTTAAGAAAAAGCCCAGCAGGAACTCTTTTGCATATTAGGCCACACCCCCTGGCACCAAGTCAGCCAGAACTGCGTTCCTATGCGCCGCTGCTCAAAAAAGCCCTGCTCATTGGCATAAATAGTGTGCCTACCCTGTTCTCCAATTGTGGCAAGTTAGATACATCCATTCCAATACTGATGGGGAAATGAGGAAGAAGAGATTGGTTACAACACTTCTGGGAAGCTGGTGGCCAGGGGTCTGTTTGTCAGCACAGGAGCTGCTACATACAATATTATCTTAGGATACCGGAACCCAGTACAGTGCAGAGACTGATAATTTCATGAGCTAACTGCTGTACATTTGAGAAAGATGTCTTGATCGGAAATCAACCGGGGAATCCTGAGAGTGTTATTTGTTTAGCACAACCTTCCTTTCCTTCTTATTCCAGTCATTGAAGCTGCTGAAGTTAATGTTGCCCAAGTGCTGCAATAAGCCCCTGATCCCAAGATGAGCAGAGAGACTGTTCGCGGAACAGGAAACTCATTTGTTCTGCCAAACAAGACAAAAAGCTGCTGTGCGAAGCTCTCATGAGTAAAAGGCAAATACCTCTTACTAACAAATAAGCAAAATTTGCCATTATTGCCTATCCAATGATCCGTATATTCAAGTGTGCCCAGCTACGACTGCTCTGGGAATATAATTTTGCACTCAATACTGTAAGTCAGGAGAGAAGGAAAACAAAAAGTTACCTTAAATAAGCAGCGACAGACGTATTCGTACACCATGTGTTTTAATGAGCTGATAAGAGACTTGATTCTTTCTTCGGTATTTCCTAAATCCTGAAAAGAATGGTTTAGAAATAAGCATGCATTAAATTTCTATTTTTACATTTAAAAAAAAACTCCACAAAGTGACCCAAATGTAATTTCAGTGAAGTGTATGTGGATCTGGCTTCATATCAGGATGTGCGCTCACTCTACAACAAGCCAAATAAAGACCCAAAAACACCTTATTTGTATTTTTGGGGTATTTATTCAGATGAATACTGATTGGATCATCTGATCTGGCTACCAAGATAGCCACACCTGATATTATTTGGTTTTCATCTGCGTGCAGCTAGAAAGCATCTGAAGAGACCACAGGCTCTTTAAATGCCTTCAGTTCACTCGTTCAGTCAAGCCACCATGGCGGCACAACTTGGCAAGTGAAATTCTCCATGGTATAATGGAGCCAAATAAATCCGGTTTTCCGGAATATTTGTCTGAACACCAATGCAATGCAGATACTGATATTTGGGAATATTCAGGAATACTGATTTTGTTTTTGTTTTTTAAATCATCCAATAGACCCCAATCAGGGAAAAAAATGAATTGATTTTGCACACCCTGACTTCATATCTCTACGTTAGACCACAAAATAATAGATCTCTTGTACAATAAACAGAAACCTGAATAGCCAAGCCTAACCAAAGCTCAACACAACCTGGAAGCTAAGCAGGGTAGGCCATAGTCAGTACTTGGATGGGAGACCTCAAAGGAAGACGAAGGCTGCTTCCTGGAGGAAGCCAATGGCAAACCACCTCTGAAATCTCTTGACTGTAATGACCCCATTGATGGAGTCACAATGAGCCTGTTCTTCCATACAACTAATAAAGATTAATTCAAGGTAACATGGAAATAGAGGCACCTATACAGGAGAAAGAGCTTTTCTAATATAGAAAAAACAGCTCATCATACTCAGTACCCACTTCCTTTCTTAAAGCTCACAACCTTAGAGTTTGGCACTCCTTAGAATTTGGACTTTCAAGGACTTGCCAATTTCCAGACCTAGAACTGGATGGGACACCAGATACCCCTGTAGGTACAAGCATATGCAGAGACAAGAGAGAGTCAGCACCTCCTTTGGAGACCCACAAAACCAACATGGCGAACAGGAACCTGTGGAATCTAGGGCCTGGCTGCTCACTTTCTGAGCTCCCCTTCTATTTCAGAAGTTTCCACAATCAGTCCTTGAGATCAGGAACAAAGACAGGAGGAACAATAATACAGAACATGGAGCAAGAATCAGTGACATGAAATCTCCTTTCCAACTACCACTGCCCCAAAGGATGAACTTTGACCTAAAATCAGAGACCAATATTTTGTGCTACCACAAGCCTGGGCTTTTATTTCTTTTCACTATTTAGTGGGCTGGCATAGCAAGGCTGGATTTAAACAACAAAAAGCAAAAGTCTGCTGCTACCTGGAAACATCTATTTCTGATCAACTCTGTATCATCTGCCTCCAGCTCTAGTTTCATGGATGGACAGATCTCCTGCTATTTCAGCGATTTTGTTCTAAATACTATTTGCTGCCCTGCTGGATGGCTCCTCAGCCTTGCCAACAGGAATGAAATCTGAAATTTATCATCCCAGCATTGGTAGAAATGGAAACCGGACAGCACTTACTTGTAACAGTTCATCAAGTGGTCGTCTGTGCAGGCGCACACAGGGACTGCGCTTTTGCAGGCCAGTCACAGAGAGGAGCTGGCAAGCTTCACAGAGAAGTTTCTAGATACCAAGAGTGCTCCTGCTACCTTCATTTTCAGTGTAGCCTTTCCCGTCTAAAAGTCACATGATGTGGGAGGGGCAAACACTCTTCCCGCAGTGCTCTCTTTGCCACCATAAGGAGTGGGCACTCTTGGGATCTAGAAACTTTTCTATAAAGCTTGCTAGCTCTTCTCTGTGGCCAGCCTGTGAAAGCACAGTCCGCATGTGGGACTGCACAGAAGCCACAAAGATTAACAGGTCTAATTTTTTTCTAAATGTAAAGAATTAGACTTTCTGTAAAAAATCAATTTTCTGCCTTTTCCATTATCCTAGAATGTCTCAGTCAGATTGAAGGAAGCTTGCACAGAAATGGGTGACAAGGGTACAGCATCCTAAATTCTGCTTGTATTGCACCAGTATTAGTAAACCCAGAACATATAAAATAGCCACCTGAATGCCTGTCTGACTGAATTCATGATGGCATTGTCCAAGTAGCCCATCTAAACAGGGGATCTGCAGAATGACATTAAGACCAGTCTACATAATAGATAATCTAAATAATGGTCTAAATAATACGGAATTGAGCCCTGTGGCGCAGAGTGGTAAACTGCAGTACTGTAGTCCAAAGCTCTGCTCACGATCTAAATTCTATCCCAGCGGAAGCTGGGTTTAGGTAGCTGGCTCAAGGTTGACTCAGCCTTCCATCCTTCCAAGGTCAGTAAAATGAGTACCCAGCTTGCTGGGGGGAAAGTGCAGATGACTGGGGAAGGCAATGGCAAACCACGCCGTAAAAAGTCTGCCGTGAAAGTGTCATGATGTGACGTCACTCCAGAATCGGAAACGACTGGTGCTTGCACAGGGGACTACCTTAATAAAAAAAGAGAGCCTAAGGAGGTTTCGGAACAAATTGAAAACAGGTCAGCGCATTAACACTGTAGAAGTTTGGATCTTTCTTTTATAACCAGTGTGATATTTTAGTCATAAATAGGAAATAAAGCTGAAAGGCCACTCTGGAGGACTGCATCTCTCTTTCCCAAACATGGACCCTTTGGGGAGGAAACTGGAGGCTCCCTGCTGCTTCTCCTTAGTGATTTCTTTGTGGATGTTTTGTTAATTTGTTTTTGAGATTCATTGTTTTATTGATTTTTTATTTCTGTAACCTATTGAGGGTGCTGCCACATGTAAAGAGAGCAACAACTTATAAGTTAAATCAAGGAATAAGAACAGCCCTGCTGGAGCAAATCAGTGGTCCATGTAGTCCAGCATTCTCCCACACAGTGGCCAACCGGTTCCTCCGGACGCCTAACAATGAGGCACAGAGACCAAGGCCTTCTCCCGATGTTGCCCCCTGGCACTGGGATTCAGAGGTCTACTGCATCTGAACTTGGAGGTTCCCATTAGTCACCAGGGCTAGTAGCAACAAAGAGACCTATCCTCTATGAATCTGTCTAATCCCCATTTAAAGCTTTCTATGGCTGTGGCCATCACTGCATCCTCTTGCAGCAAATTCCACATTTTAATCACTCTTTGTGTAAAGAAGTATTCCCTTTTGTCTGTTCTGAATCTGCTGCCCATCAGCTTCACTGGGTGCCCTGCAGTTCTAGTATTTTGGGAGAGGGGGAAAAAGAAAACAAATAAACAGGGGTCGAATTCTAACAGGAGCTCCTTTGCATATTAGGCCACACACCCCTGATGTAGCCAATCCTGCAAGAGCTTACAAGGCTCTTTTTTATAAGCTCTTGGAGGATTGGCTACATCAGGAGTGTGTGGCCTAATATGCAAAGGAGCTTCTGCTAGAATTCCACCCTTGCAAACGAATAACTTTGTCCCTTAAAAAGGGGGATGGCAAAAATATAACAATTCTGACCTTTATTCATAATTAAGTAATCAAGGGGGGGGGGAACCCCCCTGCAGGATCACACATACCCTACAGCCAGCCCTTCTGCAATTAATTATCCTCAACTGTCCTGGTCCTATGATTGAGGGCTGCTTTAGAATTACCATTTTGTATATGTTCAGTGAGATCAAGTTGCAGCTTCCTTCCACATACCGTTTTCGAGATAAGAGATGAAGAGTGGTGGTTTTGCCACTGCTTGCCTCAGTGTAACAACCCTGGACTTCCATGGAGGTCTCACATCCAAATACTAAACTAAGATGACCTTGCTTAGCTTTCAGGATCCAACAGGATTGGGCTAGTCTGGTATTATTTATTTATTTAATTTATATCCTGCCCTCCCCGCCAAAGGCAGGTTCAGCATGGCTCACAAATTAAGGGTCACAAATTAAGCATTAATCATGGGATTTGAGGATAGCTAGATTTCAAATCCTAGTTATTGACATTGGTTCAAAATAAACAAGGTTGAAGTCAGTGCCAATGTAAGGCCCAACCATGATTAAAGCATCTTTAAGGAAGAAGAATGCAGAATTGTGACCTGCTCCTTTAGCCATGATTAATGGGCTGTGAGATTTATTTATTTCCAGTAGGACTACTTCTTTCTATAAATTATAATTGGGCCTCCAAAAACCTTCTGAGACTAAAAATATATTTGCTGCTGACTTTGACTTAGTCCTGCCAGAAACTTAGGAATGGCCTCTGCAACACAACCTTTGAACCATTAATACAAAGTTTTCTGATGAATACAAAAAGAATATGCTTTATTTACAAATTGGCTAATTATCGATAAACCTGAATTAACGTAAATAACATCAGTATCTGAACTTGCTTTTCATAATTTTTGCCAAGGTCTCTCTATAAACAATATGAAAGCATTTTATTTTGAATTTTTGTGGGAGATTTCAGTAGCTCATTTAAGATTCCCCCTCCCCCTTGAATATGCTGACAGTACAGTGTAAACTACGTTGTCACTGTTAATTTTATGTTGTTACATGCAGAGTTCGCAGACATTCCGTGCTACCATTACCACTAGCCTCCCCAAACCCCCCATCCCACTCATTTAGTGTTTTAGTCTCCCTGTTCTCAAGACTTGAGGGAAATAACTATTTAAAAGAACTGCATACATAAAAGACTAAAAGTAAACAACACATCCTCTGCTTCAGGAGAATAGTACGTACCAGTTCACTTTGCAGAGCCCTTTGAAAGAGTCTTAGGAAAGAAGCCAAGCTAAAGCGGTACATGTTATTAATTTTGGACAAGTCAGAGATAATAAAGTACATCTTGCTGGCACTTTCAGCCAGAGGGAGATAGGCATCCCTTTCCTGGGAATAAAAAAGACTCTGGATTAGAATGCTACTGCCATCTAGCAGTCAGAGAAAAAAAAGAGACTTCAGCTCAGAATAAAGGACACAGATTCAGGTTGGGCAGCAGGCGTACAGCACAGCAATGCAAATTACATTTTAGGAACAAATGTCCTACCGCTTAACTAAGGGGTCAGAGCCGAAAAGGGGTCAGAGCCGAAAATGGGGAAAGGGTACTGTTGGAAGAGTAAGGGGTGACATTGTTAATTACGATGTTTGTCTGATTATGACAAATCACTTTAACCGTTCTCAGGAATCTCAAAAGCCATCTGTGATTTGGCATGCTGGTCTCCTTAGATACATCTTCAATAATTCTCTCTGGAGTTGGATCCATAGTAGTTGTTTTTTTTAATTAATCCATTAGGAGGTGGAATATGGGTGTTAAATCCAAACACAACATCATTCCTATCGGCAGGTGTGTAAATTTTTATATGCATTTTACTGTTCACGAGGCTAAAATATTTATTGGGAATGTAAATGGAAATACAGAAGTGATAAAGTAACTGTGGGTATCTAGCATGCATGTCAACGGAATTTGGGGATGGCCCGTCTGTCACGAGGCATCCTCTAAAGTCAGAATAATCTTTTGTGTTAAACTGGCTTTCTGATAACTGAAGTATATAAAAATCTTATTGAGAGATCCTCTTGCTAGATAACCTCTGATCCCCAACAAACGGAAAGGAAACAAAGAAGAATATGGGGAAAAAAGAGAGGAGAAGGGGGGGAGAAAAGCAGAACTGGGAGTCCAGGAGCTCTAGTACTCCCAAGGAACACAGCAGAAACTTCTCTACCACCTCAGAGGCACATGAAGTCTAAAAACTGCTCTCCCACCCCCTGGTGAAAACTTCAGGAAGAATATCTGCCTTATACTTGGGTGGGAGAACAACCCATAAGGCACAGCAGAGCAAGAGAAAACAAAACATTTTGATGTTATATATGGCTATGATCCAACTAACTTTGAAGTACGTTTAAGTCCCACTGATATCAGCAGAAGAATAAAGCAATTGCTAAACTCTACTGCTGAAATGTATGTGACTTGAAAATGATCAACTTTGGCTGCATCAATGTTGATTAAAGTATAACTCTAGGCTGGATTGAGTACTATGTTACTTGCAAAGCAGTATAAAATAATAATAATCCATTACCACTGACCATTACTTACGTCTGTCTCAAACAACAGGTAAAATAATGTATAATAAAAGGTCCAGCCAGCTTCACATGACCTGCTAAAAGGACCGTAGAATCTAGTTCAGGGGCAAGTGAATTGAATGGTAGCGGAAACACTAAATTTTGTTTCATAAATATATTCCAAAGAAGACACGTTTAAGGAACCAGATTACCTGATCAAGAGAAATCTGAAGCCTATGGAACTCCACAAGTGATTCCTGGATGAGAGCACTACTTGCTTTCGTCTGATTTAGGGATTCAATCAGATCTTTATTTTCAAGTATATTTCCCTGAGAGGTTGCGAGGGTCTGCAGGGGAAGGGGAAAGTTCACTTGTTATAATTAGATTGCGTTATGAAATCTATGAGAATAAGTGTTTACCAAAGTAAACTTTGGAAAATAACAATGACATTTAAGACTACCGGAATCTTCACTTTCATATGATATTTTCATTTATTAGTGTACCGGCTCTCCAATATGGTATATAAGGAAGTTTATCACAACAGGAATCAATAAAAGCCATAATACGTTATTATAAATAATAAAAAATTCATCTATCAATGACAAACTACTTGAGCACGCATGCTGTTTGCTGCTACTGCTGAGTAGTACACACTGCTACTTTTGTGTCTTTTGGCTCTTGGCAGGCAGCCCTTCAACAGAATATCTAGTTGGATGTGTAGTTACAGGCATGGCATGTATAGTATGAGGCTTGTAGTTCGGCCACACTTTTTTTTTTTTTACTTTGCTATTGATCAACTTGCTGCTGTCCAAAAATGTTGCTGTTCCTCATCCTCTCCTTTCTCCCTGGTGGGATTCAAACCTTTCCCTCCTGTTTCTCACACAAGGGAATGACAGGAGTATCTTCTGCAAATTATGTTACCTGTTTCCTTCTCTTTGTTCTGATGCCTGCGCCCCCCTTGTTCGCAAAGGTTGTTCTCAGGTCAACCCTGCCCCCGCACACACTCTTGCCTGGAAAAAGACTTTCATATGAGTTTCACCTGACAAGTAAGTTATGAAGCTATCTGAGCTCTGTGCCATCCTGATGAAAAGGAATGCATTTGGAAAAGACTTGCACCCCAGTTTTTACATCTTTCAGAAGTGCAGCACTTATAAGGCATTCGGTAGGCCTCTCTATAGTGGAGGTGCTGTGTTTCTTACATTACTTCCATTTTTATGTTCTCCATGTGGGTGGCAATGCATGCCAGCATCAATGTATTTTGGCTGGCCTCAATATAACTAACAGAAGAATACAAAATATTGAACAAATGTTTATTCAATACCATATTTCCAAAATAAGGAAGTGGAGCATAAGCCAGTGTGTTTAGTTGCTTCACCCAAAACACCTTCACCATCAGAACTCCATTTAAATACTTGAAGAACTAAAACATGCCAATTTCTGTTTTACAATCTATTCTTTATAAATGCAACAGCTTTGCCCTATCCTCTTTTAAGCCTATATCCTTTTCTATAGCAAGCAATTCAACATTCCACTGAAAATATGCCAAAATGTATTTATATTCTCATCATAAAAAAATACAAAGCAGTCTTTTGGTATTTGGTGAATTTCATAGAAATCCATAACGTCCAGGAAGAAAATATAGTTCTAGATTGCTTATAGTAACACTGCCAAAACCCCATCGCAGCCATTAACATATTTAAACATCCAGTGTTTTGAAATACTGAATTCCTGGATTAATCTAGCAAAAACAGTTTATGTTAATTTTACCTCCAAAAGCGTTTCTTCAAGTTTTGCTAACTGTATTTTCTTATCTTCTTCCTGTTGTAACAGTTTTGTCTTCTGTTCTTCCAAATCTGGTTTCTCATGCTGGATAGTCAATGCTAGAAGCTAAATAGAGGCAACAATATTTATAAAAAGAGAGAGATGCAAACATAAGCATTGCACAAATCCACATTTGGGGCACTAAGCACCATTTTCACATAATTGTTATTGTTTGCTTTCTTGCATTCTTCTGTAGTTTGCAATGAAAATTCAATAAGCAGAAAGATTACTAAAGACTTATTCTTTCTAAAATTCATACTGAAATATGCATTGAGTACAAACAAAATCCAGATGTCTTAGTTTATCAGTATATTTTGTTTATCAGTAACATGAACTTCTAAAACAAAAATATTTTCCCTTCATTGCCTTGGTAATCATTCATGCAAATAAGAATGAACACTCTTATCATCTACTGTTAACACCATTAAGCAAACAATACAATAGCTGGTATCAAAAAGGCCTTTTAGTATGAGAAGACTCTTCTGCTTGAATGATGGGGGTCTCTGATTTCCACTCATTTTATCTGCCAGCTTCAAGAGGGTAGCTGTGTTAGTTTGTGTAAAGAACACCCCCCTTCCCCACACACTTTGAGTTTTAAAAGTGTGTGGTTTTTTTCCTCTCTGGAAGTGGCAGGGAGCCAGTTCAATAGCTTGCTTGATTACATCTATACATATGCTAATAGCCCTGGCAGGAAACCTTAAGGAATTTGGTGCTAGGAAGTCTCCAGGAGACTCCTTGGAGATTTCCTAGAATGCTTTCCAAGAGGGTTCCCCAGGATGCACTTGCAACCTGGATGAACTAGGTCAAGGGGGTGGAGGAAGTGATGTAAATTGGGTGGATTAAGAAAACTTCCTTGAAAAGGGAAGTGGTTCTCTCTTTCCCTTGAGATGCTGAGGGGGACAGACCTCTCATCTGAGGATGCACATACACAGCTGTCTTTTTCTGGCTATGCGGTGTCCCAAGTAATGGGATGCAGATAGGAACCTTGTAACTCTTTAAGATATTAGTGCTTGCCTTCTTTTAACATCAGTTAGGGTATGTCGAGAACAGGGAAAGGGGATTGCGTTTGACCAATCTTCTTTTGAAATCTATTTGAGGATCTAGTGCAATGCTTAAGGATGCTTGAAAATATTTTATTTTCAATAAATCTTTTTTGACTTTGGAGGTTGGTTCTCAGTCTCTGTACCACCCAGATCCCCCACCGTCTTGGGGCACCCTAGTGCAAGAGGGGGCCCTGGGTTGGGAGGCAAGCAGTCTGTGTGCATGTGGCTATTTCTCTAGGGGAGCCCCAAAGTTGTAATTGGTCCCTGTAGTAACCAAACTCTGGGTAACGGAGGACACAGAGCTGGAGCCTTAGGTGGGGAAGGGGAGCTAAAAGCCCTGTCCCTCCTGGCAGGAACCCCCGCCCCCAAAAGGGCAGGTGTTGACAGTGAGCTACCCTAGCGGAAGGAGAAAGTAACCCCCTCCGGGAGGTGGCAACACCAAAGGGGGTGGGCAGAGCAGGGTCTGCCCGTCAAAGCAGTCCTGTTACATCACAGTCTGCAACAGAAGAGCCTGCTTCAAGTCTAATAGTACTTTAGTTACCAACACGATTTTCAAGGTACAAGCTTTGGAAAGCTCCCTTCATTAGGTAGGTGTCAAGAGTCAAATCTTGCTATGAATGTATGACTCATGCTTTGCCTTGCACCTGGAGCTCCTGCTCTATTTCGACTGTGTGATGTGTATGTAACCGTTCTACCCTGGACAACAAATGAATGTCGCTGGCGGCTTGCATTCCTCCCTATTTTGTGAAGGGCATAATGTTACCTGTTGTACCAGTGCTTCCCAAGCTGTTTTTAGCACACCGCTGCAAGAGGGGGGCTTCTTTCTCCTCCTGGGAAAATGTTTTGAATCTTATTTCCCGCTTTGCAAACCCACCAAATCTTGCTTACACAGTAATGGTTAAGGTAACAGTATAACTGCATTGGCTGACCCTCTGGGGTCAGTTCTTCCAAGAAGTATCTCGGCTGTAACACGTCTCAATAAAAGACCTTATTAGATTTACACCATAAAGGTGTGCTTACTGAGCACTGTGCAGAACTTGACAGTAGGTGCCAGCTAGAAGACCCTTCCTTACCATTTCAGAGGATTCCCTGACCCTGAGGAACAGCTTGGTTTATGAGTATTGGTGCACTCGTGTGAAATGAGAAGAATATTCTCTGAGTACAACCTTATGAACCTGAGAAACTTGCTATGTTCTACTAGCAGCCTCAAGAGAACAACTCTGGTTTTATTTCTCACATTCAAAACACATATACTCAGTTACCTTGACGCAGAACACAAGAGTATGCTTTGGAAGCACCATTCGTTTTACTGGAAAATATTTTTTTTGTAGGCAGGGAAATTCCACAGGTATATTAGAATTTCAAGCCCGCAGCAAATAATTAAACTAGGGAGGTTGGGATCAGCGCTCCATAATCCAGAATGATTAAAACCCAAGCCCGACGATCCAGAAGGACTCTCGCATCCTGCCTTTTAGCGTTAACTGTGTCTTTTTCACAAGTCATTTTCAATACAGTAGGATTCTGAGTTGTAAAAAAAGATACTGAAGAGAACGTTAACTAAAATGGAATCTCTTCTCACTGGGAAGCATCTTTTAAAACCTCAAGCAGAAACCAGCTGGATAAGAGTGCATCCCCAGATCTTTTTGTTAAGCATTAATATTGCCAAAGGGGCATTACAAAGAAAGCAATCAGTATCTTCCACAAATTGTACACAGTCCAATGTCTTTCATCAAAATGAAGAGTATGTTATTTGAACGGCATACCTGCCCTCTTAAGCCACTTCTGGTTATAGTAAAGTTAACTTCCGTTACAATGGAAGCTGCATCAGGTGGGATGTAAGGATTTGGGTTTCTTGTTGACAGAAATAAGAGGAATTCCTCATTGTAGTCAATTATCTTGTCACCAATTTGTACAGCATATCTCGGTCCTGTGAGAAAAACAAAGAACTGCTCTAGAAGATATGCATAGAGTGGAAAGTGTTTACAGCCAGATGCCTGGGGAAAATTACCAAAACAAAATATTCAGAAAATGCAACAACTCAACTTCCTTTAGAAAAAAAAAAATCTAGCAAGAACACATTCTCATTAAGGTACCCAAAACTGAGTAGCTCCCTATATGCTTTGAAGTGGAATATTCATATGGAGCTCCCATTCTCTACATCGGCTAAAGCCACTCTGGGATCTTCAATACAAATGGAACACAGTGTAACAATGTTTGCATAACCTGAAGCCAAATTGCTTATTTACATATCTCTAGCCTGCTGTTCCATCCAAGAACCCTAAAAGAAGTTAACAATTACAATTCTAATAGTAACATGAAACGATTATGCCATTTACATAGGAACAATGCCGTTAAATTGTACACCAAAACAAAGCCACAGCTTTTAAAACAACCTGCGTGACTTGAAATTCCCACAGAGAAGGAAGGGTATCTCACTGAGGTGTCAAACTCATTTGTTATGAGGGCCGGATCTGACGTAAATGAGACCTTGTTGAGTCTGTCATAAACTTTATAAAGGATACAAACACAAATATTTTTAAAAAGCTTAAAACATTAGCACTTGTTGGTCTTAATGGTGCTTTCTTTGCATCTCTCTTGTGCGATCCAGAGAACTGGGCAAAGAAAGCTCTGGCTCTTTCCTTCCTTCCCCAGGAGACCAGGAGGGTGAGGATCCTCAGCCAAAAGAAGGAACAGAGGCTTCACTCAGTAGCTCTGTTGTGTAACTGAGCAAACCTGGCAAAGCAAGCGGTGATGCAGAAGGAAGCAAGAGAGAGGGAGAAGGAGCAGACGGGGACCTGACAGGAGCCCTCTGTTATGTTCTTGTGTTCAGACTGGCAGCAGCTCCCCAGGGTCTCAGGCGGAGGTCACCTACTGCCTGGCCCTTTCAAATGGAAATGCCAGAAATTGAATCTGGAACCTTCTGTCTGCCAAGTGCAAGCTCTACCACTGAGCCACAGCCCCCTCCCCTTCACATCCTATCTCTATCATGGAAGCTTGCTGGGCCAGTCACACACTCTCAGCCAGACCTCAGTCACAAGTTTTATTTCTTTATTAGATTTCTGATTTGCCTACCCCTGCATACAGCAGGACTTAGGGCAAGTAACAACATATTATAAAAGCATCAATAAATAATTATTAATTTCCGGGGGAGATTAGGATTGGGAATCCAGCTCCCATCCCTTTTTAGTCTTTAGTGCTGGCTTAGAAGGTGAAGAGCTTGGGAGTGACTCTGGACACCTCACTTTCAGTGGAGGCACAGGTCACAGCGGTTGCTTGGTCTGCCTTTTTCCATCTTTGGCAAGTCAGGCAGCGAGCACCCTACCTATCTCCCAGGACCTAGCTACAGAGATCCATGTGGCAGTCACTTCCAGGTTAGATTACTGTAACTCGCTCTATGCAGGCTTACCTTTGCAACTGATCCAGAAACTCCAACTTGTGCAGAATGCAGCAGCTTGGCTCTTGATAACAATGCCTAGCCAGGCACACATCAAGTCAGTGCTGCGCAAACTGCACTGGCTACCAACTGAGTACCTGGTGGAATCAGCTCCCCTCAGAGATTTGGGCCCTTACTGAATTGTTACCTTCTCATAGGGCCTGCAAGACGGAGCTATTCCACCAGGCATTTGGTTGAGGCAGCAGGCATCTTATCCCATCGGCTGACCCTATGCTGAGATACCATCATGCTGAAATACTGATTTTATACTATCTCGTGTTCAGTATATTATGCTGTGCCCAACTGAACCGTCAAACTGTATTGTCTACTTTTATTGGTTTTAATTGCTGTATTATTGTTGTTATCCACCCTGAGCCTGTCTGGGAAAGGGCAGGATATAAATTATCTAAATAAATAAATATTTTTTTAAAAAAAATCAAGTGTAATCATAATACACCAATCATAATCAACAGATGATGCACATTGGACAATTTCATCAGAGAAAGGAATAATCCTCAGCATTGAGAAGTCCAAAAGGGAAAGAGAAGGGAGGCCCATCAAGGCAGCGATCATTCTCCTTGGTCAGGAGCTTTGACCATAGGCCTGGTGGAACAGCTCTGTTTTACAGGCCCTGCAGAACGGCGAAAGATTCCACAGGGCCCAGATCTCAGCTAGCAGAGCATTCCACCAGGCCTGTGCCAGAGCTGAAAAGGCTCTGGCTCTGATCAAGGCTAACCAAATACTTCTTGGTCCAGGAACCTTTTACAGGTCCGTAGCCATGGGGGTGGGGTGACAAGGGTGATGCCCCCAAAATGTGCCCTGCCTCAGCATTCAGCCAATGCTTGGCCAATCACTTCTGGGTCCAGGGGGCTGTGTAAGCTCAGGCAGCACCTCCATCCTCTGCCCAGGCCAGCAAATGCTGAGTGCACTCTGATCGGCTGCAGTTGGACTAGGAACAGGGCCAGTGCATGGGAGTAGGCAAAGTAGGCAGTCACCTAGGGCTTCACCTGGCCTAGGGGGTATCACTGGGTGCCCCCTCCCCAATGCATGACTCTGGCTCTTGTCACCTTGTCCTCTCCCATCACCAAGCTACCCTCAACAAAGCCAAGCCACCCCCCTCTCCCCAATGTGTGTCGGCCCCCCATAAAAAGTCTGCCATGAAAACATTGTGATGCGATGTCACCCCAGTGTCGGAAATGACTGGTGCTTGCACCGGGGACTACCTTTACCTTTTTTTAGCTATGCTAGTCCCAGACCATACAGGGTTTTAAAGGTCATTGTGAAGATAAAATGGAAAGAGAAGAGAATTATGTAAGCCTCTTTGGGTCCCTGTCAGGAAGAGGAAAGCTAGTAATGGAAGAGAATAAATAAATCCATGTAAGTTTCCCTCAATGGGACAAACATCAACTATGGAGCAAAATGGGGGGGGGGATCATGGGGGGGGGTAATGTCCTCCCTCCACATATACCAAGGTAATGATCACAGTCAGGATCAAGCCTACTTGTAGATGATCTTCCTCCAATTGGAGGTTTTGGTGAATTCCCCTTGCCACGTTCCAGAGCTGTGGGAACCAGACCCATCTCAGCCAATAGAGTGTGAGAAGTATGCAGGTTGTTTTGTCTACCTTTAGTTTGGCAACCACCCTGCAAATACCAAAATAACTAGTGGTTTAAGAACTAAAAAGTTCTTAGTTTTTTTTTAAGAACTAAAAAAAAATTCTCTTGAGCACAACAGATCAAAATCTTACCGCCTACTTATTTAACACACATGGCTGACATCAAGCCTACAATTACTCCTTGCTAAGCTGACTGTGGGCCATAATCAAGCATAGTCATAATATTCTTGTTCCATAGAGGTAAACTGTCAAGCATCAAGGTACTGGAGGACAAGAGGTGAAGAATGCAACATGGCATGGAGCCTTTTCCCTCTGCAATTAAAGAGCGGTGACAAGCTTTTGGAGACAGGAAGTGTCCTTTATCCTTCTTCTAAGAACAAAAAAGGTCAATGTAGTCCCTTAAATGAACAATACTCTGGAAGACTGCTTTACAAGAAGGCTGTGTATTGGTTTTACTTGTTTGTCACATAAATTTCACCTGCATGTTGTAAAAATGTCCAATCTCCAAATACAATCTGTATAAATATCAAGTTACTGCAACATATACATTGTATTTTTCATAACAGGCCATGAAACATTACCAGCGTGTGAACTCAAAAGCAAATTAATAAAGCACCCTTGGGCTGTGTCCACAACTGACCACCACAGAAATTGTGCACCTGCAACAAAGCTTCTGAACAACAGAAGTTTTCCAATTTCTTTTGTTACAGGCTAGAGAACGATATTTTGGGATCAAAACCGGAATGTACTAGAAAGACAGTAGAGTAAGTAGCGATGCCCGCATCATCCTTAACTCAAATACAGGGGAAATTAGTAGTGGCGTGCATTCAGCGTAAACTAAACCAAATAAATACCTTCCCCAAACACTGATAGGGTATTTTTGGGGTATTGGTTAAACTGAGTACAGATCAGAGATTTGTATTTGGCTACCGATATAGCTGAGTCCAAAAAAAGCTGATTTTTTGAGGGGGAGGCGGCTTTTATTCGGGTGCATTCAGCTATACCGAAAGCCAGCCCCGGCTGATCCTCTTGCAGCTCCTCCCCTTCCTTTCTACTGGTCTTGGAAAGCCCCAGCAGAAAGGAAGGAGGGAAGATCAGCTAGGGCTGGATGGGTTGTAAAGGAGTAGATCCTGTGGGGAAAACTCTCCTGCAGGCTTGGCTGGGGCTCTGCTGGGTTACCCGGTTTCAATGGAATTGCCCAAAAAAGCCCTCAAAGCAGCTAATCTTGCAGGGAGAACTCTCAGATCCCTCTTCCCACTTCTATTCAGCTGGCCATGTGGAGCCATTGCTAGCAGAAAGGAAGAAAGCGGGGGGGAGATCTTCCCCTTCTTCCACTCTGCTGGCCTTGGGGAGCTGCCATCAACAGAAAGTAGGAAGGGGGTGAAGATCTCAGATTTCCCCTTCTTTCCTTTGTGCTGGTTATGAAAAGTCACCTCCAGCAGATATGAAGGGAGTGGGGGAGATCTCAGAAAGGGGTTTAAACTGAGCTGCAAAGAGGATCCAGCCCAGGATCAGCTGGGGCAGTGCAGAGTTCTCAGCTCCTGCTGCACCAGCTGCTCCACTCAGTTTTTTTCTTCTTGGGTCCATTAGACCTGAATATATTCAGGAATCCTAAATATTTCCCAAATCCGAATATCATATCTGTATTGGGATTCGAGAGTATGGGAAAATACCAATTTTTTGCACACCCCTAGAAAAGAGTATACTATAAAGCAACTAGAGTGGGACATGAAGATATAAATGGACTTAAATCTGTGATTCAATTCCAGATTCCCATCTGAACTTCAGACATTCCTTAAATAAAACTGTACACTAAGTAACTGATACAACTATTGAAACATTTTTGATTTCTGAAACAACAGGATCTTCAGATTTCCTAGGAGTGTAATCCAAAGTCCTTATTCCCACAGTTGTGTGCATGACAGCATTTGATGAGTTTAGACACAGAAAGGCACAAATAGATTTCTGTTTATTTCTTTCCCCTGGCACCTCTTGGAGGCAGGGGCCAGCTCCCAATACCTGTAATGACTTGCCAGACTCCATCCCTCAGTATCAAATCAAAGTAATAAAAATAGCACATAACTCATTGTGCCATACCGTAAGGCAGATACACCCTCTCCCCGCCGATTATTATTTCTTAACATAAATAACAGCTTTTAACTCTGTGGCTTCAGTCAAGGAATATATTTCAGCTGTGCTCAAGGACTTCTTTTTTGAACCAGCACTATTGCAGTTCCCACCACCCCACGACAGCAGAAAAACTGGTTTTGAACTCTGTTCAAGGAAAAGTCAGCATCTATTGTGTCTATGGAACTAGTCAGGTTATTCTCTGGATTGCAGCCATAGTCTGATAAAGAGTCATGGCTTTAGTTTTAAAAAATTGCATTCCTTAGCCTGGTTCTTTATATTATCTCTCTTCTGCTTGTTGAATATTGATGGGGAAATGGGACCTGAATACTAATCTGATACCAGGGTTACAATGAAGTCATGCTGTAAAAAAAATGAAAAACATTCAACAATACTTCGTTATAATGAAACATATGACATTGTAAAGACCTGAGGTTTATAGTACAGAGCTAATGGTATCACTGGATAGTCCCTGGGATCCCTAATTACCTTGCATTTCTTAGGAATGTTTTAATTAATTATCGATTATTGACTGATTTTAATGTGAATTTTAATGTGAATTTAATGTTTTTATTACTGTATTGTTTACTTGAAGTGTTGTTAGCCGCCCTGAGCCTGCTTCGGCGGGGGAGGGCGGGATATAAATAAAATTTTACATTACATTACATTACATTACAGGTATGCAAGTAAAATAGCAAGTAAAAAATTCCTAACATAAATCCTCTGATATCTTTATTCATTCAACTAAAAATCTCTAGAGATCTCAGTGGAAAAAAGTATGTAAGGGTTAACTATTTGGTATATTTTAAATTCAGATCTCCTTTTATGTTGTTCCATCAACAGAGAAGCAGATGCAGTTTGGTTAATTGGGGTCCAATGCCATTTTAGTAAAACTTTCAAACACATGCATAATCATACATGGATGGAGGCAGAAATACTGCAGAAGTCACCCACTATACCGTAGGATTAATAAATGAAGGGGCACAGGTTAGGGGATGTCTTCTGTCATCAAATGAACTGGAGAATTAACTTTAGACTACGTTTAAGGAGCAACTGTGCTGTAATAATTAGTCTTAAACTAAGACCTGGGAAAGCCAACTTCAAATACCCATGAAAGTAATTGAACACTTTCTCTTAAAAGTGTTCATAGTAACCTAAGGTTTTGTGAGGATAAACTGGTTGGATTCCCCAATCTCCCAAGAGGAATAGCCAGTGAAAAAAAATCTTAATAATGTAAAACTAGGCTTTTTAATTGAAAATAAACTGCTTATAATTGAAACATTACAATGAAACATTTATTTTTATTCACACGGTACAATGTCACACTTCTGAACGGTACATTCTTTTGTCCTTTTATCTGACTGAGAAGCAAAACAATACTTTGCATTGATTCTAAATTGAAAAATTACCTTGAGCAATAAGGTCCTTTCTTAGTAGTGGATAAAGCACAGGCTCTACTCCATCCATTTCCTGTATGATGAGTGTTTTCCCAAACCGCACAGCCAATTCAAGGGCATTAATGAAGTTGACATCCTGCGCAAACAAAATTCCAGCACCACTGATTGCTCTAGTTTAACATGACTACATTACTATAAAGATGAAATGCAACAAGGAAAGTTTTTCAGAATATGCCCAAATGTACACAAAATATGAAGTCATTTTTGCCAGAACTACATTAGAAAAGAGAAGAGCTCGTGCTTGTGTGTAACGATCCCCAGGCTGCTTAAAGAATAATGAATGGGATCTCAAGTGTACAGGCAACTCTTTTTCCCACCCCAGCATTCCCCTCTACAAACACCCCAGCTACAAACAGTGACACTAGCTAGCTTTTATCTCTCCTCCCAAGCGTACCTAAGAAATGCTATGTTGCCATTATATTGTCGAGAATCACTCATACCTAGCCACAGAAAGAACAACCTTCCTTTGGCACTCTGAAAAGTTCGAGGAGGGGGAACTAGGAGCTCCCATTGCGCTGTTCTACTGGAGGGCAGGAGGCTGGTGCAGGCTGTGTACATTTCAGGAACAACTGCATTTGGAATGCAGAGGAAACAGCAATATTTAAACCAACATTCCCCCCCCCCCCAAGGTGCAGGCATTTATTGAGCTGGCAAGACTCTTCATATAAGTGAAGAGCAGGCGTGTCACGTTCTCTCCACCGGACAGATAGAGTCACATAAAATACAAGTGCTCATCAGAGATAATCAACTGTACAATCAACCAATCTGCACGATTCTTCCCCTTCTAAAAAAAGGGGGGGGAGGGAAATCACTATTTATATGGAGCACTTAAGTCACATGGAATGTTATTTATATGGTAAAAAGAGAGATGGGCATATCTGTTCTCCATTCTATGAAGATTCTTGCCAGGCTCATAGATGCCTGAACCAGGACAATGAGGTATTGATGTGAATGACTGCCTCTTTGATTTACATGCCTTTGAATCTACTTGTGAAAAAGAATAAGACTGAAGCTGAATTGCTGCATCCTCATTCCGCCAGTGAAGAATACTGGGTGGGATCCGACCAGGTTTTCCGCTGGTGAAAAAAGCAGGCAGCTATTGCTGGGGATCATGGGACCTTCATGGACAAAAACCTCATGGAACATGTAGTGATTTAACAGTTTAGGAATATCTGGTGAGAAGGCTGCTGTTTGCAAAGCCAGGGACGGAAATCCAGATAGTTTCAAAAGAGAAAATGAAGCTACCTATCTGCGTATCCTGACATGTACAAAGAGATTAAGGGCTGCAATCCCAAATACACTTACTAGGGAGTAAGTCCCACTTAGCTCACTGGGACTTACTTCCAAGTAAACACGCTTAGGCTTACAACACAGCTTTCTCGTTTGTTTTAGATGGCTGTCGAACAAAAATAGTAAGCAACAGGTTTCCTTCTCCAAAATCACAACACAAGCTTCAAGCTTCCAAGCACACCTGCTGGTTAATAATTTCCAAGCGTGATTCTTTCAAGTGTGTCTTCAACCACTCTGTAGCTCTGGAAGAAGGGTCTATCAAAAATGGACAAACTTTACTCTGTTGGTGGGGGGAAAAAGAGGGTTATGTTTCAGTCATGTTTCTTATGGCCAGAAAGTATACAACTACACAATTGACCCTTAAAACCCACCCCTGCCATTTATTTAAGAGATTTCTAATATTAAAGCAAAGTGCCGAATAGTTAAAAGGGAAATACAATTCATATGGCACAGGGGTGGCCAAATTTGTTTGATGCAAGAGCCACCTAGAATAAACTTTCAGATGTTTAAGAGCCACAAGACACGAATGTCAGATGTTTGAGAGCCGCAAGACAGACATACAAGGAAGGAAGATGAGGGAGGGAGAGGTGGAAAAAAGCAGCTTTAAATACATTCTCCAGAAGTGATTTAAAGAGAGAAATGCTGGCAGACAGGACGGTTGGGGCTTCAAGAGCCATACAATATGTGTGAAAGAGCCACATGTGGCTCCCAAGCCACAGTTTGGCCACCCCGATATACAGTATGTCATAGAAGTGAGTAAACCCCCTCACATTTTGTAAATATTTATCTTTTCATGTGACAACACTGAAGAAATGACACTTGGTTACAATGTAAAGTAGTGAGTCTACAGCTTATATAACAGTGTAAATGTGCTGTCCCCTCAAACTTACGCAACACACAGCCATTAATGTCTAAACTGCTGGCAACAAAAGTGAGTACACCCCTAAGTGATAATGTCCAAATGGAGCCCAAAGTGTCAATATTTTATGTGGCCACCATTATTTTCTAGCACTGCCTTAACCCTCTTGGGCACAGAGTTCACCAGAGTTTCACAGGTTGCCACTGGAGTCCTCTTCCACTCCTCCATGATGACGACACGTAGCTGGTGGATGTTAGAGACCTTGCGCACCTCCACCTTCTGTTTGGGGTGTGTTTGGGGTCATTATGTTGGAATACTGCCCTGCGGCCCAGTCTCCGAAAGGAGGGGATCATGCTCTTCTTCAATATGTCACAGTACATATTGGCATTCACGGTTCCCTCAATGAACTGTAGCTCCCCAGTGCCAGCAGCACTCATGCAACCCCAGACCATGACATTCCCACCACCATGCTTGACTGTAGGCAAGACACACTTGTCTTTGTACTCCTCACCTGGTTGCCGCCACACACGGTTAACACTATCTGAACCAAATAAGTTTATCTTGGTTTCAATGGGCCATAGGACATGGTTCCAGAAATCCACATCTTTAGTCTGCTTGTCCGCAGCAAACTGTTTGCAGGCTTTCTTGTGCATCATCTTTAGAAGAGGCTTTCTTCTGGGACGACAGCCCTGTAGACCAATTTGATGCAGCATGCGGTGTATGGTCTGAGCACTGACAGGCTGACCCCCCACCCCTTCAACCTCTGTAGCAATGCTGGCAGCACTCATTTCCCAAAGTCTATTTCCCAAAGCCAACCTCTGGATATGACGCTGAGCACGGGCACTCAACTTCTTTGGTCGACCATGGCGAGGCCTGTTCTGAGTGGAACCTGTCCTGTTAAACCGCTGTATGGTCATGGCCACCGTGCTGCAGCTCAGTTTTAGGGTCTTGACAATCTTCTTATAGCCTAGGCCATCTTTATGTAGAGCAACAATTCATTTTTTCAGATCCTCAGAGAGTTCATTGCCATGAGGTGGCATGTGGAACTTCCAGTGACCAGTATGAGGGAGTGAGAGCGATAACCTGCTTCCCCTTCACACCTGATACCTTGTACCACTAACGAGTCACATGATACCAGGGAGAGAAAATGGCTACTTGGGCCCCATTTGGACATTATCACTTAAGGGTGTACTCACTTTTGTTGCCAGCAGTCTAGACATTAATGGCTGTGTGTTGCGTAAGTTTGAGGGGACAGCACATTTACACTGTTAGACAAGCTGTAGACTCACTACTTTACATTGTAGCCAAGTGTCATTTCTTCAGTGTTGTCACATGAAAAGATATACTTAAATATTTACAAAATGTGAGGGGGTGTACTCACTTCTGTGATATACTGTAGCATATGCATGAAAATGGATAACATCTGAGCAAACCATTACTCCCAAGTTTGACTCGTATCTTAACAGTGAATTTCCTTCACACTTCTTAGACCAGAAGAATTTCAAGTAGGAAAATGAAAGATGTTTTGGCTGCTGAAAGGTGCACTAGGGGAGGTTTTGACAGAAACTATTCTCAGTTGTTTCAAATAATACCATCAAGCATTCCATGCTTATGAGACAATACTGTATAAACATGGATAATTATCTGAAGCCCAGGACAGTCATCAGTGAAATTAGGTGCATTCTACCTTTCTTTTTCCCAGTACACAGCTTAATGTAGTTTTAATGGAGCATTCTGAATTGGAGAAGAATTTCTATGGAAGAAAAAAGGAGTACCCAGTCTCTCACCAAGCACAGCTGCCCTAATAAGTTTAGGACAGAAGAGGAAATGAAAAGAAACCTCTTCCTTTGCTTGCCCTTGGCAAACAAGTCAGGCTAGAAGTAAGAATGGAGCACAGAAAGAACCTTTCCCACAAGGGCCAGCATGTCAGTATGAATGTACTGTTCGCTGGGCAATACCTTGAAGAGAATTAAAAAAAAAAAATGATAGTTTACCTGCAATATCACAAGGGCATTCTCTATTGACAGATCATCTGAGGGCAAGCCTTCACTCTTCCAAATCAATTGCTCACTCTCTGAGCACAGGAATCGCCTAAGATCAAATTCTAAAAAACAGAAAACATCTCTTTTAATTCGACTGAATTTGAGAGTTTATATAGTTTCTTCCCTTCTCGCTAAACGCCTAGAAAGCATTACACTGCAGCTGCTTTAGCACATTTTCTTTTTCTGCACTTTAGTTAGCAGGTGGGAAGACAGAACCCTTGGCAAGACAGCCTCTCCAGGGGTCGTGACATTTGGGCAACTGAGCCACAGAGAAGGTGGATTATGAAGCACTATGGAAGGGCTTACTCAGTATATAAAACTATGACTTTAAAGTCAGGAAAAACTGGAAAGGGAAAAAAAACACATGGACATATAGATTAGAACATGAGCGTGGTGCAGGGTTGGCATGCCAGAACAGGACCTGGGAGAGGGAGGTCTGAATACGCATTCTGCCATAGAAGCTGGGTGACTTTGAGCCGGTCACTTGCACAGGGCTGTTGTCGTCAGGGATCATTTTGTGCCGGAGCTCATTAGCACAACTCATTTGCATATGCCACACATCCCTGACATCCCTGGCAGGTGTACTAAATTATATCAGCTCAGCCTCTATCTTAAAATGCTTCTTGAATTATAATTGTCATTATAAAACCTTGCTCCCATCATACTTTTAAAATTACTTTCTCCTAAGTGGCCACAAGTGGCATGCTTTATATGTTTTGGTTATTTTCCCATTTTTGGTGGGGGGAAAATATTAGAAAGTTTGTCAAATGGTAGAGTTCAGCAAAATTCTTCCATAATGAATAATGGAGCCCAGAAGCAAGTATTGGAGGGGGGGTGGTTAGGGGTTAAGAAAGAAATAGCACAATAAAATTTAGAACTTCTGGAGCTCTGCTCTTGTGAGCTCCTGCCCCAAAATGAGGCCTGGTTGTTGTAAAAATGAAAGGGAGGAAAGGCGAATTAAATTGTAAGCTGTTTTGTTCCACTGGGGATGAAAGCAGGGTAAAAAATTTTTATCCCATATGAACCCTGCCCCTTTCAGAGATCTACAGTGAGACATGCTTTAAATTCCATCATGTGGCGGAACCAGGATCAGGGCCTTCTCAACAGACATCCTGACATTATGGAACCAGCCCCTCCTCCCCGCTAGGCTCGCCATTTTGTTCATCCAAGCTTTTGGGACTGATATCTAATCTGTGCTGATACCTGAGGGTATTGCTTTGATGATGCTTTAACAATGCTGGTTTTCAGACTCAGGCTATAGCACTTTAATCAGATTTTTAAAGCCCCTTTTCTTGTAAATGAGGTGATGCACAAGCAGAGAGACATCAAAACAATCTGATTTACAAGCCTTCTTGACTAAAAGCAGTAAACCATTGAGAATCTACAGATGAGCACTCAGCATCTGATGATTTTGTTTGTTTCAAGAACTTATATGTGTGTTTTTATTATTATTATTTTTTAAAAAAACCATCCCTACAGAGACATAAAAACAACAAAAATACAAAATCAATTTTAAAAAATTAAACTAATCTTACAACTCAATTATTAAAACCCACAATAACTTATAATAGCAAAGAAAGCATTAGCAGGGGGAAAGTTGTATTTTCTAAGCTACAAAATCTGAGTAACAGAATGACAAGAAATTCAAGGAAAGATGTTGGGACCTGCAACCCACCTTATATGAACACTCAATGAAACTGCTGAGCAGTCGAGTTAGAATGGATACAAGAAAGTACTTCTTCATCCAAAGGGTGATTAACACATGGAATTCACTGTCACATGAGGTGGTGGTGGCAGCTCTCTGTTTGGGGCAAGTGATGCTCTGTATTCTTGTTGCGGGGGGGGGAGGCAACAGTGGGAGGGCTTCTAGTGTTCTGGCCCCACTAATGGACCTCCTGATGGTACCCAGCTTTTTGGCCACTGTGTGACACAAAGTGTTGGACTGGATGGGCCATTGGCCTGATCTAACATGGCTTCTCTTATGTTCTTATATAACTGAAACAAATGCACTTTTAAAAACTGTTATCTGAAAAGGCCATAAATTACTTAGGTCAAACACTTTTTGTTTTTTTCTGATTTTAACAATTATTACCAGGAAATGAGAAGCTTTCCTTATTGTTGAATCTAGGGAAGCCTTGAAATGAGATTTTACTGAATCGCCGTGCAGTTAATGCTCTTATACTACAGGAAACGTTATTTAATCATGCACAGACTGAACAAATTATTGCTTCAAGGGAGTCACTCATCTATTGGGCATGACTAAATCAGCTATAGGGGGGGGGGCATAATTCCATCTCTGCTTTCCCCTCAGCGATGCTATATTTATCTGCAGCCAGTCTGATATGAACATTTTCTGAAATACATTTTAGCCAATTTGCTTTAAACAGGCTGGGTAAAGAGACTAGAGCAGCTACATTTCTGAGAGGACTGAATTATAAAACCCTTTCCTGAGGTTGTATTGTTTTCTCTGTCTAGCCACTAATAGAATTGGATCCTAAAGGGCAGGAACCACCCCTGTCTCCAAGATCAGATGATCTGCCTGCAGTCACAAATCATTGTACAATCAACCACTTAACAAAGCAGCAGATATTCCTTGCTTGAACAAAGAATACTGTTGGCAAAAGTCTAGGCCTCTGATTCTCAAGTGTGCGGCATGAGAATTTCCTAAGGAGGCAGGGGTAGCTCCCAAAAGGTGGGATCTTCTCCCTAACCCATCCAAACCAACTGTTGTTTTACTCTTTTTAAAATGTTGTTATCCACCCTGAGCCCATCTGGGAAAGGGTGAAATATAAATTATCTAAATAAAAAAATAAATTTATGTGATGAGTTTACTGTCAACTTATTATTCATCAATCTACTATTCCTCAGTGCCATCAAGTCACAGCTGACTTATGGTGATCCCGAAGGGTTTCCTAGGCAACAGACTAACAGAGGTGGTTTGCTATTGCCTGCCAGTGCATAGCGACCCTGGAATTCCCTTGTGGTCTTCCACACAAACCAGGACCCTGGTATTCCTTGGTGAGCTCCCATCCCAACCATAGCTGACTGCTTAGCTTCCAAAATATGACAAGATCAGACTAGGCTGGCTATCCTGGTCAGTTTTGTCAGATTTAGTGCACTTTTGGGAATCAATGTTGTCAACTATGCATTCCAGTATTTTTTTCCCCTCTTCCTAGTTACGCTTACAAAGACTTGGGAAATTGACATAGTGAGGTCCGCTATTATGATGCTTGAGAACCCTAAGGTAAAAAAAAATTCAGTGCACACCACTATAATCATTTCTCCATCCTCAAGCACTGTATAATTTCTTGTTTTCTGATCAAAGTGTGATATTTACTTTCCAGACCAGCTGATTTTGTCCAGGCATCCAAACTTGCTTTTCTTTGATCTTCTGGTGCAGCAGAAAGATAAGTAATGAAAGCAGCCGCCAACTGAGCTCTTCTTGGCAGAGTGCTCAATTCATCTACTATCTCAGAAACCTAAAAAGAACAGATTCCCAACATGACTTCAGATGTGAATATGATTTATGGAAAAACTGTTAAATGGCAGTATGTTGATTTAAAAAATACTGCTCAGATGAATCTTCAGAAAGACAGGCAACAGCTGGAAACTCATGCTGTACATACTGTACCGCTTATCCACTTCATCTTTACTGTAATCTTGGACATGGCACACCTCCTGCCCCAGGTCTTTGTGTTTATGGGCTACTTTGAAGAAAGGAAATTTTGTCTCACATGGTGAACAGGTATGGAAGACAGAACTTGAGCCAATAAGAGCTTGGGGAAAATATGAGGCCTGGTCCAAGTGAAGCACCCCATACTGATACTGTTGGCCACAGAAGATAAAACAGCATTATATTCTCTGGTACTGAAAAATCAGAATACGGAAATATGCCTCCATAATGCAAACCGAGGCTAAGAAACCCCCCTACCAATCACCTACAAGATTGATTTAACTTACTTGATTGACATTGGTCGGGTTGAGGCTATCCAGTCTGGTCTATTCTAAAGAATGGCAAAATCTTGGAAGGTGGGAAAGTTCTCTTGTAAAGACTGAGATCATTATGCAAAGACACCATTTTAAGAGGGTGGGATAAAATACTACGGGTTGGATCCAGAATACATTTTCCAATAGCAGAATGTAACTTTCCTGCCTCCAATGCTGCCCACTGAGCTTTACACAATGTTGCAGCAGGAAAGGGGAACCAGAGGAAACTGCCAGTTTAGTCTGGATCAAACCCCACGTCTATTCTCGGATAAGGAATCCGTAGTAATTTTGAAAGAACACAATGCAAACGAATTAAAAATATACAATTTTTACTTGATAATAATGCAATTCTTCAGCAACCAACCTGTGTGTTCCATCTCTTGTGTTCCCTATCAAGCTGCTTAATCAGTATCTCTGCAGCTTTAACTGTTTCTTGTGCTTTAGCAACTTCTGCTTCAAGCTTAGCTGCCTCAGAGGTTCTGGCCTGGAACCTGAATAAGAATTACATTTTTAATTAATCCTTAAGAACGACTGTGCTCTTGCTGAAACAAAGCTTTCAGAATGCATTACACTTTAAAACCAGAGGTGGTGGTAACTTAAATAATAAAACAATACTGAAATAAATATCCAAACTGAATGCATTTGCTAATCAATCGATCAATTACCTTTATTGGCATGATATCCAACATAACAAGGAACCAATGCATTCATCAAATGGCAATTTGCAAACACATTAAGCACCTCCTAGATGCTAAATATCGCATTTGCTAAGAAAAACGGCTGACACATACTTATCTCTTAGTTCTGCTACTTTTTGACCAACAGAATTCAGCAAGTCTTCTAGTTTCTGTTTTCTTGCTTCGGTTTTCCTAAGGTTACTGAAATATATTAGAAATGAAAATAAAGATCCTTATCTATCAAGATCCAAAAGTTATTTTAGCGACTACAACCCTAATGCTTGCTGCTGACATAATTCAGGGATACAGCACATGTGCAGCAAGGAGGAAGTCCCAGGTTTAGCCCCAGGCATCTCCAGTCAAAACACTTTTAGGTAATATGTAAGTAAGTCACTGCCAGTCAGAATATATGGACCAGTTGTTTGAATTAGTAACAGATGGCAAACTTTGATGTATGCCAGCATAATGGCGACGAAGCCCAGAACACAAATTGAAGGGATGCACCCGTGTATTTCCCATCTGAATCATTTGTCTGAGATAAAACTGGATGTGTTCTAGATAAGAAGCACAACCCTGGGATCTGATGTCCACACAACTTTTAAAAAACACAGGGGAACACATATACAGAAGGCACAAAAATACAACTTCAGACCTCAGTCTCAGAGGATAGCTGTGCTGGTCTGAAGTAGAAGAGCTAGATTCAACTCCAGTAACATCTTACAGACCAGGGGTGGCCAAACTTGCTTAACGTAAGAGCCACATAGAATAAACATCAGATGCTTGCGAGCTGCAAGACGCGAACATCAGATATTTGAGAATCGCAAGACAGGAGGGAAGGGAAGGAAGGAAGGCAACTTTAACTTTAAATGCATTCTCCAAGCCGCTGGCTGGCTTGGCGAAGTGATTTAAAGAGACAAATGCCTTCTCCAAGCTGGCCGACAGGGCGGTGGGGGCTTTGAGAGCCACGCAATATATGTGAAAAAGCCATATGCGGCTCCCAAGCCACAGTTTGGCCACCCTTGTTACAGACTAACAAGATTTGGGTGCATTTGAGTGCCAACGTGAGAAAGGCAGCTTTGACTCCTGCACTGAAAATCTTGTGGGTCGTGAAGGTTTTACTGGAGTCAAATCTAGCTCTCAGACATCAATCTACTTCTGTTTAAAGACATTTATTCTGATCCTGTGACTGCTGACTTCAAAGCAAGACCCACAGGACTCACTCCAGAATACATAAAATCACAGAATTACAGAGTTGGAAGATGCCATAGAGGCCAACCTCCTGCTCAACGCAGGATCAGCCTAGAGCATCCCTGACAAGTGCTTGTTCAGCCGCTGCTTAAGGACTGCCAGGGAGGGAGACCTCACCACCTCCCTCGGTAGCTGATTTCACTGTTGAACAATTCTTACCGTGAAAAAGTTTTTCCTAATATCCAGCCAGTACCTTCCCGCCTTTAATTTAGACCCATTACTGTGAGTCCTATCCTCTGCGGCCAACAGGAGAAGCTCCCTGCCTTCCTCTAAGTGACAGCCCTTCAGATGCTTAAATAGAGCATTCATGCCCGCCCCCCCCCAACAAAGAACTGCATCCTTAGGCTAAAAGAGAGGTCTTACTTAGATCAGTTTTTTTTAAGGAAATTGAGTTTTTTAAAGTAAAAGTGCACTAGATTCCATATATACAGATCACCAGCTTGCTCTACTAATTCCATGAAACTAGAGTAAAACTTGGTTTCTTGATAGAAAAGTGTTTGTTAAAAAGTGAGTGCAGAGTAACATACCAGATTTCCTCAGGGCTTTTTTTGTAGAAAAAGCCCAGCAGGAATTCATTTGCCTATTAGGCCGCACCCCCTGACATCACCATTGTTTAACACAGGGCTTTTTTGGTAGAAAAAGTCCAGCAGCAACTCATTTGCATGTCAGGCCAACAAACCCCCTGATGCTAAGCCAGACATAACTGCGTTCCTGTGCGTTCCTGTTCAAAAAAAAGCTCTGGCTTTTCTACTTCAACAGCACTGTCTTAAGCAGAATTACACCTTTTAAGTCCATTGACTCAAGGGGTTTAGAAGAGTGCAGCTGCTTAGAATGGCACAGTTAACCGGATTTGCAACTCAGAAGAACAGCAGAAACCATTTCACTCACCTTTCAAGGCCTGCCTGCTCAGTTTCCAGAGGCTGAATTCGTTCCAGGACATAGGAATACTGAACATTAGCCTTAACCCATGCTGCCAGGGGTGCAGCTGCTGTACTGGCCCTTTTAGCATTCTGAAAAATTCAGCACAAACATTTCACCTTGAGGCAGTAGACGCAGGTTACTTTTGATAGCTATAGACTTGCTATATTAAAAATAGGCAATGTGGCATCACTGGCAATTATACCTTGGATCAATACTACTATCAATGCACTGAAGTAACAGTGCGAATACATCTCCTAACAATAAATCGTATTTCCCATACACCTTCTCCAGCTCTTAAGCAGTGCAAGTTATTTTGCTGTGGTAATGGAGAAAATCCTCAGAAAAATAGCTGCCTCCAAATTACAGTTCATTTAATCCATGCCTGCTAAATACATAACAAGATTACCTTTGGGTCAAAAGATGCTTTATTTTTAGCCAGAAGTTCTTCTACGCTCTCACGGATTTGCTTTGGAACGTTCCGAGCATCAAAGGTCGCAATGTCTTCTCTGACTCCTCTTTTGGCAAGGAAACTGACAAGTATATTAAATATATTAAATATTTGAATTCATTGAAATTATTTTAATGAAACTGGTCTTTGCATTACAATGCATTAAAAATGCATGGGCTACATGGGTTTTATCTACAATCATCTCCTTTGGTATGGAGAATATAATATTTCACCTTCTGGGGGAAAAACAACAACAACAGGATAACCAAAGAACAAAATTGAATTACCTCTTCATGCTCACCCATGACGTATCAAAAATACCCATCAACCGTAAGACACCCTCCAATATATCTCTAATAATATCAGGGGGCATGCGAAGGGAGCGGATTTCTGACAGAGATTCAGGTTTGATGTTTCCAACTGCCAATTTAGCTTCATTAACCAGTGGCTTTTAAAAAAGCAGAAAAACAGTTGCTTAGTTTTAACAAAACCTCCTTTTATTACACCTAAATGCCTCCTGAAAAATTCTCACTCATATGCACACAAAATTCATATTGTGTGTGTGTATTTTAGAGAGAATGTGCAACCACAAAAATACTATGGAACGAAAATGCATTTTAAAAAACCTCTATGTTAGCATGTGTATAATTTGGAAACCAGGCTCTGAAGTCAAGGATATCAATAAATATCCATTCTGATTACCTGAACCTCCTTTAATTCATCCTCAATTATTGCTTTTCTTTCTTCTATTTTTACAGCTTCTTCTGCTATCTTCTGTTTTATTTTTTCCATTTCTGCCTTTTGTTCACTTGCATCCTGTTAGATGGAGATATTATTCAAGACATTTATTTATTATAGGATAGGGAAGTCTTGGCAGTAGTCTGTGCAAAGAGGATCTAGGAGTCTTAGTGAACCATACACAGAATATGAGTCAGCAGTGTGATGAGTTGGCTAAAAAGGCAAATGAGATTTTGGGCTGTATTAACAGAAGTATCGTCTCCAGATCATTCAAAGTGATGGTATCACTTTACTCTGCTCTGGTTAGATCTCACCTAGAGTACTGTGTTCAGTTTTGGGCACCACAATTTAAGAAGAATACAGACAAGCTAGAATGTGTCCAGAGGAAGGCAATGAAGATGGTGAAGGGTCTGGAGACCAAGTCCTATGAGGAAAGGTTGAAGGAGCTGGGTATGTTTAGCATGGAAAGGAGAGGACTGAGAGGTGATATGATCACCATCTTCAAGTACTTGAAGGGCTGTCATATAGTGGATATACAGAGTTGTTTTCTGTTGCCCAAGAAGGGTGGGCTAGAACCAACAGGTTGAAATTGAATCAGAAGAATTTCTGGCTCAACATTAGGAAGAACTTTCTGACAGAACAGTTCCTCCCCAGTGGAACAGGCTTCCTTGGGAGGTGGTGGGCTCTCCTTCCCTGAAGGTTTTTAAACAGGTTAGATGGCCATGTGACAGGAATGCTGATTCTGTGAACTTAAGCAGATCATGAGGAGGAGGGCAGGAGGTACTTATGATTTTGCTGCATTGTGCAGACTAGGTGACCCTGGAGGTCTCTTTCAACTCCATGACTCTTAAGATTTGACTTGTGACAAAGAATGCACACTGGGCTGCACCATTCATGGATTTTTGTTTAAGTTTCAGAGTTCCCTTTCTGGGCTAATCAGTACTTGGGGTACAGGTTCAAACATTCCCTCCAAGACAACTTTTGATGAATCACTTCAAAAGTTTAGATTAAAGGACCTTTGAACTCCTCACCAAAACCTGTGTGCAACTGAAGTATGGAGCCCAGAGGGTTGAATGCCAGGAAGAATTTATTAGGATAATTGACTGGTAAGAATAAAAGTGTCAGCCTTCTTCTTGGAATGTAGTTTGGGATGCTATTTCCCACTTCAAACAGATAGCCCTACATTATTCTAAAGGCATATTCATCCTTCTGCAACTGTCCCGATCTATTATTAGAGCAACTTCACCGCAATCTCATGACAAAGACAGCATATTAGAATATATGCCAACTCACAGCAAAGTCACACCAAGAGACCTAAGCTGCGTGAAACAAGATAATGACATTGGTAGCCCATCACAAGGGACATGTAATATTTTGCTCATGACCAGGAGGAAAGGAAATATTGCCTCCCTGCAGAGAGAGGGTGCACTGTTGTAATCTGACACAAACCCATAGATGGCAGAGACCAGGGGTAGGGAACCTCCATCTCGAGGGCCGTATGTGGCCCTCAAGGTCACTTGGTGTGGCCCTCGGGGATTGCTGAGCCGAACTGAGCCATGTGGCAGCCTCCCTGGGGCCTGGCTGGCCAGCGAGGATCGTGCAGCCCAGCTGCACTGTGAGGCAGCCTCCCCAGGGCCAGGCAGGGATCACAGGGCCCAGATGTACTGTGCAGCAGCCTCCCTGGGGCCTGGCTGCCGGTCAGAATTGCTGCGGGGCCTGGAAAAGTTACTGTCACCGTTCAGTTTGCACTTGATTATCCCAGATGGTGTGGCCTAATATGCTGATGAGTGTGTGACCTAATATGCTAATATTAGGAGATGTGGTCTAATATGCTACTGAGTCCTGCTGGGCTTTTTCTACAAAAAAGCCCTGGACCTATGCATTTGCTGGGTGTGTAAGTGTGTGTGTGCCAGATTAGGCTATCTCCATGTGACTTCAAATAGAAAAACAATTATTTGCAATAATTTTGCTGGCCTAAATCATTCTCCCTCAGCGGAGCACTGTTTTTTAAGCTGATAATTTTTTATGGCCCACAAATGATGTTATAAATATCCATATGGCCCTAGGCAGAAAAAAGGTTCCCCATCCCTGGAATAGATCCATAGTACATGTCAGTTTTGCCTTAATGTAAAATGGGTCTAATGCGTGAAAGACCTATAAGGAATGTGCAATTTTGTATTAGATAAGACACTACAAACCATGCAGCCTTGTCAATTAATGTTTTAGTCTGCTTTTATCAAAGTATTTTCACTTTTTCTTGCTAATTGTTCCCTTTTCTTTCCACCGTCTCTCCCTTACATTTGTTTCTTTTAGTCCTTTGGCGCTTCTCTGTCAATGTGATGTCAAGAGATCCAAAGAAGAACAAATTCCCCCATTTATATTTCTGTACTTATGTACATTACCTGCATAGAAACAGTGATTTCTCGGAGTGCAGCATCAGCCTCCTCTTGCTTCATTTTGAGCAATATGCTTTGTTCTTCAGCTTTCCTATTCAGCTCATCAACAAGAGCTTTTGCTTCATTCAGTTTAGCCACTCCGGCCTATGAAGATTACAAACAGTAGGTGTATAAACATGCTTGTGAAAGTGAAGGCCATACAAAGACAAGGTTTTGACCATGCCAGAATACATGATGCTGCCTTGTAACTGAGTCAGACCACTGGTTTCTCAAGGTCAGTATTATCTCCTCTGACTACCAGCAGCTCTCCAGGATCTCAGGAAGAGGTCTTTCACATCACCTACTACATGGTCCTCTTAAATGGAGAAGCTAGGGACTACCATTTGTGGGACTGCCATTTTATTGGTGATGGAAAATGCCATCAAGTCACAGCTGACTTATGGAAGCCCTCCCTGTAGGGTTTTCAAGGCAAGAGACCTTCAATTTGCTGTCGCCTGCCTCCGCATCATGTCCCTGGTATTCCTTAGAAGTCTTCCATCCAAATACTAGCCAGAGCCAACCCAGCTTAGCTTTCCAGATGTGATGATATCAGGCTAGTTTGGACTATCCAGGTAAGGGACATTTTATTATCCTCTTCATATTTGTATTACAGTGTTTTCCTAGCAACTCAACTAGGTACTTCTTTGAAAGGTGAAAAATATAAAATAGGAGCATAATATGATGAAACAATTGAAGTAAAAGAAGCACAAACATAATCAGCAGGGGCTATTGTACAATCCAATTAGATTAGGATTTTGTTACTGAATCAGTCTCTACTCCCTTGAACTGTCCACTCAATCAAATCCTATTCCAAAGTATTTTCAATGGGAAGTATGACCAACTTGAAACTTGAAACTTTAAGCTGGCACTTAAGGTTTTGTAAGTGTCAAAAATCAGACTTGGACCCCAGATATGGGAACTTTTGGGCTTAGAGAAACCGTTTGGTACTTAGAGAGCCATCACTAAGTGACAGGATCAGAATTCTTTTCTCCATCGTTTGCAGGAACTTGGATGGTGGGGGGGGGGAGGGCAAATGTGTCTATAGGGAGGGTTAATTTGTTAACTGCCTTGGTGGCCCTTATGAGGGCTGAAAGGTGGGGCATACATTTTGTTAAATAAACAAATGACTAAATTGACAGGTGACATAATCAAGGTTCTAAGTGATGACTATTTGCCTGTAGCTTCGGCATGGGTGGGGAAGAGGAAGATACAGCAAACAACAATCACAAAATAGCTTGAAAACATGCAAGTCAAAGACGTCTTACATACCTGCAAATGGCTCTGCCTTTTAATCAATTCTGTCCTTTTGCTGTTATGGATAGTACAATACATATGTAAGAAAGTCATATATCTTCTGGGAGTAGCTCCATATGGTTTACAGGACTCATGGATCATCAAAAAGGACTTTAAGAAATCAGGATCACCTATATAATATTTTACAAATTTAGTGGTCTTTATGGGCTGAGAAGTAGATACACAAATACAACTAAAGGCAGGAGTTGTACAGGACAGCAAAAAAAAAAATATCCCAACCATTGTCTTTATGGATGACTAGGTTAAATCTACTGATTTCAATTAAAAAAAACCCTCAGATTATCATGACCCACACCAATCAATTGCTCTAGATCAGGATCATCAAACTCATTTGTTAGGAGGGCCAGATCTAACACAAATGGGACTTTGTGGGGCCAAGCTATGCGTGTGATAAAATGTAATGCCAGGTAGCAGAGACATAAAATTTATAAAAGGCAGAGACAAACACAATTAAAGATATTATGTTTTAACTTAAAACTCTTGCAATATTTTGTTTAAAATGGAAAGGTGGGGAATAGTGGAATCTGGCGATGTAATTTTTAAAATAAAACATATCGAAAAAGCACAAGGATCACAGCAGAAACTAAAAATATAAAATGCTCTGACCCTGGGGAAACAATGAAACAGTTCCCCCCACCCAACAAAGTTTACTCAGATTAACAATGGTTCTCCAGCATAATATTCCCCCACGACTGTAGGTTTCCAGGTTAGAGTACTCACTAGGTCAGAACCACTGAGCAGAGACAAGCTGGATCGAAGTATCAACCCTTTATTTGCAAGAACGCACCTCCAGGAAGCTTGAGTTTCAGCTGTTTATATAGAAACGCTGAAAGTGAAACTATCTCCACTCTATTGAAACACACTGCAGCACAGATAAAGCTGCAGGGAAAACATGGAATGGATCTTCCATCAGGGTCCCTGGGCCCTATCTATTTGGGCACAGAGACCTTAATGGAAAATCCACTCCACATTCTTCCTGCAGCTTTGATGGAGAGTTATTCCATGTTTTCCTCGCAGCTTTGTCTGTGCTACAGCCTGCAATGCCAAGGCAGAAAAGGCAAGGAACTGAAAGAGCAGGGAACTTTGTCAGCCTCAAAGCTTCATATGGTGAGGACTGGAGGGGGGGAGAGGAAGAAAAGAGCCCCAGGGACCTGATTAAAGCCCTGGGTGGCATGTTCTGTCCCACGGGCTGGACATTTGACACCCCTGATCTAGATATACAACCTGTATGTCACCTTTTGTCTCTGGAGACATATATTATGTGGTATACTCTACTTACAGTACAGCTTCTTTGCCTCGTATAGGACACTGGATATACTTGTTATATAGTTATGGTTAAGCCTGCATTCTCAAGAGGATTCTGAGCTTGTGTTTTCTGAATAGCAGTACTTCCTCCCATCTATACATGGCAAGCCACTTTTGCCACTGAGTAGACTTTCCAAAGGCAATTTGTCACATGACATTCTGGTGGGGGAAGGGTCTCCTTCTCCACTTTCCTTTTAATTGTACTTGGCACATCCCGTTCTTGGGCATAAGACAACACTTTGGTATTCGGACTCTTGTTTTAATAAAACTATGTAACTCTGCATGAATAAGCAGAACTGTTACGCAATACTCTTACCAGAATGCTTTTTCTTGTGTTCCTTTGATCCTTTAGCTGCCTTTTCATCTGCTTCTGTAAATAACATTTCAGGTATCTGGAATGTAAAAATGGTAGATAATAACAAATAGTTCCACTGGAAAGTTTTATGGCAACTAGGAAATTACCAAAGAAATGTAATCCCCACCCCCTCCAATGCTGTCTACTCCTAATGAAACCAGTTCAATTAAACCACACATACTCTGATGAAACAGTTACACAACCAGTACAAAGAAAAGAACAATCGCTATCCCAGCCTCTATTTAAGAATGTATGGTAAGGGACACAAATTGATTTACCTTTTTCATGCTGCTCTCAGACCAACTTTCCATCCAGAGCACCTGACACTTCTTATGAAGTGCAGGATTACTTTCACAGTTGATTGTGAAATTCAAGTTAGTAGAATCCATAATCAATACCACATGAAGATTTTGTTGGATTCCTAAAGGTTATTCAACATATTTATATTTTAAAATGCACATAAATGTTCTATTGTCAACTTGTATAATAATTTAATATTATAATTCCCAGAAATGTATTCCTAGACAGCTGTTACTTGGACCATACCAGCTACAAAAAGAGTGATTAAATGCAGTTCATGGAATCCAGAAAGAGTTACAGGCACAAACAAGGGAAGTGGTCATTGCCCCCCCCCTTTCTGGCTACAGATATTTGCCCCTCGTGGGATTCCCCTACTAAAGGCCCACAACATTTGAGGACATTTTGGAGAGGCTTGGAAGGAGGGCACCACTAGAAATGGAAGTTGGAAAGCATTTACATAAGACACTTGGATAATTTTTCACACTGGCTGTGAGCCAGATAATAATGGGGGGGGGGTATTATTCTCATATGTAGAAGATGCATATTCAGTTTTTGTTTGCTTTTTGCTGCCATATCACAACTGATTTATGGCAATCTGTGGGGTTTTCAGGGCAAGATATTTCAGAGGTGATTTGTCATTTCCTGCCACTATGTAACCCACCTTGGGCTTTCTTGGTGGTCTCCCATCTAAATACTGACCAGAGCCAACCATGCTGAGATCTAACAAGTTTGGCCTAGCCAGGGCTATCCAAGTCAAGAGTCAGGGCTTTTTTGTAGCAGGAACTCCTTTGCATATTAGGTCACACACTCCTGATGTAGCCAATCCTCCAAGAGTTTACAGGGTTCTTTGTACAGGGCCTACTGTAAGCTCCAAGAGAACTGGCTACATCAGGGGTGGGTGTGGCCTAATATGCAAAGGAGTTCCTGCTACAAAAAAAGCCCTGTCAAGGGTATTTTAAATCAAAATTTGAGGCTGTGGTCTAGCCAAGTGAAAGTCTTACATACCACTGATTTAAATGAGAATTACATACAAAGCCCTATATGGCTTCACCCAGTTGTTCAACCTTGCCTGGTAAATTATATTGGAAAGCCAATCTGCAACAGGCACAACAATTATTCAAGGTTTTATTTTCCTGTAATCTCACTGCTATTTAAGACCTCCCAAGAATGACAAAAGAATCTGTGGTGGAAAAGACTTATTGTACAGAACGTTAGATTTGAACCACATCTTCTTTCTAGGCAGTTTATGACACAGCACTATTGGTTATTAAACTGAAAAAGTCAGGCAAGATAACTAATGTGTAATGCATTACTACTGGTAGATATACTACTGGTTCCTGAAAAGCATGGCTACCAACTGCAGTCAAGATTTTAAAACCCAACCTGGCTTATAAAGATTATAGCAGGGAAGTTACCAAATGAAAAAGCAGGTGTTTGTATGATTTTCTAAGTCACATTCTGCTTAAAAGTTTCTTTTAATAAGAACATGTCACATTTCTCCCACCATCTTTTGTAATTAGGCAGGCATATACTTACACAGCTTTGATTCACTTACTATAAGTAAAATAATTAAACACTGGTCCTGTAAACCCATCTTGTGAAGCTTGATCTTTCAGAGGGGACAGAAGTGGCTCTAATTCCTCTATTGTATACAGTCCAGGAACTTCACCTATTTCAGAAACAGTTTTTTAAAATCTACTTTAGTACATACCACTATTTAAAAAGATCACTGTGGCCTTGTGTAGAAAGGATCTTTCTTTTGCAAGACTTGTACCTTTGAAATGTAATTGGCTGTGCTATAGGTACTAAAAATGAATCAGAGAAATATCTTCATTATTCTACCTATAACACATATTCTAGCAGTAAAGCCTAACTGTGTAAGCTTCAAAAAGTAAACATTTTAATTTTAAAAAATCAAATTGTATTTTTAAAAATCAACTAGCTGAGGAGAAAAGTTCAACATAACTAGATAGCCACCGCAGTTGCCATAGGAAACAAAGGAATTGAGTGGGAAGACACTCTTCCCCTTCAGAGTATGTGTCCTCTAAGGCAGCATTTCTGAGAGAAAGTTTTCACATCAGAAAGCCAGCTGTAGACATTTCTGAATTGATGCTCTTGCAGATGCAAAGTCCATCAACATGATCCACAGAGACCAGAAAAATGTAAATAAGGAACTATTTCAGTTCAAATTTTTTTCGTTGTCAGTTTAAATTTTTAATATAAAAATTATATAAAAGGGAAAGAAAATGCCTGCATTTCTCTCTCAACAGAAAATACGCAATTATTTCATCTTTTTAGAACTTCAGGATGTTTTTTTTTCTGATCAAAACAGAAATACATAAAATCAGTTTAAAATAAACTGAAAGAAACATCCAGCCATATTCACAACACTGGAAATTCTGTGTAGACAACAGACTGTGCATAAATAATCAAACAGCAGCAGATAGTTTTATTGTCTGCTTTTTAAATAGGAAACTATCTCAGATCATAAAAACACAGCAGAGGGCATAATAAAACAGGCTAAAAAATAAAGAATGATGTTGAAACAGACTAAACAAGGCAACATTGGGAAAAATATTAATAAAATGCCTGGGAATTTTGAGGGGTTTTTTTTTTCTAAGTTTTCGTTGTATTTTACAAATATAGTTCCAGGTGAATCAATAAGGCAGAGAATGCCAGGGTTGTAGATCAGGGGCTTCAAAGGATTGTGGTTGCTACACAATGCACCTCCAAAATCACCACCCACTGTACTTCTTAAACTGAGGGCAGGACCTCAGGAGAAGATTTTTGCTTCTGTGTCCTCACCTGAAGACAGTAAGCTGTTGATCATTTCAAGAAACGTAGGGTGGACAAACTGATAGTCCTCAAGTAACAACACAACATGTTGTGCTTCAATTCCCGCAAGCTGCATCACCTGAACAAAGAGAAGCCATTCTTTTTCATTTCAGAATAAAGATATATGCATCCTTGATTTGACTGAGTGGACCCTGATATTAAATATACAATGTTTATGGCAAGGCTTATTTATTTATTTTATGCAGTTTGCTGACCTAATGGATTTGATGACTGAAATAATAAAATAAAGATCCCAAACTGTGCCTTTGTTTGAACAAAACGTATTTCACATTTTAGTCTAGTATTACACAAGTCTCAAATGTTACACTCATAAATAAGCACACCAAAAAATTTAGTGTTCTAACACAAACTTTATGCAAGTGACTGAGATTATCCATGATGATGGGACTAGGATTGCATTCTATGGATCTGTCCTCCACTGACTACGCACTGTCACATCTTCATAGCATATGTAAAGGCTGATATATGTAAACTCCAAAAGCTCAGAGCAAAACATCGAAGTGAACCATTACATGGCTGGGTGTTGTAGGAAAGGGATTGTAAGTATGCAGGCTCCTAAACAAACATGTAAAATTCTGAGCCCAGATGCTGGGGGAAGGATATACATTATGGAAGAACAAAGCAGGCTTACAAGACCATCATAAACTGGGTTGCCCCCTCCTAAATTCATTGATGTGTACAGACTTAGAAGGGTATAACTCTATTTAGGACTGCACAATTAATCCCTTAACTGCTCATGTCCTTGAAAATCTGCATGTGACTACAAACTTTCATTTTAGTAGGGCTGACAGGTCTAAGTTGGAAAATACCTGGAGACTTTGGAGGTGGATCCAGGAGACAGCAGGGTTTGGGGAGGGGAGGGGCCTCAGCATGTTTCAATGTCATAGAGTCCACCCTTCAAAGCAGGCATTTTCTCCTGGGAAGCTGACTTCTGCCAGGTGTAGGTCAGTTGTAAAAGCTGAAGATCTCCAGGCCTCACCTAGAGGCTGGCAACCCTACACCTTAGTCATTTAGCATTGTTATTAGGGATGAACATGAACTGGGAAAATGGAGGTTTGTGCTTCATGGGTTTTAACAAAGGAGGTTTGTGAGCAGGTTCGGGGATGAACTGGTCTCCTGAACCCCTGGTTAATGCTTCACGAACCGGCCTGGTTCATGCTGAACTGAGATTCATAAATCAATTCGTGCCAACCCCTAGTTGTGATACAATGAACTAAAAATACATTTTAAAAAAATAAAAAAGATTCCACTTAAGTAGAGTATTTTCAGACCCAACAGATTTCAGTGGTGAGAAATGCCTTACACCAGAAGCCTTTGAGCCTAATTCAATATTACCACTGTTCAAAATTTTATTTCAAAGTTTGGATTGACACAAAATAAGTTTAGAAGCAAACAACAAAAAAGGTGTCTAAGATGGACAGACAATTTCAAAAAAAGTGAATTAAAACAATGTAATGATCTTTTCCAAGCTAAACAAATGAACTGGGTAGAAAAAATTGAAACTCTCTGGATCACTAATCACTTATAAAGATTATACAGTGATTTTCAGAAATAAAATTAGTTCAGTTCTGTTTAATTTGGCATAGATGGGACATTCTTTAAAATACAGACTGGGTGGTACTCTCTGAAAGTTTGGCAAAAAAAAATACAGGTTACAACTTACATGTTTTAAATCATTTTTGAATTGCTTCATTTCATAGCCTCTAGAAATTTTGGGTGTAATCAGAAGAGCTCCATGCATATGACTGACTAATGAGGTAACTGTTCGACGGCCAACTCCACTGTGGCCTGCTAACAGAAGTGAACCTCCAGGAAAACTTAGTACTCTATCAACTCTAGATACATAATCAAGAACTTCAGGGAAAAGCAAAATTTCTATCTCCTGATTATCTCGTCCATAGTGAATAATACCCTAACAGAGAAAAAAGAAGAATGTAAATAAAATCACATGATCCAGTAGCACATAGCAATTCAGAAAACAAACTGAGAGCACACTGGAAATCTACAAGGAATAGCAAAGAGGAAATATTTACAACCTCCTCCCCAATCCAAAAATCTCCATTCCACGATTCTATAAATTCTCAGGAATGTGAACATTAATTTCCCCCACACATCCACACCCACATCATTTCCCCCTTTTAACTGACACAAAAGTATGCTCAATAGTCTTCATTAGGCCTTTTCTGTCTTAATTTACAGTTCAACGATCCATTCTTCGGATACTTCTATCTGCAGCCTGTACTCTTTTATTAAAAAAACCTATATGCATTGGATCTGCCTAGGAGGACAGCAGAAATCCAGAGGCCCTAAACTTGCTATGAAAGTATCTTCCCAAACAGGAAAAGACACTTACCTTGGTTACAGGTACAGTGCACAAAAATAAATACAAACTTCTGAGAATTCCACCTGGACAATAACCTGTTGTGACATACCTTTTTGATAACATCTTTTAAATCTGCAGAGTTAAGTTTGCCAAGTGGTCTTCCATGGGGTGGTAATGTTTGCCCTGGAGCCATAATTGCTCCTAGTTCATTACGAGTTCCCCATGTTACATAATAGCTATCTGTAAAAATATAACACAATGGAGACATATCATTATCATGATAATTAAAGAACATGGCAGGCAATCAGGAAAGCAAGTCTAGACCGTTTCATTTCAAGTTACCTGCCATGTTGTCAAGAACATCTGAACCCCAATCTCCTTCAAAGACCTTCATCAAAATATTATCAAATATATGCAGTTTCTTAGCACCAACAATTTTGTCACGGAAGAGACGACGTGCTTCATAAGCAACAATTTCCAAGACAGTATCTAGTGTATTTGTAGATGCCCCTGTGAAATAGGCACATATTTTTGTAAATTATAAAATTCAAATTTTGAAACAATGCATTTCAATATGCAGGGGGAAAAATAAAAGAAATAATGCAGACTACATACCAAAGTGAGATCATCAAGCGGCAGGAAAGGAAAGGAAAATGAATGAAAAACTCATAGGCTTCATTTATCCATATAATAGTTTAGTGACAAAAATCTGATTTTTAATAAGAGACATCTACAAAATAACTGGTCAACAGGTATCAATTTAATTCCCCATTTGTTATCCTAAGTATCAATACTTATTTATGCAAACAGCTGGTTATTTAATAGTATAACATAATATAAATGAATTTACTATCTCAGGAAGAACAAATTTCCTACTTTAGGAAATGAGGGGTGTGTGTTAAAACTCAGAACTGTTCCAGTTTAACATTGGTTCTTATGCAGAAGTATGCTTGCAAAGTATACCTCAGCAAATTACAGTTTCTGAAGAGAACAAATCTACTGCAGAATTAAGCATATAGAGGCAAAATGCTTTATCCTTGGGTGACTGTGTTTAAAGTGCCGTGGGCCTTTAATGTAATAGTATTCTGGAATGTAAAGTAAACAAACACATTTGGTGGGATCCATGATCAAACCCTAATGATATCAGCTTTTCAATTCAGAACCAGCACATATAAAGCACTTCACAGTCTAAAGAAGTAGGAAATCAAGCAAATATTTAAGCCATTTCAGTGCAATCCTAAGAATATGTTCCTGGGAATAAGTCCCAATGAAAAGAGCTGAGTAAGATTCGGTGGAGACCTGCTTAAAATTGCTGTCTAATGCTGAAGTCAATGGGGTTACAAGGGTAGAAATGTGTTTAGGACTTAACTAAAAATTATATACAGTACAATATGCCACAATTACTCACCTCCTGTTAAATCGTATCTGAACAAGCCTAGAACCCACTGAGTAAGAATGCAGGGCGTGAAGAGATAGTGACTATGATCATCTACAGTGAATTTGGCTCGAACCTAGAAACACAGAGCATATCAATATTATATACATTCATTTTTTAAAATTTGGTAGTTTTTCCAGCAATATACTGTAGTGGTTTTCAAAATTTTCCTACCAAACTGGTATATACACATACAGGCTCATATGCATGATTATTTCATGGCTGAGTAGTCAAAATAGCATATAATCTTGCTTTTGAATGCAAAATATTTAGTACAGCTTTGTTTCTCTAAAAGGTACTGGTTCAAATAAACATTAACAATCATAAATACAGTTACATGGAGAGCACAGAATGTGCCTGACTAACAGAAAACTTTGATCATTAAGGTTTGGGTTCAACATATTCTAGGTTGCCCATGTATAAATGGTTTGCAAAGCATGCAGGAAATAGAATAAATGAAAGGTATGAATTGAATAGATTCATTTGTGCCACTGAGGATTTCACAGCGCAAATTTCACTTAACATTCTTTAGGTTCTTGTGCAGAACAGGTTCTAAGTAGACACTATAAATTACAACTAGGTTTCTCTTTAAAAGGGATATCAATTAAATGAAGAATTTTTAGTTGATACAGAGTAAAATCCTAGGCAGAGTTAAACCAAGCCTAAGCACAGAACAGAGTAACTATACAAAGGGTTGCACTGTAAATTATGTCTTTTAGCAAGGACTGCTGTTTGATTAAAGCAATCTCAGTTGGTTCGTTTTATGAATTTTAACTAAGACAGCCACAGAAAGGAGTTTACCTGCCATCTATAGATCTGTACCTGCTTACATTAAAAAGAGATTGGATTTATACCCTGCCCTTCAATCAGAGTGGTTTACAATCTCCTTCCCTTCCTCTCTCCACAATACACCCTGTGAGGAATGTGGGGCTGAGAGAGCTCTGAGAGAACTGTGACTGACTCAAGGTCACCCAGTAGTTACATGTGAAAGAGTGGGGAATGAAACCCAGTTCTCCAGATAAGAGTTCACTGCTCTTAACGAACTGCTACCGTGTTCGTTATAAGGTGCTGGTTATTACCTTTAAAGCCCTATATGGCCGAGGACCTGCCTACCTCAGGGACCGCCTCTCCCCATATATTCCCCAGAGAGCACTAAGATCCAGCTCCCAAAACCTCCTACAAATCCCTGGGCCAAGAGAGGCCAGACTGAAGATAACCCGGGAGCAAGCCTTTTCACTAATGGCCCCTCGTTGGTGGAACCAACTTCCAGAGACGGTGCGAGCCCTGCGGGACTTGAACCAGTTCCGCAGGGCTTGCAAAACCTCTCTTTTTCAGCTCGCATTCAAATCAGGACCAGACCAAATTGATTAATTATTGTAACTTTAACCACCTTATGTATAATTGAAACTGATGTATGACAATATGTAATTTGTGACTGATAGAAGTACAGCACCTACTTCTATCTATTTTTATATTTTTAAACTTTAATTAATTTATGTAATTGAACCATATTTTAAATTATTGTTATCTGTTTTAACCAAATCATGGCTTGCCATGTCTGTGAGCCGCCCTGAGCCCGCCTTCTGGCGGGGGAGGGCGGGATATAAGAATAAAATTTACTTTACTTTACTTAAGTACTACACCAAACAGGCTCTCTATTGGAAAACAGTTGCAATAAAAATCCTACCCAGCTAATTCCATTTTAATAGGTTAGATTAATTCAATTCCATTAAGTTCTATTAAATTAATTCCATTTTAATTGACCAAAAGCTTTTTTCATATATTTATCTGAGTAACAGACTCTCTTTGTGTAAGCTGCTTCAGGCATATTTTTATGGCAAATGAGACTAATAAATGTTCCAAACAACTATATAGACATCACAGCTCTACTTTTAATTAATAAATTCATTTCTTCAAGTTGAATAGATAGAACCATTATGAAAATCTCAACTTGGGTGCCTTGTTGATGGAAATGAAAGATATTGATAGAAATCCCAGATATTTTACAGTTCAAAAACCGGCACGTGTTGTTAAAAGGAAATGTCACCAGTAGTATTTTCTTTTCTATTCTTTACTGAAATAAAAAACCCCAATACCAAACAGCCATCAAACCAAATAACTGCATTTATCACTCTCAACACTTCTGACTAGAATATGTTTCCCCATGGATTTAAACTTAGTCCCATGAGTTTACTGAATAAAGATTCAAATTATTAAACTGCCAGAGTCTGCACCCCCAAATTTAATACCATCTTAGTTTTATACAGAACACAGTTCTGCATCACTTTTGAAAACATGTCCATGGGGGCCAAACAGCAGCCCTGCTCTTTCTCATCGAGCGTGCTGTTACCAGATGTTTCTAGGAAACCTAGCAGGGCATGAAGGTGCTCCACTCTCTGGGTTATATTGGCTGCCCTTTTCCACACCCCACTGCTGCAGAGAGCAAGAAGCTTTTGGATGTTTGCAAGCAGGAGTTTCAGGAACAGAAGTAAACATGCTTTTCTTCTCCTTCTGTCTGCTGTAACAAAGTGCGTCAGGCGACGGCAGCAAGGGTATGCAGCACCACAGGGACAGGGGACATCAGTCCTGCGGTAAAATGCATCTCAGTTCCTTAGAAACCAAATTAAGCAATCTATACCTGCTCATATACTTGAACCATAGATCCCGCCAACTGATATATTTTTGCTAACGATCCCCAAGAAGGATGATTCTTTAGGTTCTTGTGCAGAACAGGTTCTAAGTAGGCACTATAAATAGTCTGCAGTTGATCTCTCTCTGGATAACTGGGAAACGCAAGTAAAAGAATGTAATATTGATCAGCATCATTTATTTGTAGCTACAATGATCACTGTCTAAGCCAAATACATCAAAATGGAAAAGAATTCCTGTTTCTTTGAAACCTTCAGTTCTAATGTTTTTACACATTTTGTGACAAATGGCCTTAATCCCTTGGTTCCAGTAACAAATATTCTTGTAATGTGGGTTATAGTTGGAGGGCACCTGATTCAGTAATCTTGCTGCAGATCTCAGCATAGCAAGTGCCTGATAGAAGATCTCTTAGGAACCCTAATTTTGGCACCTTCAGTTCCAAAATGAAAGAAAAGAAGGCTACAAGAGTAATAAACCTGAAAAGCTGCTGAGCCATCTTAAAGTTTTGCAAAGGTCCAACATTTCCATACTGTATAATACAGTAATTTAACAATAATATTAAGGCATATTTTATTAGAAAAACAAGGAACAATAAGTTCTCATTGCAAGAACAGTAGACGTGATCCAGAAGTTTAAACACACAGCTGCATTTTAGGGTGGAATGCTATCATGCACAGTGATAACATTCTGGAGTTTAGATGGAGGGCTGGGAGAGATAAAAGAGCTGAGACTTCATAGCTGCATAGCCGCCCAGAGAAGACAGTGGAAAGGACAGTCCATAGTGCTCTCTGAGTTGTGCAGGTTCTGAAATTCTGGGAAAACTGCTGACTTCCTTCCTATGAAATATCATCTGGGAACTTAGGAAGGTAAATAAAAAGGACTTCCAAGCAGGTGTACTGCAGTAAAAATTTATGGGTAAAATGGGACATTAATAAGCACTGTTTACATTACTCTTAGTGGGAATTAGTAAAAGTCTGTGGAGAGCAGGGTAATTTAAGAGTTCTTTAACCCTAAAATTACAGGAAGAGCAGCGACAATATCCCACCCTTGCACAACAGAAACCTCTTCCAACTATACCTTCATAAAGCAAAAAATTAAATTAAAAAAAATATTTGACTGTTTTTATAACTATGTTGCAAAAGAATTTGATTGCATTCTTCTGTATCACAGAAGCAAAGATACAGTAGAAAGCCCTCCAAAACTTGCTGTTAGTGTGCCCCCAAAAGTAAAAGCTAAAGAAAGAAAGCAAAACTCCGCTTTTCAGCAAAGGGCTGGTTTTACAGCGGTTTCTATTATTTGTTTGTTTCTGTGCTGCAACACATGGGTTGTTCTTTTGATGTGATTCCCAAATTTCAGAGTCATCAGTATGCTTGTCAGTGTTTTTCCATGGCGTCTGCATTTCATGACCACTAAGGGACAACGTTAAGTGGGGGATAGGGGCTCAAAACACAACCCTTTCATCCACTAGTGACTAGACTGAAGCACAGTATGTGGGAGATCCAATCAGCCATCCAAAGTGTCGATGGCCAAGGCCTGAATGCAAAATCTAGTCACGCTGACTTAAATCTCAGTCAACGGTGGGGAAATAAAATTAAAAACAAAACAGAATTTCATAATCAACCCTAGTTATATTATTACTGCTCTTCTTTTCACCCCTTCATGTTAGGTGCTACCATAATAAAAATAATTTGCAATTGCAAAGTTCACCTACGTCCTTGAGAAATTCACTCAAATGATTCAAGCAGACACTTACTCAATTGCACAAAGACGAACAATTGATGTAAATCTGGAAGTGAGTTTATGTCTTCCCAGAGTTCCTCCAGCAGACATGGAAGCCACAATCTGGATGTTTTCTAGCCCAACCCATTCAAGATTTTCATCATAAAATCCTTGATATGTCAGCACCTTGGGGATAAAAAATAAAGTTACACATTCACACAAAAGCAATTATTTTAAAAATTCACCATGCTGTATTTGCTAACTGCGTCACTATGTATGATTTTATACAGCACATAATGAAGGCCAAATTAATCTATGAAGTTTCGTTTTCTACCAAACGGACATTCTCCAAAGGCAAATCCTAAATTCTGGAAACATCATCTATTCAGGCAAGTATGTCAACCTGTGCAGAGTTACACTCCCTTCTCAATTTATTAAAGTCTATGGGATGAGAAGGGAGTAACTGCTGAAATCAACAGAATGGGCTAATTCTGCATAGGAAAACTTTGCATTTCTGGCTGCCCCATCTGGGATTTTAGCACAGGGTCATAATGAAGCAGGAAACATTAGAAGAATCAAGGTGCAAAATGGCATTACGGCAGGCATTGTGGGAAGAATGAAGCACCAAGAAAAAAGGTAAGAGGATACTGTATCCTACCCACATTCAGAATCAGGCCCAGAAATGCCTAAATCACCAGGACCAACTTGGATATGACCTTCTTGTTGTAATTGCCTGCCTGACCCTTCTAAATAGCAACATAGTCCCAATGACCATTGGCAACAATTCTGAAACTGCTACAGATCCTTCAGCAAGACTTGAATTCTTCTAAAATTGGGGGATCTTCTTGTGATTGGAGAAGGGCCAGCTCTTCATTGACAAAGCATATAAATGTTATTTTGCTCACTGTTAAGACATCAAAAAGACAAAACAGAATTTTGCAGGAGTGCTGGGCCAGCTATGGATCAACAAGCATCCTAGGTCTACCTCAGTAGCAAGTATCATGAAAAATTGGCAGAGAGGGATAGTTCACATGTGCATGCTCATCATTCAATGTCTGCAACATCAAGCAATTATTAGTATGCATGAAACACCCATCTATCGAGAGGTCCACAACTTCATCCACTGTCATGAGAGATCATTTCTCATCTGCTCAGTTTACAACCAGGATGAGACTGGAAAATTGCCCCTGAAGCCAAACTCCAAGAAATTCAAAAGCACCATGCAAGTCTGGTCAAGCTACCACCCATCTCCTGAGAGTGAAGCTGGGGCCACAGGGAATTACCCCTAATCTCAAATTACGCCTCCATGGTGATACAAGCACCTCCAAGTCTCAGTTTAACTTCAGAAACAAAACTCCACCTCTGAAGAATAGTGGTGGCTACAAAATTTGTCTGGGTAGCTAGGCCAAAATTTGCACAAATCAAACATGACAACAAATCTCACACAATGCCTCACTGCAGGCAGTTCATACAATGAGCTATAAGTCTTTAGGAGGAACGTCATGAAGTGATAAGACATCCAGTGTACACATTTGTGAATCAGCGCTGAGATAACACTGTTTCCAACAATTATCACTCCCTAACATTTATAGGAATTAAAGGTATGATTCAGATATTATTGCGGTTCCAAGGAAAATATTGATTAAGGACAAGGAAGGACATTCAGTGGAAGATCAAGACTTTGTGCCCTTGGCTGAGGGGAAAAGACTAAGAGAAGATGGGGAGGGTTGGGGGGGGAAGGGTTATTTGTAATTCCAACATTCATATGTTGTAATGGTCAATTGTACAAGAGTCAATAAAACATAAAAATATTTTTAAAAATATTGATTAAAATTAATTAGATTTAAAATTAATAAAGTAATATGTAAATTACGAGCTTTGTTTCATGTGACCAGGAATATTCATCAGAATTCAACAGTAAGACCGACCAAACTGTACTAAAAGCTGGAATCCTAGGAACTCTCCTGGGAGCACATCTGAATGAAATAGGACTTCGGCAGGGAGGGCAGGATATTTGAATGAATGAATGAATGAATGAATGAATGAATGAATGAATGAATGAATGAATGAATGATAAGCATGCCTGCTTGGGCTTGCTCTTTGAAATATTTAATTAAACTTGTTTTCATCATTGCTTTTTATGTGTAATCTTGCTCATCAGCAAATTTTGTTCTTAAACTAGTGCTTGATGTGGTGCACGGAATGTAGTGCAGTGTCAGATATGTGGATGAGAGTCACTTTGAGGTACTGATTTATTACTTGAAACTGTAAGGCAGGAACAACCAATCCTACAAATACCTAAACAGTCCTACTACAGGAGCCTTTCACCAATAGATGTATGCAGTTTGTGAGAAGATGGCAGGTAGCCGTATTTTTCGGTCCATAAGGCGCTCCGGACCATAGGACGCACCTTCCTCCTGGGGGGCGATCCGCTGCCTCCGCCTCCGATCCCGGCGCTTCCCCCGCGCCTGCCTGCCTGGCTCCAGCTCTGCTTCCAGCAAGCGCTGGGATCGCTCCACGCTGCCCCCACCGCAAACCCAGCGCTTCGCGAGTGATGGCTGCAGAGGGGGCAGCGTGCTTCCTCCGTGCCTGTCTGCCTGGCTCCAGCTCTGACGCTTACAGCAAGCACCAGGATTGCTCCCTCAGCCCTCCGATCCCAGCGCTTGCTTTAAGCATCAGAGCTGGAGCCAGGCAGACAGGCACGGAGGAAGCACGCTGCCCCCTCCGCAGCCGGAGCTCGCAAAGTGCTGGGTTTGCGGTGGGGGCAGCGTGGAGCGATCCCAGCACTTGCTGGAAGCAGAGCTGGAGCCAGGCAGGCAGGCGCAGGGGAAGTGCCGGGATCAGAGGCGGAGGCAGCAGATTCCCCCCCCCCCCCGGAGGAAGGTACATCCTATTGTCCCTTCGCTCCATAAGACGCACACACTTTCCCCCACACTTTTTTGGGGGGAAAAAGTGAGTCTTATGGTCCAAAAAATACGGTACATTAACTAACCAAATTGATACAGCTAAGAGACAGCTGTAAGACACCTTGTTTTTTCCACAAGTTGGAAAACTTTCTCTTGATTATTGTCAAAGGAAGATGGGGCTAAAAATTAATTTGTACAACTACACTATGTTATTGTCAAGGGAAGTGCTTTTTAAAAAGATAAAAACAATATGGAAGTTTCTATACATCTTAAATCCTGCACGAGGTTTGAAGAAAGCATGTCAGAAAGCAACAGGTCCTAATTCAAACCAAATTCTGCTCACCTGCTGCAGGAAAGCCACAAGTGTGCTGGTTCCCCACTTATCAGGTTTGGGTAAGTTGATATCCTTAAGGTATAAAACAAGCCTTTCGCAATCCTTTGGCCGATACACTCGCCCCGTATTAGTGCTGATGACCAAACATGTCTGGCTTAGCTTTTGCAGAAGATGCCGAGAGCTGGTCTGAGCACTGCAGTGAACCGTAGCAATCTGAGTAGAACGCAGCTGGGAAAAGGCATAACGAAGCAACATTCTAAAAAAGGAAAAAAATGAGAAATATAAATACAGCACTTTACAAAAACCTGTAATTCTAAATTCTGACATGAAAAGATCACTATTTTGAGGGGAGGGAGGGTGGCTCAGTGGTAGAGCATCTGCTTGGTAAGCAGAAGGTCCCAGGTTCAATCCCTGGCATCTCCACTAAAAAGGGTCCAGGTAAATAGATGTGAAAAATCTCAGCTTGAGACCCTGGAGAGCCGCCACCAGTCTGAGTAGACAATGCTGACTGATGGATCCAGGGTCTGATTCAGCAGAAGGCAGCTTCATATGTTCACTACAAAACAAGCCAATAGTCTTCAGCATGTTAACTAAAAACTGAAACTACTTAGCCAAATATAAAAAAAAATAACACAGACTATACATAAACAAGAGTATGTTTCTTTCACTTTTTTGGTGCAGGAAGAACATTCAGTAAATAGTATAACCGCTGAAGGACCAACTATGGCATCTCATTAATACATTTTGAAGATATTTTGCTGAATCCTTGTATGGATTTGTTCTTGCACTGCCTTTCTTTTGGGAAACTCCCAGTCCAGTTCTAAGAATAACATCCTGAGAGCAACTTCCACTGAACAGCCCTCAGCAGGATTTTGATGAGATGTGCTTTAAAGACTTCATCATTTATCTACACCCTCTCCTTCCCCTGAACCCACACCTTAATGTTTTTTCCCCCCTGGCAAGTTGCAGCCACCTTATGGCAACTCCAAAGGGTTTCTACAAAAAGAGACAGAAGTGGTTTGCCATCCGTGTGCCCCTGGACTTCCTTTGGTGGTCTCCCATCCAAATATTAACCAGGGCTGGCCCTGCTTAGCTTTCAAGACCTGATAAAGCTGGGCCAGCTCGGGCTATCCAGGTCAGGGCACAGTTTGGACAGCAAAAGACAAAACTGAAGCTGCTTAGCATTGTCAGTGATCAAGGCTTCAAACCAAGGCTGTGCACCAACTAGGGCTTTTTTTGAGCAGGAATGCACAGGAATGCAGTTCCGGCTGGCTTGGTGTAAGGGTGTGTGGCCTAATATGCAAACGAGTTCCTGCTGGGCTTTTCTACAAGAAAGCCCTATGTGAAACGATGGTGACATCAGGAGATGTGGCCTAATATGCAAATGAGTTCCTGCCGGGCTTTTTCTACCAAAAAAGCCCTGGCCGCAGCTGTATCTCTCAGCATAGTCTAGAGCCCATTATCTAGAACATCTAACCTTACAAGGATTTCTGGTCTGCTTCACCCTCTGGCCCCAATTAAAACACAGTCACTCTAAGCAACCAACTGCTTGCCCTGTTAAGGAACTTGGATCCACTGTACTTCCTTCTGTTTCAGAAGGCTCTGAGTGCTTTCCCAGTTTCTGCTACTCCAGCAGACTTTCAAGAAAACCCAGACCTTGCTTTGTTAATCATATCCATAAGATTGAAAGTCTATGGTGGTACACAATCCCTAGATGTTCTTCTTAACTAGATGGAACTAGACTGTAACTCTGTGATTTTAGGGTATGAGAAAGAACTGTGGTTTTTCCAGTCATACAGCCAGTTTAATCATCACTTTTTAGTATTAGTAATATCATTAATATTACTGTCAGTACAACAGTAAGAATCCTTACCCTTTCCCACATCCTTCAGGGCCAACAAGAAGAAAGGGCTGCTTACTATCAAACCCTAGCCAAGGTTTAAAGTAATCTAAACCTCTCTGCATATCAGGTGTCTGAATGACTGGAAGAGTCTGAATATTACTGAAGTCATCAGCAGTCAAGTTTTCAGGCTTTTTCAGCTGGTATGTCATTAGGCGCTCAGTTTCTGAATCATAATAGGTATCCAGTGCTTTGCTGGGATTTGGTAAAGACTCTCGTGCCCAGTTGAAAACCTAAAAATACATGGTTTTAAAATAGAAAATTAAACTATTTTTAAAACACAATTCTAATATAGTAAAAAACGTATAATTACTATAAAATACATAGCAGATATACAAATGAGACAGCAGACTAACATCGTTCTTTCATCATGCACCAGCCAGACTTTTTCCCTTCCTTTAACATTTCCAATGGGTCTCCATTTTCTGCTCCATGAAACACAAAATCCTGAACCATATATCTACACTGACAACAGCATGGCTTCACCGGCGCTAGTGACCTCTTCTGCTCAGCCTGTCTGAAACCTCAGCTTTCAACTAGAGATCCAAGAATGAATTATATCCACTATTTAAAAAAATAAACATTTCCAAAGCTGTCACAGCCTTGTGCGTGTTAAGTGCTACCTAGTTTAGTTTAGTTTATTAAATTTATGCCCCGCCCTCCCCGCCGATGCAGGCTCAGGGCGGCTTACAACATCGGTCATAATAACAATAATAATAAAATCTAATCTCACATTACTAATAAAATCAGTCAATTAATAAAACAATTTAAAACAGTTGGTGCTAATCACTCCCAATTTATGGCAATCCTATGAATTAACGTTCTCCGAAACGTCCTATCATTACCAGCCATTCTCAGGTCTTGCAAACTGAGGGCTGTGCCTTCTTTTATTGAATCAATCCATCTTATGTTGGATCTTCTTCTTTTCCTGCTGCTTTCAGCTTTTTCTGGCATTACTGTCTTTTCCAGTGACTCTTGTCTTCTCATGATATGACTAAAGTACAATAGCCTCAGTTTAGCCATTTTAGCTTCTTAGGAGAGTTCAGGCTTGATTTGGTCTACGACCCACATACTTGTCTTTTTGACAGTCCACAGTATCCATAAAACTTTCCTCCAACACATTTCAGAGGACTCTACTTTCTTCCTGTCAGTTGTCAGCCAGTCAATACCTTTATTGGCACAAAAGCCAGCTTTCTTCATTGTCCAACTTTCACATCCACACATAGCATATATCAAAGTGTTCTTTCCACCAATTTTCACTGCACCATCTCCTAAATCTAATCTAACTTTCCTTATGATGTGTTCAGCATGCCAACTGAAGAAATAGGGAGATAAAATGTATCCTTGTCTGATACGTTTGCCAATTGGAAACTGTTCTGTTTCTCCATATTCTGTCCTAACAGTGGCCTCTTATCCAGTGTACAGTGAATCAAAACAACAAAATGCTGTGGCACACCCATTTTCTTTAATAGCTTTTCATGATCTCTATATTCAAAAGCTTTGCTGTGATCCATGAAACGCAATTTAAAGTGAATTCAGAAAAAGGAAGAGGCACTAGAGATCCTATTGCAAATTTACATTGGTTACTGCCACATATAAGAGAATTGTTGAAAGGATAAAGTGAAGGAGAGGAGAAAGATATAAACCGCTTTAGATTTCCCGTGGCAAGAAAGGCTCAGAATGAATGTAGTAAACAGAGAAAATAAACATAAAGCATGTGATGCAGAGGGTAAGCTATATTTTATATCATCTTAAAAAGGTATTGAGCAGTTCCTCATCCCAGTCGTTATTAGCAATGCTCAAAGGTTTGTTATTTACAATAACTGAATATGATCATTCGGATACTATTGTACCTTTGACAGGCACACGTCAGTATAATTCAATAGCTAACATCTATTTGGAGATATTTATATATTTGGATATATTTATACAATGCTATCTATAAGACTGCAAACAGAGAAACAAAGGAACAGAGAACTGATATACTGATAAACTGCCTACGTTATAAAATCGTTCTTATAGCACCTAATATCTTGTTTTTAAATTGCCTATATATGTTTTTATTCTTTTATAACCGTAATTTAAATTGTTCTTATCATGACTGTTAGCCGCCCAGAGTCCGTTTCCAGAGTGGGCGGCATAAAAAAGCTAACATAAATAAATAAATAATATTTTGATATTTTTATAATCTTATTACTATTGTTACTTTATTAAGCAAATGAGAATGGCAAGAAGAACATTTTTGGCATGTTATTTATATTCTGCACAGAATTGTGCTACAAACTGCTGAGCCACATAGTACCTAGAGTTATTCTACATTTGTGGTCCTGAACTACAGCAAAATGAAAATTCTATATTGAAACTGCAATCACTGAAATAATTTTGATTTGGACAGAGTTACCTCTTTTGTAAATTCCTGTCTTGATTTCATGTTGAGATTTCCACCCAGTCCTCTTATCAGGCTAATTATAAACTGTCCTCGTGCCGTGCAACCATGCAGATGAGACAAGCCATTCATCACTGTTCCAACCAAACTTGTTTCTACCACATAGTCATTCTACAAAACAGAACAAATGCCATGAGCAGGCTATCAACTAGCTGCCAACAACTGGACTAACTGTTATTGCAGAGTCCTGTTTAAGTAAGCAAAAGACATTAAGACTGAGGTTAGGCACAAAAACAGGAGCAGCCAAAGTATATATGATCACTGAAAACTGTGCATTACTTTTGTAAGCCTTAAAAGTACACAGTATGTTCCAGCTGGTGTCTTAAACTATTTGTTCTGCTATCTGTGCAATGGCTTACAAGTCATCCCCAATGTGCTCAAATGCCAGTACTTCCCACTCCTCCGGCAACAAAGGGCCGTTTTCGTTGAAGGCTTTGACACAGTTTTTGCCCTACCTCTTTCTTATCTGTTTTTTCCCTCCTGCAAGGTAGGACAAAAAGTTACTTTTCACCTCGTCTAAGGGTATATGTGTCACAGTGGTGTGAGGGAGAGGTGAAAAGGTCAACTACATCAGGTCAAAAGAAAGACACGAAACAGCTGAGGAGCTAGGGAAATCCTGCATATTCCCCTCATGAAGATTAGGTTTTCCTCTACATGCAAAAATGTCTCTTGGATATAGGAGGTGTATATGTCTACAGCATCCTACTTTGTCTTTAAAAGCATTTCATTCAATCAAAAAGAGAAGATATTTAACAGGAGTTCTTTTTCAATACTCAATACTCCTCAAAATTTCCATTTTTTTCATCAAAAAATAGTTTAAAAGGCCCCAATTTTCATGTTTTTTTTCTGGGCCTTAACATTAGGGGTGTGCATTCGGTTTGGCCTAATCGAAGAAACCTCCAAATCACCCCTGATTCGGAAGTATACGGTGCCATATGTTCTGTGGCAGGGAAGCTGGCATCTGGGTGAGAGACCCAGAACCAGCATGCTTGTTGTGCTTGGCCAGCTTTCCCCGCGTTGTTTGAGGCAGGGCTGGAGAGCTGGCATCTGTAGATTGTGTGTTCTGTGGCAGGGAAGCTAGCATCTGGGTGAGACGCAGAACCAGAATGCTTGTTGTGCTTGGCCAGCTCTCCCCGCGTTGTTTGGGGCAGAGCTGGAAAGCTGGCATCTGGGTTTGCTGCAGCCAGGTCTGCAGAGCAGACCTTGAGCAGATTGTGTTTTGTGTGGCAGTGACGTTGGCAACTGGGTTCCAGGCCAGCAGGGTTCACAGTAGATAGATGGATGTAGTGCATTTGGGTCTTATAGAGATTCTCTGGTGTGAAGTTAGGTTTGGCTTTGGATGCCCCAGGAATTAGACTCCCTGACCCAATCTTTTTGGGACTTGGGGGTTTTGTAGGGGAGAGTCTCCTGCGGGTTCCCTGCAGTTTTGGGGGCTCTCCCTCAAATCCCCTGCCCCCCCAGTAGCCTCTAATTATTCCCTATGTTGCCATTGATTTCGATGGCCCATAGGGTATAATGATGGGACAGGGGCACCCTCTTTGGGTGCACCTGGAATGGGATCCCCTGGCCCAATCTTTTTGGGACTTGGGGGTTTTGTAGGGGAGAGTCCCTTGTAGGTCCCCTACAAATAAGAACATAAGAGAAGCCATGTTGGATCAGGCTAATGGCCCATCCAATCCAACACTCTGTGTCACACAGTGGCCAATATATGTTTGTGTGTGTAAATTTGGGGGCTCTCCCTCAAATCCCCTCCCCTCCAGGCGGCTTCCAATATACCCTATTTTGATTTCAATGGCCATAGGATATAATGGGACCGTATATTCGGAAATAGCCATACATCTACCGTATATACGGCTATTCCGAGTACCAGTATTCGGAAATATACGGTATTCCAAATATTTTGGCCCCATATATTTCCGAATCCGATTATTTTTGAATTTTTTTTTTGCACACCCCTACTTAACATCTCTGCACTAGAGACAGCACATGATGACAATGGTAACTGGGGGCTGTGTGTGTGAATATATATTCCTACCCTTTGGAATAAAGAAGCTTTTGCTATTTTGAGAATTTCTCCTTCATACACTCTGAATACTATAAAATCTGTTGTGATCTGTCACCATAAGGGGCAAGGTGAGGCACTTGTTTTGCCCTCCCTTTTACTGGTGTTGCCACCACTTTGGGTAAAATCCAGCCCCTTCTCTTGTGGGCTGCCTGAGGCCAACTCCACAAGTGTGTATCACTGTAGCATGTCAAACAGCCAAGTTGGATAAATAAGGACTTGTGCAGACTCTATCTAATTAAACAATTGTATTTTTACAGTGCATAAACTCAGGGTAGTGCAAGGACAGGTGCACTAAACAAAATAAGCAAAAGGACAGTTACTAACTAAGTACTTACAATCCACGGCATATCTAGATTGTTGTTGTTTGTGTGATACCCCCACCCCTAGCGTATCTGCAAACCCTCTTTAGCATCATTCCTTTCTGTCATCCTTCATGGCAAAACAGGCAGCTCCCCTACCATACTCTGCAACAAACTCCCAGACAAAAAAAACAGCTCCTCTTTTCAGACCCCACCCCATGTGTTCCAGGGTCTTCAGCCAATCTGGGTGTCAGGTCCAAAAGCTCAAACACCAGACCTGGATCTTCCAATCAAGAGGTGTTAACACATCAAAGGGCTAATGTGTTTCCCTTTCCATAGTGAAAGGATGCTCTCTATTCAGTGGACAGCACCTCTTTCCCTTCTTCCCAGCCACAGAAACGTCAGGGTCCCTTCCCATCACTGTAACTATGACAGCATCTCTTGCTCCCCAGCCTCTCATTCATTCACAACATTTTTCAGGCTTTAGATATTAAACTTAAGAGTTATTATTAAGAGTTTTGGTTTTTTGCAACCTGGCCAAATAGAACTTCACTTTGAAATTTTATTCTAAAACCCCGAGTGACTCACCTGTTTCAGGACCCAATTTAAAGCCTTCTCAAAATAGTCCCCAATCCAGTTTTCCAGATTGTGCCTACATTCCTCAGGCTGATTTCTTAGCCAAGACTTTATCAAGGAATTGAGATCCGTATCTTCATCACTAGAATGAGATATATCTGAGATTAAACCCCAAATAAATTTCACAGTTCCCATTTGGTTATAATAAAGCATCCATGCATTCAGGGTTCATTCTGGGATGACAACAGAGTCATTAGTCTGAGTAAAAGGTTTGCAACATCAAATTAAATATTAAATCCCAACATATTGTGAATAAGTACGTTATAATTACATCTGCCTATTTTATTTCCAGCTACTCTAATTATGTATCATATGGTTTCATGGTAGATAGCTCACATCTCCAACTCCAGTCTAAGAAACATCATCAAAAAACAATATTAACTTTACTATTTAGTAAGCTTATTGAAATCCTCCTCCATGATGTTATTATGGGAGAGCATCAATCACCTGTCAGGAGTGGAAGAAAAGGACACTTATTCCTCCACCATCCCACCCTCCAACTAACAATCAGTGCAGCTAAGACATTATGCTCACAAATGAGCTGTTAGACAAGGGATTTCCCCCTATCTTTAATATTTACAGTAAAGCTATAGGCCTCCTTTCATATATATGCATACAGTTGACTATACTGAAACATCTATGTTTTTTATTTACCTTTCAGTCAAAATCTCTAATTTACATTTATTTCCTTATTTTGGGATATATAATCTATTTTATCCACATTCAAAGCAAGTAACAATGATATAAAATGTTATGCTAAGAATCATACCAAGGCTATATTAATACATAAATTAGTTACTTGTTCGAATGCAGTACATTAGCTAAGCAGATTAAGTAATTGGTTGTCAACCTTTATGTCCCCTTTTAGAGTCAGTTATAAAAAAAAAAATCACAGGAATTAAATTTAAATTGCATTTAAATATAACTAAAATAACTTTAAGAGAAATGTAGTACATTATATAAAGTGGAGTCTACTGACAGTAACATTCATGCAAGGATTTTATTCATAAAACGGATTGTTTTGCAAATGAAACAAATAAAAACAGATAGCATGTGAAAACAGTAAAGGCAGATAAAAGTAGATCTATGGTAAGGTTTATTTAACAGTTAAATCAAGTTTAGACTTCCCCCTTCCTCAGCATATGTGAAGACTGCAAAGCATCCTAATGCTCATCTGGCAAACGTCATTATGAATTACCTTAGAAAGATCATTCCCATGCGAGATATTGTGGCAGGAGAAGCACAACTCAAGTCATGTGTTTCAAATATAAAGTTCACATTTGGGCCAAACTGAATTCTTTCTCCACTGGGCATAGTGAGCAAACGGTTGTCATCAAGGACAGAATTCAAAGATTCAATCCACTCAGGGTCTATGTCACCATCACAGATTATCCATGATGTAATATCTGTTCACAAGAAATAACAATATACTGTCATCTCATTTAATCAAAGATATGAGCTGTTAGAATTGGGATTTACTTTGCGGTTAAGAGTGATAAAGGAAAAGATGTGTACAAATTCCAGTTTCTCACGCTGAAGTATATAGGGAAAGACCCCTGATTCAGATATTAAGTCCCAGGTTAGTACAGACAATTCTTTAGGTGTTTGCGACCCAAACTGTTCAAGTCTTTGAAGATCAAAACTTGCACCTTGTTATCGGTCCTGGAAACAAACTAAACACCAATGTAGGCAGCCTAACACCACCTCAGCATGATCAACTAACTGTCGCAGTTGGTGCAAACTGCCAAATTCATAGATTTGGTAAAAAATATCCCCAAATCCAACCATAGTGATTTTCCCATTTTAGTTCCTAGAAAATTCATCCTTGTTTCACACGTGCTTCACTGCTATTTTCCAACTTTGCACTTGTTATTCTTAGATAAGGTCAGTGGTTATTACTTTTCTCTGAAGAGTGATTTTGAGGTATCTTATTATCATAAAGGCGATAACGAGCACCTTCATGCTGCTGCAGACTAACCATATTCTGATACTGTCATAATATTAAATAAGCTAAGGTGGGATCCTATGCACATTTATCTGAAAATGTACTATGGACTCAGTAAGATTTGTTTCCAAGTAAATATACATAGGATTGTAAAGACTTTCTTTTTAAACAATGGAATATTAACGCAGACATACCTGGTGGTTCGCGGACCACTTGCCGAGCACTGTTTGTAAGCACGCCATCAGACCACTCTCTTGTGTCCATGTCAATGTGGCCCAACAACTGACGGCGAGGCATAGCTTTGGGGTTCATGGCATACAATTTCACTACTTTGCCAACTTTCCCAAGGGCAGCCCTTAACATCCGCCAAAGGGTTGATTTACCAGCACCGCTTGGGCCCACAATAACAACTCCCATTCTCTGACGTAGTTGTTCGTACAGTTCCAATCCCTTCTTGAGCTGTGCAGAAAAGAGAGGCATGAAGCAATGTTAATAGCACAAAAAGAGACTTCCTCTCACATTAATAAGTAGCAAACAGACATTTTCAGAATTTCAGTTACCCGATGAGAAGAGAGTGAAATCATTGCTACTGCTGGCCCAAAATTGCACTTAAGTATTTTTATTGCTCCTGGGTTCTAGACTATATTTAGACAAAGCACTGGAAGTATTATACTGTCAGCTGGCTCTTGGAAGGGCTTGTAGACGATGTTGTAAACTGTTTTTTGGGACTGCATTCCATCTTCATTTCCATCTTTTTAAAATCAACTATCTGTCCCCAAATATGAAGGGACTAGTTTTTTGGCTAGGCTAATTGCTTTCCAGTGTGGGATGGTAGCATGGTACAGCCCAATCTTGTCACAGGTTGGAAGCTAAGCACGGTTGATACTTGAAAAAGATATCAACAAGGAAGACTCTGCAGAGGAAAGCAATGACAAACCACCTCATCTTCTCACTTGCCTTGAAAGCCCTTTGCTGGGGTTGTGCATGCCAGCTGTGACTTAATGTCAATTTAATTTTTTATTTATTTACACAACTGCCTGATGTTTTGGTGAATACATTCCAAGATCCCAAGGTCTATCCTACTTGGATGGATTATGTGCATGTGGGTCTGAAGAGACTGAAACTTTATGTTTTCTTTGATTACATGTTGGCTGCCCCTTTGAGAGATCTGTGGGTATATCCAGTGATAGCTTCCATGTTTCCATGTCCTCTCTGTTAGCCGATCCTTATATTACTTTGGCTGTGGCTAAGTTTCTGGCAGCAGTAGCTTCTATGCAAGGATGGAAATAGAGGGTGGTAGTTATAAGACTGGTTCTGTCTAGGACTGCTGTGTCATCGGATTGTTAAATAAAGAAAGTATTTGCGTGAGCTTGCAAAATTCTGTAGGGCCTTCTACCATTCCATAAGGTCTGCAAGACAGAGCTATCTCACCAGGCTTTCAGCTGAGGCAAGTGGGCATCCTTCCTCTACTGCCTATACCATCCATTGTCCTCCCCTACAATGACTCACCATCTGGACTATTATATTTGGGCTGATATTTATGTTTTAATCTGCAAAATGTGCCCACTCCACCTATGTTATATTTTATTGAGCTGTGCTGTTTTAATTGTATATATATTATTTATGGTTGGATTTTAACTTTTTGTACTATGTCTGTAATCTGCCCTGAGCCCGCTATGGGAAAAGGTGGAATATAAATCTACCAAATAAATAAATTCTATTCATCCACTATCCACAGATACAATGCGCCTTCAAATATCATGCCTCTGATCTTACAGATCTGCAAGAGTAACACTGCAATCAACTGGTGATTTCGATGTACATGTCCACAATACTTGTTGTTTTACATAAATGCATAATATTTCTATTTAAGGAAGATTTTTCCTTTAATACTTCTGTAAACAAAACATATCAAGATTGTTACAATTAAAGTGCCCAGCATTATGATTAGCCTGGTCATGATATTTACCTGGGTAGATATGATTTCCAAATTAGCCTCCTCAAAAACTTCATGTAATGCCTTGCAGAGTTCATCATAATCTACATCCTTAAAATCAATACCAGGGAAGACGTCTTTAACTAACGCATCAAACCGAGCACAATCTGCAAATGTAAGCTTTGACATGGTATTAAGTCGCAAAGCTTGGACCACGATATGGCTTTCATTAACTGCACAGGAAAAAAGAAAGAAAAAAGTACAATTTGATCTCTTCTTGCTTGAAACAACAAAGTACATTCTGGTACTACCAGAGAACTGCAGCCACTGGATATGGTAAATTCACACCTTAGATTTCAGATGCAAATCAGAGGACAAGGGATCAGAAACAGACTATAAAATGTGAGAGTACAATACTAGTCATTATTCCAATGGCTTATTTATATTGTCAGAGGAAAAGAACAAATCAATACTGAACTTCATACTGAACTTTAACACAATCCTGCACAACTTGTGACACACCAGGTTGGAACCATCTTACTGACCAGCAAAAATTCAATAAACTGCCAGTTTTGGATTACAGAAACAAGGGGAAGGGGGGGAGGGGGCGTTTGCAAACACCTGAATGGATTCACTTTGCTGAGACACAAGGTGAACTAGCTTATCGTAGAAAGTTCTCAGCTTGTTGCATAACGTCCTATCTGCAATCAGCTTAATGGTACGTACATTAAACCAGCACCCAATGTTGTTTTTTGTCTGGTGTGGCATTTCATTTTAGAAACAAGGATAAAAATATTAGGGATTTTTTAAAAAGAAAAAGAAAACCATCATTCCCAACTCCTTCCTCTGACTACGCAAAGTATGTGTTTAAGCAGTGAGGATCAGATTTGCATGAACTGTCTGCTAAACCTCCAGTTCTTATCAAATTAATGATAGTTGTTTGGACATGCAAGATTCTAACTACATTCATTATGCTTTAAAATAAATTCCTATAGAAGAATTTAAGATAATGAGACTGTGCATGAAGTTATTACAAGCTTATAAATATTTACTTTTAGAAGGCCTAAAAATGTTTACCTATTTCTTTTATTCCATTTTTCTTCAGCTGGCGAAGTAGATTTCCACATCCTCTCAGAACTGTCTTCAGGGCACGCAAACCCCAATCATAGTGCTGCTGAGGTGTCAAAAGCTCCCTGAATTTTTAAGAGGACCATATTTTATTTATTTAAATTATTGATATCCTGCTTTGCTCAAAACAACTTACCGTTAAAGCAATATATCAACAAGCGGACTGACTGTGGCTCAGTGGCAGAGCATCTGCTTGGTAAGCAGAAGGTCCCAGGTTCAATCCCTGGCATCTCCAAAAAAGGGTCCAGGCAAAGTGGTGTGAAAAACCTCAGCTTGAGACCCTGGAGAGCCGCTGCCAGTCTGAGTAGACAATACTGACTTTGATGGACCAAGAGTCCGATTTAGTATAAGGCAGCTTCATATGTTCATATGTTCAACAACATAAATAACAATTTACAAGTTAATTTTAAAGCAAACAACAGACATCTTTCAACAGCAATCAGATGCAGGGAAAATTCCTAACCTCTGCAGAACTGAACATGACTAAATGGCAGAACAAAAAGAGAAATCAACCAAAAACATGAGTTCTTTTTAAAAAATCATCACCTGGACTGTAAATGTCAATATTGAAGGAATCAGACAGACATTATAGGGACTGGATGATTCTAGAGACTTTAACTAGAGACTTTAACCTACCAAAATGAATTAGGATATTGGTGCTGGGATAAGGGAGAGTTTTGAAAGCGTTGGCTTTCACAGAAGAAGCAGAAGTACTTTTTTCCCTTTCTCATAGTACAAGAACTCATGGACACTCAATGAAATTGCTGAGCAGTCGGGTTAGAAATGATAAAAGGAAGTACTTGTTTTTCACCCAAAGGGTGACTAACACATGAAATTCACTGCCACAGGAGGTGGTGGCAGCTACAAGCTACAAGTGTAGAAGGCTTCAAGAGGGGGTTGGATAAACATGTGGAGCGGAGGTCCATCAGTGGCTATTACCCACAGCTTATTGTTAGAACTCTCTGTCTGGGGTAAGTGATGCTCTGTATTCTTGGTGCTTGGGAGGGGGCAATGGTGGGAGAGCTTCTAGTATCCTGACCCCACTGATGGACCTCCTGATGGCACCTGGTTTCTTTGTCCACTGTGTAATGGAATGTTAAACTAGATGGGCCACTGGCTTGATCCAACATGGTTTCTTACGTTCTGATGTTCTTATCACTCAGAGCAAAAGAAGCTGCTGCAGAGATAACTTGGGTTAGTAGATCTTTCACTGCACTGGATGAAGCCTACAACCATGAAAGCTGCCCTGGATTAAACAATCCCATCATCCCCACAAAGTCCATGCTTCTTAAATTCCAGACAGAGGATTCTTTCTTAACTTTATTCCTCTAAAGTAGCTGTCGACAGTGGTAGCTTGCAGAGCTTTCTTGACTGTGGTGGAAATAAATGGATGCTCCCCACCTCAATACAACATACTCCTCATATTGGCTGAGATCAGCTACAATTTGGTCACCCACTTTAACCAAGTATTAAAATGTATCAACAGTTAGGGCATTTGCCACTAGCTTCCTTACTGTTTTTTCCTCTCCCTTTCTTCCACGTAAATCTCATTAGAATAGACAGCCAGGGAGGTATATTGGTTTTAGAGTCAGACTGGGAGATGCAAGTTTGACTCCCCACTCTGCCATGCAAATGCCCTGATCTTAGGCTGGTCATACCCTCTCAGCTTAATCCACCTCGCAGGGCTGCCATGAGGATAAAATGAAGGGGAGGAGGACAAGGTAAGCCACTTGGAGTCCTCATTGAGGGGGGGGGGGAGCAGAATATAAATGAAGTAAATGAAGGTGAGGAAAACAGATCTGCGATGCATTTTCAACTTAATACTTATACTTTATTTTTTTTATATCCTGCCCTCCCTGCCAAGGCAGGCTCTGGGCAGCTCACAGCATAAAACCACGACAATTAAAATCCATACAATATTATAAAATTTCACATTCAATAATTAAAGCAGTCAACAATGATTTGGTGCTAGCCTCTTTGATGTTGTATGATTTCAATGGCGACACTATTTCTTCCATTTCCCTTCAGTACAGGCTCAACGTCAGTTAAAAGCCAACCGGAAGAGAGTGGTCTTGCAGGCCCTGCGGAACTGGGCAAGGTAGATAAAATCTCTACCTCCTCTATTTTTAACCCTCAAAACCTAAAAATTCTCCTAGAAGCTTTCAGAGGAAATACCATCACCTCCTTTTTCTTACTTTGTCTTGAGATTTGAAATACATATTACAAAAAAAAAATCCATTTACTGTATCTTATGTCCATGTACACACTACTTGAAGCTCTTCAGGATGATGGGTTGTATTTGGTGCTTGCACAGGGGACTACCTTTACCTTTTTAAAATCTTGAGAGCCAATTTGGTGTAGTGCTTAAGTGCACCGACTCTTATCTGGGAGAAACGGGTTTGATTCCCCACTCCTTCACTTGTAGCTGCTGGAATGGCCTTGGGTCAGCCATAGCTTTCTCAGAGCTGTCCTTGAAAGGGCAGCTTCTGGGAGAGCTCTCTCATCTCACAGGGTGTCTGTTGTGAGTGGGGGGGGGGGTAAGGTAAAGGAGATTGTAAGCCACTCTGATATTCAGGGTATAGGGCGGGATATAAATCCAATATTATCTTCTTCTTGTTGCTGTTCTCTAAACTCTTCCATCTGCCAGATTCTATCTTTAACTCTGTCTTCTTTTACTTACCCAATTGTTGTGATGGTATTAGCTCGGCAGCTTTGATCCTGAATACATGAAGCTGCCTTATACTGAATCAGACCCTTGGTCCATCAGTTCCAGTCCTGTCTACTCAGCCTGGCAGCAGTTTTCAAAGATCTTTGGCAAAGGTTTTTCACATTGCCTACTGCCTGGGCCTTCTAACTGGGGATGCCAGGGATTGATCCTGGGACTTTTGGCATGCCAAGCAGATGATCTACTATGGAGCCACATCCCCCTCCAGCCATGGCCAAGCTGGGCAGCCTGGAATCAGGCAACGCAATACTTAGATCACTGAAAACTTCAGAAGTTGAACTGCAAGGCCTTCAAACAACTTTTGGCAAATTTAAGTGTTTCAACTGTGGCAATACAGCTGTTAAAGCTAGGCTGATTACACAAGCAGTCCACATCAGTTTCAGAAGCATTAATAATTAGCAAAAAATATTTGCTGCTTATACATGAGAGTTCACAAATAATGTATACAACACTGTTTCCAAATGCTCAAAGCGCTTGTATACTTTACCCTAGAAGCTGTTTGAATGATTCAGTATTATAAACCACTTATATTTGGGGGGATGGGCAGTTGATGAAAAAAGCTATCAATTTTCTTTTTATCCAGCCTTCACTAAAAGAGCCTAGGGAAGTTTACATCGTTCTTCTTTTCCCTATTTTATCCTTACCACAACATGTAAATTATGTTAGACTAAAAGATAATGGTCAGCAATGAGCTTCATGGCTGACTAGGGATTTGAACCCAGACCTTCCCACTCATAATCGGACATGACACCTTACTAGCTCACACCAAGGCTACTATTAACATGTGCGTTCATGATTGGGCTAATGCCTGGACAGTGATTTTTCCATCTCATATTCTCAATCATTAAGAACATAAGAGAAGCCATGCTGGATCAGACCAATGGCCCATCCAGTCCAACACTGTCACACAGTGGCAAAAAAACAAACAAACAGGTGCCATCAGGAGGTCCACTAGTGGGGCCAAGACACTAGAAGCCCTCCCACTGTTGCCCCCCACCCAAACACCAAAAATACAGAGCATCACTACCCCAGACACAGAGTTCCATCTACACCCTGTGGTTAATAGCCACTGATGGACCACTGCTCCACATGTTTATCCAATCATTATAGTGCTCTACATCAAAGCAACATTTACACATATGCTACACAAAAATACCTTCTCTCTCTATAGATTTAAGATTTAATTGCTTCATATGCTATAAGATTGAAGAATCACTATTCATCACAAAGGGGCAAAGTATCTATCGTCAAAAGACAAATAAGCAGAAGGAAGGAGACAGACTGTCCAGGGAATGAAGAAAAGACAAGTTTCCAGATACTTACTTTGCTAAATTGAAAATAGCCACCAGTTTTCTTCCTAGAATTTTAGCATCTTTAAAACCTTCTGAATATAAAATCACCTCCGCAATGAGCTCATTGTCAGGACGAGTCATTGCAACTGGCCGGAACAGCTGTTTGAGATTGTCAGGCAATTTCTGTCTGCCTCCATAGCCCTTTCCAGCAGGATTCATTGTGATAAAAATTCCAGAGTTGTGATCCATTTCAACCTGTCAGTTTAAAAAAAAATCCGCAAGACATATTCTGCTAATAGAAATCAAATTACTTTGGAGCATTTAAGAGCTTCGTGCTAAACATTTTTATAACAATTGTATGCACCGATGACTATTAAAGAAACTAACATTAATCCAGGTACATTCAATTTCCTGTTTGCCACAAATTGGGGAAAAGTGAAAGAGGACTCAACACTTCTGACAAAGTATTGGTTTCTTACTCCAACACAAAGATATGCCTGCACTAAAAAAACATAAATTCAGTGAAGCAAACCCAATACACTTTATTACATTTTTTCTTTGTGTTTCCATTTGTAAGACTCTCCTAAAAAAGGAAAGTTGTGCTTTCTGGGAAGTTTCATTCTTGGTGGTTCCTGGGTGGGATCAGTATTACTAGATGAGAAGGCATCTCTTCCTGGATTCTGGATTCAGGGTTCACTCAGAGCAGCAAAAAGTGGCAGTTTTCCACCTTCAGATTCCAGACTCAGCTGGAATCTGGAAACACCCCTAAATGTGTACCCTATATATTAAATACTGGGTATGGTGCATTAGAGTTCGAACAGGAACATGCTTTATTGGTGACTACATACTAAGACAAAATGGTGGGGCCACAAGTCCAAGTCCGCTTATATGCATGCAAAAGAACCACCCCCCAGATCCCCATAGCAAATCATGGCAGTCAAGTTTCACGTCAAGACTGCTCATTGGTTACTGCTTAGCGTCCAGATCTCAAGATGTATCAAAGAGTCTCTAGCCTTTCTGCTGCAGCCCGGGGCGGGTGCAAAAGCTTCCCACCAAACAGTACATAACACTATAACTACACAATCCTGAACACTAAACTGAATACTGAACACAAAGAATCATTTCATGTTGTAGAAAATCAGAAACAATAACAGAGAAAGACCATAGCACCAGACAGGAAATGACAAAGGCCTTTTCCACATGGGTTATCTGCCCAGAGTACCACAAACAGAACACAAAAACCAACAAGGGACATCACAATGACAGCAAGGAACAGTGTGTCAAAGCTGACTCAAGCCTTTCTCCATGGAAAAAGCAAGAATAACTGCAACAAGAGTAAGATGTTGCATTCTACCTCCTTTCCAAGAAGCTCGCACACAGGCTGATGTTTCTTCAAAGCATGCTGAATCGTCTGAATCTGCATGGATACGGCAGACAGTACTGCTTCTTCCAGCCGATTGAACTCATCAAAGCAGCCCCAGGCTCCACACTTCACCAAACCAACAAATATTCGGCCCATTGATTTCACATCAATACCCTTAAAATAAGAGAGCTTTACTTCAGATGTGATACTTTCAGTATCCGGCTTTCCTATATGACAAGCTACATTAAATATTAAGAGCTGGAGAGAAGATATAAAAATTTTTAACTATTCATATATAGATATTATTTTGCTGCCCTGTGCCAGCAACTACAGATGGGGAATCTGGGAGTGAGTTTTGGGCTTCCCCACTTTCTGACCTGTTTCCCATATTCCACAGAGAAGATGACACCCAAATCAGAAGATCCCACATTTATTTGAATACAGATGTTCTTTGTACAAGAGTTACATTGAACACTCAGAGAGGAGTGGCAAAGGGGCAGGAGGCAAAAAAGAGAAAGGTTGGTCATTATCTCTTCACATAGAAAGGTCTCTGAGATAGAAATAACACCTGAACAAACCCAAATTTTTTAAAAAACACAGAGCTATTTCACCTCATCGCAATTAAAAACCAAAACTTGTCTTCCAAGGAGTCCTCCCAAAGCCTTTACAGATTCTGTTTTGCCAGTTCCAGCAGGACCATAAGGATTTCCTCCAAGGCCCATCTTCATAGCTTGAGTAAGTGTGAGATAACACTTATCAGTCAATGGCGTATAAACAAGCTTTGGAGAATTCCCCTAAGGATGCAATACACATATAATTAGTTGCTTTTTTATCATTAAACTCGTAAACTAGTCAACTGCTTGGTCCAAACACCGACAATAAAACTGCAAATGACTAATTATCCATGAATGCCAACAGGTGTAAACTGGCTATGCAATTAAGGGAAACGGAAAGTGTGCCATTAAAAACAAACAAGCACCTTAGTTCACAGCTATCCCGGAAAAGAGAGAAGTGGAAGCATGATGTGAAAAGTCAGTAGAAATACAGGGAGTGGGGGCTGCAGAGACCCATGAGAGTTAGAGGGAGCAGAAGCGCTGGGATGCAAAGCCAAATCCGAAGTATGTTTGTATCCATGGAGGCTCTGGATTTGGTCTTATGGAACAACAGTCACCATGCTGCACAAGCAACAGCTTTTGAAACAGAAGGGAGGCTGCAATTCAAAGAAAAACTTTTTTAAAAAAAAAACTACTGAAAATACCTAAAATAGCTTTTTGGATCTTGGCCAAAATGTTTTACAGGTCCGTCATATTATAATTTCATATGCGAGAGCCACGTTATGAATGTGAACCTATTATGCACAGCAAACAGACTGGGACAACTCTCAAAAACTTAATTTGAAACCAAAATAAACAAATAATAATGGAAGGAGGATAGCGACCATATATTATTTGATGAGAATATGCTGCCTCTAAAATTTATTGCAAATTGTACCTGATATTCATAAGTATACTGGAGTTCAGCATCTACCATCTGAATGTAGCATTTTTGGTCCTTAAGGTAAAATCTAAGTTGCTTCTTCCACACCCAGTCATTATCGCTATGAATTTGGGCTTCGTGCAGCTGTCGTACAATATCAATGTTATGAATAATATCAAGAACAAGGGCTTTAAGTTTCAGTTCAAGGATTCCAGATTCTGGGGATAAATAGTTTTAAAGAGACAAAGGAATTACTGTTTTAGTCATGGTGGTTTTCCCCATCACTAATTTTTCACAAACTTAGAAATGCAAGATGACAATTACAACAAAAAATCCAAAGTAAAAATGTATGTTGACAATAGTTAAAGTTGAAGGTAGTTTAGTGATTTCCACAAGTATGGCGGGGGTGCTTCTGAAATCCTGTCCTGATGGACCTAGCCTCCAAAAGCGGAAGGGGCAGTATGATGTAGAGGTCTTCAGTATGCGACGAGAATTAGTGAAAATCATCGTCCCTGACAAGGTAAGATTTAGACAGGATAAAAACTATTTTCTTAATATGATACTAAAATAGTGTTTCAGGCCTAAACATGTGCTTTCATATTTTGAAAACACATTTGTTGCCTTCTTCCATACTTGCTATGGTAGACAATAAACAGTTAATGCTGTACTGTGGTTTGAGAATCTTGAGTGACATGGGATTCAAATGGAATTCTTCAATTGAGAGTCAGTTAGAAGCAGCAGTTGAAAGTTGGCAATGAAGAACTGAGAGCTGACTGGGAAGGAAAACTAAGGGAGTGAGGGGATCAAGAAGAATTCCCATTCAACCTTGAGGAAAATAGCTCCTAGAAAAGAGGGGTGATCCCCATCCAATCTGAAGGAGAGGATCAAAAAGGCTCCTGAGTCAAGGAAGTGGGAAGCTTAACCCATCCCTGAGATTAATAGTTCCTAAAAGACAGGCATGATCGGTAGTCCACGGATAAGGAAGGAAATTGGAACTTGTTTGAATGTTCCTGCCTCCACCAACTTAAGTATCTCTTAAACCAAGAAGCTTATGCTAGTTTATGTGAGAAAAACTGCCAAGAAATCTCCTCAAGTTTTATAGAACCGTATGAATAACAGAAACAGTCACTTGTTTGTGACAAATTATCTGACATTAATTTGTATACAAAATCACCTCATTCCAGTTGCTTGCTCACCTCAAGTCCTAAACTTGATTCCTACCTGATAATTTCCTCTCAAAGTTAGAAAAAAAAGTTTAAAAAAAACCAAAATCTACCATCAGCCTCTTGTGTGCCATTTTCAAAACAAGACATAGGAAGGATTTTAGGTTCTCCCCTCAGTTCCCTAGGGTGGGTCAGCATATATTTAAATACATTCAAATGACTGAGTGGGACAGCTAGAGAAAAACAAAGAAGAAGAAAAAAAAGGAGACAGAGGCTGCTCAGCAAAGAACAAGATAAAGGGAAATCCTATGAGGGAGGATGAAATTGTCATACCTGCACTGCCTGAATCTTCAGTATTAGTGTCTGTACTTGTATAATGCTCCAATTTAGCCATTAATTCTAATTCCAGCTCTTGCAAATTATGTTCTTTGATTGCATTCTCCACATCTTCAGTGAACTGAATTTGTTCAGCCAAACAAAGAATCTATCAAGAAAACAGAAATCACAATCAGCAATGTAGCTTGGTTCCAAAGTCACATGAAGCTGTGGCCTAATTTAATCGTAGTTGGTTTGCAAGACCAGGATTCAGTTCACAGACCCAAACCTGGTTTGCCTCAATAAATCCTGGATAAAATTAAATCCTCAATAAAACCTGGATAGCCCAGACAATCCCAATTCCATCAGATCTCAGAAGCTAAGCAGGCCCCTCACAGCAGCTCCAATCCTAAAACAGTCTGCCCCAGATTTGCAGGTCTTGGCTGAAAACACTGGAGACTTTGACCAGCCTGCAGGTTACACAGAGACCAAGTCTAGTTATGCCTAGCATTTTGTATTTTGTCACAGAGTCTAGGCTTAGGATTGGATAAGGCTTACGAATCATACACATTTAGAAGTATCCATTATACCTTACATTCAGCTACTTGAATAATGTTTACACTGTTTTGCTAAACATTTTCTCGCTTTTAGTATAACTTCCTATGCCACCCATACATGACCTTCAAAGTTTAACTATGAAAAAACACCAGGAGGTACATTTCATTAAAATCATTTTAGGCAGACCTCATTCTGTCAACTGGCAAAGTGCATAGCAAGTGTTCCGTTTTAAAATTGGCTGTTCCTCCAAGCAAGTTTCTTTTTACAAGATTTTAATAGCTATTGGACTGAAAGGGGTGTGGGGTGGGGAGGATCTTACCTGTGAGGGGAAAAGTGATGGATCAATAGAACCATGTGATCTTTTCCCAATGGCCACACAGCTGATCAATAATTGCTTCAATGTCTCCTTCATCTCTGAAGAGAGTCTATTTAACCAAACCTAAAAATAAAATAAAAAATCAGCCCAATGTCACAAATAACAAGTGAATGCTTTTCTTCTCAAATGTTTTTATAATTTAGAGCTTACACTCTTACCTCAACATCATTCGATAGGAGGATTTTATTTTTGAATGGTACAACTTCGCCCTCTAAGGATTTCATTGCAAGGATGTGTTTAAAATCATCATCGAAGCTTACACTGTGAATCCCTGTTAATTAAAGTACAGCAGTATCTACAACTGAGTATGTGATCCTACAGGCAAGATGGTGATGGAGCAATAGCACTGATCAGACCCTCTCCCAAAATTTTTGGTTTTCTTCTTTGCCTGAATACTCAGAATACCCCACACTTGCCAAGCCTTCATGGAGAGTTACCAGCTAGCCGTGGAATGTTTATCCAGCCTTGAAATAACGTAGTACAGTGAAAACACTTGGCAGGCTGAGATAATCTGGCTGTCTCAGCTTTTTAGTGTCCACGGGCCAGGTGTGAGGTGTTGAGTATTAGATGGTGAGTCAATTATTTTCCCTCATTACTTTAACTGAGTATGCTAAGTTTATTTACAATTTTGTTAACAGTCACTAGTATGCCTGAATAAAAGACCATGGAATTTGCAAATAGCATAATTCTGGGCAGAAAGGTTTGGTTCACTATTGTAGAAGCGAAGATTACAATTTTCCAATATGCAGGATGTTAATAAGAGATATATTAAATTAAATATCTAAGGGAAAGTTATTGTCACCAGTCTATCAGATAGAGAAGCATCTGCAAACTGGAAGCTGATTCTAATGCCCAAATAGGTGAGCATTAAACCTTTGTGGTTTTATTTTAAAAGTTTGACAACTAGCACATATGTGTAAGCTAAAGACTACTGTATTAATATAAAATCTCTTCACAAATGTTGCACTGGATCACAGCTTACCAGCAAAAAGTTTCTTAAGGTGAGACTGAATAACAGATGGATTAGTGGACTGTCCCAAGATTTCTAGAAGATCATCATCCCCAATGAAATAGAATCTAGGGAATGCCGAACGCTTTTCCTGTTAGGGAAAAAGGGGATTAAGGTTTGCTGTGTTTCAGCTGGGAGCTAAAATTCTATGCTTTTACTAAATACTACACTAATACTAGAGATTTTACCTCCAAAAATTCATTTAAGGATTTCTGACATCTTTGAAGCTGGTCAAGAATAGTCACCAAGGCATTTCTTATTCCTGCTCGAGAGTTCAGGGATATTATTCGGTTGTCCTGCTTGATATCAGCCAATATTGATCTTTAAAAAAAAAAACATAATGTTGCCTTAAAAGTGTCAAATACCAGTAATAATTAATTTATTATTAGTCTCAGTTCCAGAATGTTAAAACACATAAATTTATTTTATTGATTTACTTTATTTATACCCTGGTTTTCTCTCACAGACCCCAAACAGCTTACATTGTTCTACTCTCCTCCATAGTATTCTATTGTTCATCTGAGATGAATTAAATAGAGCAAAAGATATAGTGCAAAATAATACCAACCGAAAGTCTTCGTCTACTCTGTTGAAACGGCCTTGTTCTCTTGGTAAAGCTCCACGACCAAAAATGGGCTCCAAATAGACCCACTTCCTCTGAATTTGGTTTAAATTCTGCAGATACTCATCCAGCTCAGCAAGCTTCTTCTCCCAAACAGAAACTTTATCTTCAAAGCCTTTATAATACGGGGAATCCTTCAGTGACTGAAGAAGGCAGCGATTATCGCCCACCTGATTGACTATATCTTTCCAGTCCTTAATTAGTTTTATCATCCGCCCATGGCTGTCTTCATAATCTGTTAATGTAAAAATGGCACCGACTCCCCAGAGTTCAAGTTCACGCAAAGCTTCTCTAATTGTGACCTCACCATGAGCCCGGCTGTTCAAATCCTGTTTTAAAACATAAATTACATGTTTTTCATCAAAGGGTTAAACCAAAAGAAAGAAGGATTTTGGACAATTATGAAATGCAGTGTATAAATCAGCACAATATAGGGACATGCATTGCACACAAAAGCTTATACCACACCACAAATGTGTTAGTCTTTAATGTGCTGCTGGACTCTTGCTCTTTTCTATTGCTGCAGATGGATTTACAAGGCTACCCATCTGGGATATTTCCGGACTGAGCATGTACCTTAAAAAATCCTTATTTTAATATATATACTCATAATATATATATATATATATATATATATATATATATACACACACACACACACACACACACACACACATACAGTCTGGTTTTAAAGCCTAACCAGATTTTAATTAAATGCTGATAATGTTTGATGTAGTTTTATTCACTTGTATAATTTGGCTCTGAGCCATGTTGTTAGCCGCCCTGAGCCTGCTCCGGCGGGGAGGGCGGGATACAAATAAAATTTGTTGTTGTTGTTGTTGTTGTTGGTTTTCTGGAATACCAGCAATTGGGTCCCAATTTTTTTAAAAAACATTCAGGAATATTTAGGGCTGGGAACTTATGGCTCAAGGCTGGTTTTTTTTTTAAATTTTATCAGATTTGGGCAACTGTGGGGGGGGGGAGCGCTCCTAGGAAACGGAATCAGACATTAATGGGATCACTAGAATGATTCTTGCACAGCCCTTCATGGCTCTCTGACTACGGGCAAAGAAGATAGAGCAGGTCTGCAGCTTGATTCCTTTTGTGGGTTGGTTTGTTTTTTGGCTTTTTTTTTTAGTACTTCTGCTTGCTGTTGTTGCTGTTGAGGACTCTGCCTTGGATTTCTGCTGAAAGTAACGTAAGAGAGATCATGGGATTGATTGATAGAAAGTAATTAGTAACAACTGTGATATATTTATGAAAGACTAAGTAAATTTCCCAAGTATTTGATAAATATTAATACATTTCTGAGTGTTCACATAGGCATAAACTTCAAGGAATCACTCTACAACGTTAACAAGCACAGTCCAATCATCTGAAGCTCTTCTCTACTGCAGGCGTCTGCTTGGTTCTCTTTACCTCAAGCGTTGCCTAGTGCAAATAAAGTGCCATAACCAATAAACGTTCTGTGTGTCTTTCTTATACTTGTGTTAAGTTGTAGACAAATAGTGTACGGTCATGATTCTGCAGATAAGTTTGCTCAAACACCTGTTTCAATAGGCTTCTCAGAACAGAATATGTGTAGACCTGGTAGAATCTTTTCCTGTTCAGCTTCCTCTGCATGTTCTCTCTCATACGCTTAGACAGATTTCTACTGCCTGCTTTTGCCTGTCTAAAAAGATCTTGTTCTGAGCCTGGACAGCTTCAGGATTGGTTTTCTCACAATGCCCGTTGTTTTAAAATCTTGTTTCAAGTTTTCTGTGTTTCTTGTTTTGGCATGGAGAGGGGTTGTAGTGGCGGGGGAGAGGGAATGGCCCCTTTTCTTCCTTTCTTGTTCTTTATAGTTTTTGTTGATTTTGCTCTGTGCTGTGCTGTTTCTAAAAAGGTTTAACTTGTTCTGTTGGGTTCTCATCTCTTGGCTTGCTTTAGAATTCTTAACTTGGCACTACACAAAATCCATACTCCAAATTATGTTCTAAAATGAATTTAAAATAAATATCAACTGAATCCTATTTGCTGGGTGGCTCTGGGGAAGGGGGTTGGTGGAAGTTAGCATTTCGCCACACAAATATGTGATATATATATATATATATATATATATATATATATATATATATATATATATATATGTATAGCACATATTTGTGTGGCGAAATGCTAATTTCCACCAACCCCCTTCCCCAGTGCCACCCAGCAAATAGGATTCAGTTGATATTTATAGTACCAAAAGTGTTGCTCTTGCAACTCTCATACAGGAAAAAATAATCAACAGTATTGTAACAAGAGATGTTAGAAAAGTAGACAAATATCTCAAAACAAATCTCTCAAAAGCACCTAACTTCATGCTTGCTGTATTGCTATAATCTTCCATCTTTCCAGGTGTGGCAGGGAACAGGTATGCCAGTGATGATGAGCAGCTGTGGCTCCTGGGACTCCTCCTGTGAGCCAATGATGGTACTGGATGCAAACTGCAGAGAGGAGAATTTGGTTGGCCCAAATCCTCCTACCTCTCACTTTCTGAGATGCTTCTTAGAGAAGCAATGTTAGTGTGTATGCCTCTATGCCACTGTCTTGTCAGGTCTGGCTGGTTACATTGGTCTTTGCTAACCAAGTTCATTTGCCTTGGATTCTCTGGCCTGACATTGATTCTGGTTGCATTTGCCACATTGGCCCTGGATTCTGCTTCTGTAGTTTGACACTGGTTCTGCTGGGCTTGTAACAGTGCCCCTTATTTCAGTTGGTTTGACTTGACAATGGTTATGTTGACCTTACCACATTGGCCAGTGAGTCTGCTGAGATTCTCTGCTTTGATGTTGGTTTTGTTGTGCATGCTAGTTCTGTTTGCACTTGGAGGCTTTTGGCCAGTGGGTTTGGCTACTGCAAATATAGCTACTGATTTATTTGCCCTGGAGAAAACATATATTTGTTTTCCCCAAAAGAAACAAGAGAAAGAACTTGGAGGCTGGGGCACTTTATTCTAGGGCCTGTACAACTGAACTCCTTCATCAAGTTTGTCTGAAACTGGGGAGGGGAGAGAGGTCTTGGTGGACAGACATGACTAGGTTCTTTGCTATTATAACATGATTTGCTTGACAAACAGCTACTGCAGGCTCCCAGAAAGAGATCCTATAGGGAATAATAGATCTCCAAAATCAGATTTCAACCCCCCCTTAAAAAACAAAAAGCAAGCAAGCGAACAAAAAACAAATCCAGCTTCCTAAATGGTATTGTGGATCCAAATAATCCAGAATGCCAGTATTGATACCCTTTCTGAAATCCAGATCTAAACAATTCCAAAACTGTAAAGTTCACATTCCTAATAAATTTTAATTATTTATGTATGTGATGATGCCTTCTCATCTCCACACCAATTGCTCTCATTAACAAACACACACAGCCCAAACAAATCAAAAGAATCTCTTCCTAGACAGGAGGTAGGCTGACAGGAGGTAGGCCTCAATCACCAGAATTATTTACACCTAGGCAATTATATTCCCTTGGTGATTTAACAGACAGAAGTCACAAAATAACTTCAGCATAGCGAAGCAGCCACAGATAATGCAACTATCATACTGATATATACTTATTGTTGCCATGCAAGATGGAAGCTCATGAAAATCAGTCATATTTCAAGTTTGTGTTTTCTTACATTTGTAAATGACAATGAAGTACAAGTGTGTCACCTCCTGTGATACAAAAATACAGAACTATTTAATACTACCGATGTGTTTAAAAATCAAAGTAATAACGTCTCCAAATAATTTTCAGGTTCACAGACCTGCTTTTTAAAAAAATTTCCCCAATCCGAGATCAAATTACAAAGATATGGTTACGGACTCTACAGAAAGAAAGCATGCACATATGCTGGGGACAGAAATAAAGTCTACATAAAAGTAATATTTAAAATTTTAAACTGAAGATTATTTTATGGACTGAGATACACCATATCTCAGTCTGATATTCCATAACATCCCTAGTTTCTTTGGCAGCACATATACTAAAACTGGAGTGATACAGATATTCCATAACAGGCAACTAAACTAAAAGAAGTCACCTGGAATAAAACTCTGAAAGTTACCTTAAGTTCTGCTGCTCTTTCCACAATGACATCTGCTACTTTTAACAGATCTCCGAACAACAAGTTCTCTAGACTCGTGCCTCTTGGAAGACCAAGAATCCGAAAGAGATCCAGCCAATGATCTGAAGAGAGGTGTTCTCCTCTAACATATTTTAGAACAGGAAGTGCCATCTGTGGCAAAAAAAATAAAATAAAATTCTAAATATACCTAGATACACATAAGGACATTATTATATTATGATATCATAATTAAATTTTTAAAATCCCAATTCAAAATATAACTGGAATTACTATTCAACATGAACCATAGCATATTTTCCTAAATGGGTGCAAAAAACATACATTATTACAAACAGAAACAATTGCAATTCTTTTATTTGCTGCTAAAAGTACAATAACTCAACAATGGAAAAACCAATCGAGCCCAAAGAACCACCATCAGTATAAAAATTATGGGATATGTATATATTAGCAAAAATCACAAATCATTTGTCAGATACTGAGTGACAACTATCTCCCAAGACCACGGTCATACAGCCCGGAAAACCTACAACTATCTCCATAGAATTTCATTGCATTTTGGTTTCCTATAGCAGAGTTTTTTACTACTAAGAAAGAAATTCCTGGCACAATTGAAGAACTCTGTTTATGGTAAAAAGACAAAAAAAAAATCATTGTTAATAGAAATACTCTTTGTTTTATTGTAAATCTATAAAATCTGCTGTAACCTGAACAGTTTTACAATTAAAAAGATTGTGAGAGAAATTTTTTTTAATCCCTAACATGCACTAGTAACATCCAATTTAAAATTACTTTTGCAATAATTGTCTTATTTAACTTTTAAGCAGAAAAAGCTGTGCAAATATTTTGGAAGAGTTACTTCAATGAGCCATGCTAAAATAAAAAATATTTACATCAACGCGTTAGTTTTAAATTGTGGTATATTTAATAATAAAGGTAGGATATAAATAATTTAGGAAGTAAATTACTGTATTCCAAAGTTTGAACTGAATCTCAAATATATATATATATATATATATATATATATATATATATATATATATATATATATATATATATATATATATATGCATACAACATAATTCATTAGGTTTGATCATCTCAGCTTTCTGCTTGCTTAAGAGATGAATCTCACCTATTTTCATTTCTTACTGTAACCTTCCTTTAGCCCATGCAGCTTTTTGGCATACAAGTCCCCAGATCTCTGACACAGTTTTTTCAGGGCTCAAAAAGGGCTGCTGAGAGAAGGGGAAATAATCTGCTTTTGCCAGGGGAAATACTGGCAGGATTCAGCCCATTCTCAGAAGTGCTTAGCTGATGTCTTCTCAGATGCTTCCAAGCATCATATTTTCTATTGGCTTTATTTTGCTTTCTTATCAAAGGATCTTACTTTGTACTTATCAACTTCTTTTTGTAGCTTCGCAGTCATTATAGTGTGCTCTTCAATCTTCCTCAGTTTGTCATGCCAACTCAATAAAAATTCCTCAAAAATATAGGTTTTGCTCCTGCATAAAACAAAGAAGTCCATCACAACACAAGTAAGGAAGTCTGTCACAACACAAGTACTGTCACAAAGAAGGAATGTACACAACAGTTTGGAAACAAAGCCAGACCTAAACGTAATCCAATCTTCATTGGCTTTTTCTTGGAAGCCTTCGTAGAATTGTTCATACAACGCCCAAACTTCTGCAGAAGTCTCAATGTCTCGGCGTACTTCATCAGCCAAAAAGAAATCAGGCTCTTCTAATTCAAAGTGACGACAGTCATTGCTGAAGGAGAAGGAAATGGTTCTGATAAAACTGCACTAGAAATAAGAGCTGATAAAACTCTTCCATTAGAGAGTGCAAAGGGGATTAGATAGATCCCAAACTACACTAATCACCTTTATATCACTGTGTGCTAAAGAAGTCAATGGTTACCTCCCCCCTTTTCAAAATTGAAAATAATTTGATTATTCCTTGGACATATGAAAACTTCAAAACTGTGGTAAATTATACACAATGAATGTGTACACAAAGACCTCAAATCTAATGAGAATTTAATCCCATAACTGTCAGTTGAAAAGGTTGCTGAAACATCTTGTAATTTAACTTTAGATTAGTTACAGCATCCTGCTTCCTTTTCCTCCAGTTGATCAGCAAGCATATGGGATGGAAGCTCATATGCCAGCATTACTCTGCTTCATCTTGGCTTCCCCGTTGGAGGCAAGCCCATGCCAGCTATATAAATTGAAATTATTTTTGCCCTGAATGGCACCCTCCTGATATTGTGCTGTAGCATGAACTTTCCAAGCTCAACAAGATTTCCCATCATCTTGGGATTTTCACTTTCTCTCATTTACACTCAGTCTTCTTTAGTGTTCTGACTTAGATCCTTCAACTGGTTATAGATGCCATATTTATTAATCTAATGTAGATTAGTAAACACTGGTGAGCAGCCTGAAGCATTTCTTGAATGAAGTGGGGCTTCCTCAGGCTAGTCACTTGGGAGTACTTTGGCTTGAGGAATAAGGATAAGAACCACCTTGGGAGTAGGGCAGAATCCCAGACCCAACGCTTATGAACTAGGGAGATGGGGACACAGACACTGCTGTTAAACAACAAAGTGTAAACTATGTCGTGTCTAAACAGTATGAGTACTCAAGAGCTCAGAGCTAGGATGGAGACCCCCAGAAAGGAGATGGAAGACAATGAAGAATGTCTAAAATTACCTTGTCACATACACACACACACAAAATCAATTACCGTTCTGCATTCAGGAATTAACTAATTTAAGATTTCCATTGCCGATTTGTTTTGATTAACAAGTTGCAACCATTTTTCTGCCCAGTAAGTCATGGACAATACTCTTCATTCTTTAAAATGGCTATTTATAAATGGTATGCACTAATTGTCTAATTTGCTTTCAAAAACATTTATTTACAAATTTTGGTCACAGTCCTGATTTTGATAATATGCATCTACAAAAATCAACACACATTAGCTTTTGTTTCGTATCCTCAAGTTCATCAAACTCAGCTTTCTTTTCCTTTATCGTCTGAGCACTTTTCTGCAGCATATCATGATGACCTGTTTCAATGATATCATCACTGGGTTTTAACTGGTCCCAGCGTGCTTTAAATTTCTCCAGTTCTTGAAGGTACGTATTAACACGGGACATCACGTTACCTTTCATCACTTCAACCTTTAAGAAAAGAAAAGAAAATATTTTCTTAATGTTCCTTGTATTTGGCAGTTTATGAAACAAATCGACACTATCAAAAACAAGTATATGCTTTCAGCACTGCACTGTATCAGCTATGTCTATGGTGCCAATGGCACATTTGGACATAAGAAGCCAGCACACATATGGTACCTCCCTCTTGCCAGTTCACAAAATAACTGCAAGGCATATACTGCTGGAGCAAGTAATGGCAAGCCCCCTAACCTTCCTAAAAGGAAATCCTGCTGCCCTGACCTAAACTATGCTACATGTACTCCTAATTAATGAAGTGACAGAGCTGGATTAATGGCATTCTATGGAGATCCCATAATCATGCCTGAGAATGTTTTCGGGCTGTCACATGAAAATGTGTGAACAGTACGCACATATTCCTAACTTTAAAACCTTGCTTATCATCAATGTATCTAATTCTAAATGTGACCCCATCTGTGGATACTTAAATCTGGAGACCATGGACAGACAAGACAGATCTTTCTAAAAACCTGAAAAAAGCCTCATGTTTGCAAAAAAAATCTGAAAAAAGTATATTTAACCCATCTCAAATAACAAAAGTAGCACCTGTAGTTTTAGGAAAGTCAGTGGCCATTGTACCTGTTGCTAGGCAACCACAACAGTATTGCTGTTGGACCTGGTGGCTAACACTATGCAGCTTGGCCACAGTTTCCCTGGATCTAGGCTGCCATGGAGGGTTAAAGAAAAAAAAGCTAAAGACAAGGGGGCAGATAAAGGTGGACTGACTGGCAGGTGGAAGGGAGAGAAGGAAACAGAGAAAGGAACAGAAAATAGTGGAGGGGAATAAATGAATTCCCCGTAAGTCTTTATGGGTCCCCCACTTGTATTTAACTATACTACCCTTGTAAAAGTAGCACAAATAATAAACATAAACATAAAAATGCACTGCTGTGCCTGCCCAAAGTTCCAAGGTGTACATTCAAGATATTATTACTATACACCAAAAATGTAAATTCTGACTATAACAAATCAATGTTTGAAATACACATCATTTGCTGCAGTTTCCTATCAAATTGTACACTAGCAGCAAATCCATAGGTGGTACTAAGCAATGCATTGGACAGCCCTCAGAGGATTAAGCCATTTCAGGATCAGAGTGCACAATTACTTGTTTATACCAATTTTCATAGCACTACATTACCCTCATCCTCCAGACACACCTTAGTGCCATGTGTACATTCTCTGCTCTTCGATATAATACAACAGGCAGGAACCAACAAATGCACCCTCCCTACCTCCTCCCTCTGGGACAAAACTCTGGACAAGAAGATGTTTGTGATCCATCCCTACTTACCTGTTCTTTAATCATAAGTTGATGGCTTTCCATCATTAATTCAAATTTGTCCCATGTAGCTCTCAGATTGCTGATTGTGTCAATGCCCCCACCAGCCACAGTCCGGAGAAGTTTGTTTTTACCTTCTGCTTCTTGAAAGAGGAGGAAAACCTAAATAAAAACAATTTTAGATGAGTATAAATGAAGCCTGTACTCTCATTGCGATTTTTTTTTTATATTTTACTTGCTTGCTAATAAGCAGAACATAATAAAGTTTTTTGGTCAGCATACAGATAAATAATATATTTATTGATGTTATTTATAGTCCACTTTTCTCACTTGGACTGGAGGCGGAATACACACACAGAGCAAGTCAGTGCAATCATCAAGGTGGGGCATTCAATAAACAATGCAATAGGATTAGGGACTACAGAGCCAACTGGAAGTCTAAAAACAGAGTTCAAAATAAAAATATGTTGAGTATAATGACTTTAAATGACTGAGAAGCATACAACTCTGCTTAGGATAGTACTGCCAGTCTCCAAAATGCTTATTTAAAGGCTATTTCTGCATATGCTACGCACACAGACTGGAAATTCCTGGGCTTTGTTAGCATACAGAACTTCTACTCTGGAAAAGTTATACCCTGAAATTCTTGTTGGTCGCTAAGGTGCTACTGCAGATCAGCATGGCTACCCTAAGAAAACAAAACTTCAACAGAGTTTAAATTGCTGCATTTTTTAATCCAGTACTATTGATGCCAGTAAATATTCCAAGACGGATCAATGCAAACTAACACATACATTTTACCTTAACAGAAAGATACATTCCTCTTTTATTTCAGTACAATTGCAGCAATGGGAATTCACAATGGCTGTTCTCTTAACTGAAAAAAAGTTTGAGTCCAGGGGCACTTTTAAGAGCAACAAAGTTTAATTCTGGGTGTAAGCTTTCATGTGTACGCACATTTCATTAGATATACTGAAACAGTCCTCTTCAAGCCTTACATATTTGGGGGGGGGGGGGGCTTAGTTGCCAGGAAGGGCCAGTTAGGGTCAATATGCATTAGTTACTGGACAATAAGTATAGCTGAGATTGGATTGAAGCAGTTGTTTAATTGGATTAATGCAGCAAATTAGCATACAAATACAAGGGTTAACAGATGTGAGAACTAAGTTTAAGTCTGGTGGCTAATTAGTATGCTAATTTTCTGTCACTCATAGTCTTAACAACTGCTTTAATCCAATTTATATGAAAGGCTTGGGGGACAGTTTCAATGTTTCCGATGAAGTGTGCATGCACAAAAAAAAGGTTATAACCAGAATTAAACTTTGTTGGACTCAAACTCTGTTCTGTTGCTTCAGACCAACATGGCTACTCACCCAAATCTATTTTCCTTATTGTTTTATATCTAGCCGTTCTAATATAAGCTGGGTTCCATCTAGCCCTCCACAGCTAAAATGCCCACAAGGGTAGGGCTGGAGATAGAGGTGGGAGGTACAGCGATCTCCCATTCTACATACTGGGCTTGCACTTGGAGAGACTAACTGTGCATTCCAAGGCAGGCAGGGATAAAAGAGAATCCCCCCCAGGATCTCACACACTACACCTTCTGCGGAACAGACTGAGCCTCAGAGAGCCAGTCTGGTGTAGTGATTAAGTGCAAGGACTCTTATCTGGGAGAACCGAGTTTGATTCCCCACTCCTCCACTTACACCTGCTGGAATGGCCTTGGGTCGGCCATAACTCTTGTAGGAGTTGTCCTTGAAAGTTGTCCTTGTCCTGCTCTCAGCCTCACCTACTTCACAGGGTGTCTGTTGTGGGGGGGGGGGGGGGAGAGAAGGTAATTGAGATTGTGACCGCTCTGAAACTCTGAGATTCAGAGTGTAGGGTGGGACACAAATCCAATATCTTCTTCTTTATCCTTTTCTTCACATTACAGAAGTTCTGTTATGGCTCCAGTCCAGTCACCAGTCTCCTTACCCTGGAACATCCCACTAACTTCTGTGAAGTAGAGGCACTGGGGATTTTACTACATCCCACTGTGAGCTGGGATCCAAAGAACAATGTAACCACTTCTGTATATCCAGGGTGGCTTAGAGCTGGTCAACGAGCAAGCCTCCCAAGCTCCACTTTTGAAACAGTGGAGATTTATAAAGCTCGTAACATATGGCTTGAGAGCCTGATGTTCAAAGGAAAAAAATGTACTGGGCACGTCCAAGCTTTTGGATGCGCTTGAAGTAGTTCTGTGGAATCATCCCATGGAGATCTTCCCCTACATTTTTAATAGCAAGCACTGCTGCCCTTATTTAAGGATACGGAAGAGAAATGAACCACCCAATAAGAACAGGAATAACAAATAGGGGGAAATACAATGAAATATGCATCTGATGGGAAACAAGTAGAGTACAGTCCAGTAACGGAACAGTTTTCCCAAATAAGAATCATGGCATTCAAATTGTGACTTTAAACAGAACTTGTTGGGACTAATCTTAAATATATTTCGTAATAATGTAGAAAACCAGTACCTCTCCTTTTTTTTCTGTTAAGTTTTTATAGTTCAAGTTATCTTGTGCTATTTCATCCACGCTTTGGGGTCTAGTTACTAAACTTTCCATGGCATCATTAAGGAATGAAGAAATCTCATGTAGATGAGCTGCATAAAGATAGATGAAAAATAAATGCATTAGATTTTTTTAAAACCACCTTATAATTAATAGCCTCTCCAGATCACTTCACATGTAATGATTCTGTAAATGGTTAGCTCATACTGCAAGTCAGTCACATAAGATGGTGCATAGCTGATGAAGACACACATTATTCCAGTACAGAAGTGATATCCATGAAGGAGATCATTCTGTGCAATGTGGCCTGAAATAAGAACATGTGTCACTTCCTATATTTATTTATTTGATTTATATCCCGCCCTACCCCACCGAAGCGGGCTATGAAATCGGAATACTTTAGTTCTTGTATATCTCTAGGAATCACCAGAAACTACACATTGTAACAATTCCTAGAAAGGTGCTATGTCACACCCATGGCATTTTAATGCCACCACACTGACAGTGATAGTTTGATTTATTTATTTTTTCTCTTTGGCCAACAGAGCAGCAGTGGGCAGAAGGGGTTGTCAACATGAAGTCATTCAACATAGTGGGAGACCTTGCAACTCTTCTTAAAATAGACCACTCTTCTTAAAAAGAACTCAGCGTAATGCACATTGGCTGATTTTGCACTATGCTTGTTCCGGGTTGGAGAGTCCTTTTGCTATCGGGGCTTCTCTCCATTTTTGCACAAGTTGCCCTGGAGCTGCAAGTTGGAGTGCCACTATTCTGCAGCAAGCGAGATCCTCTGACAAGCGGTTTCCACTTGCTGCGGAATAGCAGCGTGCCAACTCGCAGCTCCGGGGCAACTTGTGCGAAAATGGAGAGAAGCCCTGGTAGCAAAACTGCTCTCTACCTGGGAATAAGCATAGGGTGAAATTGGTCATTGTCTTCCCCGCCTGCATTTTATCCTCACAGCTACCCTGTGAGGTAGGTTAGGCTGAAAGAGTGACTTGCTAAAGGTCACCCCAAAAAGTTTCATGGCAGACTGGGGATTCGAATCCAGGTCTCCCAAACCATAGTATGACATTCTAACTGCTACACTATGCCACTGATTGAAAGTACTCATGCCAACCTTCATACTTTCCAAAATTCACCTGATTTCTTAATTTTTTACCATAGGAAAAAAGTAACATATCATGGTAAACATTCTGGGATAGACTAAAAGACTTAGGCCATAACGGTAAATTAAGAATAAGCTATAATGAAGCATCTTTGTGCTTTGCCCCCTCCTGAAACAAAACAGAACAGAACAGATCCCCTGAATTGTCTTGACTAACTGCACTTCTGTTACTGTTGGGGATGGGGACAGGAGGGTATAGTTTGCCCACTCCTTTTAATTTAGTGTTATAACAACACATAAAGTTCAGCCCACAGTAAAACAATATTAACAATTCAGTCCAAAACAATTTATAAGGTGTTCTTTTGCTTAAAAATAGATGAAGCCACTGAAAGCAATGGCCATTACAAGGAAGTAAGCATAACACCATGTACAGTTTATAAAAGGTGTTTGTAACTTATAAAAGGAATAATGAAGCCTGAAAAGGCAAACAACTCTCTACAGCTACTTTGCCAAACAAGAACTTTTCTCTCCTGTGTATTACCTTGTATAGATTTTCTTAAAGACATCACAAGAACATCATACAACTTCTGGATAAGATCATCAACCATAGTCTTCACAGGGTTGCAGTTCACAATTATGCAATCTACCTTCACAGTGCTTCAAAAATTAATACAGCAGATTTCAAATTATCAAAGAGAATATTAATGGGTTTTTTCACATTAGTAAACAAAATTTAAAACAAGCACTAGAAATTTTTGATTAATTTTCTCATGCAATAGTGTTTTATAACTTGAATACACACCAACAAAAAAAATCTTTCATGTGGAAGTACAGAAATATATTGGAAAAAATGACAACTTTAAAATAATTACAACTCTACTCATCCTTAAAAAAACTATGCATACAAGTGTTGGTTCTAAAGATAAAAGGTACCAACCATCCCGTTCTGTTCATGTTTCAATCAAGGCACAATAACTAGTCCCCAAAATTCTTTGGGCTATGACATCTTAGACATGCTGGATATCATAATATATAATTGCATTTATCTATGAATACACTCCTGGATTGCTGGAACAAATCAAGAATTTAACTGTACGATGTCTTTTAAATAACGCTGCAAAGTATGAGCCCTACATACATAACTGAAACAAAATATTCTGCAGCTAAGAGTATTAGCCCCAGTCCAACAGTGTCTTGTCACTGCAAGAGCTCTGGTAACTCACACAAAAAGTTCCCACAGAAGCTTCTGTTTCAGTCCAATGTTAGATGTTGCTAGCTCCACACAGGCAGTGTGAACATATGAAACTGCCTTATCCTGAATCAGACCCTTGGTTCATCACAGTCAGTATTGTCTACTCAGCCTGGCAGTGGCTCTCCAGGGTCTCAAGCTGAGGTTTTTCACACCTATTTGCCTGGACCTTTTTTAGTTGGAGATGCTGGGGATTGAACTCTGGGACCTTCTGCTTACCAAGCAGATGCTCTACCACTGAGCCACTGTCACTCTCCAAGCCACCATCCCTTCTACAAGTAACCAGATCTAGCCAGAAGTAACTCTGAACTAATGTTGCAACTACAGGTCTGCATCAGGGCTCTTACGAACTCTGGACTGAAGCCCTGTATCAAATGTTTCTCACCCACACCAACAGTCTAAGACTTTAACCATATTCCACAGGAAAAAATTAGAGCAAAATGAATGTGAAAATGCTTGATAATAAGAAAAAAACAACATTCAAAATAGATTCATGCTATCAAACATGACAAATCTGGCAGCCTATTATTCACATATAATTCTCTCACAAAACAATACCTTGGTAGACGCTCTACTTCTTTCCCTCTCACTTTCAGCGCCTTGAAGTTTTTTTCCCAATCCTGTTCAGTAAAAAGGTGATTTTCCACCATGGCTTCCATATCCACTTGTCCCATTACAATCCACTCCTTTTCCAGAGTATTCATGGTGGATTTTTTTTAATAACAGAGGGAAAAAATCTTAAGTTTATTAGCTTTTCAGCACAGTTTCTTTACAGCATCCTATTCTTTTCAAATTAGGCAAAATAATGAGGTACTACTAGGACAGGGGTGGCCAAGGGTAGCTCTCCAGATGTTTTTTTGCCTACAACTCCCAACAGCCCCAGTCAGCATGGCCAATGGCTGGGGCTGATGGGAGTTGTAGGCAAAAAAACATCTGGAGAGCTACCCTTGGCCACCTCTGTACTAGGAGATTCAGAAGCATCTGCTGAAGTTGGCTGCTGCCTGCATAAGCTCACAACCCCTAGAGTATCACAGTAAGAAGCATAAACAAGACGGACAACTGTGAAAAATAACAAAAAAAATTCAAAAAAACTATCTATTAACAACACTTAAAGCATTACAATATTCATATTACAAAACCCCACAAACTCATTACTATAATCCTACAGTTACAATCCTACAGTTACAATCCTGTGTGTCATAAAGCAGGCGCTCTGACCTTCTTGGCTGCTGTGCACTGAGGATGTTCTCCGCAGCTGAGAACGAAACGTCTGGAAGGAAAACTTCCTCCAGTAGAACACGGCACTTGAGCCCGAAAGATTCTACAAACCCTAATCCTAAAGATAAATGTCCAAAACAGCACTTCAAATTGATTGATTTCAGTCCATGTGCAGACGGAGTTTGCCGTGAGTTTTAAAAGTCGTAATCAGACGTCTGAAATCAATAAATTTGAAATGCTATTTTGGACATTTATCTTTAGGATTAGGGTTTGTAGAATCTTTCGGGCTCAAGTGCCGTGTTCTACTGGAGGAAGTTTTCCTTCCAGACGTTTCGTTCTCAGCTGCGGAGAACATCCTCAGTGCACAGCAGCCAAGAAGGTCAGAGAGCCTGCTCCGGCTGCAATGCCACTGAGGATGTTCTCCGCAGCTGAGAACGAAACGTCTGGAAGGAAAACTTCCTCCAGTAGAACACGGCACTTGAGCCCGAAAGATTCTACAAACCCTAATGATGTTACCAGCCGTGAAAACCTGAAATCTTTGATAATTTTTAGGATTGTAACTGTAGGATTATAGTAATGAGTCTGTGGGGTTTTGTAATATGAATATTGTAATGCTTTAAGTGTTGTTAATAGATAATAGGATTTTTGAATATTTTTTATTATTTTATTTATTTATTATTATTTTTCACAGTTGTCTGTTTTGTTTATGCCTGCATAACCTCAGCATGCATTAAATGAGAAAATAATAAATCAGAACACAATCTAAACCTCTTGGACTCAAAGTTCAGGCATGTAGCTGTGTACCAGCCACGGTCCATGGGGGATGGGAATGCCGTATGTGGAGGAGACATTCATGGTTCATGCGTCAGACAGCATCCTGGGAGAGGTGAAAAGGAACAGCAAGATCCAGAAGTCTTTCTGAGCATTTACAATACCAGAAGGCACTGCCAGTTTCCCTGGTCTTTCCACCTCCCCCAGCTGGCAGAAAATCCTGGGGTTAATGTTTGATTCCTTGATAACTGCTCTGACACATCCACAGGATGACCTCCGGCACAACTCCCAATCCTCCAATGTTCACATGTCAGATGCAGTGAGAGGGTGGCAGATACGCGCTATATATATATATCCCATCCTTGGGGGTCTCTTTACATATTGGATCCTACATCCTACCCTCTGTTCACACACAAAAGGACTGAATTTTGTCCTCTGTTAGCATTTAAACTTCTCCAGAATTTATTTCAAACATATGTATACATGCTGATCAGGATTTTCCAGCTGATCTTCTGCAACTGCTTTTGATCTTCCCTGTGGACCTTTTTCAAATTCTAATTGAGCCAAATGCTACTGCTTAGCATTCTCTAACCACACTGGTATCATTTAGCTAGGAATTTATTCTTGTCCTTTAAATTAGACATATGCGCTTCTGCCCTTTACATGTTTCCTTGCAGAAAATGCTGGTATAATACCTGTGGCACTGAAACCAACATTACTGCCAGAGGAAGTGTGAAGAGATCTCAGGAGCTTAATGTTAAGTATCATTATCTCAAATGAACACAAATGTATACAAATCAGTGCTGGGCAGCTGGTAAAACACTCATCCTTAAAAAGTCTCTGAACCAAAAAGCAAATATTTATGCACCTTAAATTGGTCTGCAACTTCTGCCAATCTTCTGAACAGATTTTCTGCTTTCGTAAACGTAGTCAGAAATCCACTTGCATTTCTTTCAGTCATAATGGAAAAAATGCACTCCTCATCTGTCTCACTCACTCCCCGAAACTGATTGGGAATAGAGATGAATCTCTTCATTTCTCTGTAATATCGTGCCCGCACTTCTTCAAAGGGAGGTTTAAACTGTAGCCTCCCTTGTCTGAAAAAGATTTCAAGATAAATTAAAACTAATATTTCTCAGGCATTTAATCCTCGAATCGCATCTCGGAACAACAGTTATCAAAACTCAAGGGTTTTTCATTAGATAGTAAAACAGGAGGGAAAAAAAATCTTACTTGTAAGTTAAATCAATGTTTATCTCTGGCAGGTTTTCATTGAGGGCCTCCAAACCCATCTGATACTGATGCTCCAGGGCTTTGTATAGTTGATGATTCCAGTGCAGTCTCCAAGCTTTCATGTCATGTGAAAGGAAGCCCTACAATTTATAGTATTAGAATGCAGACACATCAACATTCTCAATCATAGGAGCAATTTATCAAATGCAACATCTCTGCTTTTCGAGAACAGACTGTACAGACATCTTAAGAGACTGTGTAGCTACAGAACGGCCTCTGGGAACCCTTTCAACCCAGTCATGCAATCTAACTTCTCACAGGAGTATGACTATTTCCCTATTCTCTGAAATTACCAAAGCAGCTCAATATTCTTGTCAAGTTATTTCACCACCAAAGTTAACTAGGGAATGCCACTTAGCGCCACAGAGTTCCATCAGAGATTTGCAGTAGAGTCGCTAACTCCCTGAAGGGGAAAAAGCCCCACCCCATTAATAGAGGTTTACCTGGATGCTATTTACCACATAATGGTATTTAGCTCCATGCCATGAAAAGCTTCAGCTGCCCATTTCCATATATTAAGCCTCTATTAAATGGACAGGGCCTTTCCCTCCAGCCCTGTTGGCAGCCCTAATGAGAAGCTATGCTTATAGGTATTTTGACATATCCATTTTAAAGATCGGTAGGAGACCCTTTTCAGTTTTTGATGGTATAATTCCTTGCTCCGTTTTTACAGCTTCCGTATACATACCCAAAGCACATGTTACATTATACGCACACAGTCTCATTTTATCTTCACAGCAATCATGCAAGGTAAATTCCAGACTATCCATGTTAAAACAGCAGAATCCTGAACAGTTAACAGGCTCCTAAAATTCTAACAAGTGTAAATTTGGCTGTGAGTGGGCCATGCCACTCAGTGACGTGCAAAGCTGAGCAAGAGACTCAGCTATGAATTTCAAATACACTATGGATGAACCTAACATTTCATTCAAAGCCAGTATTTTCAGATGTTGCCATAGATATAGTGAGCTGATGAATTTGTAAGAAATGTTTTGTTAAGGAGTGCCCACCAAGTACATTAATATTAGCCTCCCACCCTATTTAATTTACGGATTTCAGTAACAATGAAGGTGTAACCTGTGCTTCAAGGCCAGAAAAAACAGCTCGCAGCTCCTGTAGCCCGTCTTTCCAGCGTTGCTGCTGCCGAAGCAGATCAATGTTCATTAGCCCAACAACCTATCAAGAAGAATTTAGCAGACATTAAAACTTGCCAATAACCAAGTGGAAAGGCGGAAACAACACATAACAGTTTAAAAATACCTTTTCAGCAAAAGTAGTGTGCCATTTTCTTAACTTTCTGTTTTCTGTAGCAAGCCGTTCTGCTGCACCTTGGAGCTTTTTGATATATGCTTCTAATACTTTAGGGTTATCCCAGGTTATAGGTCCCTCAGTCTTTGAGTGCTACCAAAGAATGAAAACATTGTGGTGAGACAAAAGTTCACATTTCTGCATGTTCATAGAGTACAGCAAATCATTCACTGTCCATTTTTAGGGCTACAAAAAAAAGATATCTGAAGGAGTGAGCAGGGACTCACAAAAGCTCATACCCTGCCACAATTTTATTTTATTTTTTAGTCTTTAAGGTGCTACTGAACTCTTGCTCTTTTTATTGCTACAGACAGACTAACATGGCTACCCATCTTGGTTATTATGAATTAAGAGACAGAGAAAGTGTCAAATAGAAAAACGAAATCAATGTTGCCTGATAGGGATGCAGATGCAAGGAAACTGGTACTCCCCACTGTGGTAGCCCTTTTCCCTGCTAATCCAAGGAAAAGTCACCCTCTCAAAAGAATACAAGCCACCGATGGTGGGAATTTACCTGCCCACTCTTTCGCTGTAAGAGCTTCCCTATAATTACAGCAGCTATGCCACTCAGAGAAAATGTATAATAAGTTGAAATTGATCATAGAGATCTGTAATTTTCACCTCAATTTTGTTCCAAACTCTATGTTACCTCACTGCAGAGATCAAGAGAAGAAAGTCTTTTCAATTTCAAGATTTCCCCCCCACACACACACACACACACCAAAAGCAGTGGGTGCCTGCCTGCTAGCACTGGGAGGGGAATAAAACAAACAGGATGAGGTGAAACTGATAAATATTCTCACTGTCACATCTGAAATGCTCTTAAAGATTCAAGGCACAGCTGAAGTGTCAGGGACAAATCCTCTGTCAATTTTACCTCATTTTGCTTTAAAAGCATAATGGGACTCACTAATATTCGACTGGAACTCAAACAGCATTTTAGAACAGCTAATGATAAAGGAGCAGCAGGGAATGTAGACAGGCAGGGTTAAACATCTTTACCAAGTACATAATGGGCCACACTTCTAGATAACTGGAGATGATAGCATTTTTTCTGGTTTACATCAGACAGGATCATGTTGCAAAACAAGCTCCAAAAACTGCTATGAATAAACCAGCACTTTAAAAAAACAACACAAGAATGCAATGGTTTGGGAAAATTGTGGGAATTCTCAAGAATAAAAATGTGTACTGTCAAGACCAGAGAAAAGGCTAGCACAAAAGGACCCTGAGAGTCAGAATCCAAAAAATTAAAAAGTGCTCTAATTCAACATCCAAAATATTCTGAACTGCCTATTTTCCCCAAAAATAAACCTCTCCCTTTTATATTGTCATTTTCAATGTAGACTTTTAAAAAATCCCTTCTGTTGACAAAGCAAATGAAAGATTCTAAACAGGATTAAACCAGTTATTACCCCAGTCCTAAACCTAAAACAGTTAATCCCAATGATTTCAGAAGGAAACTTCCAAGGAAGTGTAACTGGGATCACAGCCTAATTGTCATAGTAGAAGAAAACAAAAGTGTTTTGGATCCATTACCATTTTCTGTATTTCTTCCGTTAGCAAAAAGTTGTATGTGCTTATGTTTCAGCATAATGTAATCAGTGTAACAAAACAATCTATTTGCTTCCTTGTGTCTAAGGTGAACAAAATAAATCAATTTCAAAAGCGCAAAAAAAAACAGGTTTAGTTTAGAAAACTACTTTGGACAAAATGTGATGTAATCAACTCCATTAGTCAATAGTTACAGACAGGCATACAGCAGAAAGGAAAAATGTAAAAAATAATGCATCTTGAAGGGAGTAAAAAAGTATTAATTCAACAAAAAAAATTACTTTAATTATCTGTTCAAATGCTAAGGCCGACTGCAGCATCATTGGTTTCTGGCTTGGAATCATCTGTTGATCAATTGAGTTGTAAAAATGAGCCACCTATAAAAGCAAAAGAGAGATTAGGCTCATTTTGCACAAGCTCTATATTTTCATTTACTTTGCTTTAGTTATTAAGCCCTCTGTCCTTTGTAACAGTGGTAATTAATATTAATGTACAGTGGTATTGTAACAGGTAACAGGCACTCAAGGTAAATTCCCCCCATCATAATGAAAAACAGTAATAAAAGCAAAAAAACAAACAGTATCCAAACAGCAGTCAGATATGCACAAGAAAATTAAAACTCAGGACAACAAAATTCAACAGATTCAACTATAAAAACACAGAAATCAATAGCAAAAAAATAAAATCAACAGTATAATTTGCAACAAAAAGTTACAAATGAGAACAACAAAAAAATCAGTGCAATAATGAAAACAGCTGCCATCCTATTGACAGCATTCTGTATGGTTAAACCCAACAAAAGTTGATGGGCAGTAGATTTTTCTCCATCTCCCAAAATACGAAAACTTGAGGGGAAGGCATCCAATGAAGCTATGGGTAGAAGGTTCAGGATGGACAAAAGGAAATACTTTATAGAGAAAGTTATTAAAATGTGGAATTTGCTGCCAGAGGATGTTGCGATAGCCACAGGAATAAAAAGCTTTAAAAGTGGATTTAAAAAGTTCATGGGGTTCAAGTCTAATGGCTACTAGCCCTGGTGACTGAGGGGAACCCCCACATTCAGAGGCATTAAAGCCTCTGAATCCCAGAGCCAGGAGACAACTTCAGGGGAAGACTTTGGTCTCTATGCCCTGTTGTTGGCTGTCCAGAGGAACTGATTGGCCACAATGCGAAACAGGATGCTGAATTACCTAAATGGACCACTGGTCTGATACAGTAGGGCATTTCTTTATGTTCTAATAGCATAAATTGCAGGTTCTGTCACCTGTTTGAGAATAACCGCTTGCTTGAAGAATTTTTGTGCAATGTTTGAAGCTTGCTGTATTTTGGCAGGAATAACAAAGCCAAGTGCTGAAAGCTGCCGCACTTCTCTTATGAGGATCACCAAACGATCTGAATAATGTATTTTTAATGCTCCATCAGAAAGATCCAGTTCCATAACTAGGCTGCTAGCCTGTATACTAAGCAAAAAAATAGTAAATTATTAGCCAATATGTTTCTTAATTTAGAATTTTATGGTATGTACACTGAACTGCCAATTACCAACTGGCATTTGTCTCCAAGAGACTTCTTCACTTTCCATTCTATACTAGAACTACCACGTAAGCATGAAAGTGAGCTGGCCCAAATCTCAACCACCACGTCCTCTGAGGATGAAGCTTTCAAAAGCACCCTGCATAAAATAAGATGCTCAGCAAAGGACACCCAGGAAGGTTTCAGAGTACTTTGTAGACCTTTTCCCACCAGAGAAGGAGGTGGTGGCAGCTGCAGATTGCCAAACAGTGGACATAAAAGGGCAACTACTGCTCCTTCTCACACTGGATGACACTATGAAGGAAACACTTCTGCTTCATCTGTTAGGAGGAATGAACTCCATATCACACTTGCTGTGTTTCGCAGATTGTTCTCTTAAGGAGGAGGCGAAAGACCTACTCAACTCGTTCCTTCCAGCTGTCCCTCATATTTTTGTCATGCCCTTCCTCCAAAGAGTTCAGGGTAGTATACATGCTTCTCCTCTTTTCCACATGACCTTTACAAGAAGGAGGCAAACTAGATTGTGAGAAAGTGATGAGCCTAAGGTCGCCCGTGGAGCTTAGACTCCTAAGCAAGGATCTGCAATGAGGTCCCTGAGGTCCTAGTCCAACACTATACCATAGGGGGTGTGCTTTCAGATCTACTCGAGCTGAAAAATCTACCTGAAACAAACCTTACTGGTACTTTTTTGATAGATTTTGGCATCCCAAATATATCTGGGTTTCTTGTGAAAACAAAAAAAATATTCCCCCCAAAATCCTGGATATATTCAGAAATTACTGCATAGATCTGAAAACAGTGGAGGCTCAGGAGCGGATTACTCCCTCCTCTCAGCTGTTTGTCAGGCTTCTACTGCAGTCCCTTTAAAATTTTTAAAAAGTCTTGCACCGCTCTACTGTACCACACTAGCTTTTCTTTCTTTGCTGGTTGTCACAAGACAGCAGTAATGCTTCCCTCAGTTCACTGTTCCCTCCAATCTGCTGCTGGAAGAGAGATTTTCACCCAGCCTTACTGTAGAAATGGGCCTGCTTGCAAAATAAATGGGACCCTCAAACTCATGCTACACTGAGAGCAATGAGGCACACCTGTCATATCCTTCATACATGCTACTGCTCTTAAGGCTCATTTGATGACAAGGCTGCCATATACAATCTCTGTGTCAACTATGACCTTAACAACAGAAAAGCAGAACCAAACAAAATTTTTTCATGTACGTAATTTACATTCAAAATGTAACTTATAGTAAGCCGACAGTTAGTACTAGCTCTGTACCAACTTCTGTACAAAACTTATGGTCATAACTGGGCAGTTTCATGCTCTGGAGGCATGCTAGTTCTACAAAACAAGTTGCTTGTCAGCTAAATTGTGTCACTACAGATTTCTAATGTTATTTGAATCCAACCAAGTATTTTTTTTACTTACCAAAGCCCAGACTTTGGATTTGACAAACCTGCCTGAATGTCCCTGGACCAATCATCAAATTGTTCTTGTTCATATACTTTGAACTGTTCCAGAAGATCATCTGCAGTTCGCCGGAAGTTTCGAAATCCAGGCAAATCCGAAAGAAGCGCCTCTCCAATCTTAACGGCATCATCCACCTACGTATAAAAAGATGCAAGGTTTAATATCTGGATATTAAGTTTTTCTCCTAGAAACCAAGGTATAAAGGACAAGGTATCAACATCTGCCTAGCCTAAATTGCTCACACTTCCACACACAAAAAAAGACAGTAACAATTTCTAAAAACAAGCATGTTCCCCTAAAAAGACCCGTGCCTCCTCCATTCTATGCTGTACTACAAATGTTCTTTCACAGAATTTTTAGTTAATTCAGATGTACTTTTTTAATAGTTAAGAGTGAAAATACTAACCACAGGAGGGAGGTGTTCTGATTAACAACATACGAACAAACACTCTGGACACAATCTGCTCCTTCGCTACTTCATTCTCCATCCCTCCCCGATGCCATTCTGCTAACAAAATCCTTCTGATGTACTACATGATACTGAGCATGCCCTGCATTGCCCCCACCCCCTCAACAAAAAAAGGTCGTGCCCATGAATTTTCACACGCACAGCCTCGGCTGTACTGTTCCTTACAAGAGCGGATTTTTTTAAAAGCCGCAATAGCAATCAATCGGAATAATTTAAAACGAAAGAACCAAAGCTTTTGTTTAAAAATAAAAGTAGTCAAGGCTCCAGACATCAAAAGTGAAAATAACAGTAGCATCGCAGGTGGCAAGCAGTATATATTTAATTTGCTTAACTCCCACCGGGTACAGCACTACCTGTGCTCATGGAACACAAGGCATGGACTACACTGTGGGAGCTACTATAGCACAGATACCACATCCTCACAAGCTACTTCTGCACATTTTCCCAAGTGTTCTTTGACCCAATGAGGTCATTCAAAAGCATCTAAAGTCTTCCTGTATCTCACTGGAAGAATCCTGTTGCCAGGCCTTCCCCAGATCCCCAACTCCACCCATACACAGGCTCCTCACAGCTGAAGCTGAAACAGAGTTGAGTGTGGGAACAAGGAGAAGAGCTGCTAGCAGGATGTTGCTGGGAAGATACAAGAGGGTTTCAGATAAGGCTGAATGACCCTACTGGACAAAGTGGTTTGCAAAAGCATATGCAGTTTACATTGGAAAGGGAGGATTGTTATAAAGCCTCATGAGAGCTGCTCTGCTCCATTTGCACTGCACACCTTTTCTTCAACAGAATTTACTTTAGCAACTTAACTGTAAGACTGCAGACACAGAGTTCCTTTTCAGGAAAACTCTGGCAATTGGCAAATTAGACATAAATGATACGCTATGTACTTATATATTATATTAAGCATGAACACATGAATATATGATACCCTGTTTACTTATACATTACATCCAGCATGAGAACAGGTACCTTTAATTCCAGCTGGCGTACCCAAACAATATTATTCACAACTTCAGAAAGGTTTTTGCCTGCCAGTGGCCCAGAAACATCCCCAGGAACACCATGGCATCTTGCCTCAAAGTCTGTTCGATAATCTGTGTAACAGCATCAAACAATCTGTTAAAAAATTTTACAGGCACCCTGGCCCCACTGGAACTCTTCAAATGCCCAACGTAACAAGGCTGAAATCTGATTACTGTTAAAAAAATTCCATGGTACCTGTTTAATATTCTGGATTCCACTAAATGTACCCAAAAGTATTAGAAAATGCATATTTCTTTTAAAAAAAAAAAAGTCTGAACGATACATGAAGCTGTAATAGCTAAGAGACAAGGCTAAGAAACAGAAAAGCCCCAATTCAAATTCTGCCACTATCATGGGTTCACAGTAGCCTCAGGAAACTCACCATATCTCATTTCCTCACCTACAATTCATTTACCTTATAGGGTTACTTTGAGGATTAGAACAAATCATGTACACTAAGCACTTTGTACAAGGAAGTACTATACAAATGCTAAGTATTATGATGGCAGCAGCCAACTGAGGACACTCAAGCATTGTCTGCCTGGATCTCAGTTATCAGCTTGCTCAGGAAAAGAATTTGGGATTTTTTTTCCTTGACTGTTTAAAACCACCTGGAATTGAAGAAGCATGCAGTATGGCAATTTTTTTGCCATAGCTAACCTCTCTCGCAAATGCTTTCTGCCCAAAGGAAAGAAAAACAATATATGAAACGGGCTGTCTCTCAAATACGGATGAGTCCTATGTAAGCAAAGGGACATAATTTCTACTGCCTATAAAAACCATTTGCTGATTTCCTTTCAGGTTTCCAGGCTTAGATTTGCACACACACACACATAAAAACTGAGAGTGCCACCCAATGTGCTGGGGGAAAATATGACCTTCTTAAACTCCAAGAATCTTCCTCAATACCATGACATCCTATGCAGAGCTATTTTGGTCTCAAGCCATATATTTCAGCAGGCTATCTGTGCAATCCTAAGAACATTTCCCTGGAAGTAAGCCCCACCACGTAGCTGTCAGAAGGATTCCAAGTAGATCTGCTCAGGACTACGCTATTAGACCACAATAACTCCACATAGGATAACAGTGCTACAGTGCCATCTTAAGCAGAGGCACACTCCTCTAAGTCCACTGAAGTCAAGCATAAGCATGTAACTCTGCTTAAAACTGTACTTTTAGTTTGGAGGAATGGAAGTCTGGGCACAGCAACCTAAAATTAAACTGATCCAAGGCCTTCTTAGTCACTCAGTGAACACCTTTAGGAAATACAGAACAGTTCATAAAGAACATTTTTTTAAAAGGAAAGGGAAAGATCCTATCTTTGGAGACAGATGGGAAAATGAGGAACAACAGTGACTGTGTTGCCACCCACACAAATGCAAAAAGCAATACATACAACTTAATTTTGCTGCTTTAGCAAAAGATATTTCATGCTGACTCAGGACATCCTCAATTTCCTACAAATTAGGCTTACCCCTATGAAGGGCTTGTGACAAAAGAAGAAAAACGAGATAAAACATTACAGAAATTAATAGGCCCAACTTGACTTTAAGGCCTTGTGCACCAGGCAAGCAAAATAACTGCAATCCTTGCAGCAATTCTCTTTCATACACAGTTACCTTTGACTGAATCTTGAAGTTTCACCAACAAAGTTTCTCTTTCTAAAAGCAATTCTTTGCTAATGCTTGGGCGTTTCACTAGTTCCTTGTATTTCTGAAATGCCTGAAGAAGCTGAAAATAAAATAAGACATGTTCTTCTAAGCAACGTGCAACTGCTTTTTGTATTGTTTTTACTGGAAAGGTGCAATCATTTATTCTAACACAATAACTGGAGAATTTTGACAAAGCAAATCCTATCTAGACAAAGAATGCCAGGCATACAGCGACAGATGATTAGGACACAGAGAAAAGCCAAGGCAGGTCAACAGACTCTCCATTAAAAAGGTAAAGGTAATCCCCTGTGCAAGCACCAGTCGTTTCCGACTCTGGAGTGATGTCAGTTTCAGAACGTTTTCATGGCAGACTTTTTATAGGATGGTTTGCTATTGCCTTCCCCAGTCATTTACACTTTACCCCCAGCAAGCTGGGCACTCATTTTACAAACTTCGGAAGGATGGAAGGCTGAGTCATCCTTGAGCTGGCTACCTGAACCCAGCTTCCACCAGGATCAAACTCAGGTTGTGAGCAGAGCTTGGACTGCAGTACTGCAGCTTACCACTCTGCACCACAGAGCCCTTCAAGGCTCTCCATTAGCCATCCTCAAAAGCTCTGAAGCTTTGTTTCCAGCCTCAGGCAGGTTTTTAACATTTGCAGATTGGTTATGGCAATGCCTCTAAGACCTGAGGCTCTGCATTTTACTGGATTAAAAGTGGGGGTGCACTTACACTTTAATCTATCTATAATAATCAACTGGCTCCTGAAACAATGAGGAAATGTGGTGTTAGTTAGCTTGGACTGATGCCACCCACATACTGGAGGTGGGTGCCAAAAATCAATACGACACAGTGCCTCCCTAGTCTGGAGGAGGTTTCCAACATTACTGCATAGTTTTTCCCAGCATGCTTTACCCCTCTTAAAATAGGCAAGCCCTGTCACACAACCCAGAATCACAGAACTAGAAGTTGGACTATGCACTATTTCTTCGACATGCTCCCAATAAAACCATCAGATTATTTAAAATAAACAGTTTACCTGCTGTGGACTGTCTTGAATTTCTGAAAGAAACCTCTTCAGTTTACTTGCTATCTTCTGCTCTGCTGGAGCAATAATTCTTTCGTATTGACATACTGCTGCTTTCCACAAAGGCTAGGAGCGACAGGAATACTTTAATCAAAATTCAAACATCAAGCCTCAACAGAGCAAGCATGCAATTTTTAGAAGATACGAACGCTATACCTCAGTGTAAGGATTATAGTGTACAGGATTCAAACCAGCAAAGGGCTCAAACACCTGAGCAAGGTGCAATGCTTGCTGTTCACCAGTTGGCAAGAAATAGGTAAGTTTCTCATGGAGGGTTCGAATAGTTAGCACCTGCAAGAGAAGCACATTATTTGGGCAATTTCTAACAGCATCAAATATTATGAACAGTCAGAGAGATGCAGGGACCATTCTATCCAAAACAGTAAGAAAAAGCTTCAACAGATGTAAGATCCAATGAAAAGTATCTTCATCCTTTATAAAATAAATTAACACAGAGACCATCAGGCCTTGAATTCAGCAGGAGCTCACAGGAGCATAGCTCCTGAACATTTCTGACAGTTCCCCCTCCTCCTCCACACCTTGTCCATTGAATAGTAGATGCAGCTGCATAACAATCCCTGGATGAGCTCCACCACCTATTTTTCTACAAACAACCCCTGGAGACCATTATAACTCAAATATAACTAATTCTTATGGTTAAGGTATTACATGATTGCATACTATTGTAACAACTTAAGTAACGTTCAAAAACATAACTTGAGCCTATGAGAATTCCCTATAAATGCATGCACCCTAAACTGCATTTCACAGGAATGTATACAAAAGGGGATGTAATTTAAGCGCCTCTGTCCATTCTTTTTTATTTATTTATTTTGAAAAACAGGTGAGGTGCCAGAAGACTGCAGGGCAGATGTTGTCCCCATTTTCAAGAAGGGGAAAAAAGAGGATCCGGGTAACTACTGACCTGTCAGCTTGATGTCTACTGGAGGTTTAGCAAACAGTCACTCCTGGAACATTTAGAAACAATGTCTGCGATCACTAAGAGGGTTTTCTCAAGAACACGTCATGTGAGACCAGCCTTATCTCTTTTTCTGAAAAAGTTACTACCTTTCTGGATCAGGGGAATGCTGCAAATATGGTTTACCTTTATTTCAGTATGGCTTTTTATATGGTTCCCTTATACTATTCTTGTTGACGTTGGTAAGCTGTGGCTTGCATTCTGTTACTGTTAGGTGGATCTGTAACTGGCTGACAGATCACACCCAGCCAGTGCTTGGGAATGGTTCCTCATCCTCTTGGAGGGGAGTGACAACTGGAGTGCCTCAAGGATCTGATGTGGGGCCTGTTTTGTTCATCTTTATAAATCATTTGAATGAAGGAATAGATGAAATGCTTATTATATTTGCAGATGATACTAAATTGGAAGGGATAGCAAATATGGTAGAAGACAGAGTCAGAATACAGGATGATCTTGACAAGCTGGAAAACTGGGCTAAAACAAATAAAATGAATTTTAACAGGGACAAATGTATCTGCATTTAGGTAGAAAAAAAATCAAATGCATAGTTATGGGATTGGGGAGACTTGTCTCCATAATAGTACATGCAAAAAGGATCTAGGGGTCTTAGCGAACCATACACTGAACAAGAGTCAGCAGTGTGATGCAGTAGTTAAAAAGGCAAATGCAATTTTGGGCTGTATCAACAGAAGTATAGTGACCTGATCATGTGAAGTAATGGCATCGCTTTACTCTCCTCTGGTTAGACCTCACCTAGAGTATTGTGTTTAGTTTGAGGCGCCACAATTTAAGAAGGATATAGACAAGCTGGAACATGCCCAGAGGAGGGCAACAAAGATGGTGAGGGGTCTGGAGACCAAGTCCTATGAGGAAAGGCTGAAGGAGCCACGTATGTTTAGCCTGGAGAGGAGACGACTGAGAGATGATAGGATCACCATCTTCAAGTACTTGAAAGGCTGTCATATAAAAGATGGTGCAGAGTTATTTTCTGCGGCTCCAAAAGGTTAGACCAGAACCAACAGGTTGAAATTGAATCCAAAGAGTTTTCAGCTAAACATTAGGAATAACTTCCTGACAGTGTGGTGCCTCAGTGGAACAGGCTTTCTCAGGAGGTGGTGGGCTCTCCTTTTCTGGAGCAATGCTGATTCTTCCTGGGTCAGGCAGCAATTTTCTCCAGGTCAGTTTGGCCAGAGATCCTGGAGGTTTTTTGCCATCTTCTGGGTGTGGAGCAGGGGGCGCTGCGGGGTTTAGGGTGGGGGGGGATATTTGTGAATTTCCTGCATTGTGCAGGAAATTGGCTCTGGAGGTCCTTTCCAATTCTATGGGTATATGATTCCTAAGCATTCTTCCTTTCTATGAATGAGAGTTCCATAAAAGAATACAATTTGAATGCAATTCAGTGAGGCAGGTAAATGCCTAACCATATACAAAGTCAGGCTTTCCAGTGCCTCAGAGTCCTTCTCAGCACTGTAACATGTGCTCCCTTTTAGCTGAAGATCCTGGAGTCCAGCAGTGGGATTGTCCACAGAGAAAGTACACACCATACCACTGAACAATTGCCCTTCCCAACAGCACTGGATTCTGCCCATATATAAATATATGAAGCTGCCTTCATATCACATCATCTTGTCCTATATTGTATATTCAGCCTGGCTCTCTATGGTGGTTAGTTTTCTTGCTCTGTTACCAAAAGGACTTAAACTAGCAACTGAGAAAATAGAAGCATGGAACCTCATATATTTTTTTAAAAAAATCTTTCATTAAGCTGCAGCCCCTCCCCATGAGAAAACATTTCATTTTAAAAACTCCAATCGCTCCACCCCAAATAGTGCAAAATGTAGCAAAATATACCTCCTCAAGTCGTTTGCCAAGTTTCTCTAGTGCTTCAGGAACATATTTCTCATCTCGCCACAAGTGTGGGGTGTAACGTTGCCACAGTTGCCCTGTCAGGTGATCGCAGGCTATCACCCATTGTTCACAGATCATGATACCAGCCTTCAGATTTTCTTTCACAATGTGAAAGGCATCTTCCCACAGATTTAATGTCCCTAACTTTTTCTGAACAAATCTTCCAAGAGAGCCAGCTGAAAAAAATACACACAAATCGTACAGATTAATTTCAGCACAGAAAATGATGAATGCACAACCTTCACTGACTGAAACTGAGTGTTAAGCTTTCACAGAATAGCAAGGCACTGCTGAAGGAGAAAGACTCTATGCAATGGTTTTGATTGCTTTAAAGGGCAACCCAAGTACTCTTATCTTCACATGAATCAGCCTATAAAGTACAGTGAAGCCAACAAATGATGTGGGCACAGCAATATACCATAAGAAATGGCCAGAGAGACATGAACAGCCCTCTTTCACTGTTGGTGACTGGAAGGATTGTGTCCCGGCTGAATGACTGGAAAAAAGGAGACAGAACAGGCACATTCCTTCAGACTGGTGAGTACACTGAGATGAATATAGATAATACAGGCCTACGTAACACACACTTCATATCTTGAGTTTGCCGTACTAAATATATTATAGACCGGACTGTCAAGCATGGTAAAATTCCATTGATAATTGATTGTTTTAGGGTCCTCCATAACACTGATCTGTGAAGTAGCTTGGAGGACCAAGGTCTGTTAGCTCTGTTATTCTTTCCCCTCCCCCTTCCTGCTTTATTGCTTGCAAAGTAGAAGTAGAGAGAAACTAAACTAACTTGAGAAGAAGCAATCAGCACCTTCCCATGCATTCCTGTTAGCGAGTGCGACACATCTGGGGAAAGCAAGGACAGAGTCCTGATAACGCTATGAGAATGTAGACATTTATGATAGTTTATGTGTGAGAGCTATCCCTCGCTCCCATCTTTTGGAATCCTTTTGAAGTAAGCCTTAAAAGTATTGTATCAATGTATTTGCAGCATCACTCTCAAGAATCTGTTACACTGAAAGTATCAGTTTATCAATAAACGTAGTTTTGTATCAACTTCGACTCGTCATTGAAACCGCATGCTTGACACGGACATCTTTAGTCTTTTACAATCTAAATTTTTTATTCAGTTGCTGGAAATTTCTCTGCAAGAAACTCTGAAGTGATTCCAACATTAACAAAAGAAAAAAGTTTGTCTGAATGCAAAGATGACATCCAGGTAGACACAAGCTTTATTTGGAACCCTCAAGAGCAGCATACTTCTCAATAATAATAAATATAGCACCAAGGACTATCTTGAAACGGAGTGAGGAACACCATCAATATCCTAGCTATCACTTGGATATTAAACATTTTATTACAGTGTCGGACTAAGATCTGGGAGACTCAGGTTCAACCCCCATTCTGTAATGGAAGACTGCTGGGTGACCTTTGGCCAGTCACACTCTCTCAGCATAACCTATCTCCCAGAGTTGTTGTGGAGATAAATGGAGAAGAGAATGATGGAAGCCAGGTTGAGTCCTCACTGTGAAGAAAGACTACGCATAAATGAAGTATATGGAAAGCAGACTTTCTCCATTCACTCTAAGCCCACTGAAGACCATAGACTTAAATCTGAAGTAACTCTATATAAGCCTGCTCTGTAAGTGATGATTGCAGTCCTACAGACATTTTTCCTGAGAGTAAGCCTATTAACATCAACGGGACTAAGAAAAATGTAACACTGTTTAGGACAGCACTGCTATTTTAAACTATTTTAAACTATGACTACTCTTTACATAGCAGACTACCTTTCAAACATTTGTTCACCATGAATGTTACCTAAGATATCCAATAAGTTTTGCATGCGTAGCTGTGGGAAAGGTTCATGCTCAGTTTGTCTCCATACATCATCAACTGTATCTTGTGTTGTCTCCACTAAATCCACAACTTCAAATAAAGACATGCTGTCCAAGTTGTAATAGTCCTATAAGCAAAGCACATGTTTAAAGGCATGGGTGCATACAGCAATGAGAAGGCAACAATCCTTAAACCAGTCACTCATGAACACTTCTACAAAAACAGCATATCTGATTTAAGAAACTGGAATCTAAATGTTTTGGGATCTTTTCATTTTATTTGCTTATTAGTTGCAGTTAATTACTCTTTCTACTGTCATATATTAATTATTTGTGTTAGAAACCTTTCAACACAGAACTGTAAAAAGCCCTGAAACAACAGTACTAATAGATCTTCATTACGAAGCCCCATTCCTTCTTATGGAAATACCAATGTCTACTTTTCCATGACTAAAAGCTTGTGTAGTGCTGACGCAGAAGCCCTGTGTCCTTCCCAACGTCCCATAAGTAAGAGCATGAATTCTTCCTCCATCCTGATGTTTATTAGGTGGCAGGAGGCTCATACTTCTCAGCACAGCACCTCACCAACAATCACTGATTACAAAGACTTCATTCAACCAAAAATGTATAGCTACGAGGGACACTTCAAACAATCTCACCGATGCAAGTGGGAAATATAAACAATATACGCTGCACTGCTCGTTTATAAATATTTGGAGAGATAAAGCCAGATGCTAAGGATCCTTTAATATTTGAAATGACTTGACCTCTGCAATGAGTAAAAAAAATTCCACTGGTCAAACACTCACTGACCAGAATTCATTACCTGTATTCAGGGCTTTTTTGGAGCAGGAACGCACAGGAACACAGTTTTGACTGGTCAGGGGGTATGGTCTAATATGCAGATGACTTCCTGCTAGGCTTTTTCTACAAAAAGCCCTGTGTGAAACAATGGTGGTCAGAGGGTGTGGCCTAACATGCAAATGAGTTCCTGCTGGGCTTTTTCTACAAAAAAAGCCCTGCCTGTATTGCCCTTACTTAAAGACTCAAGAGGATCACTGAAGCAAACTACTGGTAAAGATCTGTACCAGTAAAGAGCATAGTGCAGTGAAACATCTCAGGACACGGAACAAGAGCTCCTGTATTACCCTGATTCTAAAAAGGTAAAGAGCACAAGTTTGTAGAGCTCACTTTTCCAGAGACGGCTAATGCAAGCTCAATTGGCATGTGGAGCTGTGAGTGCTGGCTGACTTGCAGACTACCGTGTGCAGAATTCTGTTCACAGAAGAGCCCTGCCAAATTACATAAATGCTTTCTGGAAATTCTGCATCCTGTGTCCCTCTAAGGTCAACCAGATACCTATGCTCATAGGCATTCCCCACTTCCTTTTTTTGTTGCAGCCCTTTGTATTCCTCAAAAACCCATTTCTGAGGCTTTCAGGACCCACTGGAACAGTATGGCATGGGGCACAGGGTGATACTTTGTGGGGGGAAGAACCTATGCAGATTAGGAGAGCATTCATAAGCAGCCATATGCTCTTTGGCTACCCCCTATGCTCTGATGTGTCTGAACACAAATTTCACCATGTGGGTATGCATAATATTGCAAACAGAATAAACTACGCACATATGCAATGGCTTCAAATAGTTCTTTAAAATGAGAGGCTCTCTCCTTGCTACACAGTTTGCTTCCATGTTGTGCACGTTCTGTCCAGAACTGAAACTCATCATTTGGAGAAAGTATTGCTGGGAAGGGAAAAAACAGAGAGAGAAGAAAGAAGAGTTTAATCCAGCAGCCACAACATACAGAGTTGCCTAGTTATCTTGAACTTGAAGAAAACACTGAACAAGTTAAAACATGCTAGAGACACCAAACGCACAGGGGATCGCTGACTGACTCTTCTTTACCTGCTCTCCAAGTTTGGTGAAGACTAGATTGGATTGAAGGGATTCAAGTTATGCCCCCCCAACAAGGTTTCCCCCAGAAAGCAATATGCTAGACCTTTATACAAAAGACAGAATAGCATATAACAGGCAAGAAGCTCCCAGAACCCTCACCTCCATTTGACATGAATTCTTGTACCTATCTGAGAAATGATATCTCCTCAGCTTTATTCCCTGTTTAACTGAATCCATAATGTTGCACTTTACTTTCCAAATTCTCACTCCTGCCCTACCTTTTTTCTTTTCTCTCTTCTCGGATAATAGGACACATTAGGGAAGACAAAGGGAGACTGGCTATATGGGGCTTGTGTGCTATGTTAACTTTTTTACGATAAAACAATAAAAATCTTAATTTAAAAAGTTGAGTGAGACAGATAACTGTGACCTATTTTTAATTTAAATTGCACTGTATATAAATAATAACGCTATATACCTTGAACATCATCTTCCCGGTATTTCGTTCCTTTTTCAGCATTATCTGTTCTTCTCAGAACAGAACCCAAACCTGCCTCTAATTCACGCAACAGATTCTGGAGTTTGGGATCAAAATCTTTACTCCATTTCTCATCCTGCAACAAAGTGAACAATAATGTAAAGTATCTATTACAACTGTGTATTTTATTATTAATGGCGTATATCCCACCAGCCGCTAACTTTGAGGAGTGGGACATTCCCGCTTACCCCTCATGCTGCATTTCACACAACTTATACAAATTTTGTCTGCAGAGGTCACCTCTGAAGGAGCATACAGGGCAAGGGGGGGGTCTAAAGTGGGAGAGGGAAAATCAACATAAACTGTCACCACCTCTTTTGCAAACTAAAGTGCTATTCCACTGAAGGAACTGTGTGGCTGGATACATGCCAAAGTTTGGGGGGCCTAGCTATCTGATAACTTTATTGTCAAGGTGTAAAAATAGAGAAGAGGCTTTCAGACTTTTTAAAATATATAGGTTTCACAAACTGTCATTAGCAATACTTATATTTATCTCTAATTTCAAAAGGACCAACTTCAAGACGACTCTGCAGCCAAAGCAGGCTTTTTAAAAAGTTTGCAGTGATTGGAACAAAGCAACCTAAGTGATCAAATAATTTTGATGATGGTTAACCACCATGGGATCACGAAGGAAAGGCCTGCTACAAATATTTTAAAATATAAATAAGATTAAAATTATTTTAAAAATGAAAACAGAAAACTGGTTACCATAGTATAACAGAACATGTCAAATTATAACTCTATTATTACTCTTTATAAATTTGATGCAAAAACCTAAAATGAATGAAAACCACTGTACACTTGTAGAATGTTGCCAACACGCAAAAAAAAATCCTTAAAAATTAATGAAGTATTTTGGAGACTTACTCACCTTTAATAGTATTGGTGCAAATACCTGTCGCACTGCTTGATAAAGCATATTGATAGGAGAATCTAACATAGATGATACAAGAATATTGGTATGAAGATTATCTTCTGTGATAACATCTGGTCGCAACTTGAAAAATACCAGTATTTTATCTTTTGAATCGCCAGCTTCAATCTGTATGATTAGGAAATGCAAATACTCAGATTTAGCATACTTACTGTTTCCCAAACTGGAGTACTGGGATCTCTGAGGTTTTATGGGGATAAACAAAGAACTTGGCAAATTCTTTGCAAGGACAGCCAGTTAACACAAAAAGGGAGTCCACCCAGTTTTCCAGGGACAAGACTGGGCTGTAGAAAGAAGATGCCTCCACAGGGCATACACAGTATACCCTGATCCCTTTAAAAAGGTGCTGTCCGGCATGATTCTGCCAGTGAGAAAGAAAGGGAGAACGCGGGGGCAGGGGGGCATCCTTGTGTTGCTGTTTGAGAGCTGCTGGCATAATTTTGCAGTGCTGGTTTAGGCCTGGGGAGATCAAAGTCATATCTCTACGTATCATGAAACTCAATGAATGAGCGTTTCAGTCAGTCACTTTCACTCAATCTAACCCAGTTCACAGGGTGGTTGTTGTTAAGATAAAATGGGGGAGACAAAAGGAATGTACGCCAGCCTGAGCTCTTTGGAGGCTGGATAAAAATGTACCAAATATATATATTCATAAACCACTAAAATGACAAATGCAATAAATAAGTTCTTCCCCACCTGTTCACACTATCATGTGAGGGGGAAAGAATGGGGGAACAATCATTCAAACACCAAGGCAACACACTAGAGAAAATTCAAAACCATTGCAAGACTATAAAAAGAAACAAAGAAAAAAATTAAGCTTGGGAGGATATGCTTCTCTTTTTAATCACGACAGACAAGAGAGTGACTAAGGTAGTATGTGAAGGAAGATAATTTCACACAGATGGAACAAAAAAGCAATATAGAGACCTCAGGGAGTCAAGAGGCTTTTCTAAATGAGCAATGAGAATACAGAGTGAAAATCTAAAACTATGTAGAAAAAATTGTACATTATATACAAGGGTAGCTTGTACATTGCTTTGAATTAAATTATGAGAACCAGTTTGGTGCAGGGGTTAAGTGTGTGGACTCTAATCTGGGAGAACTGGGTTTGATTCCCCACTCCTCCCCATGCAGCCAGCTGGGTGACCTTGGTCATCACAGTTCTTGAAAGAGCTGCTCTCTCAAGGGCAATTCTGGAAAGAGCTCTCTCAGCCCCACCCACCTCACAGGGTGTTGTGGGGAGAGGAAGGGAAAGGAGACTGTAAACTGCTCTGAGACTCCAAGTGAAGGACGGGGAATAAATCCAACCTCCTCCTCCACCTCCTAATAGAAACACTGGTATCTTGTATACATAGGACTCCTTTAATGTGAGGAAACTGTGTGATCCACTCCGCGCCCCCCTTCGAACACTAATGGTCCATCAATAAGTTTTAAACTATAAAACAAGGATCTGGCATAACTACTGTATGTAAAATGTATCTTAAACCTGCACACATATACATAAGGTACCAAAAATCGATTATCCGTTTTTTTTTTAAATAGTTATAATCTGCACTTTTAATCACTGCTCCCAAAAGCAGCTTTGCAAACAACCAGACATTAAATGGCCAATCGGCAGAAACCAGCAGAAAACCATTTGCTGCAAGCATTTAAAACAAGTTAAACTACAACCTTCAGTGGCACACGCAGAAGCAAGAAGGGGTAAAAATCAAGTGAGATCAGATTAAAATCATCTTTGTCCAGAAACATTCAGAAAACAGTCCATGTAGTCCTACCAGAATTCTTTGCAATAATCCAAAAAAACCCAAGAAATGCCCCCCTCCCCAGGTTATATTTTATTTTATTTTTCTTCATCACAGCAATGTCATCCTTGGCTTGTTGAATACTGGCTCGTGTCATGCTGTTAAGGAGCTGGGGAAGGGAACTGCAAGCTTGTAGCAGAGCAAGTTTTGAGTCCAGTGGCATATTAAAGATGCACAAGATTTTCAGGGTATAAGCTTCTGAGTGTCAAATATCCCTTCAGTTCTTGAAAGTGCATACCTTGTAAATCTTGTTGGTCTTTACTATGCCACTGGACTCAAATCTTGGTATTTACTGCAGACCAGTAGGGCAAACCACCTGAAACCAGATTCGAGTCCAATGACAACTTAGAGATCAACAAGATTTTCATGGTATGCTATCTTCCTCAGATACTGGAGGAAGGCATCTAGAGAAGGGAGCTTTGCCTCTCGAAAGGTCTTACCCTGAAAATCTTGTGGGACTTTAAGGTCCTATGGAACCTGAATCTAGCTTTTCTACTGCAGATCAACAGAGCTACCCTGCTAGGGACGCCAGCCTCCAGATGGAACCTGGGGATCCCCTGGAATTATGACTCATCTCCAGGCTCCAAAACTCAGTTTCCTTGGAGAAAATGGATGCTTTAGAGGGTGGACTCTATGGCGCTGCACCCCACTTAGTTCCTTGTCCACCCCCAAATCTCCAGGAGTTTTTCAACCCAATCCGACAACCCTTTTCCTCTATGCCTCCCACCCTGGTTGCTGGTGGGATCTCGCAATCCTAACTCTTTGAAACCACCTGAAGGTTATAGCAGGCAGAAGAAATAGACCTTCCTGGCAAATGCATCTTTAGTTCAGACAGGAAGCCTTGTAAGCCTGCAGCAGCAAAATAAAACAGGATACTCCCTCTAAGCTGCAGAGCCTTGTGAGCAAAAATTCTACTTTGTGAGCTACTGGTATGAAAGCTATGAGTGACTGCATAGTTTGTTCTGGGGCCATTTTTCCTGAGCGAAGACAAAAACGTGTGAGCCAGAGGCTAAAAATCTGTGAGCCAGCTCACGCTAACTCAGTTTAGAGGGAACACTGAGCAGGAGCCGAGGGGCAGCCGAAAGATCATCACCAAGTACCCAATGTGAACTTTTGCCTTGCAGGGCTCGCTTCCTCTGCTGCCTCGAAAGACGCGTCCCCAAGTAAGTCAACCGGCTTTTGCCAGCCCCCGAGGTCTCCGCACAATCCATACAAAGTATGCAGGTTGGATCTATTGCACACAATCCCTGCAATTTTAAAAAAGGTGTTGCCATTTTATAATTCTCAAAAGCTCACATACCACTTCGGTGGGGTAGGGTGGGATATAAATCGAATGAATGAAATAAACATATTCCTGCAGTTTTACCTATAACCTTAGCAGACATTACAAACATTTTCAGTTACGCAAAGTATGTCCATTATAAACAGAATTAATATTTTCGCTTATAACATAAGGATAAATGAATGAAGGATTAAGAAATATGCTACATGTGGTTCCTCTGTACTGTTTTGAGATATAACCACCATTACAAAACGCATTTCTTATAAACTTGTTTGATAATTTCTCCCTATTTCGATAATGTCCCCCAGCTTTTGCCAGCCTCCACACAAAGTACACCAGTTGGATCTACTGCACGATCCCTGCAATTTTTTTTTTAAAAAAAGGTGTTGCCATTTTATAATTCTCAAAAGCTCACATATTCCTGCAGTTTTACCTATAGCCTTAGCAGACATTACAAACATTTTCAGTTACCCAGTGAAAGTATGCCCATTATAAAGGATTAACATTTTCACTTCTAACATAAGGATAAATGAATACAAGGATTAAGAAATAAACTACACGCAGTTTCCCTGTACTGTTTTGAGATTTAACCACCATTACAAAATGCATTTTTTATAAACTTGTTTTGATAATTTCTCCCTATGCTCCTAAGGTCTCCCTATACTGCGCTCCTTGCAGCCCCGCGCGCCCTCGTGAGAGGAGCTCTCCATTAACGCGCTGCTCCGCTTAGGTCGAGCCTATGAAGCTGCCTTATATCCGACCCTCAAAAGTCCATCATAGTCAGTATTGTCTTCTCAGACTGGCAGCGGCTCTCCCAGGGTCTCAAGCTGAGGTTTTTCACGCCTATTTGCCTGGACCCTTTTTAGCTGGAGATGCCGGGGATTGAACCGGGGACCTTCTGCTTGCCGCGCAGATGCTCTACCCACTGAGCCACCTCCCACCCCGCTCGGGGAATCGGGTCCGTTACCTTTTTGGAGACCACGAGCTGGTCTTGCGAGCGCCAAACCGAGAGGAGAAACTCGTTGCCGTCGTCCAGGAAATCAGCCAGTTCGGGGCTGGCGGAGAGGGCGTCGAGGCTGGCCGACGGCGGCAAGCCGAAGTAGTTGGCGGCGGTGGCCGAAATGAAGAGCTTCCTTTCGTCGCCGTCCCCGTCCAGAGGCATGACGGCGGCAGCGCAGGAGGAGGCTCAGTCAGTCTGCGGGAGGGAAGGAAGGGGAAAGACAGCGCTCCGGCATGCCGCTGGATGGAGAAGGCGGCGGCTCATTTACGTTCTCTCCAACGGCAACCCTTGAGGCTGCCCGGCGTCCGCGCGTTGCCAGGCCCGGTTACTATGGTAACGGGAAAAATGGCGGCCGCCGTCCCAGCGGAACTATCAGTCACGCCCCCTCAAGGGTAGAGTAAGCGAGCGCCGCTTTCTTTGGCCTTAGTTCCATCGGTAAGACAGGCAATCTTCTAGGCAATGAACTGTCCCGCTGGTTTTATGCAATCAAATTGTATTGCAACCGGGGAGGGAGGTGCTGTGTTTCCCACAAAGGAAAAGCTCGGCTGCTTGCCGCTGTCCGGTCTGTCCTACGTCTCCTGTTTTCTCCTCTCCATTAGCAGTAGTTGTCTATGCAATCTTGAGAACACTTCCCTCGGAACAGGCTTCATTGAATAAACCTCAGTAGGAATCTCAGTATAGACCTCCTTTAGGATGGTACTGTAAATCCGGTTTGGTTTCAAGCGCCGCTATAGAAAAATCCATGTGGGTAGCCCTGTTGTCTGAAGCACCACTGAACCACCAGACTCAAACTTTGTTCTACTGCTATAGAAAGAAACTCTGATACTCTGTCTGGCCTGCTGCTCTTAATAAGTCCCTGAGAAAGCATTATCTGGAGATAAGAGAGCCAGTGGTTATGTCTAGTGGTTAGAGTTCCAGTTTAGATTCAAGCCACTCTGGATTCCTGTTGGGGAGAAAAGTGGGATATAGATGAAGTAAACACTACTTCTTGCACTGCCTTATGCCTTCTTTCTGTTTTCTACAATCCTAAATCCTATTAAATTGCTTATTAGATGTCTCCCCTTATCCTATTGATAGTACTGACTTACACTATGCACTGTGTCTTGAGTGTCAGTGAGAAAGGCAGACTGTAAGTCACATGTATTAATACAATATAATTTATAATACAGTATTATAATTACTGGTGCTGCACAGCACATTGTGTTTCTCTGGTATTCATTTGAGCAGTGCATAGAAATGTCATACTTGCTGTAAAGTACTTGAGTTTCATTGCCTTTTCACTCCACATTGTGCATTTTCCCCATAGAGGCGGGGGTGCTACTCAATCAGCACTTTTCTTGCACAATCACACTGCAATCCTAAATACACCTTTCCTGGAAGTAAGCCCCATTGAACAGAACTACCTGAGTGAGATTCTGAGTAGATCTGCTTAGAATGGCTGTGTAAAGCTGTTAGTCTCATAGACTAGAATTGCTTCCTTAGGGAAGTTTTGCCCCAGTTTGGCATTCAGATTTTCTGTAGCATTGGCAAGATGTCATCCACTTTATGGGTTTTCTCCTGTTCTGATACAATCTTTTTCAAATAGGGTTCTATACAATATTTCTAAAACAACTGGAGTCAGAGCACTTTTACACACCAAGTGAATGGGAAGGTACACATCTCTGTAGATTCAGTCTGCACTGACATTATTTCCCTTCCCCCTGTCGCCACCATTCCTATCCCCCACTAGAAGTCTTTTTTTAGTTTTTAAAAAATCAGTAATTGCTAGATTGCTACAGCACAACATTATAACAGTTGCCACTGCCTACTCACTCAATTTGAATTGCCAGCTTTCATTTTTAAAAAATGAGCCTGGGCAGGGGTCATTTTGTAGAAAAAACAGTGCCAGAGCTCATTAGCACAACTCATTTGCACAATTCACTTGCATATGCCACACATCCCTGACATCACTGAAAGGTGAACTAAATTATCATATTATATCATCTCAGCATCTACCTTAAAATGCTTCTTGAATTATAACTGTCATAATAAAACCTTACTCCCATCACACGTCTTTAATGACTTTCTCCTATGTGGCCACAGTGGCATGATGAAGATTTCCATGTGTCTTTATATGTTTTGCAGCCTGGTGGCGCAAAGTGGTAAAGCTGCAGTACTGCGGTCTGAACTCTCTGCTCACAACCTGAGTTCAATTCCGGCAAAAGCTGGATTCAGGTAGCCGGCTCAAGGCTGACTCAGCCTTCCAGTTTGGTGTAGTGGTTAAGTGTGCAGACTCTTATCTGGGAGAACCAGGTTTGATCCCCCACTCCTCCACTTGCACCTGCTAGCATGGCCTTGGGTAAGCCATAGCTCTGGCAGAGGTTGTCCTTGAAAGGGCAGCTGCTGTGAGAGCCCTCTCCAGCCCCACCCACCTCACAGGGTGTCTGTTGTGGGGGAGGAAGGTAAAGGAGATTGTGAGCCACTCTGAGACTCTTTGGAGTGGAGGGCGGGATATAAATCCAATATCTTCTTCTTCTTCTTCTTCCATCCTTCTGAGGTTGGTAAAATGAGTACCCAGCTTGCTGGGGGGGAAGTGTAGATGACTGGGGAAGGCAATGGCAAACCACCCTGTAAAAAGTCTGCCGTGAAAACATCATGATGTGACGTCACCCCAGAGTCAGAAACGACTGGTGCTTGCACAGGGGACCTTTCCTTTCCTTTTTCCTTATATGTTTTGGTTCTTTCCCCATTTTTTTGTGGGGGGAAATATTAGCAAGTTTGTAAAATTTTAGAGTTCAGCAAAATTCTCACAGGGGGGGTTGAACAATGGAGCCCAGAAGCATATTTATTTATTTGGTTCACTTGTATTCCGCCCTTTCCCAGACGGGCTCAGGGTGGATCACATTCAGATAAAAAACCAATCACATACAATAAATACAGTTTAAAACAATAGCATTACAACAGCATTAAATAGCAAAAGCGGGCGGCACATAGTGCAACTTTAGGTGTAATCTTTCAGTGGCCCGAATATGAAGATTCAGATGATAGATCGCTGTGATAGATCACTATGCCCACCGCCACTGTGCAGCCGATGATATAGGCAACAGAGTAGAGGACGCCCACCTGCCTCAACTAAAAACCTGGCGGAACAACTCTGTCTTGCAGGCCCTGCGGTTGTATATATACTGTATATATATAGTAAAGAAAGAAAGAACACAAGAAAATGTAGAAATGTATAGGTTCCGAAACTCTGCTCCTACGAGCTCCTGCCCAAAATGAGGCCTGAGTCTGGGAATTCAAAGGAGCTACTGGCTCATTGTAACACTACCATGCTATATAGAATGAAAGTCTGAGGACATTTTCCTGGAAACAAACCCCACTGAGTAGGATTTTAAGTAGATCTACTTAAGATCATACTGACAGAGATCTAACAAATGCTAATGGAGGGCGGGAGGGGGTGGGGTGGAGAGACAGTGGTTCAGGATAGAATGGCAGTTCTGGGAGCCAAAGCAAAAAAAGTGCAGAAGAAGGTGTGTTATGAGCATTGCTTTTACCTAATATTGCTTTCCCACTGGAATTTATTATCCTATAACAGGATCCTTATTCTACCTTGGGATGCAGCACAATATTTAGCTTTAAAAAATATTAAAGCTTACAATGCCACCATTTTATTAGCAAACCATTTGGCACCTTAAAGACTAACAAATGTATTGTGGCAAAAGCTTTGAAGAGTTAGAACTCACTTCATCAGATACATTCAACTGGCGAAGAGATTCATGCCCAAAGTACAAATTGCAGCAGTTCTGGGGGGGGGGGGGGGGGAAGCTATTGCAAACAGAAGTCAGAAGAAGGGAAGGGAAGGACTGTGGCTAAGTCGTAGAGCATCTGCTTGCCATGCAGAAGGTCCTAGGTTCAATCTCCAGTTAAAAGAAGCAGACAGTAGGTGATGTGAAAGCCCTCTGTCTGAGATCCTGGAAAGCCACTGCCAGTCTGAGTAGATAATATTAACTGTGATGGACTGATGGTCCGATTCTGTATAAGACGGCTTCATGTGTTCAAACCCAGGAAAAGATTACACTGAGCACTGATGAAAAGGAGATCCTGTCAAAAGAGTAAATGAAGCATTCGGAGTGGGTGTGAACCATTCACAAGAGTTCATCAAGTGTACCTGAAGCTGTAGCTTTTGTAGTGACCTACCCATCTTCAGTCCCTATTGAGAACCAAGACTGATAGTATCCCACCCTGAGCCACCCGTGGGAAGGGCGGGATATAAATTCTAAATAAATAAATAAAATAAAAAATAAATAAATAGTATCAAATTGCAAAAAAAAAAAAATAGCCATGTTGGTCTGTGGACGAGAAATAAAGCAGAAGTCCAGTGGTGCCTTAAAGATGAACATTCTTTTTCATGTGAGCTTTTGTGAGTCACAGCTCAATTCAGTATATGAATTCCAACTCAGCAGTTTCTTATGGGAGTCTCCATTTGAAACCTTTCTGCTGAAGTATAGTTACGGTATGTCCTGTCACTGGTAGTTGTCAAGCATTGTATACTCATTTTATACTATGGAAGCTGGATTTCAGAATTGTTACTTTTATATTATAGAATCCAGATTTTAGAGTTGTTACTAACCCAGAATTAAATATGGGCACATCGAAGTAGCAGCCCCCACCTTTCTTCTTTCACTTTTACTAACAGATGCAGGAACGCCCTCTTTGAAGATAAGACCTGGGAATTGTTCTCAGGCTCAGCCAGGCCTGAACCCTGGATGTGCTAGTCGCAATATAGATAAGGAGCCCATCGTGTGAATTTCACACGTGAATGTAGAATTGTTTATAGAACCTCTGATGTGCCATTTTAAAGCATGTATTTTAGTGTTACAAAGTATCAGTTCCAATCTTCCGCTCGAATGAGCCACATGGATTATCAATAAACCTAACTTTGTTTCAAAATCCAAGGACTGGTTATTTTGAAATCTTGTGCTTGACAGTAGCAATGCTTCTGGACTCTGAATCCCTCCATGTTATGAATGGAACTGTGTGCAGATTCTTTGCTCATTTCCCATTGATGTCTGCTATATTTTGGAAGAATATCCATTTTGATAAGCATTGGGATACAAATTTGCATTATAAAAAACTAGGAAAATATGGATTATGACTCATACTTTCCAACAACATGCATATCACAATGAACATCCACACAGCAGCAGACTATAGAAATTCACAGAGTATTTCAGCACTGGAAGAACAAATCACCTGATCCAACAATTTAATGGGTCCAGTTGTATGTATGTGGCAGTTGCATTCATTTCAGTATAGATCTGACAAACCAGGACTTTTCCATTTCCCCTTCAGTCCACTGAAACTGCCAATAGGAATGCCATCTCTGGATTGGAAAATACCTGGAGACTTTGGAGATAAAGCTGGGAGAGGGCAGGAATTGGGGAGAGGAGGGGCCTCAGCATGGTACAATGCCATAGAGCCCACCCTTCAAAGCAGCCATTTTCTCCAGGGGAGCTGATCTCTGCCAGCTGGAGATCAGTTGGAAAAGTGGGAGATCTCCACACCCCACCTGGAGGCTGGCAGCCCTACTTGTTCCTGGTGATTAGCAGGTCTGAAGAATAGAGGCTGAGTGGGAGCCTTTATTATTGAATGTCCAGGGAAGTCGATATGCTCCCCAGCTTCTGAGGGTGATTTCTATTGCAAGTCCTCAAATAGAATTTAGCAAAAAGGGCTCTAAAAATATTTTTAAATAGTGATTAAATCATCACTTGACAACTTTTTTGCCTTAGATTTATTGTTTTATATCCATTGTTGTGGAATATGCCACCCCACATAAATGTCATCTCTCCTTGAAGACTCCTTGGAAGCTGCAACAGGTCCAGAGCCAGAAGCCACATTGAGTTGGTGGCTACTCCTGCATAAACAGTTTCTAGCAGTTTCTAGATTATAGGACCAGCTTTTGGCTGTGCTTGGATGACTGAGAGACCCTTTAAGATCCATCTATTTTGAAGGACTTCCATCTGTTATTAGGATGCACTTTTGCGAGTTGGGCATCAAAACCCTCTTTATTTTGCCTGTTTATTTTCCTTTCAAGAGAAAGAGAGTAATCATGCAAAGTTGGTGTTGCCAGCTCTGGGCTGGGAAATACTTGGAGATTTGGGGGGTGGGGGTTGGAGCCTGAGGAGGGCAGGGTTTGGGGAGGGACTTCAATAACGCCATGAAGTTCACCTTTCAAAGTGTCTGTTTTCACCAGGTCTGTTGCCTGGAGATTTGTTGCGAAGGCAGGAGACCTCCAGCCATCACCTGGAGGTTGGCAACCTTATGGGAAGGAAGACTTTAGGAGAAGAGATCATTTCCACTAATGTTGTGTTTTCGCATTTGACGATGGGTTATTACTTGTTTTATTGATCGATTGTGGTTTTAAGGTCCCTCATTATGGAGAAAGGTGGAGCAGAAATGCTGCAAAATAAAATAAATTGCCATTCCATCCCTACATGACAAGCTGCGTGTTCCGAAATTCGCCCTTCCTGCATTAATGGTGCAGGAGCCTGTCCTCTGGAGACAAAAACAGTTGGACACACGGCTCCTAAAACAGATCTAAGAGGGCGGCCGGGTTGATCTGAAGCAGTTGAACAAAGCAAGAGTCAAGTGGCACCTTTAAGACCAACCAATTTTTATTTAGAACGTAAGCTTTCGTGTGCTCTTAAGCTCACTTCATCAGACGAGGAATCCAACACAGCACTGTCTGATGAAGTGTGCTTAAGAGCACACGAAAGCTTACGTTCTAAATAAAAACTGGTTGGTCTTAAAGGTGCAACTTGACAGCTCCTAAAACAGTAAAACAAAACAAAACAACTCCATAAGGGCTGCGGACACACACACTAAATAACGCACTTTCAATCCACTTTCAGTGCACTTTCCAACCGGATTACCCAGTTCACACAGTAAAATCCAGTTGGAAAGTGCACTGAAAGTGCATTATTCAGTCTGTGTGTGACCGCAGCCATTTAAAAGCGGACTTTTTGCCCTATCAAACATCCACCTCACCAACTCTGAGCGAGCCTCACCTACGTCACCACCTCCCCCTGTGCCAATCTTGCGTAGGAGAGACGCCGGGGGTCGCCTGTCTATTACTTAGGCCCCGCCCCTCTATTAGCTCCGCCCCGTGACGGGCGGGGCTAGCGTGGCCACGCCCAGACCCGCCTCGGGGGCTGGCCCAGGCACGCCGCTGTCACTTCCTGCTCCCACCTCCTCGCTTGAGGACGGCGCAAGGCGCTCGCCTCTCCTTGTCTGTTCCTTGCCGGCGTCGCCGCTGCCCGGTCTCGACACACCCGCCCCTTCGCGCCCCCTGCCCTGCCTGGAAGGGCCGAAGCGAGCGGGACGGCAGCCTCCGCTTCCCCACAAGGCCGCCGCGGCAGCAGCTGGGAGGACGAGGCAGGAGGAGGCGCTCTCGGGACTGCTGGCGTGAGGGGGCCCGGCCGGCCGGCGGCTCCTCTCCTCGAACCGGCGAAATGCCCGTGAAGAAGAAGCGCAAATCTTCGGGGCAGGCGGGCGACGAGACGGGCCTCAAGAAATGCAAGATCAGCAGGTACCGGCCGGCCCAGCTCTGGCCGGGGGCGGGGATTAAGGCACCCTGGCGCGGCTCGCTGCCTGCCTCCATGATGCTTTCTGGGGCTCTCCTCCGAGAGGGAAAGGAAGCCTCGGTTTAAGGGGGGGGGGGGGAGAAGGAGGAGAATACGCTTCCCTTCTCCCCCCGCTCACCTCCCCTTCCTTTTCTCGTGCACCTTAAGCAGCAGTACCCACCTCTGCCGGCTCTTGGCCTCCTATCCTGTCCCAAACTGAAATATTGTAATAGGGTTTATGTGCATTCTGCCTTTTCTTTTAAAAATCATTTTGTATTCAAAATGATTTCGGAATTCACTGCCACAGGAGGTGGCGGCGGCTACAAGAAGGGATTGGATAAACATATGGAGCAGAGGTCCATCCGTGGCTATTAGCCACAGCTTATTGTTGGAACTCTGTCTGGGGTGGTGATGCTCTATATTCTTGGTTCTTGGGGGGACACAGTGGGAGGGCTTCTAGTATTCTGGCCGCACTGGTCGACCTCCTAATGGCACTTGGGTTTTTTTGCCACTGTGTGACACTGAGGAGTGTTGGACTGGATGGGCCATTGACCTGATCCAACATGTATATTTGTATATACAAATATATACAACATGTATATATGTATATTTTATTTCCCCGCAATTTTTCTACAAGGGGCAAGCATCTAGTTCCCCCCCAGGTTCCTTCTCTGGCTGGCAGTGGCGCTACAATGGGAGGTCTTTGCCTGCTATCTGATCCTTGATGCTGGAGATTTTCTTTGTGCAAGACATTGCCTCCCTCCCCAACACACACCCACACACACATACACTGTGATGCTCCTAATGAACACACAAAGCTGCCATATATTAAGCCAGACTGTTGGTCTGTCAAGGTTAAGGTTGTTTGCTCTACCTTGCAGTGGCTGCCCAGGCTCTCAAACTGAGGCTTCTTGCACCACCTGCTCTGATCTTTTTTAACTGAAGATGCCAGGAATTGAACCTGAGACCTTCATGCAAAGCAGTTGCCCTATCAGTGAGCCACAGTCCTTGCTCTGTGAAACCGCACGTGTTGAGGGTGTTGTGAAAATAATACCCAGAAATGGGTTGCCATTAGGTCACTGTTGCCAGTGGGGTTTTGTCAGCTTCTAGTGATGATTCAAAGGAGGGATGTGGTTTTGTACTAAGAGATGCCTAGTGAGAAAAACGGATGGTTGCCCATATTTAGTACGGCCTGGCAACACTTCCTTTGTCTCTGCAGTCTACAGATCGTGACTTCTCAAGGTGCTTGGATTTATGCCTCTGATCCACCTGGCCACTTTGGCTCCTCTTGTTCAGTTGCATGGTACCAGGACTTGACAACTCTTCTGAAGTGCTTGGCTTCCAAACTTCCCACAAGTCTCACCTTCCCCCTTCCAAAAAGATACATCACTACTTGTTCAGAATAGAGTGTATAGGGTGTTTTTAGTGTAATATGAAGGAAATTCCTGTCCCAAGAGACTATTTCTATGGGATACTCTGTCATCCATCTGCTTGTCTTATAAGTATCTTGTATATGATAATACTTTGCTCCAGGAAGACGTACCTGCCAGGCCAAATGATTTCTCATTAGCCTCTAGAATTGCGCTCCATCCCAATAGCACATCCCCTGTCATATCCTGAACCAATTTTTCCTGTGTGAACTAAGATCTGGAGAAGGATCTTTTCAATTTGTGCTTCTGTCCAAACAGCAACCTAGTTTCTGTCGTCTTTTACATCTCCGCTTCTGGCTTAAAGTTGAAGACACCAGCAGATAGGCAAAGGTAGCTGAGATGGAAGTCAAGGGAGAACTCTGATGCAGCCTCTGTGTTGGAGGAGTGTAGATTTGGCCTCATTTTGGCTTAAATAAGTTGGCCAGGGCAAATGCCACTGGGCTTTCAATCTCTGCTCAACTTAAAATAGAGGCTGTGTTTTCAACAAAGCATTTATGATCAAGGTGTGCATGTTCTACCATACCATTGATATTATGGGGAAGCTCCCTTAGAATCTCAGAACAGCAATTTTACAAAGGGGGGGCATAGCATGTATACAACTGGGGCTATCCCTGTCTAATCTTGAAAACCTCCATTGAAAGAAATCCTTAAAATCTTGCTGTATGGTTGTGCTTTTACGGTACACTTCCTGCACAATCCTATCCATATCTACTTAGAAGTGAGGCCCTATAACAGGGGTGGCCAAATTGGCTGAACATAGGAGCCATGTAGAATAAATGTCATATGTCTCAGAGCCACAAGACATGAACGTCAGATGTTTGAGAGCCTCAAGACAGATGGAAGTAAGACAGGCAGACAAATAGATTGGGGGGAGGGAGAGATGGAAAGAAAGCAACTTTAAATGCAGTCTCCAAGCTGCTGGCTGGCTTGGCTTGGCAAAGTGATTTAAAGATGGAAATGCCTTCTCCAAGCCGGCCAACAGGGTGGTGGGGGCTTCAAGAGCCACACAATGTGTGTGAAAGAGCAACATGTGGCTCCCAAGCCACAGTTTGGCCACCTCTGCCCTATGATATAAATTGGTGCTTTATTCTCAGGTAAGCGAGCATAGGATTACATTCGTATCCCACACTGCGTTGAGAAACCTTGATTTAGAGCCTATAGGCTATTTTTCCGCTGAATCAACTTCTGCTCCATTGATGATGATGATGATGCTGGAGTAGCTCATCTCTAGGTAGACGGACTTCTTACCCGTCGGTCTAGATTGATAAGCATGCCCTTCATAGTTTGCTTACACAGAGCTTTCATTTTGGTGCCCATGTTGTCATGTCAGTCAGGTTCTGAAAAGAGTGTTCTGTTCCATGTGTTGTAAGAGCCTGCGTCTTTCACAGGGTCAGAGAGGATGATGCTGGTGAAAGCCTCTTCGGCTGGAACCCTCATTGCAGAAGAAGCTAAATAATTTATACACACCTGCAAAAATGAGTCAGTGCTTACACAAATTGGCAAGTGGTGTTTTATATAAACCATTGTTTTAGCCCATTGTCTCACAAACCCCCCTGACAATCTAATTCTAACGCCGCAGCAGTAAGGAGGGGGAAAAACTCACTTAACAATGGCACAGGAGTCACTGAAGCAATATAATGGAAGAGCTTTGCCTCTTCTATTAACATTGTAGGTTAGAAACAGCAGCACCTATGTTTAGGGCCAGAGGGAATGCTGCAGTGAAAGACAGCCGGGGTTGCCAGGTTGCAACTCAAAAGAAACATCTTCTCTAAAATGCCCTTACAGCCCGGAGAAAGATTCCACTGTCTCTCTTCTCCCGTTTCCACTGTCCACTTCTCCTTGGCTTGCTATATGGGGCAGAATTTTTCAGCATGGAGGCATTAAGGCTGGGAGGATAGGGGCAGGTCATAACTGCATAGCCTGCAGCAGTGAGGCAATCAGACAGGAGTTTCCAGAGATGATACGAGACAAAAGGCCCATCTGCAGTCTTAACCCAGTCATACCAAAATCACAAGTCATTAGTAGTAATAATAGTATTCTTGTGCTCTGTATTAGGTGCAATCGTTGTTGGTTTACATGGAGCAATCAGAGAGCAAAGGAATATGTACATAGACTTCCCAATTGTTCATACTTTAAATATCAGATTCATAGGTTCCTCTCTGTTGTGCAGTTGTAGATGTTCAGCTGCTCTCCTTACATTAAAGTAGATGTTTTACCTAGGATGTGTGAGTGTTCAGAGTCACCCAGGATCTAGACTTGCAGTTTACCATGAAACTTTTAAATGTAACTGATAGACATGGGTTTCATTGTTACATGACCTTTCTAAAATCCCTAGTTCTGAGCTGTCATTAGGAGTTGAGAAGTTTCTAAAGCTGAAATCCTAAACTTAGATATGAAGAAGTCACCTTGAATTTGCAAGGGAATTCTGAATAAATTTACTTAATTAAGGTCATGTTTTGATTCCGGTGTCCCATACCTTTTGCAAGAATACAGACACCATCATGATGTTTAACAAAGGGTGTTTGGTGCAAAAATGTCAGGGAGTGAAGTTATGCATAACTCTAACAATAACTCTTCAACATTTCAAGCTGAAGCTCTGTTTAACAGGATACATTTAGAAATGAATGTATATTTAAAAGTATTTTCTTGCATACACACTAATACAGAGAATCAGAGACTCAGAGAGTTGGAAGGGACCTCCAGGGTCATCTAGTCCTACCCCCTGCACAATGCAGGAAATTAACAAACACCTTCCCCTAAATTCACAGGATCAGCATTGCTGTCAGATCTAGCCTCTGTTTAAAAACCTCCAAGGAAGGAGAGTCCACCACCTCCCGAGGAAGCCCATTCCACTGAGGGATCACTCTGGCAAAAGTTCTTCCTAATGTTGAGCCAGAAACTCTTCTGATTTAATTTCAACCCATTGGTTCTGGTCCTACTTTCTGGGGCCACAGAAAACAATTCTGCACCATCCTCTATATGACAGCCCTTCAAGATCCATGTGCTGTGGTGGCAGCTGTTGCTGAAGCAATTGTACAGCCAATCAGCTCTCCAGTGGACTTAATGGGCAGAAAACTCCACCTGGCCCTGCCTGCTTTCTAAAAACACCTGGTGAGCACCAGGAAAGATGTAAGTGGGTACCACGCTGGGGACCCCTGCTCTGATTGGAATTTTATTTTACTTACCTGCTACATACTGTACTCTTCAGGCATGCGTTCAGGCAGCCTGCAAATGGAATTATACAATCAATAGTATCACAAAATATAATTAAAGCAATCAGGTTTAAAGAAAGTAGTATAAAACCGGCATTAATGTATCGCCAGTAGCCAAACCTCCGCCAAGCCAAACAAGCAGATCTGCTTACTTTAATAGAGTATGGTATTTTTTGTATGGCAGAGAGAATTCTATGAAATTGGGGCTGTAAACAGTGGTCTGCTCTGTAAACCCCAAACATGTGGCCGCTCAGAAGGTCCTCGTGAAAGGGCGGGAGAGTCCATAACAGCAAAAACATTCCCTAAAGTATACTGGGCCCAGAACAACAGTATGTTGGATTTTAACTGTCAGTGAGAATATATATTGAGTATTCCACAAGGATTGGTGTTTTGTACCTGTGAATAAATATGCCATCAGGTTTGAAAATAACAGGAAATGACACATTTGTTCAACTGCAGACCTTTCTCTTTTGGCTGTGTATCACTCTATGTCATTTATTGTGCTATCAGTTTAATATTTATGGCCCTGATTCAAGTGTTTGTATGTGCTTTTTGTGCGTAACAGTATGTGGGTAGAAAAGGTAAAAGGCAAGCACTAGTCGTTTACGACTCTGGGGTGACGTCGCATCACGATGTTTTCAAGGCAGACTTTTTACAGGGTGGTTTGCCATTGCCTTCCCCAGTCATCTACACTCCCCCCCCCCCCAGCAAGCTGAGTACTCATTTTACCGACCTCAGAAGGATGGAAGGCTAAGTAAACCTTGAGCCGACTACCTGAACTTAACTTCCACCGGGATCGAACTCAGGTCATGAGCAAAGAGTTTGGACTGCAGTACTGCAGCTTTACCACTCTGCACCACGGGTCTCCTGTATGTGGGTACAGATCCTGATATATACGTATCCAGTGGGCCCAGATATTCATTGTCATACCTGATTAGATTATGCTTGTAGATGAAACCCTACAAGGAATGGCTGAGAGACTTGGGAAAGTTTAGTCTGGAGAAGAGGAGGTTGAGGGCAGCCATGAGTGCTGTCTGTAAGTATTTGGAACGTGGAAGGGCAGGGAGTTGTTCCTATTGGCAGCTGAGGATGGGACTTGCAAAAATGGGTTCAGATTACAGGCAGAAAGATACCAGCTGGATATTTAGAACTTTTTTTCACAGTTAAAAGTAGTTTGGCCAATGGAACTGGCTGTCTAGGGAGGTGGTGAGCTCCCCCTTACTGGCAGTCTTCGAGCAGCAGCTGGGCAAACACTTGTCAAAGATGCTGTAGGCCAGGAGTGGACAAACACAAGAGGAAGCTGTATTTATGACCGGAAATAGAAAAAGCACTAGGCACACGGCTAATTACTGCAAAAAAAAAAATGATTTATACACAGTAAATATGAAAAACTAAACCACACTAACAATTTGCATGCACAAAAATGTTGCAAAATCACAGTGTTGTCCTGAACCAAAAGTCATTCCATCGTGCTACTCCACTGGCAAGAAGCGAATTTCCCTGTGATTTAAAGAGCAGTCGCTCTTCGCTTGCATGGAGTCAATTGTGACTGGGTACACAGTTCTTTATAACAGATGATGCATTCCAATATTTTTGTCCCCAAGTTGAAAACTAGTACAACGGTGAACCGGTAAGCAGTACATTTCCCCAAATGCTTCATCTGGTGCAAACACAGTAAATGGGAACTATATTTCTAGCGATACAGTCACACTGATTTTTTTTAGTCAAATGTGCATAGCTGGCATCTCTGAACGTTCAGTTGGTGTGGTTTAGCTTTTCATGTTTACTGTGTATAAATCATTTTATTTTTTTGCAGTAATTAGCTGTGAGCCTAGTTTTTTCTATTATAGGCCAGGAGTGGGCAAATTGCAGTTTTGGAGCCACATGCATATTTTCTTTCACACATATTGTGCAGCTCCTGGAGGTCAAGAATAAACTTACTGCAGGCTTACTCTCAAGTAAGAGTACTTAGCATTGGGACCTCAGTCAGCCTCTGAGTGCCAATAGGTAGGTGACTATTTCTGCTATGTGTGAAGTGGGGAGGGAGGGGGAAATAGGCTTGAAAGCTCTTTTCCACCACCACAGAGGTCACCTGGAGACCTAGAGCAGGGAAAGAGAGTGCAAGAACTGAGGGAGCCACTGGAAGAAGGGACAGAATTAAAGAGGGCTGTACAGGGTTCCCCCTTAGTTTCATAGCTCTCGTAGGAGCTGTATTTACTAACCTTGGCATCAAGGCAAAGAGAGATGCATAATGATGCAAATGGTGGCCAGTGATTTATATGGTGCATGTATGTTTCCTTCTCCCACTGGTGCCAAAAAATAATTCCCTAACCTTTCCCTATGCTGGTCTTATGGGAACTGTTATTCCCAGTTTTTTTTAAAAAAAATTCTCCTTCTAGCATGGTTGTGTTGTGATGTTCATACATATGAATTTTTCTGTGCAAAGAAAGTATTAAGAGTTTTAATAAAGATGTGTGTAATATTTGTTCACGTCTTGCAGCTCTCAAACATCTGACATTCTATTTATTCTATCTGCCCTGATGTTTATTCTATTTATTCTATAGCCTGCTTCGGTGGAGAGGGAGGGATATAAATCAAATAAACTAAACTATGTGACTCTTATGCTAAGCAAGTTGGGCCAGCCCTGCTCTAGGCTGATTCTGCATTAAGCAGGGGGTTGACCTAGATGGCCTGTATGTCCCCTTTCAACTCTGTGATTCTAAATATTTGTCTTAAAAGGCCATTTAAAAAAATTAAGTAACCTGTGAAAGAGCGTTATTTATTGTATTTCCTATCAAGGGCAGTTTATGAGGTCTTACATTTTCTGAATTAAAGCATGCTGTATCTAAATATGTGTAGGCATAAACATGTTGTCCGCTTAAACTTGAAAAACATGGCTCTGAGAAGGAAAGTGAGTTCTTGACCTGCTGCATTGCTGTTTGGGTAATGTGCATTGTCCTTTTGAATTTCCGAGCCAATACAGTTACGAAGAACAATGTTCTCAGTTTGGTACTCATAAAGGGTATTATTTACTCCCTTGTAAAACTTGTGGGAAAGAATAAGATCAAACACGATGCATTCATTTTGAGCAAACCCTTTTGCCCTTTTTTTTTTAAGTGCTTTATGTCTTTTAATAGCTCATTACAGGGAATTACACCTGGGAAATTTGACAGTAACCTTATTGACTGTCTCCTTGTATTTTTGCAAGCTATTGCAGGTCGCAAGCTTCTGGTAAAGTGATAAGTGGGGAGGACCATTTTTCAAGCAAGAAGTGCCTGGCCTGGTTTTATGAATATGCAGGTATGAAACTGATGCTGGTTTTAAATTCCTCTTTTGGATACAGTTAATTAGGCATAATATACAATTTAAATATTTTTTAGGCATGTTAACCTCGGGGTTCCCAGTGTGGTGACTCTGGGCACCATGGTGCCCATCAGCTGCTTCCTGGTACCAAGTTTTTTTAGAAAGTAGGCAGAGGCAGGTGGGGCTTTTGCTCACCAAGGTTTGCGATTGGCTGCGCAGATGGCTAAAAATGGTTCTTTGGCAGCAGCTGACTCCACAGTACAATGATCTTCACTATATAACTGAAGGTAAGCCACATCAGCCATTTTGTGGCTGGTTCCACCTCCTGAGGAAACCATTTTGTAGCTGTGCCCACCACACTGTGTCAGAGGTTCAAAGGTGACTGCAGGATCCAAAAGATTGGGGGCTATGTTATGCAGTGCAGTTAAAGTACTTGAGCATAATGTGGTTAGCTATAGTATCCAAATTCTAAAATCTAATTTTAGGTTTGCCAGGCAACCTTGTCAGTAGTTACTTAGCCAGTCTGTCGCATCCTTGTGCTGTTCTTTGCTAACTGGAATCCCAAAGGAAGCAACAATGGGAATCAGTGCCTGTAATTATCTACCACCAAGCAAAAAAAAGGTTGATCAAAGGATGGATTCCCTAATGTTGCCTTCCTTGGAACTGTTTCCAGTATTCAGTATTCTTGTGTGTGCAGAAGGATTCATTTCCATCATTCTCCAAAACTTAAGAAAATGGCAACACAGCTAAGAGTATCCTGGGTTTTTTTTTTCTGCATTCAAGTATGCTGTGCTGTATTTTCCTGTCTAAGTTTGTGTTTGCTGGCAATCTATACTGCACAGATTTGTATGATAAAATACTTGGTACAGCTAATGTCAGCCGTAGAGCTCTATGTACATATGTGCCTGTATAAACCGGAGACATTCAGTGGCATTTTAGTAACTGTTCAAGAGATGCAGGGTCTTCCTTAAATCAGAAGACTAAAATACAAGATTATTCTTTAGATCTAATTTCAGATTAGTTCCTTTGCACATGTCTTCAGTGTTAAATATGCAAATAATAAATTGCTTCCAAAGCTGCAATTTTATTTAAAATGAAAATGCAAGAATTAAAATAACTTCGTATCCAGTCAGCATTCTATACAAATTGCACATGGAAATACCTTTTCTTTAAAAAAAAATAACAACAACACCATGGTTAAGGGGAAGAATCCTTTCTAAAAGGAAATAAGAGTTTGGGCCAATGCAGATGTAATACAGGGGCTCTGCTGAATGCAACAAAGAGATCAGAAGTGGGCTATATAAACCCTTTCCCCCCAAAGCATTCCATCCTCCTGCCTCAATTACAGTTAAAAGACACAAAATTGCTGACACTTTCCTTAAAAGTAAAAAAGACAGAAGGAAAGAACTCGCTCTAGTGAAGGGGAAGAGGATGTCAGTAGTCCTGAAACCTGTTCCAGCCCCTTAACTGCAGTTTTAAGCCATGACTTTGTCTGCATTTAAGACAAATGCATCTGTTTGTAGTTTATCACAGTTCTGTAATCAGGATTATGAAATGCCATGAATAAGACAGAAGTAAAGAAGACTTCATTCAGAGTAGAGGTTCCTAGAATCAGGCTCTTGGGGGTAACGATGGGTATAATTGGAATTCTGATATGGCATGGTGCATGCAGCAACAAAAAGAACTGCCATCAATTGGCCGCCACAGAAAGCAGAGCCTGCCACAGCTTAACCTCAGTAGCAGTGTAGATCCTTGTGCCGTGGTGGCAGGTGCTGTTAAAATAACATTTAAAAGATTTGCCCAGCCGACCAAATCGCCAACAGTCAGTCAGAAGTCCTGCTGGGCAAAAGCAGCACTGGATCTACCCACATTCTTAAAATGCTTGGCAAGCATGAGAAAAGGTATTAGTTGGTGCCATGGTGTCCACAGGCAGATTGTTGGGGACCCCTGCCTCAGAGCATCACCTGAGTTTACTGTGTGTTCGAAACTTCTGAACATCAGCCACCTCCTGAGAGAACATCATGTCACTGTTATACACAATCACTAGTAAACAGAGGCAAGGTAAATGTCCTGATTATTCACCAATTCTGTCCCCACCCCCCAAAAAAACCCTGGTTTTAAACAATTTATTGATTTTTTTTCAAAATAAATATAACAAGATGAGACATACAACACAAACAGTGTTCCCTCTAAGCCGAGTTAGTGTGAACTAGCTCACAATTTTTTTTGGAGAGCCAGTTTGGTGTAGTGGTTAAGTGTGCGGACTCTTATCTGGGAGAACCGGGTTTGATTCCCCACTCCTCCACTTGCACCTGCTAGCATGGCCTTGGGTCAGCCATAGCTCTGGCAGAGGTTGTCCTTGAAAGGGCAGCTGCTGGGAGAGCCCTCTCCAGCCCCACCCACCTCACAGGGTGTCTGTTGTGGGGGAGGAAGGTAAAGGAGATTGTGAGCCGCTCTGAGACTCTTCGGAGTGGAGGGCGGGATATAAATCCAATATCATCTTCTTCTAGCTTCCAGCTCACACGTTTTTGTCTCAGCTCAGGAAAAATGGCCCCAGAGCACATTAATTTATGCAGTAGCTCACAACTTTAATGCCAGTAGCTCACAAAGTAGAATTTTTGCTCACAAAACTCCACAGCTTAGAGGGAACATTGAACACAACAGCCTGGATACATAAAAACAAGTAACCAAAACACTTAAAAGTTAATCTAGAAACACATAATAAGTAGTAATTAAATCCTATTTGCTCTATTTTCCTTTTCACCACTTTAATCCAGAGACTGGAAGTACCTAAAGACCTTCCAAAGTTACCACAAGCACAGATAATTAATTGCATCAAGAATATCAGCATGTTTTGTCAAATACGCCCACAGGCTCAAAAAGGTTGGGGACCCCTGATTCAAGGGGTGTTGTGTGAGATATCCTCTAATGCTTTGCCTCAGTAAGGGTTTGGTTTCATGTTTGTTGGCCTAGTGCATTTGGAAGAGCTCATTTGGTGGCTCAGTTGAGTCTTGGACCCTGTCAAAAGCTGCAGAACAACAGAGTGAAGAGAGCAGGGAAGGAGAGGGTTCAGCTACCCCTGCCCTTCTTGTAGCTTCGCTGTCATATATTCTTGCAGTCCTGATGCAGTATGCTACCAAGTCTGCTTTGCTCATAAATGAAAGACACAAGTATGACATGTACATCATACATATATCAACCTGCTTTCTTCTTAGGTGACGATGAAGTTGTAGGGCCGGAAGGAATGGAGAAATTCTGTGAGGATATTGGTGTTGAACCTGAAAACGTGAGTTTTGCTACTGGAGATTTCTAGCCATCTAGTAAAATGTTGCATAATTCCAGTTTTCTGTTGCTTTTGTGTCCATTGTGTTCTGTCTTCCACAACCAAACGTGAGGCCTTGGTTTTAATTTTTTTAATGTTGGGTTAGATGGAAGGATTCATTACTTAATAATCTCAAAAAAACAGTTGCTAAAAATTGAGCTCAAGGGTGGAACAACATAAGAAATGCTGAAATATTAACTCTGCATCTTCCTTGTAAGATAAAATGAGGGTAGAACCATAATTGTAGAGGAGAATGGGAAAGAGGTGCTTAAGAGAGCCAGTTTGGTGTAGTGGTTAAGTGTGTGGACTCTTATCTGGAAGAACCGGGTTTGATTCCCCACTCCTCCACTTACAGCTGCTGGAATGGCCTTGGGTCAGCCATAGCTCTGGCAGAGGTTGTCCTTGAAAGGGCAGCTGCTGTGAGAGCCCTCTCCAGCCCCACCCACCTCACAGGGTGTCTGTTGTGAGGGGAGAAGACATAGGAGATTGTAAGCCGCTCTGAGTCTCTGATTCAGGGAGAAGGGCGGGATATAAATCTGCAATTCTTCTTCTTCTAAACACTCCCACACCCAGCAGGCCATTTTGAAACTTTACCTTCTACTCCTGAGTTTCTGCAGAAATGCACAACCAACTCTCCATGCACCAAAAATTCAATAGAAATGTATTTAGATGTCACTAAATCTTCAAATATAACAACAGTTGTCACCATGTATGACCATAGAACATAATAATGAAAAAAATACAAAAGGAAAGCCATGTCAGTTGTTTGTCGCAGCTACTGTCCACATATGGCAGAAATGCCTAAGTTTCATATGTATCCTTGCAGATAGTCCAACGGCAGGTCGGTCCAGTTATGGAAACCACTTTGGATATGAAATCCTTCTTTTCGGGACCATTTATATTATTAACAAAATTCAATTGGTCCAGTCGTGCCAGAATTTATTGGAACGATCCTCTATATTGATCCAGGCTTCCTCCAATCTTTATATATAATCTACAAGAAGCTGCTGTTAATTACCTTCCATATCTGCATTAAAGGCATCCACCATCCTTTATGGTGATACATTATTATGTTCTATGGTGATACATGGGGACAATTGTTATATTTGGGGATTTAGTGACATTTAAATATATTTCTATTGAATTTTAGGTACATGGTTGGTTGTATATTTCTGTAGCTTTTCCTCCTCCGTGGTGCCGATACTACCATGACCCCAGTTTCTGCAGGCAGACATAATCATAGCTAAGTGAAAACCAACATTGGAGGTATTTACAGGGGGATGTAGTTGGGTGTGGAAGGAGCCAGAATCAAATTTCAGTTTGCATTAAGAATCTATATTAAAATTCCTGACAAGGAGTTAGGCAGATCTACAGAAATCTTAGATAAATAGTGTAATCTTAAATACATTAAAATATTGCTACCTGACAATAGGAGATATACTCATTTAAAGAACATGGAGAATAGGAGATGTACTCATAAAACTATTAAAGGCCATGGAAGAGCAATAAACCTAAGTCTCCATTAAAATGGAATTTAAAAGCAGAGTAAAATGTCTTCAAGCATATCTGACTGAAGCGAATCTGCTTGAAGTACATCTTTATGGAATATATGTCATCAGTAGACGTTAATACTGAAATTACAAATAGTAAACTATGTTGGAAATGTCAGTGTTCTAATCAGCACTAAGCACTATACCTTTAAATGCAGTACATCTGGAAACAGGAGTAGAATCTGCATACCTAGACTGAAAAGATGAACTCACTTTTAGAAGAAGAAGAAGAAGAAGATATTGGATTTATATCCCGCCCTCCACTCCGAAGAGTCTCAGAGCGGCTTACAATCTCCTTTACCTTCCTCCCCCACAACAGACACCCTGTGAGGTGGGTGGGGCTGGAGAGGGCTCTCACAGCAGCTGCCCTTTCAAGGACAACCTCTGCCAGAGCTATGGCTGACCCAAGGCCATTCCAGCAGGTGCAAGTGGAGGAGTGGGGAATCAAACCCAGTTCTCCCAGATAAGAGTCCGCACACTTAACCACTACACCAAACTGGCTCTCCACACACAGACGAGTACTCCTTCCAGTAAAAGAGAGAAGCTCTGTCTCCTTACATAAATTTTACTAATGGCTGGTGGGAGAAAAGCAATTATGTATACTTCAGCTAGGATAAATCAAGATTTTCATTTAACCCCCTTGGTAGGCATGTTCCTGAATTGTGCTAGCTAAATCTCCGCCATGGAACCCTCTTTCTCTTGCATTAATACTTACGTTTACACAAGAGCTTATTGAAATGTTTATTGAGCTTATCAGAAATGCTAGCGCTAGAGGTAATGTGCTCCATGGAAGAGACTATCCAGCGTGCAAAGAAATTGTTCATGGGATCTAAGCTGTAATTTGCAGTCTTAAAATCCAAGATGGTTCCTATTTTGTAATAGCATGTCAAAATGTGGTGCCTTTGGGTTCGAATGTCAAGACAAGAAAGATGTCACTGTGTGACAACAGATCTTCTCTGTAGAATACATTGGTGTTTCTCGGTAACTGTTGAGGGGTTCCTTGGTGCATGAGAAGGATGTTTGAGATATAGATATAGTTAACTTGGTTGAAACTGCATGTAGCAGAGACCTTCAGCTTTTATAGCTGTCCTCAGAAGTCACAGATTATTTCATTGTGCATGTGATTCCAGATTGCCCAGACAGAATTTACAGATTTCTTCTGTGTCTAATGGTATTACTGTGCACCTATGAGTCTTTTCAGATGTTTAGTTGTCATAAATTAAGACCGATTCCCCACTAGGCTTGTCCCACACTCTTCTTCTCCATGGTGCTTCCATCCAATTTCACACAAGCTGCCCCAGGGCTGCAACTCGCTCTGCCTCTTTCACATGGCAAGCAAGATCCTCTAAAAACCAGTTTCTGCTTGCCACACAAAAGAGGCAGAGTGAGTTGCAGCCCCAGGGCAGCTTATGCGAAATTGGACGGAAGCCTCACAGAGATGAGGAGCATGAGACCAGGACAAGGCTAGTGGGGAATTGGTTTAATGTCATAAGTATGTCATGATGACCAACAAGTACTGATCCTGTTGTTCTTTAAACCCACACCTGTGTTGTCATAAAGTTAATTGCAGACACTCTTTTTATTTTCGACTTTCTTTACTCCTGTCCTGGTAGATCTGAATACTCCATCATATACTTTCTGTAGAATGTTAGACAAATAACTTTTAGGAGCCAAATTGCAGTATAGAATAAAGACTTTCATTTCAGCATCACCAAGTTTGGAACAAGTTCTCTTCAGTAAAAATGACTGTTTGTGACAGTGTTTAAACCCTCCCTCCCCTTCTTAAGTTACAGGAGGGATTAAGCCATAAAACTGTAATGGTATGTGAGAAACTGCCAGGGTTGAATGATTTCTCAATTAATCTTTATCTCAAATCCAAAGGCATTTGAGTTGCTATTTCAAGAATGAGCTAAATATTGAATAGAAAAGGTATCAAGTGTTTTTTTTTTTCCTGATGTGTTCCATTTTTCTCTTCTCCCATTTAGATTATTATGTTAGTTTTAGCCTGGAAACTGGAGGCTGAAAACATGGGATTTTTTACCAAGGAAGAATGGTTGAAGGGGATGACCTCATTGCAGTAAGAACTTTGTATATTTGAAATTGCATTTGTATGTGGGTGTGTGAACGAAATGGCAGATCTGTTCTTTTTTTTCTTTCTGCTAGTTACCTAGTAACTTAGTTAATTGCTTGTAGGATCATCCTGTTCAAACAGGTTTCATAGTCACTCACTATGGATGCCTGCCAAAGAAGCATAGAGCTGGAAGGAATCTCAAGGGTCATCTACTCCCAACTCCCTGCACATTGCAGGAAATTCACATCTACCCATCTCGATGTTGATGCGCCTGTGCTTAGTGAGGGTGGTCTTTAGTGATGCAAAGAATGAAGGCTTGCACACAGCAGTGTTAAAACCACTATATACAATTTATTTACACCTCCACTCTCCAAACCGACAGAATGCTCCGCTGCACCTCCACCATACATATCCCACACACAGTAAAGTGTCTTTGTACAGTTATACAAACTATCCACCCAGGTAACCAATCAGCTTGCTGCTGAGTCATGCTGACATTGCCCAGGCTGATGCAATCTGGCAACCAGCCACCTTCTGTCACTTAGATGATCTACCTGGCAGTTCTGTTACTTTCACTTTCCCAGCATGTGCATAGAAACTGCTTGGCTTCTGAGTATACTGACACTCTACTCCCCCGGTGACCCCTGCTGCATGCTCAGAGGAAGGAATAAAACCTCCAGGATCTCTGGCCAGATTGCCCTGGAGAAAAATTTCCTTCCTGACCCAAAAGTGGTGATCAGCACTACCTTAGACATGTAAGAAAGGACCACTCATCCCTTCCTGCCCATGGTCTGCTAAGTTCACAGAATCAGCATGGCTATCAGATGGCCTTCTAACCTCTGCTAGAAAGCCTCTAAAGAAAGAGTCCAGCACATCTCAGTTGTCTCCTCTCCAAGCTAAGCATACACAGCTCTGTCAACCTTTCCTCGTAGGACTTGGTTTTTAGACCCCTCAGTATCTTTGTTGCCCTCCTTGACATGTTCCAGTTTGTCAGCATCTTTCTTAAACTGCAATGTCTGAAACTGAATACATGTTTCATGATGATTTTTCCTCTGAGGGCCACACTAGATGATTCTATTTGGAGGAAGCTTTAGGATGGAGTGGGAAGGGATGAGCAAGTAGAAATTGATTTAGAGTTCTGTCTGAACCCAAAATCAGCTTCTCTTTTTCTTACGAAGGGGAACTATTGGGAGCATATAACCCTTTTGGGTGGTGTCTGGACTGCAGAGTGTCATGGGTTATGTGTGGGTTTTGCTGTTAATGCAGTCAGGTCCTGAAGAGTACTTTCTGTTTCTCCATAATGGGTTCTGCCAATGGGTTCCGCAGGAAGAAGTGAAGCTTAATCTGCTACCTGCCTTGATGATCTTTGCATTTGGATCAAGAAACCTTATACTCCTCCCTTTCCTAATAATCAGAGATTAAAGTCTGTCTGTGTTGTTCCACAGAAGTCAATGGTATCATCACATACTGTTTGCCACTGTTTGCCAAATCCCACTCTCAGCTAAGTCTTGCCTGGGGTCTAAATCTTAGTCATTTTAGAGTGTGATGGAATGTTGGGGAAAGGATACAGAATATTGGGGAAGCAATGGAGAGAATGTTGGGGAGTGGCTATTTCCTTCTTGTAGGAGGAAGGGGATTCTGCTGAAGCCGTAGGAAAATCCCTGCTTCTGATTATTTAGTGAGAAAGGATCAGAATACCCAAGAGCATGTTACAGTGCAAAGTTTCTGAAAGTTTGAAATTGTCGTAGGCTCATAAGCACATTTCACCATCTAAGGCAGGGGTGTCGAACTCATTTGTTATGAGGGCCGGATCTGATATGAATGAGACCTTGTCAGGCCAGGCTGGGCCGTGTTAAGCCAGGCCATGTGTGTACCGATTTAAGATTAGGTAGCAGAGATATAAACTTTTTAAAGGACACAAACATGAATAAAGATTTTTAAAAAAACAAAAACAAAAAACAACTTAAAATAAAACACGCTTAAAATATTAGCACTCATTGGTCTTAAAGGGTGCTTTCTTTGTATTTCTCCCATGGGATCCAGGGAACTGGGCAAAGGAAGCTCTGGGTCTTTCTCTCCCTTCCCAGGGGACCAGGAGGGGGAGGAGCCTCAACCAATGGAGGAAATAGAGGTTTTGCTCTGTAGCTTCTGTGTGATTGAGTAGGCCTTGTAAAGCAAGTTGAAATGCAAAAGGAAGCAAGAGGGAGGGAGAAGGACGCAGACAAGAACCAGTTGCTGGGAGACCTGATAAGAGCCCTCCAGGGGTCTGATTCGGCCCTCTGGCCACATGTTTGACACCCCTGATCTAAGGATTTATCACCATCTATAATGGCTTGCTTTTAAGTATACTTGAAGCATTTGGTCAGTGGTCTTGACAAAACCTTCCTTATCTTGACTGCTCATCTAAACAGGATCCAAAAGCTGCTACAAATTGGATGAACTGAGGGATAACTTTGTATACATTTTTGCTAAGATTGAGGAGGGGGAAGTATTTTGACATTGAAATGTGGGGAGTGATAAGTCCATCTTTCCAGAGATGAGCTAATTTGAAAATGGCTTTTTAATGTGCATTGTAGAGGGGAGTTTTCCTTCTTTTGCCTTACAGGTAATGGTATCAAGGAGAAATGTTTCTTTAGGGAGATGGAGAGTTTAGACAGGCAAGTAGATGGCTGCGTACTTTACATGATAGACCAGGGGGAGAAATCTTCCTATCCAGCAGTTAAGGAGCAAATGGCTGAGGCTGGCCTGTTGCTCATTGCCTTGACTATTTGGGTTGTTAAAGCCAGATTATCAGGGAGGGGGAACCCTTTCAGTCCTTGAGGGAAAGGCCCTTTGGTTGACTCCCACCAGATACAGCTTTCGAATGATCCATGAAGGAATTGCTTCATGTTTTTTGCATGCTCTCAGCATGACTCACTGTCATTTTGATAGCAGTTTGATCCGGACTCCATTTTTCATTGTTAGATCCATGCTAAGATGTGCAAGCGTACAGGGATTAAAAACAGAGGTCCCCTAAGAGAGGGAGTCCCATGGCATCACTATGTAGGCCCAGCAACGACTATACTATTTAAGACTCTTAAGATCACAACAACTGTCAGGGAGTCTGCTGGTTGCCTTTTATCGTAGTTCCATTGAGAGCATTTTATCTTATTGCCTCTGCGTGTGGTTTGGGAGCTGCACGGAAGCAGAGAGAAGGGTGCTCCAAAGAGTGATGGTGAGAGCACAGAAGATTTGTGGATGTTCTCTCCCCTCATTGGTGGCTCTGTATGATAAGGGATGTAGAAGGAAGATACAAATGATCTTAAGGGACCCTTCACATCCGAGCCACTCGCTATTTGAGATTTTACCGTCAGGTAGGCGATATAGAGTGTTGAAGGCAAAGACAAATAGATTCAAGGGCAGCTTCTATCCAAGTGCCGTGGTTAAGCTAAATGCAGGGTTATGAATGGTTATGTGTTTTTAGATGCATTTAAATGGTCTGTGTATATGTCCTTTTGTGGGTGTTGATGTGTGGGTATGTTTGTGGAAGAGCACCTCATTTCGTTGCTCTCATTTTCTTGAGAACAATGACAATAAATTTATCTATCTATCTATCTATCTATTATATGCTTACTGTTTTGCTTCTAGCAAGCCTATTGTCATAAATGTTGAAGCGTGTCTGGAAGTGTTAATGCACAATTCATAAGGATTTACAAATTCATTTCAGACTAAAACCTGGTCAGAAGTTGAAGATACCAGCAAATCACAGCAATGTTGTTTGCGTAACAAGCTGGGAGTATGACCTAGTATTTGTCCTTGAGAAGCATATCTGTCCCTGGTAGTAGATGCCGTTATGCTGAATTTTTAGAAGGAAATTGAATTTCCCATATAGTTATTGTCACCTTTCATTTTAGATGTGACTGCACAGAGAGACTGCAAAGTAAATTTGATTTTTTGCGCTCACAATTGAATGACATTTCAACGTTTAAGAATATCTACAGATACGCGTTTGATTTTGCAAGGGTAAGTGGATCCACCCCTTAGGAGCCAAGTGGCCTCAAGAAGCCATTTGTTGCAGGTTCTCAGTCTTGCCTTTTGCTTTTAGGATAAGGACCAGAGAAGTCTTGATATTGATACTGCAAAGTCTATGCTAGCTCTTCTACTAGGAAGAACGTGGCCACTGTTTTCAGTATTTTACCAATACTTAGAGGTACGTTCATTTTTTAAAACTACCCAGCTCAGGCTTTACTTTAATCTGCTTTGTAAACAACAGTAATCCATAGTGTTAACACCCTTTTAAGCCCATTGATTTCAGTGGATTGAGAAGGGTGTAACTTGGTTTAGGATTTTCAAGAGGGGATTGGATAAGCATATGGAGCAGAGGTCCATCAGTTGCTATTAGCTACAGCATATTGTTGGAACTCTCTGTCGGGCAGTGATGTCTCTGTATTCTTGGTGTTTGCGGGGGAGAGCAAAGTGGGAGGGCTTCTAGCCCCACTGGTGGATCTCCTGATGTGGCACTTGGTTTTTTAGCCACTGTGTGACACAGTGTTGGTCTGGATGGGCCATTGACCTGATCCAACATGGCTTCTCTTAGGTTCACTGGAAATTATTCAGTTATGAAGTGAGATTGCTGAATTTTAGTTAATTCACAAGTTCAGGACAACAGTGGATGGGGGCAGGGTCTGTATAGGGACGTAGGATTCTTACCTCACTGCATATGCTAATTTTCTTCCCTCGAGCATTTCCACTCTGCTCTAATCGAGCTAATCACAGTATGCATGGTATACCTTTGCATCCTTTACATCACCCCTCCCACCTTCTGCCTAGGAAAAAGACTCAGATACTGCAGGTGTCTGATTGAAAAGACCTTTGATTCTTAAAAGCTCATATCCTGAACCTCTTGTTGGAGTCTGATATGCTATTGGACCCAGTTTCTTATTGGTCTTAAATGAGCCCGGTGACTAGCTCAGTACAGATGACAGCTCCTTGCATTCACTGAACATGCAGGGAGGGAGAGCCCATGTGAGCCCACTGGCTCCACCCCCCGCCTCTTTCTGATTGCCTGGTCATCTGCAAGGTGTGACTGCTTGGGGGAAGCTGCCAAGCAAAATCTCCTTCGTCATAATCAGTGCTGCTGCTTTCCAAGCGTTGCTGATCGTGGGGAGGGAGAGTTTGTGTGGGTGCATCTTGTGCACCTTTGCCAATGTTTGAGTGATCACATGGAGATGGAGTGGAGCCAGTGCTCTTGTGGCCACTCGTCCACTCAGCACACTAAGGGGCTCTGTGAGGTCTGACATATGTTCCAGACTTTTCTTCTATAGAACTAGGGGGCAACGTTCCATGTTGTCATTCACTACCATTTTTCTTTCTTCTGCTTGTTCAGAAAAAGAGGAGTGTTATAAGTCACTTTGGGGGGGGAAAGGAAGGGAAGGAAAGATCCCCTGTGCAAGCACCAGTCGTTTTCGACTTTGGGGTGATGTTGCTTTCACAACGTTTTCATGGCAGACTTTTAACGGGGTGGTTTGCCATTGCCTTCCCCAGTCATCTATGTTTTCCCTCCAGCAAGCTGGGTACTCACTTTACTGTCCTCGGAAGGAAGGAAGGCTGAGTCAACCTCGAGCCGGCTACCTGAAAACCCAGCTTCCACTGGGGATCAAACTCAGGTCGTGAGCAGGGAGCTCAGACTGCAATACTGCAACTTTAACACTCTGCGCCACGGGACTCCTTTTTGGGGGGGAAAGGGGGGTATAAATGAACTAAATAAAAATTCCGCCTTTGTCCCTTGCTGACTGTTGTTCCTTCCTGTCATACCAAAATTAATCTTCTGATATTCAGGACAGATTAAATCCCATTTACATAGTCTACTAAATCCTCAGCAACACTTTCTGGATACTGGTAATCTTTTTAAGAAAAACGATTTGTATTTATGTTCTTGTATATGTCACTTTTGTTACTGAGCGATTTCTTGGGCTTTTTTCCCCCTCATAGCAGTCAAAATACAGAGTTATTAACAAAGATCAGTGGTACAATGTGTTAGAATTCAGCCGAACTGTCCACGCAGATCTTAGCAACTACGATGAAGATGGGGCATGTAAGTATTCCCATTTTAATCAAAATGCTGCGTTCTGTTTTGTTTTGAAGAATGTAGGGAGAAATAGTGCTCCAGAAAGAAAATGCTTTTGCAAAGCCACACAACAAGATATTGAAGGCCAGGCAGCGACTTCATCCACTTCCATGCTCAGCTTTGCAAAATCCATTTAAAGGGAATGCATTCCCTTTAAATGGCTTTGTAAGCCATGCAGCATCATGGACCGAACAGATCCAGTATTTAATGGACCAATGACCTGGTCCATTAAACGTGGAGGTTCATGATCCAGGGGTCCGTAAATCCCACGAATCTCCATGGACCACCATTTTTCTGGACCATGCCCATCCCTATAGATAACCTCTACTACTTTTCAACGTACCAGAGTACTTGACATGGTGCCTATCATAAATTTGTCCTGCACAGGCTTTTGAATTAGACTGCAAGCAAAGATAGTGACATTTCCGGGACTGTACCTTGAGTTTCAAGGCTGTGTTTACTTTTGAACCTGTGTTTCTGGCATCTGAGATGTGATGGGTAATGATTCTCATGACCAGATAGTTTGGTGAGCTGAAGTGTCCAGCTGTCATCTAGGAAGTTAGTTTACCAAGATCATCTTGTCACAACCCACAAAAAGTTAAATTCCTGTTTATTCAGAAGACTCTTCCCTGCAGGCATAACTTTCATTTTAAATGTCTATGTATGGTCGTTTATTCCATCCTCTGAAGGATGAAACAAGGAATGAATCAGAGAAACTTTTATTGGCAAGGGATTTAAAAAAAAAACCTGTTCAGCTCAACACAACAGGTTCCCTTTGAGTGTATATTTAAACTGTAGTAAAACATCTATATTTTGTAAGCAGTACTTGCAACTTGCAGGTCCAGTGAAGGAGAATGCAGATGCGGTTGAATCAACTAATGTAGCCAACTGTTGTGACTCCTGTCCTGTGTCTTAAAGAGTTGTGATGACTTCTGTAAATGTTTGCTTCAAGAACTTGTGCCTATTTTGTCCTCAACATGATTTCTGAAAACCTGGGTTGGAGTGGAATGCATGGACCAATTAGTTAGTAATTACGCTGGCCTTGATCCCGTAATCTGTCAACAGAAGGTGCCTGTGGATGCAGATTCTCTCCCAGCAGAAGTCTTTCTCTTACCCCTTTATTGAGCTGTTTGCCCACATTGCCCCTGCGCCCCAGGAATCCTTATTCTGGGGGTCAACATTGACTGCTGGAGTGAACGAAATCTGTGGGAGGGAGAGATGATGTTCCTGTCAGTGGCCCCATGGTGCAGTCCAAGCCTTTAGTTAACCCTTCCAATTGTAGTTAATTATAGACGTCTGAAAAGCTCTAATTAATTAACCCATTACACCACAATATGCAAACGGTATTGCTCTTTTTTTCAGGGCCTGTTCTTCTCGATGAATTTGTGGAGTGGCAAAAGGTTCGCCAAACATCATAGCGAAAAAAGTTCTGGAAAAAAATGCTGGCTCTTGCAATGCCCACCTCTTCAAAAAAAAACTGAGTCAAAAACCATGCATCCACATCCTTTTGAACTTTATAGCCATTTTTTTCCTTTTATTTTTAAAGGAAGCCTTGTTCCATGTGAAACAGGCATTGAACCACACCTCTTCTGAGACTGAACGTTGGGAATTTTTTTTTTTTGTCTTAAGTTTCAATCATTTCAGAACAATAAACATTCAGATTTTTAACAGTCTCAAAAATGAAGGACGTCCCTTGAGTTAAGAGTGTAATTTCTGTTCTCTCAAAACCAAAACATTGTAAGCTGCATTGGAAGTTCCCTGTCGGGGGTGTTTTGAATCCCGGAGCTGTGTTTTGAAAAGTGTAGTAGGATATGGTTCAGGTATGGTAGTTTTGCAAATGGAACAACTGTCTTTAGGAAGAATGATTGTTAATGTTAGGCTTTGGGTGGTGTTTTACTGATGCTCAGCCTCATTTGTGCCATAGGCTGCCACTTCGCAAGGAAGGCATGGCCTTAATTTTAATTTAGTTCTCGTTGGTATGGGACTTCGATTGGAACCTTTCTAGCACACCGCCAAAGATGGCCTACCTTCAGTCCAGCTTACCTTTAACTAAGATGATATCTATGATAAAGCAACTGCAAGTTCTTAGAACAGTCATTAAATTGTGTTGTTTTTTTAAAACTGTAAACGGTTTGTAATACTTAAAATGACCCTAGGAATACTTAAGATAAATGTAGGCCCCTTTAACGTACACTGGACTGAAAACATTCACAGCATGACCATCTTTCCTTCCAGGTCTCCAGATCTGGGTAACTGTGTTACTTGATAAGCTGGTTGCATCACAACATGGAGGTAGCTGCACTTCCTTCATGTGGTAGATGGGTGCCTATCAAAAGCATGAGAGAGGAATTCTCTGTGTGTTTGTGTGGTTGTTGACTTAAATGAACAAGTGTAGAAATCCAAAGTGTTGAACTGGCTCTATATTTGAATACTTGAGCACCATCAAGTGCCATACACTCAAATGCTGCTTGGATAAAAATTAAAATTGCCTCACTTCTTTGGCCGAACACAGCTATGCCCAATATGGTATGCAATATGCAAATCAATTAACCATGTGAACAATAATAACCAGTTAACAGGTGGGCAGAGATTCAGGAAATAAACTGGCATCTGATAGACACCTTCAACTAAGTTCACTGTTGCAATCAGCCATAGCTCTTTAGCGAACCTGGATCGTCCTTGTAATATGTGGTGATATCCCCAAAGCTTACCAGAATAAAGTAGTGGTAGTATTTGCCTCAGGTTAATAAATGTGTTGGTGTGCTCTAATTAGGCACAGATAAGACAAGATAACCTATTGTTTGGAGGGGGGATTGTGTTTTGGTCATCATTTTGGTGTTTTGTTCCAATATCTGTTTCTGGTACTTAATAGAAAAGGTCTGGATCCCCTCCTCCCCTTTAACCTGCTATCCAGGTGCCTGATCAAGTTAATCAAAGATTACCTTTTGAGTCATCTGATAGAGAATAACCAAACACTGGATTTTTTTTCTGCAAAAGAAAAAGACAGTGCAAGGATGAGGAGGGGATGAAGAACCACATCCAGACTTCCTGCTGTTACGTAACACCTCATGCTGCCTTGGATTTGCCCAATTGTAATTTTTGAAACTTGGGGAAACAGCCTCATGTGAACATATTTGGTTGAACTACCAGTTTTTCTTGTGGATGGACAGAAAAACTACCAGCTCATATTTGTTCTCTGTCATGTCATGCCACTTTCTTGGAAATCTCCCAAAGGCTGAATAAGTCTTGTTGGACTTGATCTCACTTCTGATGTGTAGAGTTGGGTTGCAAGTTTGGTGATCAGAGGAGCTTTCTCTAGTACAAGAGGAACACTCTTAACTAAGGATGGGCAAGAACTGGGAAAAGTTCATCCTGGTTCATGGTTCGCGACCTCACACAAACCTTCACAAACTGAATTGATTTGTGAGGTTCAGGGGCCTCCCTTGTTTCTGCTGGGGGCAGCTCTCCTGGCCGCGGTGCCCACTTGCAGAAGCCATTTTAAGGGAATGTTCCCTTTAAATAGCTTTTGGAAAGGCACACAAAAGTGAAGTCCAAGTAAGTGAGTTCACCACTTCTGGATGAACTTGTTGCTTGGACTTCATTTGTGCATGGCTTGCAAAAGTAATTTGCAAGGAGCGCTTGGAAGTGGGGTGGGGAGCAAAAAGGATAGCTGAAATGAATTGCATCTATTTCAGCCTACCAACTGATGGGCACACCAGCCCTCCTATTAGGCTGAAATGGATACAAGCCATTTCAGCGATCCTTATCACTCTCCCCTGCTTCTCACCACAAACCTCCAAAACCACATGGGGGAAGGTTCACAAACCATGAACCAACAATGTTTGTCAGGAAATTAGGTTCATGACAAGGTTCATGCCTATCCCTGCTCTTGACTAGTACAAAGTGGCCGTTTCCATCCATCCATTTCACTAATTTGGATGTAGATTTTCTACTGCCAACATCTGAAATATCTAATCCAGCACTCCCCAGTGTGGTGCCAATGTATGCCCAGTACTTCTCTTGGCGCCCACCAAGCTTTTCAGAGAATCAAAATGGCTGCTGTAAGGCAGGGCTTCTTATTGGCTGCCCTCAATCAAATGAAAGGATTTTTCATGGCTGTGATAATAGGAAGCCATAGGAGGATCAAGAGATCTGCTAAGCATCTGTGCTTTTATTAGTCGAATGTATGATTCCATTCCCCCTCCAGGCTTTCCTTCTCAGGAAGCGTGAGGCGGAAGCTATTTCATTTGGCTCAGCTTCCAGCAGTAGCCATTTTAAGGTAGCCCTCACCACCCTCTCAAAATAACAAAGGTGCCTGCAGACTCAAAAAGTTTGGGGACCCATGGCCTAACAGTTTCACACCTGCTACATTCTGAACTCCAGAGCGTAATAAGTTTGTAGTGGTTAGATACTTTGGATGCAGGCAGAGGGAAAGCCATATCAAAATACTCAGAATGGATGTGTGGAAACTGCAGTACTTAGCTGAATATTTCATGAAGACGTAATTGAAATGGTAGTCTTTAAATGAACACTTTTTACATAGTGCTTTCCAGAATAAACTGTCCATAAGAGAGTCCACCTAAGGATGGAAGCGCTGTGGGAGTAGGGTGATCTTTCAGTTAGAGTGGTTCCTTAGCGGATCTGGCTTCCTGAGGAGGTGGTGGTGGGCTCTCCTTCCTTGGAGATTTTTGAACAAAGGCTAGATGGCCATCTGACAGCAATGCTGATCCTTTGAACTTAGGAGGAGGTATTTGTGAATGTCTTGCATTGTGCAGGAGGTTGGACTAGATGACCCTGGAGGTTCCTTTCAATTCTATGATCCCCCCCCCCCCCCCGAAAACACACAGGCTGCAATCACACTAAATAATGCACTTTCAAACCACTTTCCAATTGGATTTTGTCAGTTTACACAGTAAAATCTAGTTGAAAAGTGTATAGAAAGTACATTATTTAGTGTGTGTGATCACAGTCATCTTGTCAGGTCGGCCAGAGATTGTATTAAATTGCTTTCTAACACTGCCGCTTCCAGATGAGATACTTTCTCAAGCATTGATCTGGTTGGAGGAAGGGGCATGAAGTTGTATCCAGAGATAGTCCTTGTAGGTGGAGCATTCATTCTCCCCCACTATTTTGCTTACAATGCCCTCCACAGCAGCTTGTTCCAATGCTGCTATAGTGTGTGGTGTCAGCCTCCTCCAACTGGATTCACCTCTGAGAAAATATGCATAGAACTGAACTGCTAGGCTGTTTCCACATGTTATCTGCTCTGTGATCAATTCTGTTGGAAAGTGTTCCACACACACATACCCCACCCTGCATCCACATAGCATTGTGGTGCTTTCATGCACCTACAGGGATTCCCAAAACTTTTCTCCAGTCTTTCTGAAACCTGATTTGTTCTGATATTTTGGGAAAGATTGGATGACTTCTCTGTGTGTGAAAGAATTGTCCCATGAATACCATTGCACTGTTACGACATCATACCAATATGTGTACTAGGTTCTCTGAATTCTCAGCTTTTATTTTTAAGTTTCTAGCCCCCTTCTATTGTGGTCATGGCTTTTTTCCTCTTATACCTCTGCAACGGGAGGGGCTAGAAGACTCTAAAAAATGGAAACTGAGAATTTAGAGAACCTGAATATTGGTGTGGCATTATACCAATATTCTAGGGACAACTTTTAAAATATTGCAAAACCCCTGGTGGCCGGAGGGGGCGATAGGGGGCAGCAGCGGCTGGGGCAGGGAATCTATGGGGAAACCTGACTCAAGCCTTTCTTCATGTGGAAACCACTGTAGTCACTCTAATTAGCACCCTGTTCCTTACCTGAGGTTTTCTGAAAAAAAAACATTTCTCCTAAAATCTTAAGAAATTGAGAGAACCCAACTTTTTGTGATGTAAATACAACAATCTCTAAATTCAGGTCTTAGATTCTGTCTTAAGTAATTTAGTCCAAATGAGCTGGGACTAACATGGTAATCATCAAGATGTTGTGTCAACCGGTGGCAACATCTTTAATGTGAAGGTTTTTAAAATTGCTGTGTGTGACTTGTATCTCTGAGGTTTTATCAGTATTCTTATAATAAAACCACATTTCAGGGATTTGCAATGTTGTGTTTGTGAGTTTTTTTTTTTTTTATTAATGGGATGCTATAAAGAATGCTGGTGAATGCACTACAATGAATCAGTTCTTTTCAAAGGTAACTTTATGTTCCTTTTTTATTTTATAACAATAAAATAAAGCTTCCTACAGAAAAGTGAGTAAAATTTAACATAGAACTATGTAGTTATGAATTCCCATTACAATAGTGCATACTTCAGTTACAGTCATTGATATATAAACAAAAGTGATTATTTTGAAGTGCATAGAGACTGTTAATTGGGTAGCTACTAGTTTTGGAGGACTACAAATGTTTCTGATTTCTTTAAAAAAATTATTTTTTTTGCTATCGTTGCATTTTTAAAGCATCAACAAATGAATAGTTTGATCCTCCATAAATTCCCAACTTTTTGCATTTGTTTCATGATTTTGTTTGTGCCCTTTCTGATGACACCTTGCCTCTTGGATAATCTCTGCATAAAATATTTTACTATGTTCAGTTCACTTCTCTTCTAAATTCGGGAATTTATAATTGAGTACCAATAAATTGTGCACATTCATAAAGAGTGATAGGCAAAGAATGCTCCATAGCAGGAGTGCACAAACTGTGGCTTGGGAGCCACATGTGGCTTTTTCACATATATTGTGTAGCTCTCAAAAGCTCCCAACAACTTGGAGAATGCATTTAAAGTTGCTTTCTTTCCACCTTCCTTCCTTGCGGCTCTCAAGCATCTGATGTTTATTCTATGTGTCCCTTATGGTAAGCAAGTTTGGCCACCCCCATTTCATAGGAAAAAACAAAATAGGAGCAAAATTATAGAAAGAATACAGATGAGGGGGGATTATATGCCTAACAGAAGAAAAAGACATAAATTAGACACAAGGGGGGGTGCTCAGGAAAACTTACAGGAATGGGGAAAATCCTATTAACCTCCCCCCCCCCTTCTAGTCATGTGTTTTCTTTCCACCTCCCCATAGCCCCTTTCTGTCTTCCTAATGCCTTCCCATAATTCTGTTTGTCCTAAAGCTGTTGTTTCCCTGCCTGTCCCTTCACTTTTCCCTACTGCTCTCTGCTTGTGATCGTATCAGCTCCTGTTAGGAGTACCACATGTCACTGAGTGCCATTTTGGATTGCAGTAGCAAGCTAAAATTAATCTGGATTCATCCCCCCTCACAATTGCTTATGCAGAGAGTTAAAACATCCACTCTATTTCTTTTTCTACAAAAAGTAGAAACATCTACCCAATCCCTTAGCAGCACAGTTTAGACATTTTTTTCTTAAACAACGATGAATTGAAACTAAAGAGCCTGTCAACTGAAAGAATAAAAGATGTGAAGATATGCTCAAAATGGAACTGTTGAGAGAAAATGTTGACAGCACTTGCCTACGTTAAATTAAAGGAACAGCTAGGAGTTTGCAATGCAATTCATGGAATCATAGGTTCTAGTGCTAACATTTAAAGCCTTATGCGGCCTGGGACCAACATACCTGCGGGACCACCTCTTTCCATATATGCCCAGGAGGTCATTACATTCGGCCTCCCAGCATCTATTGGCCATCCCTGGCCCAAGAGACGCCCACCTCGCCTCAACTAGGGCCAGGGCTTTTTCAGTCCTGGCCCCAACCTGGTGGAATCAGCTTCCTATTGAGATCCAGGCCCTACCTGGCTTATTAGCTTTCCGTAGGGCCTGCAAAATGGAGCTGTTCCGCCAGGCTTTTAGCTGAGGCTGCGGGCGTCTATTCTTGATCTGGTTGGCCTCCCCGGTCAGCACTGTCGTCTGTGCTAGGAAATGGAATAAAAACTATCATCCCTAAGAGATAACATGATGTGAGATGGCTAGGCTGGGCAATATGTGATGTCATGGTAATCTGAGTGCTGTTGAGTTGTCTGTTTTAAAATATTTTTATTGTATTTTATTATTATATGTTGTACTCCACTCTGAGCCCTACGGGGAATGGGCGGAATAGAAATTCACTGAAATAATGATAGAGTTGGAAGGATCCATACAGGGGCCATCTAGTCCATCCCCTGCTCAATGCAGGATCAGCCTAGAGCATCCCCGTCAAGTGTTCATCCAGCTGCTGCTTCTGCCAGTGGAGAGCTCACTACCTCGGTAGCTGATTCCACGGTTGAAGACCACTTACTGTAAAAAAGGTTTTCCTAATATAAAGCTGGCACCTTCCCACCCTTAATTTAAATGCATTATTACGAGTCCTATCCTCTGCTGCCAACAGGAATTGTTCCCTGCCCTACTTTAAGTGATACTTCAAGAGAGCAATCATGTTCTTCCCTCAGCCTCCTCTATATATAGTTGAAGTGCATACATTTCAGTGACTAGAGTAACTTGGTGCTTGGGAGGGGCAACAGTGTGAGAACTTCTAGTGTCCTGGCCCCACTGATGGACCTCCTGATGACACCTGGGTTTTCTGGCCACTGTGTGACACAGAATGTTGGACTGGATAGGCCATTGGCATGATCCAACATGGCTTCTCTTATGTTCTTAACTGGGTGGTTAATAGAATGCACTGACTGGAAGAATAAACAGCCTACGATGAAGGCTGTGAACACCGTGTTCAATGGGGTTCTAGATCATGAATGTGGGGAGAACCTTATGAATTTTCATAGACCTTCACGTGTTGCATTTTTATGGTGAATTCTGTTGCGCTGCTTCTATAGTAAAACTTTGGACTTAGTTTATTATCACAAATTCAAATCTTAATAGCAGCCTTTGGATTTTTCTGTTAGAAAATATAAAACTAGATATATAAATCATCCAAGCCTCTAGAATGTGATAACAAGTAAATTCAGATACCTGTAGATCAAAGTACTGGTGATTACGCCCAGAAATTTACTCTTCTGGGGCTTGAGTTCTTTCATCATACCACCGTACATAATTTGTTTTTTGCTGCAATAGGTTAATTTGGCAAAACATCTATGAAAATGCTGGTGCCAAATTTAATGTTTTTCTCATTAATAATGACACACTGGATGAACGAACAGGACCCTGGTGCCAAGAATATGTACCAATGTTTCAGCTGCCTGGAAGAGTTATATTCATTAGGTTCAATTATTTTCAGTGTTTGTCTTTGAGAAGCCTTGTGGTAGTGTAAGTAACAGAAAGTCACACTTTTAACTATTATGCACCATGTTTAAATATAAGTTTAAAGATCCAACACAAAAATTTCCCCTGTAACTTCATGACAGAAGCTATGGAAAAGTTACACCTTCAAAACTAGTTTTAGAGGGTAGCTATGTTGGTCTGAGAGTGGCACAACCCATTCTACCTCAGAATTCTATATCATCTCATTCTCCTACAGGCATTGGGTATCAAGGTTAAAAATATGGAATTTTCAGAGTTGAAATCTCCATACAGCTATGAAGTTTGCTGGGTGACCTTGGGGTAGTCACTTTCTCATAGTTTAACCTGTTTCACAGGACTATTGTGAGGAGAATATGAGGAAAAGAGAACAACAAATTCCATTCTGAGCTCCTTGGGGGAAGGACTGGGTAAAAACACTGTCTCAGAGAACTGCTTTTTAATCCTTCAGTTTCCAGTTTGGGAGGATGAACTGGAAGCAGTTTGAATACTTGGTGACATAGCCATCTTCAGCATGTCATAATTATAGATAACCGGTAGGGGGTTGTAGAAAAAGCCCAGGAGGAACTCGTGCATATTAGGCCATACCCCCCCATTGTCACCATTGTTTCTACAAAAAAAGTCCAGCCGGAACTCATTTGCATATTAGGTCACACCCCTTATGCCAAGCCAGCCAGAACTGCATTCCTGCTCAAAAAAAGCCCTGGCCACTCCAGAGAGGGAGCTGCACATGTGATCCCCCTGTGTAAAAATTATTACAAATGAAAAAATCAGCATACCAGAACTGCCTATTTCAGATAGAGTATGGAAGGACCTGAGTCAGATTGAGGTGACATCTATCACTAAAACCTGCCTCCATTCATGAGGACTTGAAGGTAGCTCATGTAACTAGGCTTCCCAACCCTCCCGCCCTGGCGGGGGACCCCAGGATTTCCACCCTCTTCCCCCGCTCCCCCAAAAAACGGAAGCAGGGGGAGGGGGTGGAAACGGCGCCGGGGAGCATGGCGAGCCGCCGCATCCCGGAGCCGGCGAGGCCGCCGTGCCGCTGCTGCCCCCTCTCCTCCCACCGCAGGTGCTCCTCCGAGATGAGCCCAGGCTGAGCCCATCTCAGAGGAGCAGCCAAGAGGCGGCAGCAGCGCAGGAGAGGACGAGGCAGGCCAGGAGCATGGCGAGCCGCGAATCCGGGCCCTTCTAGGACCCACACTCGCGGCTTGCCACGTCCCCGGCCCGCCTCCACCCCCCCCCTCCGCTTCCACCCCAGAAGCGGAGAGGGCAAGGCGGCAGCGGCGTGGCGGCCTCTTCTCCGCTCGCCGTAGCTGCTCCTCCAAGATGGGCTCAAATGAGCCCATTTTGGAGGAGCAGCCACGGCGAGCAGAGAAGAGGCCGCTGCGCCGCTGCTGCCTCGCCCGCTCCGCTTCTGGGGTGGAAGTGGAGGGGGGGTGGAGGCGGGCCAGGGACGTGGAGGCGGGCGAGCAGAGAAGAGGCGTCAGCGGCGCGGTGGCCTCTTCTCCGCTCGCCGTGGCTGCTCCTCCGAGATGGGCAGCCACGGCGAGCAGAGAAGAGGCTGCCGCGCCGCTGCCGCCTCGCCCGCTCCGCTTCTGGGGTGGAAGCGGAGGGGGGGTGGAGCTGGGCCGGGGACATGGAGGCGGGCCGGGGCTCGTCATTTCCCCTCCTCCCCCTAGCTCCACCCCAGTGTCTCCTGGCTCCACCCCCAAAGTCTCCTGGCTCCACCCCCAAAGTCCCCAGATATTTCTGGGGATGGACTTGGGAACCCTACATGTAACCCCCCAACTTTTAAAAAAGGTTCCAGGGGAGATCTGGAAAATCACAAGCTGGTCAGTCTAATGTCGATACTGGGTAAACTGGAGCAATCTGTTATTTAATATAGAATTATTTAATTCTTAATTATCTAATAATTGTTCTGCAACTTGAATTGGTACAGTGCATTCAACCCACATCAACAATTTGCTATCTCAGTTATCATCTCATTACAGTATATGGGAAGGCCAGGGCCAATAGTGGAGCAAGACTAAGAGGGTCAAAATTCCTGGCACTCTGGTGAGCCCTGGGAAGCAGCTTGGGCTTTGTTGGGTAGGGTTGCCAAGTCCAATTCAAGAAATATCTGGGGACTTTGGGGGTGGAGCCGGGAGAAATTAGGGGTGGGGCCAAGATCAAGGCTGTGACAAGCATAATTGAACTCCAAAGGGAGTTCTGGCCCTCACATTTAAAGGGACGGCACACCTTTTCAATTATTTCCTTCCATAGGAAATAATGAAGGATAGGGGCACCTTCTTTTGGGGCTCATAGAAGTGGACCCCCTGGTCCAATCTTTTTGAAACTTGGGGGATATTTTGGGGAGAGGCACTAGACATTATATTGAAAATTTGGTACCTCTATCCCAAAAAACAGCCCCCCCAGAGCCCCAGATACCCGCAGATCAATTCTCCATGATTTTCTATGGGAATAAATCTCCTTAGGGAATAACAGAGTTCCCAGCAGACATTCCCCCCCCCCCGCTTTCTGACGACCCTGAAGTGGGGGGAGGGTCTCCAAACCGGGGGATCCCCTGCCCCCACCTGGGGATTGGCAACCCTATTGTTGGGGTTTGTTTTTGAATTGTGCTTGAAGTATGTTTGAGTGGTGTGAAGGGAGGGCAGAGGGAGTCTTTGATGAAGGGTCTGTGATAGTTCTCAGCAATCTGAAGAAGGCTTGGCTGTGTAAGATGTACTCTCCTGTGTTCTTTAGAATGTCTCCCTGTCCAGGTAACTGATCATCCAAAATAAGTCACATAAAGAATCCGTCACTTCTTTGATACATTGAGTCTGACAGTGAACTTTTAATATGCTACACTAGCCATAAAGGTGTAATGGATGGAATAGGATCTGAGAGACCTCGGTTTGAATCTCTACTCCTCAATGGAAGCTTGCTGGGGCCAGTCACACTCAAAGTGTAGACTAGCTCACAATGTGGTTGTGAGGCTAATACAGAGAAAGTGAAAGGATTCTTGCCCTTCTCCCTGAGAGTCTAGGGAGGAGGGCAAGAATATACACACACACACACACACACACATATATAATGTTTGCAATGTGAGTTTTGTATGTGAGTGTCTGTATATATATGTGTGTTTGTGTGTGTTTGCAATGTAAGTGTGACTGTTTCCAAACTAAAGCACATTAAGGAATGTGGCAGACTATTACCACTAGAGGTCTCCCAGCACCTAATCAAATTTATATATGTATCAAAATGCTGCAATGTAGGTTTTGTGTCACAGAGTTTAAGCATAACTCTTTTTTTCTGAATAGAAACTTAATTTTAGCCAATATTGTTGGTGGAGAAAGTTGCTTTTTATGTTGATGGTCTAAGTAGGCCTAAAAATCAGTAAAGTTGTAAAGGTGTGAGAATTTAGTTTCAACGAAAGTGTAGTTGCCTTGGGAAGTGAAATCTTTCCAGTTTCTAAATAAAGAAGAAATTAAAATATTGAGTGGCAGCACTTAATTTAGTATTGATCATAAATTTGTATTAATAATAATGAACATTTCCTTAGTGCATGTCAAGTGACGAGAGCATTTTGTTTCTTAATTTATATCCCACTCAATGGAGCTCAGGTGGTGGGATCTCATTTCCTCTTTCCTCACAACAGCCATAGGCAGTATGTTAAAACTGAAAAAGACTGGACTAAAGTCTCCTGTGAACTTCGTGACCAAAGTATGCATTTGATGCCAGGTCTTTCCAGCCCAGTCCCGGCATTAACAGATGTACCACACCAGGTCTTTCATATATACTACCTAAGCTCAGTAATTCTTACCAAAATCATATACATCAGTTAGCATTATCTTCCTAAAAGCCTTCTAAATGATTGCCATTTTGACCCCAGTTTCACTTTAAAATGTGTTCATTCCATTAGAGAGATTCCTAAATGGTGCTCTCGTCATATGTAGATACTTTCTTTTTTCTTTCTGCACTGCTTTTTTTACACACATTGTTTATGGAAGCATAAAATAAGGATGCTAGTGTCCAGATGAGAACTGGAGATCCCCCAAAATTCCAGCTTATCTCCAGACTACAGTTTCCCAGGATGCTTTGGAAGGTGGACTCCAGCACTGCACCCCACTGAGATCCCTGTACCTCTGAGGTTCCGTTCCCAAATCTCCAGGAATTTCCCAACTTGAAACTGGTAACCCTACCTGCCACTCCTCCCCACTGGTGGACAGGGGAGACCTGGCAACCTAGCAGCATTCATGCTTCAGTATTAATTTAAATAGCCCATAAAGCCACTTTGTGAGTTCCAGATCTAGAAATCTTGACCTTTTATCTTGCCCTTTAATTGGAACAGCACAGGAACACCTGTTCTTATAGATATGTTTGTGGAACTATGATTCTCAGATACATCTGTGCATCATATGCTGCTCAATACCCTATATAAAAGCTGTTTGTCTTGGCAGATCCGAGCTCCCTCATTGGTTGGGACTGTGGTGCACCAAACTGTGGCCCATCAAACCACCAATCAACTGCTCTTGCATTGCAACTGCTCTCCCCCACCCACTGCTGGCGCCAGGATAGATGAAGATTGGTCCTCTGGGGAAACTGCTAGGCACTGCTGCTGCTAGGCAACTATCATTGCTTCTCTCAGCAAAAAGCAACCAAGCTTCTCTCAGTAAAAAGCAGTGGGGGAGGCCCTTTCAAATTCTATTTTGGCCTTTGAGGGAGAACTTATTGGACTCTACTCCTCCCCTGCCCGAGTGGCTGTTGCTAGCCAGCCAAGCTGCTTCTGCCAGTCAAACTTTGGTTCTGGCAGTTACTGGCTCTCACTACTTTTCTTCTCTGGAAGGGAAACAGAGAAATGGCATCCTGTACCAGCAGGCCAGATACAGACAGAGAGATAGGGAGGGAAAGTGAGAGACAGACTAGTCCTGTGCTTAAGACCAACATTATCTATAGAGAGGGTGTTGGTCTGAAATGTATCACTAAAAGCCTCTGAGGCAGAACTCACTGGAGCCAGTCCTAACTATGGCTGCCAGTTCCAGGTTGGTGGTATATTCCTGGAGATTTCTGTGGAGGGCATAGGAATTATATCTTCAAAGCAGGGTCTGCCAGACCCAGGTTCTTGCTATGGAAGCTAACTGGGTGATTTCAGACCAGTCACAGACTTTCAGCCTAACCTGCCTCACAAGGTTGTTGTTCAGATCAAAGGGGAGAGAGAATGATGTAAGCTGCTTTAGTCCCCACCACTGTGGAGAGAGACTGTTCTTTCCCTATGTGGAGGCTGCAGGGAGGAGAGAGGCAATGGAAAGCTGAAGGCAGAGAGACAGATAAAGGGAAGGAGATAGGGTTACCAACTCCAGGTTAGAAAATTCCTGGAGATTTAAGGGGTAAGGCCTGGAGAGTGTGGGGTTTGAGGAGCTACGCTGCCACCCTGTCATTGTTTACTGAATGACACTGAGTGGGAGGTTACTGAGGCTGTGGCTAAATTTTTGGATGACATTCTTAAATAGGGTGGCCAGACCGTCCCGGTCTCCCGGGAAAGTCCCGGTTCTGGCCCCCAATTCCTGGCTCCCGGGCTGGCTATACCGGGACCTTTAGAGGTCCCGGTTTAGCCAGCCAGAGAGCCGGTGGGCCGCGCGCGGGGGCGGGGAAGGCGGCGAGTGAGGGAGGGAGCTTCCCTGCGCGTGCGTAGGGCGATTGTGGCGGGCTCTGCGCATGCGTGGGTACGCTCCCTCCCTCACTCGCCGCCTTCCCCGCCCGCGCGCGGGGCCCGGAGGCGGTGGCGGAGGCCGGGGAGGCGGCGGAGAGGCCGGCGCTGGTCGCTGGAGGCCCTCCAGAGACTCCGGAGGGCCTCCAGCGACCAGCGCCAACCAGCGGAGGCCGCGGAGAGGCCGGCGCTGGTCGCTAGAGGCCCTCCAGAGACTCCGGAGGGCCTCCAGCGACCAGCGCCGACCAGCGGAGGCGGCGGAGAGGCCGGCGCTGGTCGCTGGAGGGCCTCCAGAGACTCCGGAGGGCCTCCAGCGACCAGCGCCGACCAGCGGAGGCCGCGGAGAGGCCGGCGCTGGTCGCTGGAGGCCCTCCAGAGACTCCGGAGGGCCTCCAGCGACCAGCGCCGACCAGCGGAGGCCAGCGCCGACCAGCCCGCCCGCCCGGAGGGGAGGCCGCCACCCGCCCTGGAAGAAGGTAAGCAGGCAGGGAGGGAGGGGGCCGAAAGTGGGGGGGCGGCTGGCGGGAGGGGGCGGCCTCCCTCCCTCCCTCCCTCCTTCCTTCCTTCCTTCCTTCCTTCCTTCCTTCCTTCCTTCCTTCCCAGTTGGGTGGGCTCCCGACTCCCTCCGCCGGCTGTTTCTGATAGCCCTGCGCCCCCTCTTTCATTTGATATGTGTCCCGTGCGGGTGCCACCCTCCTGCCGGGAGATGCCGCAAAATGAGCCCCCTTGAGGCTTATGGCGGCAGGGCTCGGGGGAAGCGAGCTAGACTGCTGTTCTTTTGAGGGGTTATAGAGTGTTTCGAGCCCGTCTCTGTGGCATCGGCCCCATCATTGTGGGACCCAGAGGGCCAGCGCAGCGGCCGGCTGAAGCAGCCTGTCAGTCACTTCCGGGTTCCTGTCCTGCATCTCGACCTGTGTTATTAGTGACAGGCTGCTTCGGCAGGCCGCTGCGCCGGCCCCCTGGGTCCCACAACGATGGGACCGATGCCACAGGGCCGGGCTCGAAACACTCTATAACCCCTCAAAAGAACAGCAGTCTAGCTCGCTTCCCCCGAGCCCTGCCACTATAAGCCTCAAGGGGGCTCATTTTGCCGCATCTCCCGGCAGGAGGGTGGTACCCGCACAGGACACATATCAAATGAAAGAGGGGGCGCAGGGCTATCAGAAACAGCCGGCGGAGGAAATGATGTCATTTGGGGGAAATGATGTCACAGGAAGTGACGTCACTTCCTGCTTCTGGCAGGTGGTGCGGGGGAAATGATGTCACCGGAAGTGATGTCACTTCCTGTTTCCTGTGGTGGCATGACGTCACCGGAATTGCCGTCACCGGAAGTGATGTCACTTCCTGTTTCCGGCGGCACGCGCACTCACATCATTCCCCCTCAAGGTGTCCCTGGCTGGCCTCCAGCTATTATGGCGACCCTACTCTTAAATGTAAATCTGATCTTGTATAAATGAAGAGGTGCGGGCCCTACGGGATCTTAACCAGTTCCGTAGGGCCTGCAAAACTGCCCTCTTCCGGCTAGCTTTTTAAGACAGAACTCTTGATAAAATCAATAATACCGAGCCATCTTATATGCCATTCGACTGTATTTTAATGTCTTACTGTTTTATTGGTTTTATTCTTTAAATTATTAACTGTATTATCTATTGTTTATTTGTATCATGGTTTCTACCATGTCCTGTTAGCCGCCCTGAGCCTGCCTAGGCGGGGAGGGCGGGGTATAAATAAAAGTTTATTATTATTATTATATGTAATCTATGTTTCTTATTGATTTTATCTCCTATGTTTAACTTTTTACATTCTGTGTACTCTTATTTGCAATTATTATGCCATTAAAGCTTTCAATTGTGGGGGGGGGGGGGGTGAGGAGGGGTGGGATCTCAGACAGGTACAAGGCCATACATTGCATCCTCCATTTCCTCCTGGGGAACCACTGTTGCCAATCTCCAGATGAGGGCTGGAGATCACTCAGAATTACAATTGGTCTCCAGATGGCAGAGATCAGCTCCCCTTGAGGTGAGGGGCAGAATGACTGCCTTCACTTGGGTGGGTGGGAAGACAGCAAGGGTGGGGCACTTGCCCAGAGCCACTTTCTAGAGCTCATTGTATTTTTTCTCTTCAACAGGCCTTATTCCTAGTTTCATAACAATTCTGGAATAGCCACAGTCATATCAACATATTAATGCCAAGAAAAGCATCCAGTCATTATATATAAAATCTATCACATAATACAGTTTCTATATACAGCCATAATGAAATTCAAGAAGCAGATAAAGGTCTTGGGGTGTTATTCAGACAGACAGAGACCATGCTGGTCTTACTAGGATCCCCATCTAAAAAGCAGCTCGATGGAAACTCTAAGACTTGTATGGAATAGATTGCATTGACTCATATGACATAATTCACTCTGAGTCTCTGCAAGAAAAGCAGACTATAAATGAAATAAATAAATATTTTTATTTTGTTTTAAAAAAAATTAGTCAGTTTTTCTCACTGAAAAAAGTTACACATTTACAAACAATGCAATATAACAGGATGATATATACCAGGGGTCCTCAACCGTGGGCCAGATGCGGCCCGCTGAGGACGTTTATGCGGCCCGCTGGGTTATGGCAAAATCAGACCGGAAATGACGTTCGACCTAAACTTGCGTTAGCAACGCACACTTCCAGCACTGGGCTGAGGCGGCGGAGACAGAGTGTGAGGTGATACTGAGGTGAGGTGAGTTCCCAGGCCAGGGTGTGTGGTGTGGGGAAGGGAGAAAGATGCAGAAGACGGAGAACTGACGGCCCGCGGCCTTGTACAGTAACGGCAGTCCGGCCCTCCAACAGTCTGAGGGACAGTGAACTGGCCCCCTATTTAAAAAGTTTGAGGACCCCTGATATATATAATAAATTTCCCCCACTCCCACAGACATTAAAACTACAATAATGATCTTTTTCACAAAAATGCCCTCCTGATTCTGGTTGCTGTACATTCTCCACAGAATGGTAAGTATGGGCTGTAGATCAGATCACTTTTCAGGTTCCATTGCAATAGAAGTACCAGGCTATTGAAAGCAGTCTATGTTAACACAGTTAATACTTTGTACTTTTTGACAGAGCATGAAACCACTTGATGTTCTGCCAGCTATAGTGTCAACACAAACACAGCTGTCTGTTGGAGAGCTTCTTAATAGTTGGCCTCTGAATTTAATTGGAGTGGTGTGTGTTCATTTATTTATTTATTTGGATTTTTTATTCCGCCCTTCCCTGCATGCTGGGCTCAGGGCTGCTCACAACAGACTAAAATTACAAATAAAAAAATAACATTCTGCAGTTAAATAAGTTAACATCAAAATAGGTCTATGAAATGCCCAAGATTTTAAAAGGGCAGAAGGCAAACGCCCTCCAGAGTTACTGAATAAGCTAAGTTGGGGCAGGGGTGGTGGTGTATGGAGCAAGGGAGGCCAGAATGATGAGACACCCATTGCCTCAACCAAAGGCCTGGGAGGACATCTCTGTTTCACAGGCCCTGCAGAACTGAAGCAATTCCACAAGGCCCTGATCTCACTCAGGAGAGGGTTCCACCAGGCTGAAGGTACTCAGAGCCTGCCCTCCCTTGCCCTACTGTCACTGCGCTCACCTTCTTCGCCACTCCTCCGCCTTGCCATCCAACCTGGCCAGGAGTGCTGTAGGCGGGCAGCTACAGGGAAGGGGCTGAGTGGGGGTGGCAGGGCAGGCGTGGATGGCAGCGGTAGGGCCCTGACCTTGCTTTGCCCATGGGTAGGAGAGGGAGGAAGGGCGCACGAAGTGGGGCAGGAAGTCAGGGGCGATTGGGGGCTTGCCTAGGGCATCAAAAAAACAAGCACCAGCCCTGGCTGCAGTTGACACATTGGAGGCAGACGGACGGACGGATGGATGGACGGACAGACAGACAGATAGCCTGTTCCATCAAAGTGCTCAGGGAGCCTAATAGCAAATTGTAAAATAGATCATCTCTAAAAAAGAGTTATAAAATTACAAAAAAATTGTGAGCTAGCTCACTAGGATTGTCAATCCCCAGGTGGGGGTAGGAGATTCCCTGGTTTGAAGGCCCTCCCCCTACTTCAGGGTTATCAGAAAGCGGGGGTGGTGGGAGTGAAATGTCTGCTGAGCACTCTATTCTATCCTATGGAGATGGATTCCCATACGGTATTGTCAACATAGCATCTGGTGCCTCTCCTCAAAACACCCCCAAGTTTCAAAAAGATTGGACCAAGGGGTCCAATTCTATGAGCCCCCAAAGAAGGTGCCCCTATCCTTCATTATTTCCAAATGGAGGGAAGGCAATTTAAAGGTGTGGGGTCCCTTTAAATGTGATGCCAGAACTCCCTTTGGACCTCAGTCGTACTTATCGCACCCTTTCTCCTGACTCCATCCCCAAAAGTCCCCAGATATTTCTTGAATCAGACCTGGTAACCATATAGCTCACATTAACTCAGTTTAGAGTGAACACTGGTAGTGACATTGAACAATCCTTCCTCTCCTCGTGCTCCACTCCAAAAGTTTCCAGAAGTTGAGAGTAGAGGCCTGGCAACACCTCAGCTGATGTTCTGGGCTGTTTCCGACTTGTAATGAGCGGTTATACAATTCAAATGATAAATATAAATTAAAGAGAAAGTAAATCCCTTTAATAAAATAAATCTCTAAAATTAAGAGGAAAACAGACTGGGTCCTTTCCATGTTGCAATGAGGGAATGCACAGCAAGCGATCCTATCATTAGAGCTGAGAACAAGTAACACCCAGCTAGCATAGCACACAACAGAAGTCAGGGTGTGCGTCAGAACATATTTCGTTCCCGGATTTGATGGCATTCACCTTGTACAAACTTCATATTTGTTAGGCATCGCAAGCAGTTTTGAGTTTATTTTGGCAAAACCTATTGCCTCATTGCTGAACAGCAGTGTCTATTTATAATCGAGCAGAAATTGAAAAGCCTTTTTTTCATCATTTTAAAAAATCCCAAGAATGTATCACCGAAGTCCCGCCACACATGATTTCATCGCGCAGTTCCATGACCAGCTTCAGAATGTCGAAATTACAGCACAGCAGACTTTTCATTATTTTTGTAAGGGTTCTTTCACTATGGCAACTAGGACTCTGGTTTAGGAAATTCCTAGAGATTTGGAGGCAAAGCATATAGATGGTAGAATTTGGGAAGGGGGGCTCTGCAGGGATTTGATTCCATCAAGTTTACCCTCCAGAGCTTGATTTTTCCTTCAGGGGACCCAATCGCTGTCGTTTGAGGGTCAGCCGTAATTCCAGGAGAACTCCAGGATCCACCTGGAGGTTGGCACCCTCATAAGATAAATCATATAAGATGTACCACTGCTTGTATAACATTTACCTTACCCGGTCCTCTTTTCTTGTTTGGAACAAGAGGAAAGTAGTATTCAACGTCCTATCACTTCTGTTGGATTGGATAGAAGTTGAATGACCAGGATCCTGGGAGCTGCGAAACTAGTTCCAAGGAGGCTTTTAATTATTATTTTTTCTCTCAAACAACAGAGTTCTCTCCCTCTCACACAACACGGTTGCATTTGATAATGATATGTTGCAAAAGCGATCTCTGATAAGGCTTTAGGGTCAACTGTTCAAAGAAAAAAAGAATTCCAGCAGGCTACAGCAAGCCTTTATTTAAGTGTAGACTGTTCTTTGGTGGCCCGTGTGTGGAAGATAACTGCCAACCAGTTGTAATACCCCTGACATGTTACAGTCTCGTTAATTCATGATAATTATTGTAGTTTACAGAGCATGAGTAATCAGTTGGTTCTTCTCCAGAGTGAAAGTGAACATATGACAACTTTAGTTCTGGATATAGGAACAAAAGAAATAATAGAATTGTCTTAGAGCTGTCAGCAACCCAGTCTCCCTGACAACCCAAAAGTGGGAGAAAAATAAGCAAAAAACCAAACTGCTTTTGAGCCAACAGTGTGCTGTTGTTCCTGGGGAAAACCTAGAACTGATAATCTAATCTAGGAATTCCTGGAAACTCTATGGTTTAACTAGGGTTGCTAGGTCTCTCCTGGCCACCAGTGGGGGATGGGGAGTAGGTTTGCCATATCCAGGTTGGGAAACTTCTGGAGATTTGGGGATAGAGAAAAAGAAAAAGACGACATTGGATTTATACCCCGCCTTTCACTCTGAATCTCAGAATGATTTACAATCTCCTTTACTTTCTTCCCCTATAACAGTCACCCTGTGAGGTAGGTGGGGCTGAGAGCTCTCTCACAGAAGCTGCCCTTTCAAGGACAGCTCTGCAAGAGCTATGGCTGACCCAAAGCCATTCCAGCAGCTGCAAGTAGAGGAGCTACAGGAGGTGGCGGCAGCTACAAGCATAGCCAGCTTCAAGAGGGGGTTAGATAAAAATATGGAGCAGAGGTCCATCGGTGGCTATTAGCTACAGTGTGTATATATATATATGTGTGTGTGTGTGTATATATAAATTTTTGGCCACTGTGTGATACAGAGTGTTGGACTGGATGGGCCATTGGCCTGATCCAACATGGCTTCTCTTATGTTCTTATGAGCAGGGAATCAAACCCAGTTCTCCCAGTCTGTGCACTTAACCACTACATGAAACTGGAACTTCAGCAGGGTACAATGACATAGAGTTCACCCTCCAAAGCATCCATTTTCTGCAAGGGAACTGATTGCTGTAGTCTGGAAATGAGCTGTAACTTCAGGGGATCCCCAGGTCCCACCTGGAGGCTGCTATGCGAGGTTTAGCCAATGGCACCTCCATGTCGCTCCCCGAAGATGTCAAGCCATGCCTAGCAACCCTAGGTCTGCAGGAGAAGATGTCACCTAAGCACGTAGCTGACAGGTGAATTTGTTATAACCATTTACTAGTTTGCAGACCAGAGAGTAATTTTATGTGCAAATATTTTTCAAACCGCTTTCTCATTAACTTGCTGAGAAGCTCCTGCTTTATCCATGGTAGTTTAAAATTGTGCATGAATTGACTGAACGCTGAGCTTCATAGTCAGAAAAAATCTGTGATGCAGTGGGGACAGAAAAAGCAGAATCTCTGCATTATGTACTGTTGTCTTTGGATGGGACCCCGTTGATTTATGCCCAGAATATCCCAGTTGATTATGCCACTTGTTTGTAAGATTCTCACCCTCGCATTACCCGCCTAAGCTATGTTCTAGTCGTTCTTCACAGGCATCTCTGCAGCCAATCCTTATTTCCTGTTTTTTTCCCCACCTGCAACCTGACACAGTTCCCCAGTCACCTCTAAGCCAGGATGCTCTCTGCCTACCCTTTCCATTTTTCCACCCCAAGAAGGAAGGCTTTTGTGGTTTGTCTTCCTGGCTGAGAAGTACTGGAATGACAATTTTTGTGGTTGCCATTCCTGGCAGTGTCAAGGTTTCTAGGAATGCAAAGCCCACAGCTTGAGGGTCAAGAGCGAGCAGGAAGAGGTAGGGTTATTTCACAGCCGCAGTGAAAAACCAGAGCTGACCTAAACAACAAACCCAGATATTGTAATCAAATGAATGTGATGTGTCCGGATATTTGCTTGAATGATAAACAGCAGATAATTCTTGAGTAAGAGTTATATCCTCCCTGGCCAGAAACAAAGGACCAAAAAAGCTGACTGGTTACTCATTTTATATATATAATTTGCATCCACACGGAGCAGGACTTAGAAACCACACTCACTGGAGCTAGGGTTGCCAACTCTGTCTTGGGAAATTCCTGGAGACTGGGGAGGGGAGGGACCTCAGCAAGGTAGTCTCAAGATAAGTTATAATTTCAGAAGATCTCCAGAGAGTGACTGGAGAAAACCCTACGGTTCGGTGATGACCAACCTCCAAAGAAACAAATGTAGACATAATAAGTGCATAATAATGTGCATAATTATGTAGACATAATAAGTGCACTTATTATGGGTGTTCTATACATCAGCGTATGTTTATAATGTGATTTGTATGAGAGTACACAAGAACAAAGGGGAAAAGTCAGACTGCTCCAACTACTGGGGGATAACCCTGCTCTCTATCACAGGCAAAATCCTTGCCAGAATACTCCTGAACAGACGGGTGCCCATTGCAGAAGAACTCCTCCCAGAGAGCCAGTGCGGCTTCAGAGCCAACAGGAGCACCACCAACATGGTATTTGTTCTCAGGAAGCTCCAAGAGAAATGCAGGGAACAGAACAAGGGTCTATATGTGACTTTTGTCGACCTTACCAAAGCTTTTGATACCGTTAGCAGGAAAGGCCTGTGGCAAATCTTGGAACGTTTAGGATGTCCCCCAAGGTTCCTCAGCATGATCATCCAGCTACATGAAGACCAGGAGGCCAAGTCAGACACTGCAACGACCTCTCGGAGACCTTCCCAATAGGCACAGGTGTAAAGCAAGGCTGCGTTCTCGCGCCAACTCTCTTTACGATCTTCTTTAGCATGATGCTTCAAAGAGCCGCAGTAGATCTAGATGATGATGATGGTGTCTACATCCGCTATCGCACTGATGCAGCCTGTTCAACCTGAGGCGACTAAAGGCTCACTCCAAGACAATATAAAAACTCATCCGAGAGCTACTGTTTGCTGATGATGCTGCACTCGTCTCAGCTCTGCAGCACATGACGTCCTGCTTTGCAGAGGCTGCCAAGCTATTTGGCCTAGAAGTTAGTCTGAAGAAGACAGAAGTTCTCCACCAGCCTGCACCCCAGGAAGATTATCACCCTCCCTGCATCACTGTGGGTGAATCAGTTCTGAAGACAGTCCAGCAGTTCAGCTACCTGGGGTGCATCATCTCCTCAGATGCCAAGATCGACAAGGAGATTGACAACAGGCTGGCAAAGGCAAACCGTGCATTTGGCCGACTGCACAAAAGAGTGTGGAGCAACAAGCATCTGAAAAAAGGCACAAAGATCAATGTTTACAAAGCGGTTGTGATGACAACCCTCATCTACGGCTCCGAATCGTGGGTTTTATACCGTCATCACCTGCGACTCCTCGAGCGCTTTCATCAGCGCTGCCTTCGCACCATCCTCAACATCCACTGGAGTGACTTTGTGACCAACACTGAAGTCCTCAAGAGGGCGGAGGTTACAAGCATCGAGGCACTGCTGTTGAAGACGCAGTTGCGCTGGGCAGGGCATATTTCTAGGATGGAAAACCATCGCCTTCCCAAGATTGCCCTGTATGGCGAACTTTTCACCGGCCATCGAAATAGAGGGGCACCAAAGAAGAGGTACAAGGACTCCTTGAAGAAATCCCTTGGCACCTGTCGCATCAACCATCACCAGTAGTCTGACCTAGCCTCAGATCGCAAAGCATGGAGGCACACCATCCACCAGGCTGTCTCTTCCTTTGAGAATGCACGCATAGCTGGTCTTGAGGACAAAAGGAGATTGAGGAAGAATCGCACTGCTGCAGCACCAACCCCAAATCAGACTTTTCCCTGCAGCCACTGTGGCCGGATCTGCTTGTCCCGCATTGGTCTTGTCAGCCACCAGCGAGCCTGCAGCAGACGTGGACTACTGCACCCTTCTTAAATCTTCGTTCGCGAAGTCAAGCCGAGAGAGAGTGTATGAGAGTGTTCAAATATAACAGACCGTTGCTTATTATTTTACATTTGTTTCTTTGGAGGCTGGTCATCACCGAACCCTAGGGTTTTCTCCAGTCACCCACCTGGAGGTTAGCAAGCCAGACTAGAATACCCCATCATAAGCATCCTGTCATATACTATTCCTGTCTCATGGCCATCTGCAGACATCTCTATTTTTAAAAGGGCTTTTTATGCACAAAAATCTTGCTGCCCAGAGCTTTATGTAAAATTAACAGAATGTGTGTAATATGCTATACTATAGCCACTAAAATCTCCCAGCATAATGAGAGTACCCCCATAGCTAGGGGCAACAGAGGAATGGGGCCACTGGGGAGGGGGCCGTGGAGGTGAGTGCAGAAAGCTGGAGAGGCTGAGGGTCATGAAAGCCAGTTTGGTGCAGTGGTTAAGTGTGCAGACTCTTATCTGGGAGAACCGGGTTTGATTCCCCACTTCTCCACTTGCACCTGCTGGAATGGCCTTGGGTCAGCCATAGCTCTGGCAGAGGTTGTCCTTGAAAGGGCAGCTGCTGTGAGAGCCCTCTCAGCCCCACCCACCTCACAGGGTGTCTGTTGTGGGGGAGGAAGGTAAAGGAGATTGTGAGCCGCTCTGAGACTCTTCGGAGTGGAGGGCGGGATATAAATCCAATATCTTCTTCATCTTCTTCTTCTTCATCCCTCTCCCTCCTGTGTAATTTAAAGAGCCTGTCGATCAACTGATTGGTGGGCCTTTAAATGGCATGGGAGGTGCAGTGATGCTATTTAAGAGGTGGTTGCCATGGGAAAGGGGGGCAGGCACTGGGCAGTTTAGCACAGTGGAACTTACTTCCAAGAAAACCTGCTAAGCAGATCTGACTGTGCAAAGTAATGGAGAAGCTGCTCTTGTTTTTTGACTGAGCACCTGATGTGTCTATTCCAGGTCAGGGCTCACAAACAAACATGTATAGGAAACTTCATGTTAGCTTTACTTCCAGCGTGCTTTGGAGGTTTGGGTTGTTTAAAATTGTTGCCTTCATTTAAAAAAAGAAAGGTTTTCTCATAATCTCCAGCCTCATCCAACAACCCTTTAGAAATGTTAATGGAAATTCACACCTCCAGGCAGTGAATTCTTTTCAGCCCAACAACATCTTAGAAATGCTAATGACCTTTGTGGCTAGACAATGATGGTCAGTTCACACCTCCAGACAGCTAGCAGGAATATGAAAATAGCTTTTGCCTACAAAAAGAGATTCTCCCCACCCCCGTCACTCCTACTTGAGCAGACAAGGCAAAACAGTCTTCTGGCCAGGCTGGACAAATTGGGGAGGGGGCTTTGCCTGTGACAGCCCTCCCACAGCTACAGGCCAGGTAGGTGCAGAGGCTTGGCCCTGCTCCCCCCAACAGATGCCAGCCTCCAGATGGGACCTGGGTAATTACAACTCAGACTACAGAGATCTGTTTCCCTGGAGAAAATGGATGCTTTGGAGAGTATACTAAACATTGTACTCCACTGAGGTTCCAGTTCTCCCCAGGCTCCATCCCCAAATCTGTAGGAGTTTCCCAGCCTGTATCTGGCAACCCATCATCTGCTGGTGGCTGGAGGGGGAGGGGAATACCTGGCAACTCTACCGCCGTGCCTCGTTGTTCCTCAGCTTTGAATGGGTCCAGTCTCCTCCAACAGAATATGAATATAGTGCATATAAAAAAGATAAAGGTAGTCCCCTGTGCAAGCGCCAGTCATTTCCGACTCTGGGGTGACTTTGCTTTTACAACATTTTCATGGCAGACTTTTTACGGGGTGGTTTCCCATTGCCTTCCCCAGTCATCTACACTTTCCCCACCCAGCAAGCTGGGTACTCATTTTACCGACCTCAGAAGGATGGAAGGCTGAGTCAACACTGAGCCGGCTACCTGAACACAGCTTCCGCTGGGATTGAACTCAGGTCGTGAGCAGAGCCTAGGATTGTAGTACTGCAGCTTTACCACTCTGCGCCTCGGGGCTCTTGATACATGCAATATATATATATATATAAAGAGCCCCGAGGCGCAGTGTGGTACAGCTGCAGTACAGAGTGATAAAGAGATGCACTATATATAGCCTTGTAGTCTGTGGTTTACCTTGCTGCTGTTGTCATCTCAGCCTGCCTGCCTGGGTGCGCTTTTAGTCCCCACATTCTGCTCAAGGCACAGTTGAGATCTGAGCTTTGTCCTCCAGGCAGTGTCACTGGGCAGTTGGTCTCTGCTGTTCTGAAGGAGCATCCTTTTCATCTGTGAGCCCCTGGAGGGTTGGAATGGGATGGGAGCTTGATACCAGCTTAAGTGAGAAAGAAAGCTCTGTTTCTGCCTTGCTGTTTTTTTCTTATTTTCCACTGTCTTCTCCCATCTTAAGTGCTGAAGAAAAACTTATCCGTTAGCATGACTAGCGGCATTTTATAATGCTGCTTGGCAGGACATCCTTTGTAAAATAAGCCCAGCAGGAACTCATTTGCATATTAGGCCACACCTCCTGGCATCACCATTGTTTCACATAAGACTTTTTGTAGGAAAAGCTCAGCAGGACCTGATTTGCATATTAGGCCACACACCCCTGATACCAAGCCAGGTGGAACTGCGTTCCTGTGCGTTCCTGCTCAAAAAAAGCCCTGCTGTTTCGTCTGATTGCTTTGGAACAGTGCTTTTTTTGAGCAGGAATGCACAGGAACGCAGTTCCAGCTGGCTTGGTATCAGGGGTGTGGCCTAATATTCAAATGAGTTCCTGCTGGGCTTTTTCTTCAAAAAAGTCCTGTGTGAAACTATGGTGATGTCAGGGGGAGTGGTCTAATGAGTTGCTGCTGGCCTTTTTCTACAAAAAAAAAGCACCCTGCTTAGGAATAAAGCAAAGACTGGGCTGGAATCCTCTGGAAAAACAAAATCCTTGGAAAAAATAGTGGAGGATGAATATGAATCCTCCCCAGGCTGAGGGAGGCAAAATTGACATCCACCAGAGAAAGGGCCTTCTCGATTGCTGGCCCCTGTTGGTGTTGCTAGAGAAGTTAGGGCCTTGCAGGACCTCGCCTAGTTCTCCAAGGCCTGTAAGACAACACTGTTCCAGCTAGCCTTTAATTGATTCTGAAGTACCGATATAGTAAGTAAGGAATGACATCTAATAAATACTGAATGCCATTGGCAATGAAATGACATCAAACGCTATTAGCACCTGACTGTTTTAATTTTTAAATTTATTTATGATGTATTATGTGTTGGAATGTTACTGTGATTTTACTAGTTGTGAGGCGCTTCGACGAGGAGGGCGGGATATAAATCCAATAAACCATTAAACCATGAAGAAATGCAAATGCATTTTTGTTTACCCTGGGAAATCTCAAATAAGGTATTTATACCTAAACGAATTGATTTTGTCTTGTTTCAGTTGTTCCATAGTGTGATATTTTAATGTAAAGGAGTTACATTTTCACTCCATCTTCGTCATGACCTCTATCCAAAACAAAAATAGTTTGGGCTTAGCTTATATACGTATTTATCTGGTGTACCACTTGTACTATATGATATCCCATAGACTGTTTATATGTGGTATCTGAGCAATACTTATTTTCATTTGGTGGCAACATGTGCTGGAGTGCCAATAATCGCTCCAAAATAAAGATGTCTTAGTAAGTCTGAAGTCAACATGGAAGGGTGAGCCAGCCATCCTGAAAGAAGATCTTCAGGCGAGATTTTATGTTGTTTTTTCTGCTGTCTGGCAAAAATGCAAAGTCAGAAAATGTTCGCTACCGGGAATTCCCAATTTGCCGTTTTTAAAAAATCCCCACTCTTTCTACATTCACAAGACAGATGCCTGCCAGTGAAAAGTATATTAGGGCTTATGAGTGTCTGTTGAGTAGCAGCTGGCTTCCAAAACAGCTGTGCTGCTTTTTTTGATAGAAAAAAGCAAGTCCCTACACATCGCTCTTGGGCAGAATAAGAAGCAAGGTATGGCTGCAAAATGTTGCTATAACATGTCATAGTATATTAATTCCCAAGGCACACTTACATAAGCTATTGTACTTCAAGAAGGATGCCTATAGGAACAAGTGTAAACATCTTATTTCTCATTTCAGAAGTCTGAGGATTAAAAGTCAGTGCACACTAGAGTATGATTGCCATAAAACTGCTAGGGGTGGGAGATCACCCACCTCCAGCAGGCCTTATCCACCAGGACTCCAGGCTCCTGTGAGAGAAATGGGGCTGCCAGCCTCCAGATGGGAACCACAGAAAGAGGCAAGAACAACCCAAAAATCTGTGGAAAATTAACGAAGTGTCATACACACGAAACAGCTACTATTAAACTAATTCCAAAAAACTCTCTTAAAGTGAAACAGTCCAAAATAACTCATGAATTGGCTTCATTACAAGTCTGTATGGCTTTTTGCTAGAAAATAGAGGAACAGGTATAGTTAAACTTGCAAGAATCTGACAGCTGTACAACCACCTAATAATATTCAACATCATATGAAGATTTTGTTTACTCTCTTCTTCAGTAAGTGAGTGTGAGTGATGGGAAGCATTCAAAAAGTGTGCAATCCCTCTAACTGTGAGGTGTAAGCCAAAATGCCCTCAAAACGAGGTTGGGGAATTAGTTAGGTGGGCACCTGGCTCACTAGGGATCTTTTCACCTATGTATACAAGATTAACCAACCAGAGAGTGATGCTTAAATAACAGAACTCTAATTTAGTAAAACCAATTATAATTTATTAAGAAAAATATAGTCTTCCATACAAGATAAAAATACACATCCAATCACACATACATTCCTAGAAATATAGATAGATCGATAGGGGAACATAAAGGGTAGACACACAGGGTAATATTACCTATCGTAGTCTTCAAGGAAGGCTCCAATGGCAACAAAAGAGGACGGGGGAAATGGACCCAAAACTGTGGCCAGAATTGGGGATGGATCTAGACAGCGGAACTGGGGTACTGCTAGATGCACACATGAGTGGAGTTGGGTCAGAGGTTAAATAGACTACCTTAGACCCTCAGGGGCTGGGAGGTAGGAGGGAGGAGAAAGGGGAGGCTCTGCAATGACCAGGAGGGCTGGACTATTGCAGAGCCAATAGCAAGTCCCTTGGTGCTGCCCAATTGGGTACCTGCTCTTGACCAATGAACTTGCCTGGGTCCTGTGTACCTGAAAGAACTTTCAGATTGAAACAGGCCATGGGGCAGGCTCCAAAGTGACAGAATAGAAGTGATTACTGAGTGGGGAACACTTAAGATTAGATGGACTTATCTGAAAAGGTGACAATAGAGAATCAAATATTGACCTAGGTATTCCCCAGATTAGACAAAAGACTTGGCTCTGGCAGGAGATGGTCTTCCTCTTTTTCTATCTTCTTCCTGGCACCAGTCTTTGTCCTGGGTTTCTTTAGACAAAGGCTTGAGTGGTCTGGCAGGATCCATGCCTGGATAAGCTTGATTGCCTTATGCAAAAGCTGAAGCAGCGGTTAGATATAAAGTCAGGAAAACAAGATGGATTCTGGTGGTGTTAGCCCTTGGTTCATGGAAACAGGCTGGAAACTGTTTGCTTGTACAGTTCATGGTGGCATGACTTCCTTTACTGCAGCGACCAAGACTGGGCACACAAGGAGCAGAGTTCTGGCTAACACCCATCCAGAGGTGTAGAATGCAGCTGCAAAGCTGAGGTTTATAGTATCCACATAAGCCTTAGAAACTGTCCACTTCTTAGAGCAGATGTGTGAGAGTCAAAACTCCAGGCACCCTTGCAACCATACTGGTGATCACTATGTCCATGTGTATGAAAAGTAGGGGGCTTTTCCTTACAGAGGGTCAGAGCTCCCTTCAGAGTTCAATTGTGCTTGTCACAGCTTTGCTCCAGGCTCCACCTCCAATATCTCCTGGCTCCACCCCCAATGTCTCCTGGTTCCACCCCCAATGTCCCCAGATATTTCTTGAGTTGAGTTGTCAAGTGGGGGCAGGGGATCCCTGGTTGGGAGGCCCTCCCCCTTCAGGGTTATCAGAAAACGGGGAGGGGGGAGGGAAATGTCTGCTAGGCATTCCATTATACCCTATGGGGACCAATTCCTATTAGGTATAATGGAGAATTGATGTGAGGGTATCTGGGGCTCTGGGGAGCTGTTCTTTAAGATAGAGGCACCAAATGTTCAGCATAGCATCTGATGCCTCTCTTAAAAACACCCTCCAAGTTTCAAAAAGATTGGACCAGGGGATCCAATTCTATGGCCCCCAAAAGGAAGATGCCCCTATCCTTCATTATTTCTGATTCACTTTGAGTGTTCACTTTTCACACACAATATTTAAATATCACAGTAAACTCTTACAATCAAGCATAAGATAACAACCAAAGTCCAAATTCATTCAGTCCATGTAAGCATGTCAGCTTCCGACTTCAGTAGCTTTTTTCCACTTCAATAATTTTGCCCACCCACTCCTGCAGGACAGGTTAAAGTGCTAGTGCTTGTGCTGATTCTGTCGAAGAAAAATGCCTTCTGTTCTTATCAGTTCTTTCCTATTTCCAAGCAGCAATTATAAGAGTTTCAAAGCATCAGCAAGTTGGAATTCATGAAAGTGGGTACAAAGGAAGCCTCTGACAGTAACGCCAGCATCTGTTACTGTTTCCGCTTAACCCTTCCTCGAAGAAGCATTCCCCACTCATCACTTCAAAAACGGATTGTTCCTACAGCACTACACACGGAGAAAGTTCTCAAGTCTTGTGAGACAGGTGAGGCTGAAAGAGAGTTCTGCGAGAACTGTGACTAGCCCAAGGTCACCCAGCAGGAGTGAGGAATCAAACCAGGTTCTCCAGATTAGAGCCCTCTGCTCTTAACCACTACATCACGCTGGTTCTCCATTCCCCTGCACATAAAATTTTCTTTGGCATTTGAACTTTATGGCATTAGACCCTGCTGAGGTCCCTCCTCGTCCTGAATTCTTCCCTCTCCGGGATCCATCCCCAGATCTGAGGAAATTCCCAGAGTTGTCAACCCTACCTGATATAGATGGTGCCTTTTTCATTAACCAGCTTTTTCGAACTCTCTTCTTCCTCTGTATCCCACTTCCTAATCCTTAACTTTTATGATTAAAGGATGTAGCATTGCCACATACTTCTGAATTTGCAGTAGAGGTACTTTTCAAAGGTTGCCTTTTCTTGACTTGACAATAGGCTTGGAGCTATACTGAACTGAAACATAAAAGAAATCCTCATTATTTTCTTCCACTGCTGTTGTGGTGAGAATACTTAAAGAGGAAACCAGCTTTAATCCCTGTGTGACCCATCTAGTGGAGAACGACCACAAATTATTATTTTCTTAAGTACTGTGTTTGGGTTGCATAAATTAACCAGAGTATTGTCACAAGTGTATTCCAGATTGTTTCTGTGACTTTGGTCTCTCCTACACATATGTTGATGTAAAATGTCATGTTTTTGTTACAAAAATGCAGTGCATGCTTGCTTCAACAGATATTGCAAGCTTTGCAGTTATGCTTCCGACTTTACCAAGTCACCACACCACAGTCTTCCTGGAATGCTCAGAGAAGCAAAGCACCCCACTGGTTAGAAAACAAGATGGATAGATTTATGAAATATAAGAACATCCCTGCTTAACCTGACCAGTATCTTGTCCTGTATCCTGATTCCAAGAGTGGTCAGACAGACACTTCCAGGAAGCCCACAAGGCGAGTATGATGATCCAAAGATCATTCGGCCGAAACCATCCCGCCACCCTTGGGAGCACACACAACATGCAGCCAAAGTTATGTTTTGCTGAGGCAATGATATCAAATGATACAGCCAGTTGACCTGAATACTCCCTCTAAGCTGTGGAATCTTGTGAGCAAAAATTCAACTTTGTGAGCTACTGGCATTAAAATTATGAGCTACTGCATAAAATAGGTTGTTCTGGGGTCATTTTTCCTGAGCTAAGACAAAAATGTGTGAGCTGGAGGCTAAAAAACTGTGAGCTAACTCACACTAACTCAGCGTAGAGGGAACACTGCAAGCACAGTTGGGTGCCAGAGAATGGCTAGAACCTTAGAACCCATAGTCATTGTAATTTGAAATTATGTGAAAAGCCAGAGCTTTTTTGTAGCAGGAACTCCTTTGCATATTAGGCCACACACCCCTGATGTAGCCAATCCTCCAAGAGCTTACAGGGCTCTTATTGCAGGGCCTACTGTAAACTCCAGGTGGATTGACTACATCAGGGGTACGTGGCCTGATATGCAAAGGAGTTCCTGCTATAAAAAAAAAGCCCTGTAAAAAGCCAAAATGTATTATTCAGCTTCCTTCTTCTTTGTTCCCATTTGTGACTGCTGTTGGTCAGCGGGGTCAAACATGAGCTGCACCTAGGGTTGCCACGTCCCCCCCACCTGGCCACTAGGATGGGGGGTAGGGTTGCATGGAGATTTGTGGATGGAACCTGGGGGGGACGGAGACCTCAGCTGGGTACAATCCCACAGAGTTCACCCTGCAGAACAGCCATTTTCTTCAGGTAGGGTTGCCAATCCCCAGGTGGGGGCAGGGGATCCCCCGGTTTGGAGGCCCTCCCCCCGCTTCAGGGTCATCAGAAAGTGGGGGGAGGGGAGGGAAATGTCTGCTGGGAACTGTTATTCCCTATGGAGATTTATTCCCATAGAAAATCATGAAGAATTGATCTGCAGGTATCTGGGGCTCTGGGGGGCCTGTTTTTTGGGATAGAGGCACCAAATTTTCAGTATAGCATCTAGTGCCTCTCCCCAAAATACTCCCCAAGTTTCAAAAAGATTGGACAAGGGGGTCCAATTCTATGAGCCCCAAAAGAAGGTGCCCCTATCTTTCATGATTTCCTATGGAAGGAAGGAATTGAAAAGGTTTGCCGTCCCTTTAAATGTGATGGAGTTCAATTATGCTTGTCACAGCCTTGATCTTGGCTCCACCCCTAATGTCTCCTGGCTCCTCCTACAAAATCCCCAGATATTTCTTGAATTGGACTTGGCAACCCTATCTTCAGGAGAATTACTCCCTATAGTCTGGAGATGAATCTGTAATTCCAGGGGATCCCCAGGTTCAGCCTAGAGGCATGCATTCCTAACTGTGCTTTAAGGAAGAGGGCCCCTAGTTCCAGGGGTGTTGAACTCATTTGTTATGAGGGCCAGATCTGACTTAAATGAGACCTTGTCAGGCCAGGCCGTATGTGCCATAAAACATAATGACAGGTAGAAGAGATAGAAACTTTATAAAGGACACAGACAAACACAAAGATTTTTTAAAAACTCAAAAGCAAGCTGTGACACAGAAGGAAGAAAGAGAGAGGGAGAAGGAAGCACAAGACAGCCAGAAGTTGCTCACAGGACCGCATGTTTGGCACCCCTGCCCTAGGCCCTAGTGAAGGCATTTAGAAAACTCACCATGCAGCCCTACACAGAAACACACTTCTAAGTCCATTGGCTTCAATGGATTTAAAAGGGTGTAACCTGCTTAGAACAGCGCTGTTAGGAGAGTACGGCTAAATGCGTCTAAATCTTTCTTTTATATGTTCACCTTTTAAATTTTATTTGCATGAGAATTACTGTATCTCTCAGAGCTTCAGAGGATGGTTCTATGGCAATACATCCCTACTGATCTCCATCTCCTCTCTAGGATCCACCCTCAAAGTAGGAACCTCAGTGGGGTAAATACCATAGAGTCCACACTCCAAAACAGCTTTTTTCTCCAGGGGAACTGGTCTGGAGATAAGTTGCTGATTTTCTGGCCCCATCTGGAGGTTTGAAGAAAAAGCTTTTTCTCCAGTTCTCTTGTCTGTGTGACTTTTTTTGTGGCTGCCCATCTGGAGGTTAGCAACCGTGGATCCTGAATGTATTTGCACCCTGTTTTTCTTCTTAGTGGGGGCTCAAAGCAGCTAACAACCTCATTCTCTTCTCAATTGTATTTTCAGAACAAGAACCCTGTTTGGTCAGTTAGGCCAAGAAAGAGCGACTGGCCCTGGCAGAGTTAGTCCACTGCCCATCCCTTAAAATTAATTAAACTGTTTTACGCTTATTGTCTATGGTAAAGAATCTGCAGAAGTATATGTCAAAACCTGCAGAAGTATCTGTATGGACAAAATAGGTGGGTCAGAAGGTGTGGGCTTTCAGCAAAATAACATGTAGTCTTAAGTGTCTCAGCCCACGCCTTTTCTGTTGTATCATTAATTGATGTATAGTATTTTTGTAAATAAACCGGGTGATTCACATTCTGGCATCAGAGCCAGATACAATGGAGAAAATAAACAATAAACCTACACAAATTGCTCTAGGGCATACCAAGATCTCTCAGGAATAATGCCAAGGTGAGCTCAACCTGACTGTACAGTCAAGTGGATTCTGTGGTGCTGGAAAAAGCTATCAAGTCACAGCTGACGTATGGTGACCCTGTAGGTCAGGGGTGTCGAACTCATTTGTTATGAGGGCCGGATCTGACATAAATGAGACCTTGTCATGCTAGGGTTGCCAAGTCCAATTCAAGAAATATCTGGGGACTTTGGGGGTGGAGCCAGGAGACATTGGGGCGGAGCCAGGAGCAAGGGTGTGACAAGGATAATTGAACTCCAAGGGAGTTCTGGCCATCACATTTAAAAGGATAGCAAACCTTTTAAAATGCCTTCCTTCAACAGGAAATAATAAAGGATAGGGGCACTTTCTTTTGGGGCTCATAGAACTGGACCACCTGGTCCAATCTTTTTGAAACTTGGGGGTGGGATTTTGGAGAGAGGCTATACTGAAAATTCAGTGCTTCTACCTCAAAAAACAGCCCCCCCCCAGAGCCCCCGATACCCACGGATCAATTCCCATTATTCCCTATGGGAATCGTTCTCCATAGGGAATAATTACCCACTAGACATTTCCCTCCCCCACCTCCGCCGCTTTCTGATGATCCTAAAGTGGGGGGGGGGCCTCCAAACCTGGGGATTGGCAATCCTCTCTCTCTCACACACACACACTTACTGGGTCTGGTTCCTCCACAACAACATCTGAAAAGAACAGGGGCTACGTTGCTCTCTCTCTCTCTCTCTCTCTCTCTCTCTCACACACACACACTTAGTTGCTCTGAAACGAAAGCAAAACAAACCGAGGGACTGTGTTGCTGACCCTTCCCATGAAGTACTTCTTGCTCAACCTTAAAGGCACACAAACACACATTTTGAAATGGGACCTGTTTGCAGGTTTCTAAACCTGCCGGAAATCAAGAGGTGCATGGTGGCTGTGGGGGCGGGGCTTCCCCTGCAGGCCTGCTGGCTGGGGGCGAGGGGAAGCCTGTAAAACTCAGGAATCCCCCGCTGGGACCTGGGGATTGGGAAGCCTATATCACGCTGGGCCATGTGTGTCATAAAATGTAATACCAGATAGCAGAGATATAAACTTTATAAAGGACACAGGCCTTCCACCAGCTGTGAGTGGAGGAGTGGGGGAATCAAACCCAGTTCTCCCAGATAAGAGTCAGCACACTCAACCACTACACCAAACTGGCTGGTATTGTGGAATACATCCTACAGTTTGATGGTTTTGTGTGTACTAGGTCTTTGGAGTTTTCTTTTAAATTTGCTGCGGAAAATCCAGTGGTGAATCACTGGAAAATGATTATGTGGCACACCTTTCTCTCTCTCAGGGAAACAGTAGAGGGGTTTTACAGGTCTCCTCAGGCTTCCTTTTGTTTAACAAGGCACAAAGATTGTCAGACCTTCAGACCGGAACTTGATTCAAGAGATTACGTGACTCAGGTTGCCTTGTTTAGCTCCTTTATCAGTTTGCAAGAGATTGTGTTTAAGTATTTCTAGGGTATAGAGCAAGTGCAGAAATAATTGGTCATCCCTGAATTAAGTGCCCCGCACAGTTTTGCTTTTATACTGCTGGGACAGTTTCCTTACCCTCCTTTATTTAGTCAGCGTGCTTGAAGAATGTGCTGATTGCTGGTACTCCAGATGGACTGGGAGGATCAGTGGCAGTCTCAGTGAACTGAATCCAAAGGTGATTTTAGGGTTGCCAGCTCTGGCTTGGAAAATTCCTGGAGATTTGTGCATAGTGCCTGGAGAGGACAGAATGTCAGGAGGGGGGAGGACTCAACATGGATATGAATTTGCCCAAAGTTGGTGTTCCCTTCAGGAGAACCCTTCTCTGTAGTCTGGAGATCAGTTATAGTCCTGGGAGAGCTCCAAATCCCCATCTGGTTGGCTGTTCCAATTTCTCTTTCCCTGGAGAACTGTCTCTTCCACAGCTCTATCTGCTATTGGGAGTTTTTGATCCTTTGGGGAGTGGTGCGAATGTGGTCTAGGAAGTGGGGCCATTTCCCAGAGTGCCATTTTTTCTCTCACGCTGCCCTGGTCAAAAGATTAAGTCTTCACAATGGTTCTAAATGAAGTCTTCTAGTTCTGGTGCTATTGGACAGAAATCTCTCTTACTGGCTTTCTAACATTTTTGACTGCGCTTGCAAATTTTTCTGATCATTCACATGCTGTTGTTCCCGAAATGTTCTTCCTATGTAAAACAACAGAGTCCGTGGCATGGGCTTGGAAGGTGGGGGACAGGGGAAAGGTACTGTTGTATTGACAGCATGATATCACTTCTGGACTGAACCTGGAAGTTATATCATATCACCAGCACAACACCCTAGAATTCACCGGAAACTCTAGAGTTTCTGCTGAATCCTAGAGCTTTTTACCAACAGTGTGATGCCACTTCCGGGTTTTTGATCTTACATTCTGCTGCTGTCTTTGAGATCTCTGTCATTCTCTGGGTTGTTACCTACTCCTGTTTTTTATGGATATTTGTATTCTGAGAACTCTGTCTATAAGTAGAAAACGTCTTTGATGGATGTAGTTTGTTTGGCCTGTAAACACTATGTAACATCTTCTCTTCTGGAAGGAGGATGATGATGATTTATACCTCACCCTTCACTACCCTAAGGAGTCTCAGAGCGGCTTACAATCTCCTTTCCCTTCCTGTCCCCACAACAGACACCCAGTGAGGTAGGTGGAGCTGAGAGAGCTCTGATAGAAACTGCTCTTGAGCAGAACAGCTTCTGACAGAGTTATGACTGACCCGAGATCATTTCAGCAGGTGCATGTGGAGGAGTGGGGAATCAAACCTGGTTCTCCCAGATAAGAGTCTGTGCACTTAACCACCATACCAAACTGGACTGCATTCAAAGAACTCAGTTGGTGATGTCTTGTGGTGCCACCCTAAGGACACTTCCTCAGGAAAAAACCTCAATGAATAACATCCTCCACTCATATCATCCACAGTTACAGAAAAATACTGATAAGCACCTTCATTCACTTTATTGTTATATGAGATTTCAAAGGCTAGAATAGACATAGGGTTTCCATAGCAGGAGATTTTCCTGTGGCAATCCTCAACCCCCACTCCATTAGGTGTGTAAACATAAGAGAAGCCATGTTGGATCTGGCCAATGGCCCATCCAGTCCAACACTCTGTGTCACACAGTGGCCAAAAAAATTATATATATATATATATATATATATATATATATATATATATATATATATACACACACACACACACACACACACACACACACACACACACACACACTGTGGCTAATAGCCACTGATGGACCTCTGCTCCATATTTTTATCTAACCCCCCTCTTGAATCTGGCTATGCTTGTAGCTGCGACCACCTCCTGTGGCAGTGAATTCCACATGTTAATCACCCTTTGGGTGAAGAAGTACTTCCTTTTATCTGTTTTAATCTGACTGCTCAGCAATTTCATCAAATGCCCATGAGTTCTTGGATAGTGAGAAAGGGAGAAAAGGACTTCTTTCTCTACTTTCTCCATCCCATGCATAATCTTATAAACCACTATCATGTCACCCCGCAGTTGACGTTTCTCCAAGCTAAAGAGCCCCAAGCGTTTCAACCTTTCTTCGTAGGGAAAGTGTTCCAACCCTTTAATCATTCTAGTTGCCTTTTTCTGGACTTTTTCCAATGCTATAATATCCTTTTTGAGGTGTGGTGACCAGAATTGTACACAGTATTCCAAATGAGACCGCACCATTGATTTATACAGGGGCATTATGATACTGGCTGATTTGTTTTCAATTCCCTTCCTAATAATTCCCAGCATGGTGTTGGCCTTTTTAATTGCAATTGCACACTGTCTTGACATTTTCAGTGAGTTATCTACCACGACCCCAAGATCTCTCTCTTGGTCAGTCTCTGCCAGTTCACACCCCATCAACTTGTATTTGTAGCTGGGATTTACTTTGCGCTTGGCCACATTGAACCTCATCTGCCACGTTGACGTCCACTCACCCAGCCTCAACAGATCCCTTTGGAGTGCCTCACAATCCTCTCTGGTTCTCACCACCCTGAACAATTTAGTGTCATCTGAAAACTTGGCCGGTTCACTGCTTACTCCCAACTCCAAATCATTTATGAACAAGTTAAAGAGCATGGGACCCAGTACTGAGCCCTGCGGCATCCCACTGCTTACCGTCCTCCACTGTGAAGACTGCCCATTTATACTCACTCTCTGCTTCCTATTAATTAGCCAGTTTTTGATCCACAAGAGGACCTGTCCTTTTACTCCATGGCTCTCGAGCTTACTACAGAGCCTTTGATGAGGAACTTTATCAAAAGCTTTCTGGAAGTCAAGGTAAACAACATCTATTAGGTCTCCTTTGTCCATATGTTTGTTCACCCCCTCAAAGAAATGTAACAGGATAGTGAGGCAAGATCTTCCCTTACAGAACCCATGCTGAGTCTTCCTCAATAACTCGTGTTCATCAATGTGTCTATTCATTGATAATGGTTTCTACCAACTTTCCTGGTATTGAAGTCAGACTGACTGGCCTGTAATTTCCTGGATCTCCTCTGGAACCCTTTTTAAAGATGGGGGTGACATTTGCTACCTTCCAGTCCTCAGGAACGGAGGCAGATTTCAATGAAGGATTACATATTTTTGTCAGAAGATCCACAAGTTCAACTTTGAGTTCTTTCAGAACTCTTGGATGTATGCCATCCGGATCTAGTGACTTATTAGTTTTTAATTTGTCTATCAGTTGTAGGACCTCCTCTCCTGTCACCTCGATCTGACTCAGGTCTTTCAACACCCTTTCCAAAATAAGTGGTTCTGGAGCAGGCAAACATTTCTCATCTTCCACAGTGAAGACGGAGGCAAAAAATGCATTCAGCTTCTCAGCCATTTCCCTATCCTCCTTCAGTAATCCTTATACCCCTTGGTCATCCAAGGGCCCCACTGCCTCCCTGGCTGGTTTCCTGCTTCTAATATATTTGAAGAATTTTTTATTGTTGGTCTTTATGTTTTTTGCAATATGCTCCTCATAGTCCCTTTTTGCTTGCCTGATCACAGTCTTGCATTTGATTTGTCACTGCCTGTGTTCCCTTTTATTAATCTCACTTGGACTAGCTTTCTACTGCTTAAAGGAGTCCTTCTTACCTTTTACAGCTTCCATTACTTTGTTTGTTAACCATGCAGGCCTTTTCTTATACCTGTTTGTGCCTTTCCTAACTTGTGGTATATATTTCATCTGAGCTTCTAGGATTGTAGTTTTAAATAGCCTCCAAGCTTCCCCAAGGGTTTTTACTGTATTCACCTTTTCTTTCAGTTTCCTCTTCACATGCCTCCTCATCTCAGAGAATTTACCCCTTTTAAAGTTAAACATGGTTGTGCTGGTCTTTTGGGGCAACTCTCTATTTATACAAATGGTGAAATCAATAACATTATGGTCACTGCTCCCAAGCGGTGCGATCACTTTTACATCTCTCACCAAGTCTTGGGCATTACTTAGGATCAAATCCAGAATCGCCCCACCCCTGGTATGTTCAGAGACCATCTGCTCCATAGCACAGTCATTGAGAGCATCTAGAAACTCAATCTCTTTCTCTCGAACTGTGTGGGTGGGTGGGGGGTGGGGGGATAACCCAAAATTTTCTATTGGGTGAACCCAGAAGTGGCATCACACTGCTGGTACAAAGCTCTAGGATTCAGCAGAAACTCTAGAGTTTCTGGTGAATTCTAGGGTGTTGTGCTGGTGATATGATATAACTTCCAGGTTCAGTCCAGAAGTGATATCATGCTGTCAGTGCAACAGTACCTTTCCCCTGTCCCCCACCTTCCAAGCTCATGCCACGGACTCTGTTGTTTTACATAGGAAGAACATTTCGGGAACAACAGCATGTGAATGATCAGAAAAAATTGCAAGCACAGTCAAAAATGTTAGAAAGCCAGTGAGAGAGATTTCTGTCCAATAGCACCAGAACTAGAAGACTTCATTTAGAACCATAGTGAAGACTTAATCTTTTGACCAGGGCAGTGTGAGAGAAAAAATGGCACTCTGGGAAATGGCCCCACTTCCTAGCACACATTTGCACCACTCCCCAAAGGAGAGAGGGAGGAAGAGGCAACCTACCTGCCCAGCCCCAAGTATGTTCTGGCCCCTCCCACCAAAAGGAGGGAGGAAGAGGCAGCCTGCCTGCCCAGCTGGATGGGCACTGCCTCTCCCTTGGCAGACAAATTGCTCAAGAGCTTGGCGGGCTGTGCCTGCCCTTCACCCAACTAGGGCTGGCCGATATGCACAAGGGGCATTGCTTCCCCCTTCCTGTGTGAGTACAGCCTGAGAGCCAGGTGGGAACCCAATCTCACCTTCTCCATGTGAGTGCCAGGCAGGCACTACTTCCCCTCAAGGTGGGTAAGTCATAAAGGGAGATGCTGAAAATTATGAACTACATTTCTTAAATTCGCATCAATAATGTATGAGACGAGGAGGAAGAGGATGATATTATTGGATTTATACCTGGCCCTTCACTTGGGAGTCTCAGAGCGGCAAGGTATGTTAAATAATATGGAAAATGGATATAGCTATGAAAACAAAAAACTGTGAAGATTCCTCTCAAGCACATCATAATGGGTTACACAGTAAGGATACTTAACTGCAGCTATACATGTTAAAGCATCCTTTTAAAGCAACCTTCATTGCAACTGTTCAACAGATTTTTGGTTATTTTCTCCCTTAGAAAGGGATCACAACTCCCTCCCTAGCAGGATCATGCTGACAATTACTTTGTAAATAATTTGTTATTGCGATGCAATAAGGAGCTTAGGAAATGCAAAAACTCATTCTTTCACAATAGACTTCTTACGGGTTGCATTTTAAGTAAGAAGCAAAACTTAACATTGGTACAGATCTTACTGCCTGACTCAGATGTTGTTTGATCTCCATATCTTTCCTGTAGAAAATATTCCTCCATGTCATCTTAGATTCAGAAATGTTTCAATTGTTCTCTCTCTCTCCTCCCATCAGTACAAGATAATTGGCAACACATGGTGGTCCAAATTGCACAATAAATAGTAGTCTGTAAAATTTACACATTTCTTCCAGAGTTAACCACACCTGTAAGTTCTAGTTCTTCTTTGCTGTTTTTAGATTTATTGCAAAATACTTTGGATCAACCCGCCTTCCCCGCAACAAAAACAGCTCACATCAATTATTTTACCACGCTGTGGTCAGTTATTCAGAGGAAGTATTAGGCAGAAGATAAGCAGCAAGGCTTTTTCTGTAGAAGGTACAAGGCTTTTTTTGAGCAGGAATGCACAGGAATGCAGTTCTGGCTGGCTTGGTGTCAAGGGGTGTGGCCTAATATGCAAACAAGTTCCTGCTGGGCTTCTTCAAAAAAGCCCTGTGTGAACCAATGGTGATATCAGGGGGTGTGGCCTAATATGCAAATGAGCTCCTGCTGGGCTTTTTCCTACACCCCCCCCCCAGAAGGTATGGCAGAATTACTATTTTACTAACACTGGGCTTTTCTAGTGAAGAAAATAAGGCAGTTAACAATGGTTTTGATTCCATCCTGCTGTTCTGCTGAGGATAACATTATCCTCCTCTTGCATCAGGGAAAGCCTCCTCACACTGAAGGGAAGGGAAGTGCCATCGTGTGGAAAGGATCCATGGGCTATCAATATAAGTTAATAAAATATAAAATCATCAAAATGAAAACCAAACAAGAATTAACATACGCACACTGTTGCCCTGAACCTGCATTCTTGACTGTTTTAATAGGAGATCCTGGTGTTTGAACCTAGGACCTTGGGCATAGAAAGAAAAGGCTATTCCTTTTATATATATATAATTTTATTAAAGTACAGTACAAGATATAATAGTGATAACAAGTTACATATATATAGGTAAAAGAAAAATCGAAGGAGAGACATATCTATGTCAGGGGTGGCCAAGGGTAGCTCTCCAGATGTTTTTTGCCTACAACTCCCATCAGCCCCAGCCATTGGCCATGCTGGCTGGGGCTGATGGGAGTTGTAGGCAAAAAACATCTGGAGAGCTACCCTTGGCCACCTCTGATCTATGTCTATGATGTCACTATAACATTATTCCAAGAAAATAACCAAGGATAGGCCTAAGTCTAAAAGTACATCATTTTCCTATGAACTACCCTACATGGAAGAATATCATGTTCAGTAAGATAATCAATTATTGGAAAACAAATTGCAATAAAGAAACTTTCATATTTCTCTGTTACTGGAAAGTGAGTTTGAATTGTAATTTTGGAAATTATAAAGTATTCCCATAAATGGTGTTGCCATACTAATATGGTCGGAGGAGACTTGTCAATCCATTGTGAGGCAATTGTGGCACGGACTGCAGAAATAAGAATGTGTATCCTCTCTGAGTTTATCGTATCATTTTCAGGGTCTGTCCAATTTCCAAGCAAAAAAAATTCAGAAACTAAAGGTAGATCTCTATTTGTGATTAAAAATATTTGTTTCGTAATTTGGCTCCAAAAATTTTGTATAGAATTGCATGTCCACCAACAATGGAAATAGTCTCCTGCTTTACACAGGTTGAGCTTATAGTGCCATTTATATGATGTATATGATTTATATGATGTAGACGACTAGGAGGCGAGTACCATCTCATTATTAGTTTATAAGATTGAAGCTTAGGGGGAGGGATGGTGGCTCAGTGGTAGAGCATCTGCTTGGGAAGCAGAAGGTCCCAGGTTCAATCCCTGGCATCTCCAAAAAAGAGTCCAGGCAAATAGGTGTGAAAAACCTCAGCTTGAGAACCTGGAGAGCCGCTGCCAGTCTGAGAAGACAATACTGACTTTGATGGACCAAGGGTCTGATTCAGTATAAGGCAGCTTCATATGTTCTTAATGGGGATCATTTTAGAAGTAAATGGTGGGAAGAGGCAATTCCAAGAGGCACAGCCTCTCTCTTGGGGGCTTAGGGTTACCAAGTCCCCTGGCTACCAATGGGGGATGAAGGGATAGGGCTCCTGGATCTAGGTTGGGAAATTCCTGGAGATTTGGAAATGGAACCTGGCAAGGACATGGACCTCAATTGGATTCAGTGCCACAGAGCCCATCCTCCAAAGCACCCATGTTCTCCAGAGGAACTGATCTTTGTAGTCTGGAGATGAGCTGTAATTCTGGGGGATTCTCTGCCCCCCCCCTTCCCAGGCTGGCATCCCTAGGTGAGTCTCACATTCCTTGAGAGCTCCAGATTATTAATGCAGAGCTTCAAAAACAAACAAACAACAACAACAAAACTCCCAGCTGCTAAGCCTCTTTGACCAAAGGGCAAAGAAGAAGAAAAGGCACAAGGGCTCACCTTACAGGCAATGGTGCTTTTGTCATATCACATTGAGCTTTTTTTTTTTTTTTTTAAGTATTGATCTCCAGTCTGGGTCTTTGCTAGATTACAATCTGCAACAGGCACAATCCAGACAAAGATAAAGTATTTTAAAAGAATTATTGATTTCATGGGCAGAAGCAAGCTAATTGATGCAGTCGCTCACAACTTTCACGCCGGTAGCTCACCAAGTAGAATTTTTGCTCACAAGGCTCCGCAGGTTAGAGGGAGTATTGGGCAGAAGACACACGTTGACCTTGCTGTTTCTGGGCTCCTATCAAGGTGCTGTTGCTTATTGTTAAAGACTTTCGTAACCCGGGGAATGCATACCTGATGAACTGTCTTCCTCTTTGTAGGAACCTGTGCACCATTTTTGCCAGTCTTTGCAGCCTTTCATCACTTTCTTCATGTGTCTCCACACAATCACCTCAAGCCTTTAAAGTCTTGAGCAGGCTGTTTGAGGAAGCGCATCCAGCAGCTTTGTTATCAGCCTTTAGGGAAGGATTTTGGTGGTCGATGAAGTTGTTTTTGTCAGCCTACCAGACTTGACCTGGATGGCCCAGGCTGGCCCAATTTTGTTAGCTCTCAGAAGCTAAACTGGATTGACCCTTGTTAATATCTCAGATAGGAGACCACCAAGGAATTCCCAGGTTGCTATGGAAAGGCAGGCAATAGCAAATTGCTGCTATGCATCTCTTGCCTTGTGAGCCCTACAGTGTTACCATAAGTTTGCTGCAACTCAACAGTACTTGCCATCACCATCCAAACTCCCCCCTATGGAGCAGCTAGTGGGGCAGGATGCCCCCACCTTCCCACTCCAGCTGGAATGCCTAGTGCTCCCAGAAGTCCTATTCCTGAAGGTCAAGGAACCCTGAAGAACTGTGTGGTGCAGAGGGTACAAAGATCTGCAGCAGGAAGTGGAAATCAATGGAAATTGCTCTCCCACCTTCTTCCAAAAGAAATGCTGTACCTCAGATGTGACTACCCTTATGCTGAATCCAATCCATTATTGTTTTTTCAGTTTTGATTTTTAATTGTTTATGACATTTTAAGCCACGGAGACCACTGCGGAAAGATGGAATGTAAGTATTTCCAAATCAACAAGACAATAAGATAGCTCAGTTTCTAAGGCACCTCAAATCTCTATGTTATTTCATGCCTCAAAGAGGAATCTTTCACAGACAAGGCTTTGACACTTTTTTTAATTTCATGAAAAAAATTTTTAGTGTACATTTGAACGTTTAAAAAGTTAAGAAAATGTCTTTCTGGCTACCAACTGACCAATTTCCCATTCACCTTGTTTCGGTCTTGTTGCTCTTTTTCCCTGTGGGACTGCTGCTAGATTTCGCACAAGCTGCCCCAAGCTGAAGAGTTGCCCCACCGCTTTTCAAGTTCCCTCCAGAGCAGACAGAAACTGGTTTTCACAGGATCCTGCCTGCTGCGGAGGGAACTTGAAGAGAGGTGGAGCAACTCGCTGGTCCGAGACAGTTTTTGCAAAATCCAGCAGCAGCCCCGTGCAGAAGAGGAGAGTGAGAGCGGCCTAAGTTTAGTGGGAAATTGGTCACTGTCTCTCACCTCACCCCACTTCCTCTTTTTACCTTATTTCTGGAGCAAGAATCATAGAATCATAGAGTTGGAAGGGACCTCCAGGGTCATATAGTCGAACCCCCTGCACAATGCAAGAAACTCCCTCTACCCTCCTTCTCATGATCTGCCTAAGTTCGCAAAGTTGGCATTGCTGTCAAAAAGTCATCTAGCCTCTGCTTAAAAACCTCCAAGGAAAGAGACCCCACCACCTCCCACTGAAGCCTGTTCCACTGAGGAACCACTCTGACTGTCAGGAAGTTCTTCCTAATGTTGAGCCAGAAATGCTTTTGATTTAATTTCAACCAAGAGTGCCTGGTGCTGCTTCCTTTCTTGTTCCATAACATCAATCCAAAGATGGTCTGGGGGGAAAAACATAGGGCAAAGCTGGCTGGGAACCAGCACAGCAAAGACTAGCAAATGAGGCTGGGCCTAGGGGAAAATACAATGTAGATAATAAACCAAGCTGCAACAATAAGTCTGCACAGAAGTGACCATTGTCAGTGGATAAGGGCCATGGCTCAGTACCAGAGCTTCTGCTTGGTACGCAGAAGGTCCTGAGTTCAATCCCCAGCATCTCCATTTTTTTTTTTTTTAAAGGATCAAGCATTAGGTGATGTGAAAGGCATCTGCTTAAGACCCTGTAGAGCCATTGCCAGTCTGAATCAACAGTGCTGACATTGATAGACCAATGGTCTGATTCAGTGTTAGGCAGCTTCATGTGTGTTCATGCATCAGGCCTTTAGCACATGTGTGTGTGCACGTGTGTGCTTGTGTGCAGTCCATAATTCAAGGCAGGGAGAACCCCAGATGAAATGGTTTAACTAGATCATCTTTGGCAGCATAAAGACATTGCTTTTTAAAAACAGGGAAACAGTCCTTAAACCTAAATGAAATTATTTATTTTGCATGCGGGTATTGTGGGGAAGCTCTAGTGTTAGCAACTGGATTTGTTCAATTAAGACATTGGTATTTTTGTGGAGGGTGTATAAACAGTATGATGCAAAAATCTTTTGCCCTTGAGTAGGAAGAAGGCTGCGCTGTTATGTTTCAGATAAGAGATGAGTCAATTCTTTAGCTGCCTACATTATAAAACAGAAGCACCAGCTTCTCCGTGGCAGAAGCACCAGCCCAGTGTGAATGTGTTCAGAACAGCAAAGATGAAGCATCTTATTTCCGTAGTCTTCCTATCTGGTGCTCTCATTCTTGGCTTGCCTTTACCACTTCCCAAGAATGCAACATCGGAACTTGATGCCCCTCCGGTTGATGATCTACTGTTTGCAGAGGTATCTACTTCCATGTGCATCCATTCCCTTTAGCGTTTCTTCATGTTGCTTTTCTGTAATGGTTCTCTTCCCTGTGTGTCTTCAGAGCTATCTGGATGCCTACTATACTTCAGGACCAGTTTGGAAAAGGAGCACAGACTCTCTGCCATATCAGCTTGGTCAAATGCAGTCATTTTTTGGCCTGAACGCTACCAGACAGCTGGACACAGAGACCCTTGAGCTGATGAAACGACCACGGTGTGGTGTCCCTGACATGGCAGGTTATAGCTTCTTCCCCAGGAAAATGAAATGGCCAACATGGAACTTGACATACAGGTAAATGCTCATTCTTTTTCCTTTTTTGCAGTTGTACATGGAGATGACATTATTGCAAACACCTCTTGCCCACACTTATAAGTACTCCCCTGCCCCAGCTGAGTTTCAGAAACTCAAAATCCCGAATACCGATGCTGTTTCTGAAATGAAGGTTGGATTCTTTGGTATAAGTGCTACATCAGCAATTTTATTGGAGGAATCCATCATAAAGCAACTGCAGCTTGAGTCAACCTGGCCCAGAGCCATGTTATGAAATGCCAGCAGAGTATCTAGGGTTGCCAACCTTTCAATGAGTCTGGAAGAGAAAGCAGTAGACATCAAGAAACAACTGTCATTACTTATATAGGCTTTCTAACCTCCAGGTGGGGCCTGGAGATTTCTCAGAATTACAATTGATCTCCAGACGACAGAGGTGCATTCCCGTGGAGAAAATGGCAGCTTTGAGGCCTGACTGTAGATGGAATTATACTCTGCTGACGTCACTCCCCTTCCCAAACTCTGCTTTGGTCAGTGTCCCTCCTCCAAAAACTCCAAGAATTTTGTACCCTGGAGTTGGCAACCCTAGCCATGTTAGTCTATTACAGTAAAACAAAATGGAAGCTTAGGGGCACCTTAAAGACTAACAATATTTATTCTAGAAGAAGTGAGTGCTGTCGAATAAAAGCTCATACTGGAATCAATGCTGTTAGTCTTTAAGGTGCTGCTGAACTTCTGGTATGAACCACATTATGAAATGTACAGTGCTATTCACCTTCCATGAGCTTAGAAGGGTGCATCCCTATTTAAGACAGTATTAGTAACTTCACGGTAATTCTTACAGGCTGCAATCTAGAGAAAGTTAGGCATACAAGAGTGCCCCTGAAAAGAAACTGTGGCCATGATCCACAGATGTAAAACCATACATTCAGGGCTTTTTCGTTAATAGGAATGCACAGGAACACAGTTCCAGCTGGCTTGGCATCAGGGTGTGTGGCCTAATATGCAAATGAGTTCCCGCTGATCTTTCTCTACCCCAAAACCCTTTGTGAAACAATAGTGATGCCAGGGGTGTGGCCTAATATGCAAATGAGTTCCTGCTGGGCTTTTTCTACAAAAAAGAGCCCCGCATACATGTAAGCATCAACACTTGCCAGCAGTGGTGATGTTGGACAGAGGCTCCCCGTTGCCTCCTTGCAAGACACTGCTGCCCAGGAGCAGCACATGAGCAGGCAGTAGGTGACACCATCCCCCAGGCCACTTCTTAACTATTTCCTGGACCATTTCAGCTTCCCAGTCTGCCACCATCCACTCCCCACTGATTCACATCGTACTTTATTAAGACAGGTGGGCTTTGGTCTTATAACAGCTGGGCTTCAGAGGTGCTAAACACATCAAAAGAACTGTCCAGTTGCAGTGTTAACTGAAGAGTTAGAGGGAATGTTCATGGGATCCGTGGTGTCTATAGGTGTGTCTGTTTGTATGTATGCATGTTATAAATTAATGAACTGAGCCAAACAAGAAACAGGAATCCCTTTAGGAGTCAACATGGAATAATATGCAGTATCCATACTTTTTTTTTTCTTAAGGGGAGACATGGATTTTTAAATTGGTTGTAGTAATTCAACTTTAACAGCCCTCTTGCTTTTCTTTTTAAAGAATAACAAGAGTTACTCAGTTGTCGCATTGATTTTAAACTTTATTGACATCTTTGGATTTTGACTGTAATGCATCTGACTTTTAAAGCAGTTTATAAATAATTCATGTTATTATGTACCGTTATTAATAGCCTGTGGCATGTGTTGCTCACATTTCCTTGTGGGACGGCAAGCAAATTGTAAACCTCTGTATAGCGCTTGCCAGTCTCGTGCATCTTAGTAATTCAGGGCATGGTCAGAATGTTGCGCTTAACATTCTTAGATAAATAATTGGAGGGGGGGAGTGAGGTTCCCCCCTTCCAACTTGAATAATCTACCACAGGGGTGGCCTGCGGTAGCTACAGTTGGCCACCCCTGCTCTACCACAAAACAATCCAGGAAAGTTTAGTAAATTGGTATCTCTTTTTTAAGCAGAATTGCAAACTATACTCTGGACCTGAGTCGTGAAGAAACAGACCAAGCTGTACGAGAGGCATTCCAAATATGGAGCGACGTCACCCCTCTTCGTTTCACCAGGCTCTCACACGACACAGCTGACATTGTGATCTCTTTTGGAAAGAAAGGTGGCTGAAGGCAGGATGTGTTCTTGCCATGATTACTCTACAAAATCCCATAGCCTAAAATTATGGATCAGATTTTCTGACATCAACTTTAAAGTTAGCATACTGATGAGGCAGCATGGTGTTGTGGTTAGAGTGCTGAAGCAGAATCTGATAGACCCATGTTTAGATCCCTGCTCTGTTGCAGAAGATTTTTGGGTGCTCTTGGGGCCAGTCAATCTCTCTATCCACCTAACTTGTTTTACAGGGAGAATCAGGGCTTTTTTTTGTAGCAGGAACTCCTTTGCATATTAGGCCACCTCCCAGGTAGTCAGTCCTCCTGGAGCTTACAGTAGGTCCTGTACTAAGAGCCCTGTAAGCTCTTAGAGGATTGGCTACATCAGGAGATGAGGCCTAATATGCAAAAGAATTCCTTTTACAAAAAAAAGCCCTGGGGAGAATGATTCTATAAACTGTTTTGGGTCCCCTTGGGTGAGAAAAGCATAATATTATCATAAACATTGCATTATTTGTAACAGTTGATTCTTCTGGTGATTTAATTTTTTTTTTTATTTTTTAGAACATGGGGATTTTTTTCCATTTGATGGACCATTAGGCCAGCTGGCTCATGCTTTCCCTCCTGGTGACAATATTGGTGGAGATGTCCACTTTGATGATGATGAAACCTGGACCAGTGATTCCAGAGGTGGTGATACACAGTTCTTTGTATTTGTAGAATCTCCAGCAATAAAGAGCAAGCAGGGAGGTGTGGTTGGGACTCATCGCCTAAGTCTTAGGGGGAGTGTCAGCATATACTTGCTAGTATATGGAGTCTAATGCAAATGACAGTTCATGATCTGTGACAGTTCCTGACAGCTTCCCTTAGCAGGTGCCTACCGGTTCTGTCCAGAGTACTTGTGCCTCTGCAGGATGACTCAGCACTGTGTGCTGATTGGTGCTTGTGTATAGCTATATGTATATAACTGGGAAAAGCTTGTACAGTGTTTCTCTGCTCTCAAATGTGGTGTCTGGCGAAGCACTTTGTCAGAGTGTATACCAGAACAACTATAAACTTGCATATTTGTAAATAAATGTAAATAGTTAGCACAAGTCAGTGTACTATCATTAAGCCTCACAAATCCAGAGCATACCAGCGAATATGTCAGCATCTGCTCCCCGCAAAAAGCAATGGGAAGCAGAAAGCATATGTTTAAACTGTAAATTGCTTATGAACCAATACAACCAGTTCTGTTTGTGAACTGGTGTTTGGGTTTGTGGTTCAGTTCATGGTTCAGCCATGAACCATGAACCGAACCACAAAACGCGGTTTGTGCCTATCCCTAGTCTCTTCAATGAGTGGGAAATGAATGGAAATGGGCAGCTGAAGCTTAGCTAGATGACATCAACAGATAATTGCTTGTAGACCAAACTGATATAAAAGGAACAACTAGAGGGATCAGTTTACAAGTTGGTAGTCCTGTTTCTCCCTACTCCAGAACCTTTCTGTTGTGGTTAATATCACTTAAAGATATGTCTCCATACTGTTTCTATACTACTTTGCAGCCTAAATACAAAAAATAGTGGATACATTAATAGGCCTGTCAAGATATTTTATTTATTTATTTATTTATTTATTTATTTATTTATTTATTTATTTTATGATTTATATCCCGCCCTTCCCAACAAGTGGCTCAGGGCGGCTCACAGAAATCTGGCATAAATAACATTTAAGCATAAAACATTAGAATAATAATACATTTAAGTTTTAAAACATTAAACCATTTAAAATATTAAACCATTTAAAACATTAGGGACAGCAGACATTCAGTGTAGCTATACTCAGTGTAACTATACTCAGCATGCCAGATAAGCTGGCATGCTTACTCATAAGTAAAGCAAAGAGGGGAAACACAAATCTTATTTTCATGGCAGGTAGAGTAGGAACCTAGCTTCTAAGTGATGCTGAGGTCTGAGGACTCTAAAGCAGGTGTGGCCAATGGTAGCTCTCCAGATGTTTTTTGCCTACAACTCCCATCAGCCCCAGCCATTGGCTATGCTGACCTGGGGCTGATGGGAGTTGTAGGCAAAAAAATCTGGAGAGCTACCGTTGGCCACCCCTGCTCTAAAGCATCGGTTGCTAACTCAATTGGTTCTGTTCTTTTCCAGCTTTTAATTTGTTTGCAGTTGCAGCCCATGAATTTGGCCATTCTTTGGGACTACAACACTCCAGCAATCCCAGAGCCCTGATGTACCCCCTTTACACCTACAGTGGCTCAAAGGACTTTCTCCTTCCTGAAGATGATGTGGAAGGCATCCAGGATCTTTATGGTATCCTACTCATACATAAAGCTGCAATTCCTAAAAATCACGGCTTAGTTCTCACATGATTCTGTGCATTCACCCAGGTGTGCCTGCTAATATTCTCAGTCAAAGAGGTGGCTAGGTACTGGCAGACAGAATTGCAGAGATGAGCCAGAAGCTTGACAATGAACAGGGAACTAGAGGTAACCAATGGCTGTCCATTTTTGCAGGTCCACAAACAAGAATGGCCGCTGCTGAAACTCCAAGAAGGTGTGACCCAAACTTCTCTGCAGATGCTATCACAGAAATATATGGGAAGAAAATAATATTCAAGGACAGGCAAGAAACTTATAGAGGCATTTTCCAGCTGCAATTTTTGAAATATCTAACCATCCCTCTTCTGTAATAATTATTAAATAAATGCTATGCAGGGGAGATCTGCACTGCAATCCTATGCTGCATTGTGTCAGTCTTACAACAGTCACAGCAACTGTGATTTCCCCCTTTCTGTTTTCCCCTGCAAACCTTCCATGAATCATGACAGGGAATTATTCCCATCATCCAAGCTCGTCTGTGTTTCAATAAAAATCCTTTGCTCTTGCCTTTAATTTCTTCAGTTATTTTGGCTGAATTACTAGTTCTGAATTCTGAATTACTAGTTCTCCCCAAGACAGTCATTGCTATGTTTCCTTTCTCGACCAGATTCATGTGGCATCATGATTCTCAGATGTCCAGTAAAGGTTGGGTTGTCATTCGTTCACTTTGGCCTGGAGTTCCAGACCAAGTTGATGCTGCTTACAGCCTTCCAGAGGAGGACCTTATCTTCTTATTCAGAGGTGAACACTGCCACGTCTTTCATATGAGCCTTTCCACATGCATTAATGCTGCCTGTAGCCAAGGATGGAATTCTAGCAGGAGCTCCTTTGCCTATTAGGCCACGCACCCCTGATGCTGCCAATCCTCCAAGAGCTTACAAGGCTCTTTTTTGTAAGCTCTTGGAGGATTGGTGACATCAGGGGGTGTGGCCTAATATGCAAAGGAGCTCCTGCTAGAATTCCACCTCTGCCTGTAGCTATTTTATCATCTGTCTTAAGTTGTCCAAAATATGGAGTTCTGTTCAGGGCTGCGTATAAGAGGTCTAGGTTAGGAATACCCATTAAAAAGCACCCATAGTAACACTTCCCATGTTAAGCCCCAGAAGAGGCAGAACCTGGAGGTTTTTTGCTTTTTTTTGCAGGGGTCACAGGAAAAGGGGAGTGGGGTGGGAGGTAGTTATACATTTCCTGCATTTTTCAGGGGGTTCAACTAGGTGGTCCTTGAGATCCCTTAGAGTTCTATGTTTCTATACAATGAGAAGAGCCTCAGAGTTCCCTCTAGTGAAGAAAAACTGGTAGCTTTTCTACTTTTATTTCCTTCCATGCTCTGTGTGGTAGCCTTTAACAAAACAATCTTGGGGAGCAGAACTGGGGAGAAACTGCTATGTCAAGCCCTACTTTATAATTGTTTAATTTTATTGTCATTACATGAATTCCTTATTTATTTTATTTAATAACATTTGTTTTCTACAGGGAATGGATTTTGGGCTGTGAAAGGCTATGATACACTTTCTGGATATCCCAAGAAGCTGTATGAGCTTGGACTCCCAAGCAGTGTGGAAAAGATAGATGCCGCATTTCATGATGTGAAGAGTGGAAAGACAAAGTTTTTCTCTGGAGATGAGCTATGGAGGTAGGAAGGAAGTGGGCATATAAAGGATGTGGCTCATTTAATCTGTGTCCACGAACGTCTTGCGATAAAAGTTCATAAATGTTTGCCAGATGTACTTTAAAAGGTCTGAACCCAGTAGCAGCTCTTTCTCCGTCATGATGGCACAGTCTGTTTACAGTCCGTCACAGCACTTTGTGTGGCGTTGCTCATGATTCTGTGGTTTATGTGGAGCTCAGATCTCTCTCCATGGATCTTTCGCAAGGTAAATCTGTTCCAGGCTTCCTTTACCCCAACATTGGCCAGTTGCCCTTCGTTCCTGAAACTTGCTGTCACAATTTGCCTTTGAATTACTGATTTAGCTTTATTTTCTCCTTACAAGGCATATTCATTTTAAGTGGCTCATGGCTGGGCAGTCTGGCACTGCAATGACATCATTTGAGAACCACAAAAATTGTGGCAGCTTCTAATCTATTGCATTCTCTTTCCTTAGGTGCCCTGTTATCAGTGCCAGCAATGGCTCTGTAACAAGTGTATTGGGAATTAATGTTTCAAACATTTGGTCATCAGTCCAACACTGTAAACTCTTTTTGTGCACATATTGCATTCTCTGGGGTGGAATTCTAGCAGGAGCTCTTTTGCATATTAGGCTACACACCCCGATGTAGCCAATCCTCCAAGAGCTTACAAAAAAAGAGCCTTGTAAACTCTTGGAGGATTGGCTACATCAGGGGTGTGTGGCCTAATATGCAAAGGAGCTCCTGTTAGAATTCCACCCCTGTGCATTCTCATTTTCTTTCCTTGTTACTTCTTGCATTTTTTCCCTTTTCCACACGTTTTGCTCTTTCAAGTAGTTGACTTGATATGACATCACTGTACGTCTGGCATAAAAACCTGCAGTTTAAATCTGCCGTGAAATGCACTGGACATAAAGATATAGAATATTGAATTGACTACTAAAGGGAGCAAAAAACATGCAAAACAGAAAAACAGCAACAACAACCCAGCAACAGGAACTCACAAGTGAGGAAACTGAGAATGCAGAAAAGCCTTCCCACAGGAGAATCTAGTTGCAAGTGATTGCTACAATCAGGCCTTAGATTCAACAAGAGCTCACAGGAGCACAGCTCCTGAAGCTTTCTGAGGGTTCCCCCTCTTCCTCCCCACCTACCTTGTCCATTGGATAGTAGGTGCAGCTGCACAACATTCCCTGAATTAGGAGAGTGGGCAGCCAGCCGGCCACCAGGAGCTTTGCCACACCCTCAGCAGTCCTCATTAACCTCTGGAGAAGCCCACACCACCTTTTCTCCACTTCTTATGTGATTATGGGCAGCAGGTGGTTTGCTGGTCTTTTGACTGTGGGGGAGGGAGGGCTCAGGAGAGCCCCAGGAGAGTGATGCCTGCTTGGGCTGGCTGGATCTCTAGCCAGCCCAAGCAGGCCTCACTCACTCTGAGATATCCTTTCTTGCATCAGGTTGCTTTTGATTGGGGGGGGGCGTCGACGGCATATGCTGATGAGCTCCACCACCTAATTTTCTACAAAAGCAACCCCTAGCTACAGTGCATGGCAAATGCATTATTCAACATGTGTGAAAACAGCAAAGCACTGGATCATTTCATACAGAAATATACACCAGTCTTTGCTCTAATTCGGTAACTAATAGAGTGACTGCAGAAGGGGTGTGATATGCATGCTCCTCTTCACTTCTGATAACAACCTTGCTGTAGCGATTTGTGCCAACTGGAGTTTCCAAGATGAATTTAAGTGGAGACCCAAGCAGAATACTTTACAGTCATCTAGCCCTGAGGTCACAGCCTACTCTACAGAGGGACAAGAACTATCTTAAGGGATTAGCAATGGCCCATAAACTTGCTTTTTCAGTAATGGCTCTGTCTTGAGAAAACAAACTGCTTGAGAAAAATTCAAGCAGATTCCTACACCTATATGGCTTACAGAATGTGTAAAACAGAAATGTTCTATTCTAGATGTAACTTCAGCACTTTTTTGTAAAAAAGCCCAGCAAGAACTCATTTGCGTATTAGGCCACACCCCCTGAAGCCTAGGCAGCCAGAACTGCGTTCCTGTGCACTCCTGCTCAAAAAAGCCCTGTGTAACTGTATTATATAGAACAGCTCAGGAGGACATGTTAATAAGGGAACTGACTTTTAGTCTCTTGTAATATTTATTGTCTGTATCACCTTGCTTTTACTGCATCATCTTCGACCTTTTAAATTCACTTTCTTCATTATGGAATATCATGCAATCCTATTGCATTGTTTATGAGATGTCTTATGGTATCTAATCTTCAAAAAACATTTTGTAACCCATCTTGATTCTTGGCAAGGAAGGTAGGGTATAAGTGAATGAATGAATGAATGAATGAATGAAGTACTTGTATATCTCTCCAAGCACACTGAAGATGAAACAGTTTAACATTTATTAACAAACATGGTCTGTTCACAGATCGGAGTTGTTCCCTCACCGCTCTCTCTCTCAGCATTTTATTTTTTATGCTATCAACTCCTCCTTGTCAATTATGACAGTGGTGCTCAAACTAATCAATAGCCTTTTTACTTATGTTTGTCTCTGTTTGTTGGGGGGGGGGGGCAGGGAGTTGTTTCCCATTATGAAGTTCCCGAAAACTACATAGAATATGATGCAAGACTCATACCATGTTTCTCATTCATTTCAATATTCCAGTTATAGTGAGAGATTTCAGTCTATGGATCATGGTTATCCAAAATTAGCAAAGGAGGAATTTCCCGGAATTGTGGACAAGGTTGATGCAACATATCAACAGAATGGTAATACTTTCCTACAGAAGAAACTGATTATTCTGTTGCAGTGAGGGGGGAATTTGTTGGGACTGAAGCCCTCGTTGACAGTGGGTAAAATCTCAAAGATCTGGATGTGCATATTTGTTGGGAAACAATCACTCAGACATATACAAAGAACAGATCATGATTTGTGTAACGTTCATGTGCAGACAGACACTTGCATAGTCTTGTAGTCATTCTTTCTCTCCGACACATACACAGATGGTAGTTCCCCATACCCTTAAGGCAGCAAAACTCAGACTTCTTTCTCCTTTGCTGGCTAGACCATAGTTTCTTTAGCTCCTATCCATGCCGTTACACCTCAACTACCTTTTTATTGGGGAATATTAATATTTCTTAGCTCAAAATGGTGAGTCTACGAGAGGTGAGGTGAACAGGGATCTCTGTCAATGTCTACCGAGATAGACCACTGAAAATCCTTTGGTTAATAATGGATTTTATTATAGGTACAGGGTTTCAAATAGTTACATCCCAATCAAACAATTTCAAGCATACAAGAGATTAGCTGAATAAGTATGTATGGGGGAAGGTTATACAATACCTGGATCTTGCAGGGTCAGCTCAGTCAGAAGAAATGCAAGGCCTCTGGAGGGAGATTTCTCTTGAGAAGAAGGGGCGGGGGTGAGGGTAGAAAGGGATGGAGGGAGGAGAGGATGGAGGAATTCCCTTTTCTTTCCTTTCTTTCCCTTTCCTTCTCTCTTCTCTTCTCTTCTCTTCTCTTCTCTTCTCTTGGGGGGCGTGGCATGCTCAGCTGAGAGGAAGACGTGTTTTGTTTGAGCTCCCGGTAGAATGCTAAAGGGAATTAAGTATTCCTTCTTCTGGTGATAAAAATAACAAAGCCTTGAAGACTTTAAAATAAGTCGGTGATAGTTGTGAAGTGGGAGTCTGGAAGTTGGCCATAGGCTAAAGTTAAAACTAATTGGTGCTGAGAGAAACGGCAATGGCGACCTCGGACTCAGAAGTTGAAAGTGAAGATAAGGTAATGAAACCAAAAGACTTTCAATTAGAAGTTAAGAGGGCTGTGGAAGCTGCCAAGAATAGCATTATTAAGGCAGTATCAAAGATTGTGGATGAAAAAATAACTAATTTAGCTGAGGCCGTTGAAGCCATGGCAGAGACTGTGAATAGTGCATGGGAAATGGCGCAGCTAAATGAGAAGAAAATTAACTTGTTGCAAAAACAGTCCAGACAGTTGGAAAAGCAAAATAAATACCTTAAAGATAAACTGATGGACTTGGAAAATCGGGCCAGAAGGTCAAATTTGCGGTTGAAAAATATTCCAGAAACGGAGGACATGGATAATGTGATTAAATGGATGGCTGAAATGCTCCCAGACTTAGGAATTTCAAGGGAAGATTTGGATTGTATTCATCGAGTTGGGAAGCAGACAGCTGAGTGGAGGTGGCCGAGAGATGTGATAATGTGTTTTGGAAAATATACATTAAAGGAGCAGGTGCTTAAAGGCATGAAGGCCTTGGATAGGCAAGATAAGTTACTGTATAATGATAAAAAAGTGTTGGCTTTTGAAGATTTATCACAGGAAACAATCAACAGGAAGAAAAAGTTAAGAGTGTTTACCAAGGTGCTGCAGGATAAAGGAATGAAATACAGCTGGAGAATGGCACCCTTTGCTCTGAAAATGGTGCATGAAGGAGTAGAGCTGTTTGCAGAAGATCAGAAGCAGATGGAGGAGCTATTTAAACGTGTGGGACTGCAGCTGCCTAAGGATTACAAGCATTCCCCTGACTGGGACTCAGAAGGGGAAAATAGTTTGGAAGAGCAAATGGGGAACACTCAGAAACAGAAGAAGAAGAAAAAGGAGGAAAAAAAGACTTGGGACTTCAGGGAAAGGACTAAGACTAAGAAATGATTGAGGGAAGATGGATTAAGGAAGAAGGAAAGAAGATAGAAGGACCGGAATAGCTCAACATGAACAGTTTTTTTGGTTTTTTTTTTTAATTGCTGCTGTTGCTCTTTTTGAGTTTACAGTGTGGGAGAGATGTCTTTTTTCTCCCCCCCCCCCCCCCAATATGGATGTTAGTGGTAGCTGGATGTCTGATGTGTTTAGTGGTAGGATTGGGAAGAAGATGTGTAGATGGTGGCTGATTGGGATGATGTTGGTATGTTTGGATGGTGTGATTGGGGTATGGATGGATAATTGGGACCTAAGGGGTGAATGGGTGGAGTATGAATGGAGTAAGAAGGTGAGTGAATGCATATTGGGTAGAATTCTTTATACAAGAAATATGCCACGAGCATTGGCATATTGCATTTTTCTCGGATGGGTAGAATTGGTAATGGAGGGTAGGTGGAGGGTAGATAAGCAACATCAGGTGGGGTTGGTTAAGGGTGATTGGGGTTTAGAATTCCAGGCTGGTAGAGAACAGAAGAGATATGGGGAAGAGCTATGGTTAGGCATAATATGATAAAAAATGTTAATGTTATATGTACAACTCTTAATGTTAGAGGGCTAGGAAATCCAGTGAAACGGGCAAGAGTTGGGAGATATATTCAAGAGTTAAAAGCAGATGTGCTGTTCTTGCAGGAGGTATATAATGGGGGGGAAAGAGAGATGAATTTCCCTGGATTTGGGAAAGGTAAGAAATTTATTGCTCCAGGCTCCTCAAAGAGCAGAGGGGTGGGAATAGTATTTAATTCTAAAATAGATTTTGTTGCAGATAAAGTAATGAGAGATAAGGATGGAAGGTTTATTTTTGTACAGGGTCATTTGGAGGGAGAGCCGGTGGCTTTAGCTTCTTTGTATCTCCCTAATGTGCATCAGTTGAATGTATTGTAAAGATTTTTGCAGAAGTTTGAAAAATTTTCACCCTATACTAAAATAATAGGGGGGGATTTTAATATTAACTTGCAGGGGAAAGGTAATGTTAAAAAAAGGAAGGCGGAGAAATTTAAAAGAATGTGCGGGAAATTTGGTCTGCTAGAATCATGGATGGAAATGTTTTCTCTTCTCTTCTCTTCTCTTCTCTTCTCTTCTCTTCTCTTCTCTTCTCTTCTCTTCTCTTCTCTTCTCTTCTCTTCTCTTCTCTTCTCTTCTCTAACCTGACAGGTGGGGTTGCCTGTTTTCTAGGGTAAATTACGTCACATCAAGCAATTCAGTTACCCAATGAGGAAGCAGAGTATCACACCAATGGAAAATCAGGGTGTCATATGTGGAATATCCAATCAGAGATCATTGTGTCATAGATCCCTACCCCAGTGGAGGAATTTTAATTACACTGGCCAAATGACTTTTTATGGCCCTGTTTTTCCAAACTGATTCCTTTGAAGCTCCCCAAAAGTGATAGATTTCTCCCTTAGTGTCAAACATGGATAGGCATCCATCAAGTGTTCAGGAGATTGGTTGACTTTGATAGCCTTAGCAATAATTATAGAAAAATAGAAACTTTGTTAAAAGTCATTCCCTGGCAGAAAATATGAGACCAGTTTACAGTTATACCACACATTCACAACAAGATGACCACTTAACCTTTAGCCTTTGTGTTTTTTCTGTCCTGCCCTGAAGAATAACAGAACATATATATATACAAGCCATTTATTTGTGATGCAGGGTTCCTGGTAACCCTTACTTCTTTAAGTTTTGATAACAGGACTTAAAAGGTTGCCAAAAGAGTGAAGGAACTTTTACAGCTCTGCCCACTAGTGTCCCTCTCTGGGCCTGGAATTCTTCATTTCCAGGAGCAGAAAGATGGATGCTTCTTAAGCTTTCAGCATTGGCCACCATGTCTGTCCAGCCTGTGACTCAGACTTGACATCATTCCAGCCTGCCTGAGGCCTAGAAGGAATTGGATTTTTCTCCCTTATGTGCAAGAAAGACCATTCCAATTCAAATGGGCATTGCTGTGTCATATTAATATTCTAGGGTTACATTGTAATATTACATTCCAGGGGTGCATGGCTTGGGAATCAGTACAGGGGTGTCTTTCTGGATATCAATGCATGGTGGGGTATGTCATTTATATTGCTTAGCTGTCAAGGCCATTGAGATAGCATCTTCACTACATCCATCAGTGGGCTCTGTCCTATGAAAGTTTATGCAAGTTTTGTTAGTCCTTAAGGTGTCACATGATCGTATCTAGACACAACAGTTGACCATCATTACCTGTTAGCAAGGAATGAAATTTACAAAAGAAGGTCTCCTAACAACCATCACTTTGCACTTAGGGTTACAGTTTCTAACATGTCCCCTTTCTTGCAGATTCCATTTTTTTCTTCCATGGGTCGGTCCAATTTGAATACAGCATCTGCCATAAAGGAATCACCCGTACTTTGCAAGCAAACTCTGTGTTAGGCTGTTAAGTCACAAACAATTTTGTTAATGCAGAAGTTGCGTCATCCAAAGATATAGCAAAACACAGAAGACTGCAAGCATGGTTGCATGTCTGATAGCATGGCAAATTGTGCACAGTTTGGATCAGAACAATATCCAGTCCACTGTACATTGAGACAACATCTATTCTGGTTGAAGGAACCAAAGGATATACAACTGAATTAAGCATAGAAACATGCTCATTTGAGGTACCTCTGGCAGAGAACATGATATTTATGGCCAGATACAGGCCATTGAACATCATCTCATAAAATTGCCATTTGTGATGCAGTGATCTGAGATGGAAGAAAAGATCTGAGGGTTTCCAGTGATGTATGCTGATAAGACATCAAAGAGAAGATACTTGGTTGTGTTATCATCTGGATTTGTGTTTTGCATTCTAGTTATTTTTAGTTCTAACTTCATTAATTTAGCTTAATAATAATAATAATAATATTTTATTTTTATATCCCGCCCTCCCCGCCAGGCGGGCTCAGGGCGGCTAACAGACATGGGGATCCCATGATTCACATAAAACAACATAAACAGTTTTAAATATATCAGTCACAAATAAATTATTTAAAATAGTTAAAATATATAAAATGGTGCTAAAATACTGTATCATAATGTACGCAAGATGGCTAGATGTCCATTCGTTGGATTAATCAAGTTCTATCTCAAAGGCCAGCTGGAAAAGAAATGTTTTGCAAGCCCTGCGGAACTGGTTCAGGTCCCGCAGGGCTCGCACCATCTCAGGAAGGTCGTTCCACCAACGAGGGGCTATCACCGAGAAGGCCTGCTCCCTAGTAGCCTTCAACCTAGCTTCTCTTGGCCCAGGGATTGTTAGTAAGTTCTGAGAACCGGATCTCAGCGCTCTCTGGGGCACATATGGGGAGAGGCGGTCCTTTAGGTAGGCAGGTCCTCGGCCATATAGGGCTTTAAAGGTGATGACCAGCACCTTATAGCGAACACGGTAGACAACCGGCAGCCAATGCAGATCCCGCAGCCCAGGCCGCGCAGGTTCCCACCGTGGTAGTCCCTCCAGTAGCCTGGCCGCCGCGTTCTGGACTACCTGAAGTCTCCGTGTTCGGTATAGGGGCAGCCCCATGTAGAGGGCATTGCAGTAGTCTAATCTCGAAGTGACCGTTGCGTGGATCACAGTTGCTAGGTCGGTGCGCTCCAAGAAGGGAGCCAACTGAAATAGATCATATATATATACCGGTATATCACTTTGTTTCTATGTATACCTATTACCTTCTCAGCTTCCATCTGGAGTAAGCTCCCAATGGCTTATGATGGCTCATATCATAATAAAACTAGTTTGTAACGACACTCCCAGTTCTTGATTTCTAATCAGTTAGTTATTAACATTTGAATATTCACAGCTAAATAGGTAAACCATTGATAACCAACATGGATAAACCATTGCAAAGTAACATATGTGTCCCCCCTCCCCTTCATGGTGTTTGGCCTCTTCATTTTTCAAACCTTCCCTTTCCCCCTACCCATGGCAGGTCCTCTGCCTCTCACTCAACGGATCTTCTTTCATGGCTCTTGCTTCCTCCACTTTCATTGCAATGAAAAGTGTAACATTTCCTATCCATCATAGCTAATCATGCCATGAAAGGTAAGAAAGCCATTGTGGGTATTATTAATGTTTCCTTAGCATGGGGGTATTTCTGACAGCTCTGCAGGAGGCAGTCAGCTGTCATCCAATAAAGAATTCTTCTTCCTGTGTTCCTATTTATATACCTAACTTAAGCCTATTATTTTAGAAAAATGAACTGGAGACTGTGGTGCCAGAGCAGTTTTGCCCTTGACCCTTTTTCACCTGGTTGCAGCCTGACTATAGGACAGATACCAATTCCTCAGTCACTGTTTGTTGTACATGTGGACTAATGTTGCTATTAATCATGTTCTTGCCTGGCTCATTGGAGCCTTTAAGTCCTAGCTTGGGGACTAGGGAACAATGGGCAGTAGGATCCAAATCCCTGATGTCCTGCTCCAGTCACAGGCCCCCTGCTGGTTTAAATGACGTTCTAGCACGGGAACCTTGTGCTATATATAGTTGGCCCCATTGGCCCAGAAGAACAGTCTTCTAGTTCAGCCGTTATCATGCTGTAACTCAATAAAGAGCTATGATCACTGCCACCGTGTCTCTTCTATGCATTGAACCCACTATATTATACTGTTGCTCTGCTTTTCTCAGATCAAGTGATCAATTCCCCACCAATTGCCGTACAGGCACATTTTGACCCATGGCTCCCCATGCCTTCCTGATCGCTAAAAAAAAAAAAAAAAGATTGGGAAGATATGGGGCGACTGGAGGGAGCCATCAGTCAAAATGCACCCATGCAGCAACTGGTGGGGAATCAGTCACTTGATCCAATGAAAGCAGAAACCTGGGGATGGAGCAACAGTAGATATGGAATCAGAGAGCATCTTCTTTAGTTGTCCAAGTTGATAATCTCTGTTTGGTTATGCATCAAGGTGATGGTTCTTTGTTGTTTTTGTTAGCATTTCAGCAGTTTGTTAGGTCTCTTATACAGCTGAACATGCAGTTTTATTATGACACTTGGAGGTGGGAGTAGGCATTAGAGGGAATGTCTTGATAAAGTTGAAATCATTCTTCACTGAGCATGTTCAGACAGTCGCATTTGAAAATATGGGATCACCTCTATATTTCCCTGTCAAAGGTAGTGGAGGCTGTAGTCTCTGTCCTGACCCATGTGTAATAAATGTGGTCAAGTTGTTGAGGAAGAACAAACTGAAGGGTACAAGCATAGGCAGCTTCAAGAGAGGATTGGATAAACATATGGAGCAGAGGTCCATCAGTGGCTATTAGCCACAGCTTATTGTTGGAACTCTCTGTCTGGGGCAGTGATGCTCTGTATTCTTGGTGCTTGGGGGGGGGCACAGTGGGAGAGCTTCTAGTGTCCTGGCCCCACTGGTGGACCTCCTAATGGCACTTCGTGGTTTTTTTTGGATACTGCATGATACAGAGTGTTGGACTGGATGGACCACTGGCCTGATCCAACATGGCTTCTCTTATGTTTTTATGTAATCCAGGCAAGATGGGGGTGATGTTTTCTGGGAAAGCTGAGATTCCTGAGAACATTTTGCTTCATATATATTCAATGGGACCTAGTTGGCCATAGCTGACTCATTTACAAGCCTGGCAGTTATGTTGGATTTTGAGCTCTTTCTGGAGAAGCAGATGGACTGAGCAACAAAAAGTTTCCCTCCCCACCATGTTCACTTAGTTTGGAAGATGCCTCCATCACTTGGACCCAACTGACCTAGCCATACTGATCCATGCTACAGTGACCTCAACATGTGTTGCTTGGGGCTTTCCTTGAAGTTAATTCACAACAGCTAGTGCCAAATAAATAAAGGGGAAGCCCAGATTACCTGGAATCCATAAGGACTCAATCTGTATAGTGAACTTGATCCATATAGTGGACGTATCCGGAACCACCTCAACAGATCTTGCCAGCCTTCTTCACGGAGGGCTTGAATATTGCCTCAGTTTTATTATTTGTTTCCAAAGCACAAGAAATGGTGACCTGTTGACCATTTCTTGTGCTTTATGATAAGGTGAGCAATACCTTGCACTCCAGACAGTCAAAGTGGAGGCCTTCTCAACTATCTTAGACAGACCATTTCATAACACAGGGGCTGCCATCAAAAAGACTGTCCTAAGAAGTTGCTGATTTTACCTGCCTGAGTGATGGTGCCACCATCAGTGCCTGATTCAGAGACAGGGGCAGATTGGCCATTAAGACCACTGGGGAAAGTCCTGGTGGGCCAATAGCCCAAGGCCTACCCCCCTTGCTGGGTCCAGTCTGTCCCAAAGAGAGCAGCTGATGCAATCCACCACTGCCGTGATTTGTGGCCCAGGCTGCATCCGGGCCTACCCTCACCGTATTCAGATCAGCAAAGGACACACTCAGCCCATTTTTCAACATGCCTGGCACAGGCTTGCCACAACAAGGGAAGCACCTGCTTGGCCTGTCCTTGCTACAGCCAGCTCAGCAAGGGATGTGCCCAACTGGGCAAGGGATGACCCCACCAGTTACATAGCTTGTCCTCACACCTTGCTCCTGATGCCAAGCCAGCCAGAACTGCATTCCTGTGAGTTCCTGCTAAAAAAGCGCCCTGTTTAAATGTATTTCTCAGGTCTGGGGGCAAGAAAAATAACTCTACACAGCCAATCACCCCACTACAAAGAAAACAATTCTGCAAGGTTGCCTCCATGTTTGAGAGGAGACAGATGGAAGCTAATGACAGACTCTCACTATTCCGCAGTTAAGGATATATCAGTCTTCAGTTTTGAAATATTTATTACCTTTGCTATGCCCCCCAGTTGAACACAAACAACTGATAGCCATATAAACTTAATGTATTACTCTTTTAAACTGTTAAAAACGTCTGCATTATTCTGTATGCTAATTGCCTGCCAACCCTCTATATGCATGACAGTTATTTCTATTCCCCCTTCATTGTATCTGAAGAAGCGTATTTGTAATTAAAGCTCATACCTTGGATAAACTTTGTTGACCTAAAGGGTGCCACTGGACTCCATCTTTGTTCTACAGCAGGGGTGGCCAAACTTGCTTAATGTAAGAGCCACATAGACTTAATGTCAGATATTTGAGAGCCGCAAGATGGATGGAAGGAAGGAAGGAAGGAAGGAAGGAAGGAAGGAAGGAAGGAAGGAAGGAAGGAAGGAAGGAAGGAAGGAAGGAAGGAAGGAAGGAAGGAAGGAAGGAAAATAGATGGGGAGGGAGAGGTGCAAAGAAAGCAACTTTAACTTTATATGCATTCTCCAAGCTGCTGGCTTGGCTTGGAGAAGTGGTTTAAAGAGAGAAATACTTTCTCCAAGCTGGCTGATGTGGCATCAGGGAGCTTTGAGAGCCACACAGTATGTGTGAAAGAACCACATGTGGCTCCTGAGCCACAGTTTGGCCATCCCTGTTCTACAGCTTCAGGCCAACACAGTTGCCCAACTGGAGTTGTTAAAAATTAACTCTCTGCATTTCTGCCCACTCCCAATTGTTTTGGTTCATTGGCACTGCTTCTTATCATTCTCCTCCAGCATTATTTAAAGAATTAGCTGATTGTTTACCCCTCATTTCCTGTCTGACTCCAGGCTTGTCAACTGTCTGAGAAGGATGGGCAGGAAAGCACCGAGTGACTAAACAGACTGAAACAAGGAAGGTGGGCAAAGTTCAGGAATAATAATAATTGTGAACCAGTTCAATGTACACAAATCAACAGGTGCTGCAATGCAAGTGCAGCTTTTCATAGGGAGTCTTTATCCTCCAAACAGTGCCAGTATTGAATGCTGTTCAATAAAAGTGAATGCAGTTGCCATGCTGAGCTTTTGCAGGCAACAAAGCCTGCAATCCCAAGAGCACTCTCTCATTCAGTAAAATGGGACTTTTGTAAGAACATGAAAAGAGCCATGCTGGACCAGACCAAAAGTTCATAATTCCCTCCACACAGTGGCCAGCCAGCTGTTCCTAGGAAGCCCACAAGCAGAATGACTGCAACAGCATCCTCCCACCTCTGCTTCCCAGCCACTGCCTCTAGTACTGGAAGGAGCAGATATCCATAATCGGGGAGGGGGATGAGTAGAAACTCATTTGCATATTAGGCCACACCCCCAGACATCACCATTGTCTCACACAGGGCTTTTTTGTAGAAAAAGCCCAGAAAGAATTCATTTGCATGTTAGGCCACACCCCCACTGCCAAGCCAGCCAGAACTGTGTTCCTGCTAAAAAAAAAGCCCTGTCCGTCATGATTAGCAGCCATTGATAGTGCTCAGTCCTCCATGAATTTGTCCACTTTCCATTCAAAGACTTCCTGGGCTGCCGCTGGACTGTTAGTGTGGTTTGGGCTTGTCTCTAATTACTCTGTCACATTTTGTGACTGAGATTTTCAATCAGACTCCCACCCTGACCTGGCTGGACTGTGTGCTTCTTCCTAGGTTGATCATTCAGATTAGTGCTGCGCGTCAACCAGGGAGTGCACGGTCCAGTCATACGTTTTTTTTTAACCTTCCCCCAACATTGACTTTAAAAAAAAAAAAAAAAAAACCATTCCTTGGGTGCGCATGAATGCCCATGTCCATATGCTCTACCATTTTAAAGCACAAAACAGTGAAACCAAAACTAGAGGTTTACACTTTCAAACCAGTTTGAACATGCACTGGGGGAGACATCTGGCAACGTGGCATGAATGTGTGGGGATCTGAAAGCACTGGAATTCACCTGCTGTCTATTTAATCCATCTCCAACTCATCTTACAATGAGGTGAATATGACTGGGGAATGACATATCCTTTTTGTGTCTGTCTGTCTGTCCTCTTTGGGGCTCTTTAAAAAAAACTGGTGAAAATGTCCTCATTTTGGGTTGGAAGGTTAGGAATATTCCTAGTTAGTAGCAGTTATTACAGCTTAAATAACAGAGTTATTTAAAATGAGATTTGTCGTAGTGATCACATGTTTGAAGTAGTCAGTCCAGAAATATATCCTCTTTTTTGCTTTTCCAGATATGGTAGCCCAAAAAGAAGGATGCTCAGAACATTGCCCCATGCAGAAACATAAGTAAGGGGAGCCACTATTGCATGGGGGTGATCCTCATGCGCTCCTAAAGTAAATTGTTTTAAGCGTAGGAATGTGTCTTTAGTTCTAGTATGGAGAGAAGTATGCCATAGTTAGCCATATGGAAAGCAATGAGCTATAAAAAATTAGAACCATTTAATGCATGCATAATGCATAACTTGCAGGGCCAGTTTCAGGTTGTGGTGCTGGGCAGACAGTGTCGAGGGTCCCCCATGCCTACTATCAGACCCCCTTCTTGTCCACCTTCACTCCCACCCCCATGTGCCCCCACTTGCCTGTGCATCCTTCCCCTGCTCATTCACAAGCCACTGCCTGCACTCACAGCTGCCTTTATCACCAACATGCTTTTTTCTGGATGGTGCTGGGTACAGCTGGGAGTGCCCCTGTCATGGCCACCAGAAGTGCCCCTGTTGTGTACCACTCACATACATTTTCCTGGCAGTGTATGCAGTTGGGATAGTGGGTAAAAAAGCACTTGCAAGCAGGTAGGAGAAGGCTATAAGTGTGAGCACCAGAGTGTGTGTGTTGGGGGGGATTGGCAGCAATGGACCCTGTCAGAAGCTTTGGACCCTGGACTAGGGTTGCTAACCTCCAAGTGGGGCCTGGAAATCTCCAGAAATTATGTGATCTCTAGGCTATACAGATCAGTTCCAATGGAGAAAATGGCTACCTTGGAGGATGGATCATATGGCATTATACCCCGTGGAGTTCCCTCTTATCCCCAAACCAGGGCTTTTTTTGTAGCAGGAACTCCTTTGCATATTAGGCCACACACCCCTGATGTAGCCAATCCTGGAGCTTACAGTAGGCCCTGTACTAAGGGCTCTGTAAGCTCTTGGAGAATTGGCTACATCAGGGGTGTGTAGTCTAATATGCAAAGCAGCTCCAGCTACAAAAAAACCCCACCCCAAAGCATGCCTGCCCCAGACTCCACCTCCAAATCTCAGTTATCTCCAGGAATTTCCCAACCCAGAGTTGGTAACCCTAGCCCTGGCAGATCCATCTCAGGGTATGACGGTGCCTGCCCTGTGCACAGATCCACTTCTGTGGCCAAAGAACTTCAATGATTTCTAAGCGGGTCATCTCTCTGGTGGTCAATGGAAATCCTTGGGCAGACTGGATGTTCTCATGCAGGCAATCTACACACACAGTTTGCTTTGGAATGCTCGATAATAATGTCATCTTGGCAAAGTAATCTTTTCGCACAGGTCCTGGGCTGCAAATGTCCACTAACACACACACACACACACAAAGGAAAGACCTTAAGGTATAAAAGGTCAAAGAGGTAATTACAAAGTAATCAAAATTGGTCTGTGACTCAACACTTCCCACAAAGTCTGGGAATATGCTGAGCCCATGTTTATGTAAAAACAGGGGTTTGAAGCCACTAGTGGGATAGCAGATTCCCCAAACCATGCCTTCCTTGGTGGTGGGGAGAGGGAGGAAAACAGCCCTGTAAGCATGTTGACTTTAGTCACTCGGAAGTTGTAACTTGTCTCAGAGAGGTGACTCACTCATCCAGGTCTATAAAAGTCAAACCGTTTAGGAGGCTAAACCATCAGAGTTCCAAAACCTTTGAATCCATCCAGCATGATGCACCCAATCTCTGCCGCTGCCTGCTTTCTCTTGCTTGGTTTATCAGTGTGTTACAGGCTGCCTTTTTCAGATGAAGACGACAGTGATGAGTTCACAAAGGAAGATCTTACATTTGCAGAGGTACAACTTAAGTCTCTTGTATATATTCTTCTCCTCTTGCCTCTGCTTTTCTTCCTCTTCTTCTCTTGCTTTCCTCTATACTGAAATGTATCTTCTGGGCATAGAACTGCCTTTTTGCTTTAAGTACCCTGCACATTCTTGGAAATAATACTTATAATGATATTACTATTTTGCATTTTTTCATTTATGTATTGCACTGTTTTATTGCATTCTTTTGTTGCATTATTGCAATGTTTTATTTTTTGTTGCATTTTGTTGCATTATTGTATCGATTACGTATTGCACTGTCTTATTGCATTGTTCAGAGAGCCAGTTTGGTGTAGTGGTTAAGTGTGTGGACTCTTATCTGGGAGAACCGGGTTTGATTCCCCACCCTTCCACTTGCACCTGCTGGAATGGCCTTGGGTTAGCCATAGCTATCGTAGGACTTGTCCTTGAAAGGGCAGCTGCTGTGAGAGCCTCTCAGCCCCACCCACCTCACAGGGTGTCTGTTGTGGGGGGAGAAGACATGGGAGATTGTAAGCCGCTCTGAGTCTCTGATTCAGAGAGAAGGGCGGGATATAAATCTGCAATTCTTCTTCTTCTTCTGTATTCTACTGTTTTCATTGCTCTTCTCATTCTGTAATCTGCCTTGAGTCTCAATGAGAAAGTGGGACTATAAAAGTAAGTAAATAACACAGCCATGTTACTGCACCATTAGTTGAAGAAATTACTGTTCTTTTCTTCTCCCCAGCGCTACCTAAAGGCTCATTACAATCTCCAGTCCAATCCTTCGGGCCTGCTGAAGAAGTCTGCCAATTCATTGGCATCCAAACTTCGAGAGATGCAAGCGTTCTTTGGACTGGAGGTGACGGGCAAGCTTGACGAAGAAACCTTTGAGCTGATGCAAGAGCCGAGGTGTGGCGTCCCTGATGTGGGGGAATACAATTTCTTTCCTCGAAATCTGAAGTGGTCCCACACTAATTTAACATACAGGTAAACTATGGTTGATTCCAAATCTTTTGTGTTGATGTATGCCTGACCATGCCGGTACAGCAGACTTGCAGTGCTATATTTTGAGAGGCTGGGGTTGGCTCATGCTTCAGTATGTACTTCTAAGTATGTAAAAGAAACTGCCTTATGCAGTCTGATCTGTGTTGGGTCTGTCTCTAAGTACTTCAGAAGCAACAGCTTTGCACAGGTCTTCCTTTACAAAGATAGCCAGTTTGGTATTGTTGTTAAGTGTGTGGACTCTTATCTGGGAAAACTGGGTTTGATTCCTCACCCCTCCATATGCACCTGCTGAGAGACCTTGAGTCAGTCACAGTTCTTGAAAGAGCTGCTCTTTCAAGAGTAGTTCTCAAAAGAGCTCTCTCAGCCCCACCTACCTCACAGGGTGTCTGTTGTGGGGAGAGAAAGGGAAATGATATTGTAAACAGCTCTGAGACTCTGAGTGAAGTGTGGGATGTAAAGCCAATGTGTCAGCGGTTGGGTTAGGATGGAGTGGAACGTGTATCAGTATGCACCCAAAAGGGAAACAAAAATAAGGTGTTCAATAACTTGCTGCTGAATCAACCACCAGAATCCTGAGGTAAAACTGTGTTGCTCTATATTTAATACTGTACATTGCTCACCTCAGTGCAATTTAGTGCACTCAGTGGCAGCAGTGCAATTTAGATGCGCAAGAACTAGAAAGGAAATCATGACAACATCAATGAAAATTAATTCTAAGTAGGATCAAGATGCTAGTCTGACTGAATCAGTGGGGCTTGAATGGCTTTAAACTTTGTATGGATTATATTGTGTATGTGTGTAAAGTGCTGTTGAGTCACAGCTGACTTATAGCACTAGCAAAAGGCTTTCAGGGTAAGTGAGAAGCAGATGTGGTTTGCCATTGCCTTCTCCTGCAGAGTCTTCCTTGGTGGTCTTCTTTTCAATACTGACTCTGCTTAGTTTCCAAGATCTGACAAGATCAGGGTATACCATACTGCCTCCCTTTCCTGTATCCTTTTATTCAGGGCCATAGCCAGGGTTTTAAAAGTAAGGGGGCACCCTTTTCCATCCACTGTGGGGCTTGCTGCTTCTCAGAAGCTTTCTGGGGTAGGAGCAAAAACTGGAGGCTCTGAAAGTGGTCAAGTCAAGGCAGACAACCCTAAAACTTTGGAATCAAGAAGGGACTGAATCTTGTGTACAAGCAGGGGGGTTCCTTCCAGCTCCCTCTCCCCCATCCCGATGCTTTGCAGCCAGCAGCTCCATCCATACTCCCTTCGCCAGCCCAATCCATGCAGCTCCCTCCATCTCCCTCCTTTTTGCCTGCTGCTTTTGCTGCTACAGTGCACTGTGCCCTGCTCAGGTCCCCTGGCTCCGACTGCTGCTAACGATGCTTTGTTGGCTCAGTCATGGCAAAAAGGAAAAAGCAGGCTGTGCCCCAAAGGGCCACCTGGGAGTTGGGGGGCCCCTGCCTTGAAGTCAGGGGGTAGTGCCCCCACAGGCTCCCCTGTGGCTATGGGCCTACTTTTACCGCTATGCATTTTTAAAAGGAAATTAATATGTTATAATTCCTCATTTTGTAATGGAAAAACCACACCCCTGTTTGATAAACTGAGAGTGGAGAAAGATTTATTGCCTTGGGATCATTATCCTAGGAGCATATGGCATTATATGACTCTACAAAAAATCAATTCAAGATATGACTTTTGTTTGTCAGGATTGTAAATTACACCCCAGATCTGACCAAGGCTGAAGTGGACAAAGCGTTCAAAAAGGCTTTCAAAGTGTGGTCTGATGTGACACCCCTCAACTTCACCAGAATCCGCAGTGGCACTGCTGACATCATGATCTCCTTTGGAAGGCGAGGTAACGAGAGAGAAAGTGCTGTGCTTTGTTGTGCCATCTCTTGTGCGGCTTATCAGTAAGAAATACTAATAGTTTTGATTGATTTTCCCAATGGTTGCAGAGCACGGTGACTTCTATCCCTTTGATGGACCTTCTGGATTACTGGCTCATGCTTTCCCTCCAGGACCAAAAGTTGGAGGAGATGCTCATTTTGATGAAGATGAACTCTGGTCAACAGATTCTAAAGGTGATATGCTTTAAAGATCATTTCTACTGAGGCAATGAAAGCGGTTGTTTCTAAAGGAACAGCCCAGGTGGGCACCTTTATAATGGAATAGGATCATAGTCCACTCCAGTGATTACCGGTGGCATCACCTGCTTCTTTTGCATCCCCTTATTACATTGTCTGTAGTATGCATTGCCTGAGGTAATTTGTTGTTTGCAGCATCTTTTAATTCTGTACTATCACATTATTCATTGTCAGGGCTGGCCCCGCCACTAGACAAACTAGCGATTACCTAGGGCACTGGCCTTCTGGGGGTACCCAATTGGGTGTCCCCATGTGACTTAGTGACATTATCAGTGGGGGGGGGGGACCAGAAGTTAGCTTTGACTAGGGTGCTAGACAGTCTAGGACCAGCCCTATGACTGCATTGGTATAAAGATAAATGTATTTGTACTTTCAAGGCCTAAAGGCGTGAAAATAAATAATTACATTTTAATTTTTTCTTATTAATGAAAAAAACAAAAAAAACCCTGGGCCTTAAAAGTTGTATAGGCATGATTTATACCTTCATGGGCTGCTCGTACCATAATAACATCAATATTAAAATTATTTTTGATATAATTTTAAACATTTCAACATATTTTTCAAATATTCAACATATTTAGGCAAAATTTAATTGATTTTTCATGGGCTCTACAAGTTCATTTTTTCTTCTGCTTTTAAAAGAAATTAAAACATTTTTATGGGCCCCTAAAAGTATTGTGGGCTCTAGGCACTGTGCCTTCTATGTCTTATTGAAAATAATGGGCTATCAACAAACAAAACCAAATTCCGCATAAAGTCAGGGGGATACAGTTAAGCCAGCAAATTGATTAGCAAGCCAAGTCTCCTTTTTTGCCGTAATGGGAAGTGATCAATAACTGTTCACATTAATAACCACACCAATAGTAACTATACAGGGTATTATTGCTTGATGTTCATTTCTCATAACAATCTAAATTAAGTAATAACCGATGCCTGGGCCTTATTCAGGTGAGTAGCCTGTTGGTATTCATATTTACTTGGAAGTCAGTTCCATTGAATTCAGCGGTGCATAAGTGTGCTTGCGGATGAAAGCTTATATCTTGAATAAAACAATTTTGGCCTAAAAGGTGCCTCTGTACTCAAACTTTGTCCTGTATAGAGGATTGCAACCTTAGTTTGACTGATTTTAGTGGGATTAAAACATGCCCAAGTAGATCCTGGAAAGCTAATCTTAGACAACAGATAATATTTCCTATCTCAGATAATATTTCCCATTGCAGTGTACAGGGAACTGTGGTAAATAATGTTAATGTTTTCCTATTTTAACATACATCCAAAGAGAGAGAGAGGGCAGTTATTGGGGGGGGGGGGACCACCCCAGAATAAAGCAATACTTCAATATCAATTTTTGTTGCTTCATTAGCAATATGGGTGTGCTGTTTTCTAGGCTACAACCTGTTCCTTGTTGCTGCCCATGAATTTGGCCATTCCTTGGGACTTGAGCATTCCAGAGACCCAGGAGCTCTGATGTACCCCGTGTACACCTACACAGGCAACACTGGCTTTGTACTTCCAGATGATGATGTACAAGGAATTCAGACTCTCTATGGTAGGTCTTTTTGCCTTTCTGCCCTTTCCTTGATTTACATAAGTATTATCCTGTGGTGGAACTTGTGGGTAGCATATTTCCTCTGCATATGATGCAAGAAAGCCATTATAAGAACTTGTGTGTACATAAAATCATAGGTTTCGTATATATGCTGAAACAGAGCAGATTCACCACCTACCACCAACACAGAGGCTATTTGATCCATATATTAACTTCATTGATGTGCTATGTAGGGTTGCCAGGTCTGTGTTGGAAAATATCTGGAAGTTTGGGGGGTGGATCCAGGAGAGGGCTGGGTCTGGGGAGGGAGGAGCCTCAGCATGATTCAAAGCCATAAAGGACACCTTGCAAAGCAGCCATTTTCTCAGGGAAACTGATTTCAGCCAGCAGGAGATCAGCTGTAAAAGTGGGAGATCTCCAGGCCCCACCTGGAGGCTGGCAACCTTAGTATCATGCTATATGGTAAATAGGGGGATCACATTTTGGAATGGTTCTGACATTTAGGGGGAGGTAACTACAACTCCACATGGGGAAATAGCATATATAGGAAAATCTAATCTATAACCCTAGTTTTCTATTGCCAGAGAGACTTTTATAAAGAAGAAAATTCAAAAATTCACATATCTCTCCAGCTTGGGATTGATACAGTCCCAGAAAATCCATGCCACCTTTCCTTCCAGTTTTGTTATATGTGCTGCTGAAGTGAGCACCTGATTTATCTGAATGTGTAGCTGAGCCTTAAGATTCATGCTTCAGCCTTGGGAAGTCACTAACTGTTGAAAGCTGTTTGTACCACCTGTATCTTTATACATACTGGGGGGAAAGGAAATAATACATTAGGCATTCACAATCTCCATTTTTTTGCCTAGGTGGTTTTTAAAATTTGTTTTAGGGTTGCCAACTTCGGATGGGAAATTCCAAGTGAATTCCTGGGGTGGAGCTTGAGGTGGAGCCTGGAGAAGGGCGGGTTTGGGGAGGGGACCAAACTCAGAGGGAGTACAATGCCATTCACTCTCTAAAGCGGCCATTTTCTCCATCAGAACTGACCTCTATCATCTGGAGATCAACTGTAATTCCATGAGATCTCCAGACCCTACCTGGAGCTTAGCAACTCTATCGATCATCCTATAGCATTGAACAAATGTATCAGGATGCTTCAAATATACAGCTTTAGCCTGGAAAAAGGCATTTACAACACATTTTACAATTTATTGGCACAGGTAAAGGAGACCATGATCCTCACCCTGATCACCCCAAAACACCTGAGAAATGTGATGCAAATTTGGCTCTGGATGCAATAACTGAACTTCGAGGAGAAACAATGATCTTCAAGGACAGGTGAGATGCGAATGAAACAGTTGGTTTATGTACATTACTCTGAGCTGGAGAGAGAGAGAGTTTTGATCAGGGGTGGCCAAACTGTGGCTCGGGAGCCACATGTGGCTCTTTCACACATATTGTGTGGCTCTTGAAGAACCCAACATCCCACAGGCCAGCTTGGAGAAGGCATTTCTCTCTTCAAATCACTTCTCCAAGCCAAGCCAGCCACTGACTTGGAGAATGCATTTAAAGTCAAAGCTGCTTTCTTTCTACCTCTCCTTCCCCCCATCTATTTTCCTTCCTTCCTTCCTTCCTTCCTTCCTTCCTTCCTTCCTTCCTTCCTTCCTTCCTTCCTTCCTTCCTTCCTTCCTTCCTTCCTTCCTTCCTTCCTTCCTTCCACACACACACTGGTGGCAGAAGTGCATTGGTGGAAATAGAGTATAGCATCCAACACTTGATAAAAGTGTTGTGATAAATTATGATGCTGAACTGCTGAAGTACAGACCTGCACGAGTTAAGTCATCATACAAAATGCAGCTTGTTATTAATCATCTGTGTAGTTTTGCTAGCAGTTTGATACCCCCACCCTGGTCTCTACTGCCTGCCTAGACATGCAAAAAAAGGGAGGGTATCAATCCATAGCCAGTGGGGAACATTCAGTTTGGTGGGTTCCAGCCTGTTCAAGTGCCAGATATGATAGTCATTCATTCCATAGACCACGGTTGCCATGGTTGCCATGGTTTTTTACCAAAAATGTTATTCTTTTTATTCTTTTTTTACCAAAAATGTTATTCTTCCTATAACAGATTCTTCTGGCGCATGCATCCTCAGATGATTGAGGCAGAGTTGGTACAAATTAAATCATTTTGGCCGGAAATGCCAGCCAAGATTGATGCTGCCTATGAGCACCCTGTCGATGACCACGTGCTGCTTTTTAGGGGTAAGTTTTCTGCAGAGAGTAGAAAAGAAGAGCAACAAATGACCCATTCTCTCTTTGTGATGTGCTGCTGGAGTAAAGTGGTGACAACAGCAGCAGATGGACAACGTAGTTCTAACCAGAGTGCACCCCTTAAAATCCTCGAACATGGGCTTAGAAGGGTGAAAATCAGATTATGGTTTCACTTTATAATAATAATAATACCTTTTATTTATATCCCGCCCTCCCCGCCGAAGCAGGCTCAAGGCGGCTTTGAAAGTCTTAGTTTGAATCTGGCTTGGAGAAGTGAGTTAAAGAGAGAAATGCCTTCTCCAAGCTGGCCGATAGGACGTTGGGGGCTTCAGGAGCCATACAATATGTGTAGAAGAGCCACATGTGGCTCCTGAGCCACAGTTTGGCCACCCCTGGGATAGATATTTGATTGCAACTCTTTTCTTCACTAATTTTGTCCTCACTTAACAACTGTAGGATAAAAGGCCCTCAGTTTTATTTTAGAGAATGGGAACAGAGGCTGAGAAAGTAACACATTTTCTGACCACTTTGTTGAACTGCAGTTTTGAACCCAGCTTGTCTAATATATGATTCACACTTACTTTCAGGCAGGAGATTCTGGGCATTGAAGGGATACGACATAGTAGAAGGCTATCCCAAAAAACTTTCAGAATTGGGATTCCCAAGGTCCGTGAAGACAATAGATGCAGCTGTCCATATCAGCGACACCGGCAAAACTCTCTTTTTCACTGGTGAAAAATACTGGAGGTATGCTAAAGATTCTATCTGCTTGATAGAGCTGCTCAGTCAGTGACCTGACCTGCTTTTCTCTTGCTTGTTCTTGATGACATATTTTAATGTTTGGCTTTGTAAATTTCTGAAATATCCAATTTTTTTTATCAATGAGATGTATGGCAATAGCACATATGTGATTTCTGGATTTACTTTTAATTTATGCTCTATCAGAATGACACAGTGCAACTTAAAGAGATTAAAGTCATTCGGCATAGAAGGATTTGTTTAGCATTGCATTGAGTCCCTCTTCTTCTCAACCTAGCCAACATCACAGGTGTCTTGTTAGGTTAAAATGGGGAAGAGAGAGCCAGACATGCTATATTGAGGTCAGTGGACAAAGGGTGGAGATAAATGGGTAACAATAAAACGTGTGTGGGTCTGGGGAGAGGCTGTTCCTCAGTGGTAAAGCATCTGCTTTGTATGCAGAAAGTTCCACAATCCATCTCTGTCATCTACAGTAAAAAAGGGAATATAAAAGACCTCCCAACATCCTCTAGATGATACTGATCTCAATAGGTCAAGGTTCTGATTCAGTATAAAGCAGATTCATGTGTTGTGAGATTTACTTTTGTGTGAAGTACACATGAACACATGAACCTGCCTTACACTAAGGCAAGACTGTTGGTCCACCAAGGTCAATATTGTCTTCTCAGATTGGCAGCTGTTCTCCAAGGTCTTAGTCAGTGGTCTCTCTTATCACCTCCTTCCTCATCCTTTCCACTGGAGATGCCAGGGATTGAACCTGGAACCTTCTGCATGCTAAGCAGATGCTCTGCATCTGAGCCACAGCCCCTCCACAAGGTACAGAAAGGCACAGCCCTTTCGGTAATGCAGTTTCCTGCCCAAAGAGATGTGTCATTCCATTGTGTGAGTGTGGCTACTAAATACCAACTTTTCTTTCCAGGCAGATGTTTATGGGCTGATTATATACACATTTTTTTAAAAAGCTTGGTGCAGTTGACATGTATTTCTGGTTTCGTGATTCTTTTAAAATTTTATGCTGTGAGAGTGTGTTTTATTATTGTAAACTGTACATGTGTACTTTTTGGAGCGGGATTGCAAACATGTAGAAACTGCAAATAAATACATTTACTTTCCTCTCTCTTCCGCATAGGTATGATGAACAAAACCAAGTTATGGACAAAGGCTACCCTAGAATAACAGAGGAAGACTTTCCAGGGATTGGCAACCGAGTAGATGCAGCCTACCAGAAAAATGGTGTGTATTTTCATCTTTTCCCCATGCTGCTAAGAAGAAGAAAGGGGAAGGCTTATGGCTAGAGGAGGGGCTGTGGCTCAATGGTACAACATCTACTGAACATACAGGAAGTCCCAGGTTCAATCCCTGACATCTGCAATTACTGGATCTAGCAGTAGATGATGTGAAAGACGTCTGCCTGGGACCCTGGAGAGCTGTTGCCAGTCTGAGTCAACAATACTGACCTTGATGGACCGATGGTCTGATTCAGTACAAGGCAGCTTCACGTGTGCTCAATGTTGTTAGGCCAATTAATAGACCTATACTAAGCACATGTACTTAATCACTAAGGAAACAAGCAGCATTTATCCAATAGATAGTGATTGCACCTACAGTTTTAGTTAATTCTAATAGAGACCAAGCACCCATGAACTCAGTGGGACTTACTTTTGAGCAAACATGCCTAGAATTGAGCTTTGTATTTACCTGAAACCCACGTGGTTTAAATTAATCCCAGTGAATTCATTCCACCCTTTCAATAGGACTTAATCTTAACCATTTGATTGGAGCCAGTGTGTGTGTTTATAACAGCAGCATTAAGCAACTACAGATCTAGGAGCAGAACTTGCGTTTTCTTGGCTAGATCCTAATACAGCCCTCATAGAACCCAATGATGTGCCGTGTTCTTTCTGACAGCTTTAAAAGCATTGTCCAACTCCTGATCTAATGCTACTTACAGGAATGTAAAGTTTTCAAGAAACTAAATAACTATATAGTATTAATATATACACATGCTGGCTGGGCAGCAGTGGGAAAAGATCCTCTCAATGCAAGCTTACATAACTTGTGACTCCCCAAGCTGAGCAGAATGTATGTCATAATTCATAGCCCATGTCCTGTTTATGTTGCTTGCTTGTGACTGGGAAAAGAACAGGGTTGCCAAACCACACGGCTGGCTGCCAAAGATGTAGCTGGTGGGCTACGTTTTGGAGACTGAGTGAATCAGCTGCCTACTCTAGTCCTTAGATCAACAAACCCGATATTGCCTTTTTAAAATATGAAATCAATACTATTAACAAAACCAATGGAAATGACACACTGCTGCGGTTTCCTCACACTGGTCTTCTTTTCCCTCAGGTTATATATATTTTTTCAGTGGACCACTACAGTTTGAATACAGCATCTGGAGTGAAAGACTTACTCGGGTCATGAACACAAATTCAATTTTCTACTGCTGAGCTGTGGAGCCTATATAGAGGAATGCTGGGGGGCTAGGGTAGAACCTTTTGTCTTTTTTAACCCAGAAGCTTGATTCTGTGAATAAGCTCTGGTCATTGTTGTCAAATGTATGCTGTATATATGGGACTGTACAGTGCAACATACATCAGTCTGGAACTGAATTAAATTAAAAAGGGGTATAATGAGCATAACTATTTTGAGGGGCATTACAGTATTTAAAAGTCAAAAGAGGTCAGTGTTCCTATCAAATGCTGAAGGGAGCAATTCTGTGGGGATACTGTCACTGCAGAAATATTCAAGGCAAGGAGTGAAGAGGGATTAGCATTGTGCTCAAGCATTTTAGTGTATTTTTTTGCAGCTGAAGGTTGATGATCAGATTTCTGTCTCCTGACCCAGAGACAGTGTCCATTGCTTTAAAGATTCATAAGAGAAGCCATGTTGGATCAGGTCAATGCCCCATCCAGTCGAACATTCTGTGTCACACAGTGGCCAAAAAAACCAGGCACCATCAGGAGGTCCACCAGTGGGCAGACAGACATTGTGATGGATTTGAATTGGCTACTCCTATATTACAAATGATCCATTTCATCATCTCTCTATCCTGGCTGTGGCAGTGAGCTGGACTGTAGCAGGACAAGCTAGCAGATGATAGCTCTGAGAAAGCAGACACTATTTCCATATGGTGGTGGAAAGTGCTGTCAAGTCACAATTGACTTAGGGTGACCCATTAGGGTTTCCAAGGCAACAGATACACAGAGGTGGTTTGACATTACCTGCCTCTATATGGCAACATTGGACTTCCTGGATGATTTCCCATTCAAATATTAACCAGGGTTGTAAGTACTTAGCTTCCAAAATTTGATGAGACTGGATTAGCCTGGGCCATCCAGGTCAGGGCATTTCCACATTAGGGTTGCCAGGTCCAACTCAAGAAATATCTGGGGACTTTGGGGGTGGAGCCAGGAGCATGGGTGTGACAAGCATGATTGAACTCTGAAGGGAGTTCTGGCCATCACATTAAAAGAGACTGTATGCCTTTTAAATGCCTTCCCTCCAGTTGGAAATAATGAAGGATAGGGGCACCTTCTTTTGGGGTTCATAGAATTGGATCCCCTGGCCCGATCTTTTTGAAACTTGGGGGGTTCTTTGAGGAGAGGCACTGGATGCTGTGCAGAAAATTAGGTGCCTGTACCTCTACCTCAAAAACAGCCCCTCCTAGAGCCCCAGATACCCACAGATCAATTATCCATTATACCCTATGGGAATCAATCTCCATAGGGTGTAATGGAGTGCCCAGCAGACATTTCCCTCCCTCAGCCCCACTTTCTGATGATCCTGAAGCGGGGAGAGGGCCTCCAAACTGGGGGATCCCCTGCCCCCAACTGGGGATTAGCAACCTTATTAAAATCCACATAGGGTTGTAATTTTTTGCCTGCCAGGGCTCTTTGCCTCTAACAATTGCCAACCAGGCAGAAATCCCACAGGCAGAGATTTCAGAGCTAGGAAATGAAAACCTCTACTTGCTGAATGCATCTGTCTCATTGCTGTTAAAGGGTATATGCCTAAAACTAACCAACCCTTGGAAACCCAAGTCCCACAAACACCCTGAAGCTGTTAAAACCATGGGGGTAACCCTGAGTCAAGAACTAGCAATTATTTGACTTTAACTAATAAGGGACTTAAGTTGGAAATCCTTCTCCTGAGAGGACACTCTCTGAAGCCCTTACCCATAGTATTAACTGCTTATCGGACAAAGCCCAAGCTAATTGATTACAGTTTTAACAGTTTCTTTTTTTAACTTAACTGCCTTTAAAAATAGTTCCAAGAAACAGAAAATGTATTGACAAGAAGATAACTGGCATCTATCACAAACTCACTGACAAAGGTTTCAAGGTGGTACTTCTTCATTCACTAGGAATCTGACAATTGATAGTCTAGTGAGTGATAATTGCACATTTTAACCAATCTCCTAGAAACTCCAAGCTTAAACTATATTGCATAACAATGATCAAAGACAGGTCAAGCCAAGGCACACATAGGATAGATAAACTGGTTATGGGAATTTCACCCTTTCTACATTTCAAAAACTTTCAAAAATCCAATCCCATTTCTCTGGTATTTTTTCTTGCTTCCACAACTGCGCATACAATGTCCTAGCAGCTGAGAGCAAGGACCCTTTCTACATTTGAACCAGTCTCAGAGTGGGGGAAGGGGGAAGGATTTCCACCAGCATCTAGGCTTGGGTCTACTTTTATAGCACACAAACTATATTCACTAAATAAAAACAAGAGAAGCCTGGGAGAGGCAGGCAGGCAGGCAGCAACACTGTTTTTGCTTGATATGTACAGTGCTTACTATTTGCCCTATTTGTTTAAAGCAGTTATCTGTTAACATGTTTAAGCGGTTAATAAGCAGTTATCTCTTCTGGTGATAGTAGATGTCCAAGCTGTTGAAAATTAGGCCAGGTTCACAAATGCAGGAGAATGAGTTGGTAGAACTGGCTGAGGTAGTACAACAGATTGTACTACTTCAGAGTACAGGAAGTATCCCCCCCTCCAAAAAAACCCAGAACACTTTTAAAGAAAATGAGGTCCTACCCTTTTTTTAAAAAGAGTTCTGCTGTGCTGGTTTTCTAATTGTAAAGAGGTGCTAACGTTGGGGAGTGCTCAAAAACATTAACTTTCACCTGCATTCTGAAATGGTATAGAGTGCTGCTATCTCATTGTGCTACAGGCTTCAAGCAGGAAACAGGACGAGAAATATGTGTGAAGGTCTTATTGATCTCATTTGGAAACCACATATAGTGGCAAAGTGCCAAGCATTTTCCCCTGTGATGCTCATCTGCAGTTAGAAGCTAAGGTAATGCATTACAAGCACAAAGATGGTTTAACATGGTGTGACTGTTAATTTTATCCAGGGCGTGTGGGGAAACTGAGGGGACTATAAAACTGTGGTATCCCAACACTAATCGCAAATTCCCATGGTTCATTGGAGCGGAATGATATATTTTAAAGATAAACCATTTGGGGCTAGTAATGTGGTCTGTAATTGTCTGTTTTACAACAAAATCTCACTCATTTATATCCACATACAGTTTTGTCTGATTTGTATTTATTCCAATATTGTCAGTGAATTGCCAGCACATGGATGGCATACGATATAATGACCATGTTTCTCTCTTTATGCCATTTTTTTTAAAAAAACCTTGCTAAATAAAGCAAATAAAAACAACAGAAATTATGGGTCTTATTTTCATGCTGTTTAAGGCTAACAGAGGAATTAAGAATACAAAGACAAGGGTGAAACCACAAAATAAACAGCTTTTAGTATCTTTGCTTCTCTTTTAAAATGATTTTCTTCCATTCCACTTAAGAGAAGGAAAAGCCCTCCCTGTACCCACCGCAATGCTTGAATTAATCACCTAATTGCTATGAGACACATGTCTTCACAGTGGGCATCCACTATAGGGGTACCTTAATTACTACTACTATTTAAGGAGCTCCTGGTGGATGGGGTCTCTCATTCCTCTGAAAATGTCATATGGCTCAAAGCAGCGGCTGCACATCTACAAATCCCTTCTCTGGGGCTTCTCTCCAATGGTGTTTGGCTGGGACCATTCTCCTGATTCTTTGCAAAGATCCAATTGAAAGGGACAAATGTCATCACTTAGAAAATCAGGAGAATCCAAGAAAAACAAGATGCCCATTGTTGCTGTTCTTGGTAAGCACCCAAACAAAAATAAAACATGGATTTTGGGGAGGAAGTCATAATGCCTAAGAGTGCCATATTTTTTGTTTACTCTTCCTGAAATCATGGAAAGAACCTGAAAGCAATTTTTGTATATATATTTTTTTGTTTGGGATATTTGGAATGCAACCTTAGTCAGCTCCACATGAACCTCATCACTCAGATGATAAGTGAAGACTTAGGGAAATCTGGGTAATTTGGGTGAAGTTAGGTAGAACTCTTCTGTGCAGTAGTCCCCACTAGAGATGACTCTGCCCATAGCTGCATTTTATCACAGAAGCAATAATGGTTAAAACAGCAGCCCTTTCCAATGAAATCTAATGGGGAAAAATGTTAACACAAAGGTAATGGACATAGGAATGTCTTCACCTGGCACCAGAATAACAGGAGTGCCAAGTGAGCCTCTGGAAGGAAGCTATTCTATGACTGTGGTGTCACCAGGTGAGCATTCCTAGACCATGCCTATAATGAAATTCTTAAAGGATAGTCAGTTCTTTCAGTAACTTCTGATTTGGGACACCCTTCACAAAGAATGCTTGAACACTGGCCAGTTCTGCTCACATCCCCTGCACTGAGACCTGATTTTTTTTTTTAACAAATAGTTTGATAGTTCATCAATGTATTTATGGGATTTCAGTGGCTTCTTTCACTGCATTTCATATAGTACGGTGAAAATGGCTCTTCATGCACACAAATTTGGACAGATGGATTTTTTACTAACCCCCATCCTTGCTATGTAAATACTTTGCTCTGCAGGCAGTTGTTTAAATAGACAAGTAGATCACTCAAAACCCATATAAATAAGTCATCAATAAGTGCTGTGTTTCAATAAAATCCTACCCTTCCAAGTTCATTGAAGTAGCCTTAGTGATGCTAATGGCCACCAATCAGTTTGAATCAGTAGCATCTTTGTGCATTTACAGTTTCGGGGCTTTTTTTGAGCAGGAACACACAGGAATGCGGTTCCAGCTGGCTTGGCACCAGGGGGTGTGGCCTAATATGCAAATTAGTTCCTTCTGTTTTTGTTTTTTTTTTACAAAAGCCCTGGTAAAAACCTAATACAAACATGTTCAAACATAGAAAGCATGTGTGGCTGCTTAGCATAAACTGAACAGATTGAATGATCAGCTCACATCTGATTGCCACTTTTGAGTAAGTTAAGTGTGACAGTTGACTGTATTTATGGCACGATTTGCAACATCCTTACCCCCGTCACAACCATCCACAAACTAGTAGGTAGAATAGGAGCAGGGATATGAGTGTATCCAGATCAGACTGAACATCTTTTCAACCCATTCCCTACCTAAAGCTAAGCATTATTTATATTTTCAGTGGTTAATGAAAAAACTCTCAGAAACAACACTAGGTGGCACTTCTACCTTGTTAATTGGCTTGATATTGCAATAGGAAGACCAGCCCTAAAGAATTTACAAGCAAAAACATAACTGTTAATTAAGATTTAAACCTCCATTGTTGTGCATGCAATGTTTCAATGTTTCCTGTCAGGGAATGAGTTAGTAATACAGAAGCTGACACTTTTGACAGTAAAACACAGCCAACAAGTGATTTAGGGGATTGCATACACAGCCTGAATCGGTAGTTCTTACAGTTACTTTTTCCTGCCAGGGTATAATCTGCAGACAAACAGGTCTCCACACGAAGGATGGGTACTGAGGTAATTAAAATGGCCACATGAGAATGTCAAATAGTAATAAAAGCTAAAGCAAACATTTACTTCTGCTACAGTTAGTTGCCCTACTCCCTCCCCACCTGACTATTCAATGTTCTCTCAATCATGAGGAAAAGATAGCTCCAGTCCTCTTATCCTGTTGGTTTAGGGACTTGTGGAATCAAACATACGGACTGCTTTCCTTCAGGCCTAGCTACCGTCAAGTCAGAACAGGGACAAGGTCTCAGACATGAGGTAAGACAAAGGCTAGACATAGCCAAAGTACAATGCAGTGGTGATATTGGTGATGGTGGCCAATGTTGTAGTGGTGACAGCAAGTGGCATTTTGTTGTTTAGGCCAGACAGCAAGCTTGATCTGGAATCTTTTCTAGGGAATGGGCTCCATGTGATTTATTTTTGTCAGCAACTGTCAGAAGCTTCTTTGCTCATCTAGCTTTTGATGTTGGTTTCCAGATGCTTTTAATGCAGCTGCAGCAGGAGTAACGGCCCTTTCGTCATCCTACATCCTATGAACAGGGCTGCCTAAATAAGACCTGACAGGGCCTGAGGCTAGCATCCAGAGTACGTGTTGATGGACTTTTTCTTTTTATTGTGTGAGAGAGAGACTGTGTGTGTTGGTGACAGAACTAGTCAAGCTTTGGCAAGTCAGGGGCAAAATCTATCTATGAACTTCAGGCACAAGAAGAGGAGAAACCCAATTCCGCACTCAACCTTTAATTCTGGTTCAGCCCTGTCCCCAAACTGGCTTTTTACAATAGAATCATAAACTTATAGAGTTGGTTTCTATGATTCCATGAATCAAGTGTAGAATGTCATTTTGGGGACAGGGCTGAACCAGGATGAAAGGTCTAGTGAGGACCTTTGGTACTCTGGCAACGAACACAAAAATGAAACAAAACATCTAAATAAAGGAAGTGATCGGATATATACTGCCATTTAATTCTAAAATAATTTCTTGTTGGAGTTGCAAGGCTTAATAAAAGATTCAGATTTTAAGCCTGTAAGAATTTTGTAATAGTTATTAAAAAAACAGTATTGCCTAATATTGGGGGTGGGGGGTGGGAGAACTTCCCCTTGGGTCAGATTGGTTATGGAGGATTTGATCAGTTGCTCTCTTCCATAGATCAGCTTTTGACAGGAAAAACTGAACTATATAATAAACTGATGAATTTGTTGAAAAGTGGGTTCCCCTCACCCCTCCTATTTTGGAATGAAATATCCTTGACATTTATAACCCACTCCATAAATCTATTGTTATTTTGTACAATTGTTGAACATTTAATGCTTTTAAAAGTTTCAACTTCTCTACAAGACAAGTAAAACAAATTAAAAAATAAAAAATCAAGTCTTTTTTTCCCTAGTTAATTGACAAACTTGGGCAGAGGAAGGGCATCAACGCTGGAACATGTATAGGGCATGAGGCAGGCCTGGGTCTCTTGAAATGTTCACAGTGCCTGAAAATATTCATGCTAGGAGTTTGAAGGTAAGATATACTGCCTGTTTGGTCTCATGCTAACAAAGTCCTTTCAGAAGTCTAAGGGGAGGAAAGAATTAGGGGGAGGGGAAAGGAGACCATGGAAAAAACTTTTACATCAGACCCACATACATTTGTTGTTGTTGAAGAAATGCATCATTCTTTGGGGAACAGAGAACTTTATTACCACTTTGTGCTCCTTAGAGAACAGAGGGATAAGAATGCAATAGACAGACTGACTGACATACGTAGGGCTGACTGACATACGTAGGGCTCTCTCTGTTCAGAGATCCTTTATATGCTTATACATATCTAATACATTCCAGTGACCATGTACAGAGAGCCATGCTTGCCACTCAAAATCCCATCCTCCCACCACTCTAAATATGTTCATTTCCTGCCTTAGAACATCTAAAGATGGGTAAGAATTTTGTTTGTATGGCCACTGTAGATGGGAATGGAGAAGTGATACCACACCATAGTTTTTGAAGCTCTTGAGAAAAGGAATAAAGTTTCCATTCAAAATTGTTCCCTCCAGATAGGTTTCTTAGAAAAGTTTCCTTTTGTAACCACCATTTCCTCTCTCAGAAGCATCTGAGGACAGCACAGGCAACCAGATGAGTGATATAATGCAGGGAAGTTTGTCATGAGGAGCTGTGTTTGAAATCTCCTCAAAACAAACCTCTTGAGGGGAATATCATTTTTCTAACCACAAAATTCTGCATCCTTTGATGGGCACATGAGGACAGTTCATGAGCACGAGAGAAATTATATGATGCAATTGCTTACTGGGCTTTTGTGTGTGTATGTGTAAACCAGTTTTCTGAAATCATCTCTTCAAAATAAGCAATCCTATATAAACAAATCTGTAAACATCATAGGGCATACAGACAAATCTACCTCATATAATCTGAAAGAAGAATGAGGTGATTACAAGTCACCACTGACCCTTAGTGAACCCATCCGTGGGGAGGGAGCAGTGGCAAGAAGAAGACCATAGATTTATACCCTGCCCTTCTCTCTGAATCAGTCTCAGAGTGGCTTACAATCTCCTTTATCTTCTTTCCCCCACAACAGATACCCTGTGAGGTGGGTGAGGCTGAGAGAGCTCTCACAGCAGCTACCCTTTCAAGGACACCCTCTGAGAGAGCTATGGTTGACCCAAGGCCATTCCAGCAGCTGCAAGTGAAAAAGTTGGGAATCAAACCCGGTTCTCCCAGATAAGAGTCTGCACACTTAACCACTACACAAAAGGCTACAATTACAAGCACAGACAGCTTCAAGAGGGGATGGGAGGTGGTGTGCCTTTGCCCTTCCCTGCAGCAACCCAGTCTTCCGTGATGATTTCCAGTGCATTTCTTTGTAGAAAAAGACCAGCAGGAGCTCATTTGCATATTAGGCCACACCATCTGGCCTGGGAGGACATGGCTGTCACATGGCAGGTTGGGCCAGTCGGAGCTCTGCTCCTAAGGGCTCTGGCAGGGAAAAAAAAAAAAGCTTTGTGATCTCCCATCCAAGCACTTACTGACCATGACTGACCCCACTTAGCCATCAAGCTCAGCCAAAATGAAGCCAGGCTATGGGCAACTGGGTGTCAACATGGCAAATGAGGTTCAGCATGGCCAAGTGAAAAGTAATGCACATTGGGGTCAAAAATCCTAACTATAAATACATGTTGATGGGGTCTGAACTGGTGGAGACTGACTAAGAGAGAGATTTTGAAGTCGTGGTAGATAGCGCACTGAAAATGTAGAGACAGTGTGCGACTGCAATAAAAAAGGCCACTGCTATGCTGGGGATTATTAGGAAGGGAACTGAAAACAAGTCAGCCAGTATCATAATGCCCCTGTATAAATTGATGGTATGTCCTCATTTGGAATACTGTGTACAATTCTGGTCATCACATCTCCCAAAAGATATTATAGCACTGGAAAAAGTCCAGAAAAGGGCAACTAGAATGATTAAAGAGTTAGAATGCTTTCCCTATGAAGAAAGGTTAAAGTGCCTAGGGCTCTTTAGCTTGGAAAAATGACAACTGAAGGGTGATATGATAGAGGTTTACAAGATTATGCATGGGACAGAGAAGGTAGAGAAAGAAGTGCTTTTCTCCCTTTCTCACAGCACAAGAACTCGTGAGCACTCAATGAAATTGCTGAGCAGTCAGGTTAGAACGGATAAAAGGAAGTACTTCACCCAAAGGGTGATTAACACATGGAATTCACTGCCACAGGAGGTGGCAGCTACAAGCATAGACAGCTTCAAGAGGGGATGGGATAAACATATGGAGCAGAGGTCCATCATTGGCTATTAGTCACAAGGTGTAGATGGAACTCTCTGTCTGGGGCAAGTGATGCTCTGTATTCTTGGTGCTTGGGTGGGGGGATGTCGTCATCCTTGGTGCTTGACCAGTTTCCATTGGGTAGAATGGAGTGCCCAGAGGACATTTAATCCCCCCCCACTTTCTGATAACCCTGAAGCGGGGGGAGGGCGTCCAAACCAGGGGATCCCTTGCCCTCAACTGGGGATTGGAAACCCTATTAAATGTCTATATGGCAGCTGGAATTTATCCCATCATTATAATTGTATCTGTGAGAAAACTGACTGGTCCCTGTGTGGATGATGAAGGCATCAAATCTCCCACAGACAAGGCAGGGGTCTTTGTGCACTCTGAGGATTCTCCCAAGTAAGTGGAAAGTTTTGATTCTGCAGCCTCTCCAAAGGAAAAAAAAATCTCACTCTTCCCCTCAGACAACCTAAGAATATTCTAGAACAGAGGTGTTGAACTTGTTTGTTATGAGGGCCAGATCTGACATAAATGAGACCTTGTTGGGCCGGGCAATGTCGGGTTGGGCCAAGCCATATTGGGCTGGGCCATGTGTGTACCTTTTTAAGATTAGGTAGCAGAGATATAAATTTTATAAAGAACACAGATAATATATATATTGGTCTTAATATGCTTTCTTTGTATTTCTCCAAGGGGATCCAGGGAACTGAGCAAAGGAAGCTCTGGCTCTTTCCTTCCTTCCCCGGGGGACTGGGGGTGAGGAGTCTCAGCCAATAGAAGAAAAAGAGGCTTGGTTCAGTAGCTCTGTTGTGTGATTGAGAGAGCCTGGCAAAGGAAGCTATTCCTCCCCCCCTTTCTCCCCAAGGGAGGGGGCTCAATCAATGGAGAAAATAGAGGTTTTGCTCTGTAGCTCCTGTGCGATTGAGCAAGCCTTGCAAGGCAAGTTGTTCTGTAGAAGAAAGCAAGATATAAGGAGGAGGAAGCAGATGACAGCCAGTTGCTCAAGGGCCTGATAGGAGCCCTTCGGGAGCCTGATTCGGCCCCCAAATGGCATGTTTGACACCCCTGTTCTAGAAGGTATGGAATTACAAGAAAGTCAAAGGAAATATAAATATGTGGGAGTAGAAATGGGCTAGCTGAAGCTCTTGAGAGCACAGAGAATCTTGAAGTGAGAGATTTTTGCTGGAGAGAAAGAATTTCCAGATTGTTTATTTTACTCCCCAGACACCATAAGAATTCTTCACAGGGGCTCACTTTTATCACTTGCTCTCTTTTAGAGTGGGAGAATCATGGTGAGCATGACAGGATTTCCAAATTGTCCCCATGCTGCTGATTCCTTGTGGGGTGGGCCCCAACTTGTTATATAGAAATAGAGAACCTATGACAGGAAATGACCACCAAATCTGTCATTTCAGTCTCTGGTATCTTCCTGAAACCCGCCCCCCCCATTGGGGGTTGTCACTCCAATCAACGTTCCAGATGTTTATCTCCTTTCCTCCTAACTCATCTTTTCAGCACAAATTCCTACCCATGCTCAACCCTCCTCTCTCGGGGTGCTGGTTCAAATCTTTGTTCAGCTATGAAGCTGACCTACTTTGTTGGGTTTTTAATCCACCACATGTTCCACCATAGATATGATAAATAGGCAAACCAGTTAAATTTCAAAAAAAAAAAACAACTGGGGGTCAGCTGGTCTCAACAAGTGAGTCTTAGGCATTTGGTGGCCTCATAATATTGTTAGCAAAAGAAGGTGCTTTTCAGTCAAAATTTAGGCACAATTCAGTCAAAATTATGTTTAAATTATCTCTCTCCCCCATTAAAATCAACAGGATTTTAAATTGCTTCTGTTGGATTGTGCCTAAAGTGTTTTGTGGTTTATTAGTTTTTTCAAGTACTAACTACATTACACAGATGAAAGACGGGAAGGGGGAAAGAACCTTGGCACACCCATATATAACACACCCATCTAAAAGAACAAATGTACCAACACACTGGGACATTTTATCACAGGATGCACCACTTGCCGTAACATGCAAAGGCATTATAACAGTTTGCCAGCTAAGATTAGGAAGATCTTGGCATAAACTATGTTGCCCCTTTGAATTTCAAATTCCTGGCATTTTGCAGCAAGGGCTTCTTGTGAGGATTCTGATCCGCCTCCTTGGAGCCAGGGCTAGCTCTGCCACTAGGCAAGCTAGGTGACTGCCTAAGGCATCAGTCTTCTGGGTGCACCGAATTGGGGTCCCCCACATGACTTGGTGATGTTATCAGTAGGGGCGGGGCGCCCGAAGTTAGCCTTGCCTAGAGTGCCAGACAGCTTAGGACCAGACTTGTTTGGAGCCCTCCATCTTGGGAAGTTTGAGGGCAGCTCCCCAGCACGGAAGTAAATTGAATTTATTGCACTTATTTCTAAAGGGAGTAAATATGATTATTTAAAAGTCAGAGCTACTAAACACGCTTCTTCACCACCCCTCCTTGTCGTCCTTCTCCAGGCAACATTTCCATATTTCAGGATTCCTACTGAAAACAGGGAAACTAAACTTCCTTGGGAGAACAGAATGACATGGGATGTTCCTTTCTTGTTTTTATAATTTGCTTTCTATACAGGGGGCTGAGGTCAACTCATTGCTTCTTTCCCATTATGACTGAATGAAAGAGATGGGTATTACATGGGCATCTGGAAGCTTATGTCCTGGAATATGCCATTTAACAAACATGGGTTGCTTTGTTTAAAAAGTAACCACCTAATTTAATCTAAATTTCTCTCACTAAATCTGTGAGTACATTATGGATGTGACAATGCCATCGCCTCCTGGGTCAGTATAGCCTTCCGAATGTCAGGGGACATCACAATAGGATTTCAGCAAAGGGGAGGAAAGGCAGCATGTTATAGCCCAGGGGTGGCCAAAATGTGGCTCGGGAGCCACATGTGGCTCTTTCACACAACTTGTGTGGCTCTTGAATTCCCCACCACCCCTTGGCCTGCTTTAAATCACTTCTCTAAGCCAAGCCAGCTGGCAGCTTGGAGAACACATCCAAGTGGCTTTCTTTCCACCCTTCTCTCTCTCCCATCTTCCTTCCTTCCTTCCTTCCTTCCTTCCTTCCTTCCTTCCTTCCTTCCTTCCTTCCTTCCTTCCTTCCTTCCTTCCTTCCTTCCTTCCTTCCTTCCTTCCTTCCCTCCTACCTACCTACATCTGATGTTCATGTCTTGTGGCTCTCAAACATCTGGTGTTTATTCTGTGTGGCCCTTATGTTAAGCAATTTTGGCCAGCCCTGTTATAACCCCATATCATCAGATCTTGGAAGCTAAGCAACGTACTTAGATGGGAGGAAGACTCTACAGAGGAAGAAAATGAGCAGCCACTCCTAATTCTCAGTTGCCTTGAAAGGCCCTTTGCTGGGGTTTCCATAAGTTGGCTGTGACTTCACAGCATTTTGCAGATACATTTCAGCAAAACCACACACAGAAACAATGTTGGTGCAACTATACGTTTGGTCGATGCCCAGCAATTTTAGATGTTTTATTAAAAACTGAAGAAATATGGAAGTGATTTGAAAGCTGTAACAATCCATGTATGTTCAACTCTGTAATTAATTTTAGAAATTCTAGTTTTAAAAGTAGGTCAGAATATAGTTGAGAGCAAACCTATAGAACACTAGAGAAATGGAATGGGAAATCTGCTTAATTCCACCCCCCACCCCCAACATATTATAATATTGTTAGGGTACAAATGAGTCACTTAGAACTGTACATTTTCAGATTCCTGCGGGGCATTAAAACTTCAGGGAGATCAGATATATGAGTGTTTAGCGCTCATAAAATTGACTGCCGAGTATGCTTGGCACTGAATACAATAAAGGTTTTGGTCCCATTTCCATAAGACAATACCCAGTGCGGCTCACAGTCACAACAAAACCTCAAACATTATCATAAATATTAATAATAGTTACCCAGGTAGATTCTAATGAAATTTTGTGCAGGAAATCAAAAAGTCCTAAATTTCTGAGACCACTGTATTTTAAAGGTGTCCCTTGAATAACCTGTTCCTTCCCTAATAACTAGAATCGATAACTAGAATCCAAAATATTACTCTATTTTTCTACTGAAAAAAAATCTAACTAAAGACCTTCTGGAATAACAATAACTTAAAAAGTCTTCATTTGGCATCAGAAGGCCTGCAGTGAGAAAGCATAACTCCTGGAGGAGTGAGATTCAAAGTCTAAGGAAAGCCTTTGCATGGGTCTCTACCAAATGTACCTCAAGAAATATTCTCAGAGAAGATCATTCAATGAAAACATGGACTTCCATGTTCGAGGCACTCTAATTAGCAGTTCTTTGCTACAACAAATTGGAGGAGTGGAAAAGAAACAGCAGGCTTGATCTTTAATGCCCATCACCTTCACTGGATGCCCTCCAGTTCTAGTATTTTGGGAGAGGGAGAAGAAGTTTTCTCTGTCAACTCTCTCCACACTGTGCATAATTTGATAAACCTCTATCATGTCCCCCCCACCCAGTGTTCTGTTTTCTAAACTGAAAAGTACCAGCCACTTTAGCTTTTCCTTGTAAGGAAGGTGCCTCAGGCCCTTCATCATTTTGGTTGCCCTCCTCTGTACTTTCTAAAGCTCCGCAATGTCCTTTTTGAGATACAGTGACCACGTCTTTCACATCAAACAGCTAGCTGTGGTGTAGTGGTTAAGGGTGGCAAACTCTAATCTGGAGAACTGGGTTGGATTCCCCACTCCTCCACTTGAAGCCAGCTGGATGATGTTGGGTGAGTCAATCACAGTCTCTTGGAGCTCTCTCAGCCCCACCTACCTCACAGGTAGTCTGTTGTGGGGAGAGGAAGAGAAGGTGATTATAAGCTGCTCAGACTCCTTCAGGAAGCGAAGAGCAAGATATAAAACCAGGAATTGGATCTGCAGTTCCCTGCATGCCAAGCAGAGGCTCTGCCATACAACCTCTCACTAAGTATTAGTGCTGATATTTTCCACTAAGCCATGCCTCTTTTAAAAAATACATGTTCACAAAGGAGTCTGTTATTGAGCCAGCAAAGGGTTTAACAAAACTGGTTGCACTGATTTTAGTGGAGGACATAGGCTTTTTTGGGAGCTGACTGAAAGGCTTTGGGTATTTGGAGCGTCTCAATTTCAAGAAAATGGAATATGACAGAAAATGTGGTTTTGCAGTTTTGGGCAGGATGTCTGCTGTTTTCCGGCAAACAGTGCCATCTTCCAGCACATTTGTGTGTCCTTGATGGCCTTCAGAGCTGAGAAAAGTCCATTACTCAGCCTTTATCAAAACCTCCAAAAAAAAAGAAAAGAAAAAGATATTATAGTCATCTTAGGGCACATTTTGCGCAGCATTTTTCAAAAAGCTGCCCTAGCATAGCTTTCTGTTCTGTCAAATAAAAATTGCTCAGTTTCCTGCCTCATTACACAACACAGCCAAATATGAGGCTCCACAATTCTTGCTGAAACAGCTAGTCAAAGCAACAGGAAAGTGAAGCGTTTTTTGGGTTGTGGGTTAATGAATACAAGAAGCCTCTAGGGGCAGTTTTCTACTTTGCATGACTGTTAATTTTGGCTCTGCAGGGAACCTATATGTGAGAGCCTTATGTGAGAGCCTTTTCACATTACCTAGACAGTATTCATTACTGGTCCATCATCAAGTAAACTGGTACCGGGATATGGGTTTCACACAGCAATTTTCTTTCTGGTATTGAGCTGTCTCTGAAGCACTGTGTCATTTCAAACCATGCTACTTTCTTCCCGCCTTTTTCACTGTGCACACAATCTTCCTCAGAGATTTTGGGGTGGGCGGGTGGGATGTTCCATTGGGAGAGCTATGGTGCTGAAACTGGACCACAAATCAGTGCAATAGCACCCAAATTAGGATGCCTGGCCTCCTTGGTCCTGTTTCAGCATCATAGCACTCCAAATAAAATCATTTTAAAAGGAAGATTGTGCATGGGGTGAAAAAGGGAGCATTTTACACAGCACCCCACAGCAATTCCAAAGAGGAAGGAAGAATTTGAAACTGGAAGAAAGCCGTTTTCATCAGGAATGACACAGGCACCCTTCCCAAATGGGTTAGAAGTGGGATTGTGTAAAAAGGTAAATAAATTCTGCTAGCAGCTGGTTACTAAAAGAGGCCTGTCTGAAATGACAGAAAAAACCTGTTAGTAGCTAGTTACTAGAACAGAATAGATAGGCTAAAGTTGGAGTCCAGTGGCACCTTTAAGACCAACAAAGTTTTATCCATACGCTTTCATGTGTATTCACACTGTCTGAAAAGGGCCTGGGTGAACTTCTGAGGGAGCTGAATGAGAGGCTGACTTTTAAAAAGTCAATGGCCGTTTTCGCACTCACGTTTTACTGGCGCCACGACCCTCCTGACGCCGGCGAATCTGCATGGATTTCGCACCAGAAGCGCCGGCGCACCCAGAAGCGCCGGCTACTTCCGTCGCTAAGCCAGCGCAAACGGAAATCGCAAAGATGCAGGAAAACGTTTGCGCTGGCTTAGCGACGGAAGTAGCCGGCGCTTCTGGGTGCGCCGGCGCTTCTGGTGCGAAATCCATGCAGATTCGCCGGCGTCAGGAGGGTCGTGGCGCCAGTAAAACGTGAGTGCGAAAACACCCAATAACAACAACAACAACAATAATAATAGCAGCCAGTTTGGTGTAGTAGTTAAGTGCATGGACTCTCATCTAGGAGAACCGGGTTTGATTCCCCACTCTTCCACTTGCAGCTGCTGGAATGGCCTTGGGTCAGCCATAGCTCTTGCAGAGCTGTCCTTGAAATGGCCACTTATGTGAGAGCTCTCTCAGCCTCACACATTTCACAAGGTGTCTGTTATGGGGGGGGGGAGGTAGAGGAGATTGTTAGCCACTCTGAGACTTATTTGAATTTTTATTTGAATGATTGAATGATTCATCAAATAAATGAATTTTTATATGAATGATTGAATTTTTAAACTGCTAATTGATTAATTGTTTTAGTTAACTAATTTATAGAGAAATTTATTGTTGGATTGATTAGCTTTAGACAGAATATATATTTTTGGCAAATTAATTGAGGGTGTTTTACTGTTGGGGGTGTTTTTTATAATTAATAATGCCATCAGAATTAAATTATTTTAGCTAATTAATTTATAAGGGAGATCGTGGGTTGGGTTTAAATTTAGTTGGTTAACTTTTAGAATTGGCAGGTTGGTAAATTAAGGGAATTGACTGGCAAGGGCTGTAAGCCGAAATGCCCTCCAAACGAGGTTGGGGAATTAGTTAGGTGGGCACCTGGCTCACTCGGGATCTTTTCACCTATGTATACAAGATTAACCAACCAGAGAGTGATGCTTAAATAATGGGACTCTGATTTAGTAAAACCAATTATAATTTATTAAGAAAAATATAGTCTTCCATACAAGATAAAAATACACATCCAATCCCACATACAGTCCTAGAAATATAGATAGATCGATAGGGGAACATAAAGGGTAGACACACAGGGTAATATTACCTATCGTAGTCTTCGAGGAAGGCTCCAATGGCGACAGAGAGGAAGTGGGTAAGGGACCCGAAACTGATCAGGAATCGGGGATGGATCTATGCAGCGGAAGGTGGAATGCTGCTAGAAGCACACATGAGTGGAGTTGGGTCAGAGGTTAAATAGACTACCTTAGACCCTCAGGGGCTGTGAGGTATGAGGGAGGAGAAGGGGGAGGCTCTGCAGTGACCAGGAGGGCTGGACTATTGCAGAGCCAATAGAAAGTTCTTTGGTGACAGCGAAGACAGAGGTCCTTTGCCTGAGCTGTGGCGGCCTAGGAAGGGAAATCCCCCTACCAGTTTTTGATGGTGCGCCATTGGAAATGACGCACAAGGTCAAGAGCCTGGGGGTGCTACTGGAGCCTTCCTTGTCAATGGAGGCCCAGATAGCAGCCACTGCTAAATCTGCCTTTTTTCATCTTAGGTGGGCGAGGCAGTTGGCGCCCTTCCTGGAGAGTGATGACCTGGCAACAGTGATCCATAAAATGGTCACCTCGAGGTTAGACTACTGTAATGACCTCTAGATGGGGTTGCCCCTGTGCCGAACCTGGAAACTGCAGCTAGTGCAGAACGCGGCAGCCAGACTGTTATTGGGACTCCCTAAGTGGAAGCACATACAGCCCATGCTACGGGAGCTGCACTGGCTGCCAATTGTGTACCGGATTTATTACAAGGTGCTGGTTATTATCTTTAAAGCCCTATATGGCCGAGGATCTGCCTAGCTTAGGGATGGTCTCTCCCCATATGTTCCCCAGAGGGTACTGAGATCTGGCTCACAAAATCTATTGACAATTCCTGGGCTGAAGGAGGCCAAACTGAAAGTTACGAGAGAAAAGGGCCTTCTCGATTACAGCTCCCCACCGGTGGAACCAATTACCAGAAGAGGTACGGGCCTTGCGGAGCCTTAACCAGTTTCGCCAGGCCTGCAAGACCACCCTCTTCCAGCTGGCTTTTTCTTAATGTGGAATTATTTTACCGTCGTCATGTAAAACTGTGTCATGATGAGTAACATCAAGATTGTAGCACTGAATTAATTTGTTGGTTTTAAATTTGATAGTTTTAATTGATGGTTTTAATGTAATAGTGGGCGTTTTCGCACTGACCTTAATCGGCAGCGACGTCCCTCTTCACCGCACAGGATCTGCGCGGATTTCGCACCAATTGCTGCGGAGCACCCGGAAGAGCCGCAAAGTTCCGCGGCTTTTGCGGCGCAAATGGAAACCGCCAAAAACCAGTTTCCATTTGCGCCGCAAAAGCCGCAGGACTTTGCGGCTCTTCCGGGTGCTCCGCAGCAATTGGTGCGAAATCCGCGCAGATCCTGCGCGGTGAAGAGGGACGTCGCTGCCGATTATGGTCAGTGCGAAAACGCACAGAATATTTTAATTGAGAAATATAATTGTTATGCAATTAGAGTATTTTATTATTGTAATGTCTACATTTGATGCCATGTAAGCCACCCTGAGCCTGCTTCGGTGGCGAGGGCGGGATTTAAATTAAAAATTATTATTATTATTTTATTTATTTATTTTTGCTGATTTCTAGTCCGCCCTTTCCCATGTCGGACTCAGGGCAGATTACAACATAATAAAATAATTAAAATCACATCATAAGACAATTATATTTAAACAGCTAAAACCATTACAATAAAATAAAATAAGGCAGCGTCAGTGTACGGATATGTACATCCTTCACAGATTGAACACAGGATAAGGTCAGTGCAGGGAGGCCAATTAGCTGGTGTGAGGATGCCCGCCTGCCTCAGCCAAAAGTCTGGCGGAACAGCTCCATTTTACAGGCCCTCTAGCAATAAATCTGGAAGGGCCCGTATCTCCTTGGGGAGCTGATTCCACCAGGTTGGGGCCAGGGTCGAAAAGGCCCTGGCTCTGGTTGAGCCAAGCCGGACATCCTTTGGGCCAGGGATGGTCAGAAGATATAGATTGGCCGATCATAGAGGCTTCTGGGGCTCGTATGGGGAGAGACGGTCCCGTGTAGGGCGGGGTATAAATCCAATGGACTTTGAAATTAGAGTGTAGGGCGGGGTATAAATCCAATATCTTCGTTTTCTTCTAAAGATCTCTAATTTTTTTTTTAAAAAAAATCTTAAGTTGAAAAGAGGCTGATGTGTCCTGTTGTTCACTATACCACATGGATTCTTTAGAAGGCTTTGTGGAATGCTGGAGTCAGGCAGCTATTGAGGCTTCAGCATTCTGAGAGGAATAACCTATGGGAGTAATAACCCATCAGAGGGGCAGCAAGCACGACCACACAGCTTCAGTCTATCTGAGTGGCAGTGATAATTTGGCCACCTTGGAAGGATCTGGGCCCTTGGGACCCCACCTGAGATGGTCTCCAAATCTGTATGCCACTCAGACTCTTTAGTAAAAGGTGAAGGATTCATATAATCTGAAGAGAAACCAGAGTATATTCTGCGCAGACTCTTTTTTTTTTTGTTCTGTGCTTTTCTTCAGTTTCCGGTGAATACCTCTGCCAGGTGTGAGTTAGGTAACTGCTGCAGGGTAGGAATATTCCCATCTGAAGTTATTCTAGAACATGTCAGTGACGCAGTGAAATTTGCATAAGTTTCTTTTAAACCTTCTGTCATAAAAGTAACACATTAGTCTTTGGAAGTTTCAGAATAATTTCCAGGCTTGGCTCTCTGTGACAAAATCCTTTCCAAACCACACATCTGACCCACTGAAATTGTCTGGCAGAAGAGCCAAGAAGCCCAAAATATTCTTTAAAACAGCACTTTGCCATCTGATTTAAATTTGGAAATACCCAAATGCATCAGATCTTGATAGGTCATTCTGTTCTATTAAATTTAGTCATTCAGTTTAAGAACGTGAGAGCAGGTGTGTGATGGTCCCTCTGTTCCAATGATCTATTCCACAGAGCAGTCAACCAGAAGTCCCCAGAAGACACATAAGAAAATTGTGGAGTTCCAAACCTCTCCTTGCTGTTGCCCACTAGCACTGATATACAGTGACATTAGGGTCACCAGGCCCCCATCAGGGGCAGGGCATCCCTTGCTCTGGGCCCCCTCACCCCAGCACTGATCAGCTGTCCAGTGAGGGAATTATAGGCAAGAAAATTAGGTCTAGGCCTGAGTTGCCAGCAACATGAATTCTTCTAATCCTCCATTAGCCAATTAAACTAGTACCATGACAACATCCCATGCCAACACAGTGAGATCTGTGAGTTAATTATTCTTTGAACAAAGAAGTCCTGTCTTTTGCTTGTTCTGAATCTGGCACCCATCAGCTTCATTGGATGCTAGGGTTGCCAATCCCCAGGTGGGGGCAGGGGATCCCCCGGTTTAGAGGCCCTCCCCCCGCTTCAGGGTCGTCAGAAAGCAGGGGAGAGGGGAGGGAAATGTCTGCTGGAAACTCTATTATTCCTTATAGAGATTTATTCCCATAGGAAATCATGGTGAATTGGTATCTGGGGCTGGGGGGGGGGGGCTGTTTTTTAGGCTAGAGGCACCAAATTTTCAGTATAGTATCTAGTGCCTCTCCCCAAAATACCCCCCAAGTTTCAAAAAGATTGGACCAGGGGGTCCAATTCTATGAGCCACAAAAGAAGGTGCTCCTATCCTTCATTATTTCCTATGGAAGGAAGGCATTGAAAAGGTGTGCCGTCCCTTTAAATGTGATGGCCAGAACTCCCTTTGGAGTTCAATTATGCTTGTCACACCCTTGCTCCTAGCTCCGCCCCAGTGTCTCCTGGCTCCACCCCAAAGTCTCCTGGCTCCACCCCCAAAGTCCCCAGATATTTCTTGAATTGGACTTGGCAACCCTATTGGATGCCCTCAATTTTTGGTATTATGGAAGAGGGAGAAAAAGTTCTGTCTATCCACTCAGGGCTGTCTTAATGCATAGGCCTGATGGGCACTTGCCCGTGGGCCCCACGAGCATAGGGACCCCATACCAATCTGTGTATGATGCAGTACTAATAACCATTTACATTTTTATTTCTGTGAGTAGTTGTTGTAGGGGCCCAGTACACTGCTTTGCCTGGGGCCCATAATGCTGTTAAAATGGCCCTGTATCCACTTCCTGCAAAACCTGCACAATTGTAATTGTCATGTTTACTCTTAGTTATCTTTTCTGCAAATGAAAAAAGCTTCAAACATCTTAGCCTTTCCTCATGGGGAAGATGTTCCAACTAGGGTTGCCAAATCCAATTCAAGAAATATCTGGGGACTTTGGGGGTGGAGCCAGGAGACTTTGGGGGTGGATCCAGGAGACATTAGGGGTGGAGCCAAGATCAAGGCTGTGACAAGCATAATTGAACTCCAAAGGGAGTTCTGGCCATCACATTTAAAGGGACGGCACACCTTTTCAATTCCTTCCTTCCATAGGAAATAATGAGGGATAGGGGCACCTTCTTTTGAGGCTCATAGAATTGGACCCCCTGGTCCAATCTTTTTGAAATGTGGGGGATATTTTGGGGAGAGGCACTAGATGCTATACTAAAAATTTGGTGCCTCTGCCCCAAAAAACAGCCCCCCCCCAGAGCCCCAGATACCCGTGGATCAATTCTCCCTGATTTTCTATGGGAATAAATCTCCATAGGGAATAACAGAGCTCCCAGCAGACATTTCCCTCCCCTCCCCCCGCTTTCTGATGACCCTGAAGTGGGGGGAGGGCCTCCAAACCGGGCGATCCCCTGCCCCCACCTGGGGATTGGCAACCCTAGTTCCAACCCTTTCCAACACAGTATTCCAAGTGCAGCTGCTCCACAGATCTACACAAGGACATAACTATGCTAGATGTTTTGTATAATCTCTTTATAATCCCTAGCATAGAATTTCCCTTTTCATGCATACTGTGCACAGAATCCACATTTTCGTTGAGCAGCGTATGGATCTACATTTTTAGAATATTGTTTGTAACAGCAATGATTGTGTAACACTTACCTGCAGGGCTTGGGCAGGCAAAGGATCAGTCTCTTGTAAAGACACCACACCATCCCTCCCTTCCCCTCTTGCCTCCTCTTTCCTCCTTCCCCTATTTGTTCTATGGATTTATATGTTCTGAAGGAAGAATGCAGGTTCTACATTACTTTTACAGAAACCGCGGTAGAGATAACTAAACCAAAGATCAACTTGAAACTGAACCTATTCATTAAATTCTAATGCAGGTTCCAACCACTCTGACTGACAGCCACTTTCCAAGGTTTTAGGCAGAGCTCTAGCCCACTCATGAAATTTTAAGTAGAACTGCCAGAGATGGAACCTTCTAATGGGCTATGGTCTCCAATATTACTAGTGTTACTCCATAAATCTGTACGGCACTAGAAGAAGAAGAAGAAGAAGAATTGCAGATTTTTACCCTGCCCTTCTCTCTGAATCAGACTCAGAGAAGCTTACAATCTCCTGTATCTTCTCCCCCCACAACAGTCACCCTGTGAGGTGGGTGGGGCTGAGAGGGCTCTCACAGCAGCTGCCCTTTCAAGGACAACTCTGCCAGAGCTATGGCTGACCCAAGGCCATTCCAGCAGGTGCAAGTGGAGCAGTGGGGAATCAAACCCGGTTCTCCCAGATAAGAGTCCACACATTTAACCACTACGCCAAACTGGCTCTCCCGGAACTAGATGGAATTATACAAATTCAGGGATTAGTGCTGAGGCTAAAATGTTTACAGTCTAGATTACACCATGGGAGATCACCAAGGGAAGAACCGGGGAGGAAAAGCTAGGATAGTAAACAAGCAGAGACGAGGAAAGTGGTTGGGGAGAAAGGGCTTCAGAGGCAGAAGACATTGTCACACACAATGTCCCATCATGCCCAGGGCAGCTCCACCCAATTGGGCCTTGTCCCAAGAGGATATTAGCTGGCTCTATGGCTGATTCCCGCAATCTGAGGAAAAATCCTGACAAGTAGGCCTGGTGGAATTTCCAATATTCCTTTATTTAGTTTGTTTCCTCTTTTAAACATTCCGTGCAATTACCGAACTTGTTTTGATTGAGAAAACAGTCATCAGCCACTTAAGAAAACTTGGCTTTATTTGAGAGGACAAAAAGCTTAGGTGTTTTATTTGGTGGGATCTGCTGGTCGAATTACAAATTATGAGCAAACAGGGAGTTCCCAAACTTGTGTTCTTCTTTTAAGGTAAGTGTGGAGGTCATGCTTAAATCATTTTCTCTAATCAGGATCTTAAATCAGTATCAGGGCTAGATCTAGGGGGGAGCAGAGGGGGCGCTTGCCTCGGGCGCCACTAGAGGGGGGGGCACCAAGTTGGGCATGAAGTCCATTCTATTCTATGGGCCCATAAGATAGAATGGACCCATAAGGGGGCACCATTTTTTCATCCCGCCCCCTCAAAAACATGTAGATTCGGTCCTGATCAATTTTAAAAGAAGTAGTATTACTTGTACTATTGAGGGTTACCAACCTAAGATGGGGCCTGGAGCTCTTCAGGTATTGTAACTGATCTCCAGAGTACAGAGATCTGTTTCTCTGGAGGAAATGGCAGCTTCAGATTATTATTATTATTATTATTATTATTATTATTATTATTATTATTATTATTATTATTATTAATTTTTATTTGTATCCCGCCCTCCCCGCCTAGGCAGGCTCAGGGCGGCTAACAACATTCAATAGGACATAATAGAAATACAATAATTAAAACACATTAAACACATAAAACACATTAAAATTATAAAACAGCATAAAATTTTTTAAAACAACACTAATCCAGCATATATAGTCTATAACATATATAATCTATAACATATATAATCTATAGATGCAAATCCTAGAGCTGGGGTGGCCAAACTTGCTTAATGTAAGAGCCACATAGAACAAATGTCAGATGTTTGAGAGCCTCAAGACATGAACATCAGATCTTTGAGAGCTGCAGGACAGGAAGGAAGGAAGGAAGGAAGGAAGGAAGGAAGGAAGGAAGGAAGGAAGGAAGGAAGGAAGGAAGGAAGGAAGGAAGGAAGGAAGGAAGGAAGGAAGGAAGGAAGGAAGGAAAATAGATGGGGAGAGAGAGGTAGAAAGAAAGTAACTTTAACTTTAAATGCATTCTCCAAACTGCTGGTTGTTTTGGCTTGGAGAAGTGATTTAAAGAGCGAAATGCCCTCTCCAAGTTGGCCAATGGGATGGTGGGGGCTTTAAGAGCTACGCAATATGTGTGAAAGAGCCATATGTGGCTCCTGAGCTCCAGTTTGGTCATTCTTCAGATGTGGGTTTGTTTTATGTACCATTAAGACAGTTCTGACTTCTGGCAACCTGAAGTCAGAATTAAGGACCTCCAAAATGTCCTGCCATTAACAGCCTCACACATATTTTGCAAACTAAGTTGAATCAATCTATCTCATATTGGCTCTTCCTTTTTCTGTGGCTTTTGGCTTTTCCTAGCATTGTTGTCTTTTCCTTTGTCTTGTTTTCTCATAATGTCACCAAAGTATAGATCCAGGTGGGTAGCCGTGTTGGTCTGAAGCTATAGAACAAAGTTAGAGTCCAGTGGCACCTTTAAGATCACCAAAGTTTTATTCAAGGTATGAGCTTTTGTGTGCATGATAAAAAACCGTTGGTCTTAAGTACCACAGGACTCTGTGACCAAGGTGTGATTGCTTCAGTTTAAGTATGAAAGCTTCATTTTGGCTTCTAGAATATCAAATCCTCAGGAATTTCCCATTCTGGACTTCGAAACTCTACTGCAGCAGCAGCAGCTACTACAAACCCTAATGTAGCACCTTCAGATCTTCTTGGTACTTCATATATATTGTCTGTTTCAATGGTCTATCTGTATTTCTTTCAGTGGAATTAACAATCAAAGCATATGCAAGTTTGCATGGCCTGATACTTGCACTGGTATACTCATCTCAGTTATGCTGGGCCTGATTTTACGGGGATGAAGCTGGATTTAGAAAACATGTGCCTGAGGGTGGTATGCATCCTAAGCCAGTTGCTACACGCCTTCATTCAGGACATGGCCACAGATGCACATCAATATACATAGCCTATTGAAAACAATGCCCCAGTTGTAGACAACATCTGCCTTTGGTAGCACATTCAGATGTACATCTGTTGTACGTTTACAGCTCCTTATCATGCAGATGTATGCTATGTCTGCACATGGACTTCCTTGCTTAAATCTTGGGTTGACAATCCCCAGTTGAGGACAGGCGATCCCCTGGTTTGGAGGCCCGTCCCCTGCTTCAGGGGGTGGGGAGGAAAATGTCTGCCAGGCACTCCATTATACCCTATGGAGACTGGTTCCCACAGGGTGTAATGGATAATCAATTCATGGTGGTCTGGGGTGCTGTTTTTTGAGGCAGAGGCACCAGATTTTCAGCCCAGCATCTGATGCCTCTCCTCAATCCCCCCCCCCCCAAGTTTCAAAAACATTGGACCAGGGGGTCCAATACTACGAGCTCCAAAAGAAGGTGCCCCTATCCTTCATTATTTCCAAATGGAAGGAAGGCATTTAAAAGGAGCACGGTCTGTTTAAATGTGATGGCCAGAACTCCCTTTGGAGTTCAACCGTGCTTGTCACAACCTTGCTCCTGGCTCCATCCCCAAAGTCTCCTGGTTCCACCCCCAAAAGTCTCCAGATATTTCCTGAGTTGGACCTGACAACCTTACTTGAGAACCAGGGTGAGGACATGTGGAGGAAGGGGAAGCAGGAACATCTCAAGTCTCCTGTTATCTATACTTACCAGAAAAGGCCTCATGGAATCTGGGAACTTTAATTCTTGCATGATCTCATAATAAGTAGTATGTGTGAAAAGGATCTACGGGTCTTAGTAGACCATAGACTGAACAAGAGTCAACAGTGTGATGCAGTGGCTAAAATTGCAAATGCAATATTGGGCTGTATTAACAGAAGTATAGTGTCCAGATCACGTGAAGTGATGGTATCATTTTACTCTGCTCTGATAAGACCTCACCTGGAGTATTGTGTTCAGTTTTGGGCACCACATTTTAAGAAGGATATAGCCAAGCTGGAATGGTTCCAGAGGAGGGCAACAAAGATGGTGAGGGGTCCTACGAAGAAAGATTGACGGAGCTGGGCATGTTTAGCCTGGAGAGGTGGTGGCTGAGGGGTGATATGATCACCATTTTCAAGTACTTGAAGGGCTGTCATACTGAAGATGGTGCAGAATTGTTTTCTTTGGCCCCAAAAGTAGGATCAGAACAATGGGTTGAAATTAAATCAGAACAGTTTCCAGCTCAATATTAGGAAGAACTTCCTGACAGAGTAGTTCCTCAGTGGAACAGGCTTCCTTGGGAGGTGATGGGCTTTCCTTCTTTGGAGGTTTTTAAGCAGAGGCTGGATGGCCATCTGACAGTAATGTGGATCCTGTGAATTTAGGGGGAGGTATTTGTGGATTTCCTGCATTGTACAGGGGGTTGGCCTAGATGACCCTGGAATTCCCTTCCAACTCTATGATTCCATGATTCTATAACAGGAATCATGCAATACAGTATTTCCAGTAATCAAAGTTCTTACTTAAGGACATCAGGAATTCACTGTCAGTGGAAGCTGTTTATTCCAGATGGCTGCAGAAATAAACAGCTTTAAAAGAGGATTAAATAGATTGATCTGATCCAGCAGGGCTCTTCTTATTTTCTTATGAAAGTGCAATCCTAAACAGAGTCACACTCTTCTAATTCTGTTGAAGTCAAAGATCTTTGAAGGATGTAAGCTTGCTTAGGAGTGCACTGCAAGGTTCTTGATTTCCACATAGTTGTTAGTTAGATACAGAGCTGCGTGTTTCAGTTCTTCTACGTAATGTTGCAGCTGCTCAATTCTTGTTTGCATTCTGTATTTTCCCTCAGTGCAGGTATGCCAGGAAGAGGATGGAGCAAGAACATTTGACACAGTTGAGAGGCAGATTTCTCTGGCGCCATTCCTGCAGGAACAGACCTGTGTTTACTGGCCTCTGTTTGTACAATGTTGTATTAAAACCACAATTAGAATGACAGCAAACAATTAAAAAATGTGGGTTGTGTGAGTATCGACCCTCTTTTTTTGTGCTTCAGAGTTTGTTCATATGCAAATGCATAAAATTATACAATTAGCTGGAAAAACTGGCTGGGGGGTCATTTCTGAGGAACAATCTCATGAGGAACAATGCAGCATCTGTTGAGGCTGGGTGAGTGGGCGTCAACGTGGCAGATGCGGTTCAGTGTGGCCAAGTGCAAAGTAATGCACATTGGGGCCAAGAATCCCAGCTACAAATACAAGTTGATGGGGTGTGAACTGGCAGAGACTGACCAAGAGAGAGATCTTGGGGTCGTGGTAGATAACTCACTGAAAATGTCAAGACAGTGTGCGTTTGCAATAAAAAAGGCCAACGCCATGCTGGGAATTATTAGGAAGGGAATTGAAAACAAATCAGCCAGTATCATAATGCCCCTGTATAAATCGATGGTGCGGTCTCATTTGGAGTACTGTGTGCAGTTCTGGTCGCCGCACCTCAAAAAGGATATTATAGCATTGGAGAAAGTCCAGAGAAGGGCAACTAGAATGATTAAAGGGCTGGACCACTTTCCCTATGAAGAAAGGTTGAAACGCTTGGGGCTCTTTAGCTTGGAGAAACGTCGACTGCGGGGTGACATGATAGAGGTTTACAAGATAATGCATGGGATAGAGAAAGTAGAGAAAGAAGTACTTTTCTCCCTTTCTCACAATACAAGAACTCGTGGGCATTCGATGAAATTGCTGAGCAGACAGGTTAAAACGGATAAAAGGAAGTACTTCTTCACCCAAAGGGTGATTAACATGTGGAATTCACTGCCACAGGAGGTGGTGGCGGCCACAAGTATAGCCACCTTCAAGAGGGGTTTAGATAAAAATATGGAGCACAGGTCCATCAGTGGCTATTAGCCACAGTGTATGTGTGTATATAAAATTTTTTGCCACTGTGTGACACAGAGTGTTGGACTTGATGGGCCGTTGGCCTGATCCAACATGGCTTCTCTTATGTTCTTAATCAGGTTGATGTTCATTGAAGGCTTTGTTGAATTGAGTTTTTAGAAGCAAAATTGCTGGATGAACTGAATAACTTTTAATCTATAGCACTCAGTATTCTAGATGAAAGTATTATAAAAGTGTTGTGTTTTTTTTAATGTAACACAAGTATCAGTTTGAAGTCTGTAAAATAATAAAAAAAACAAAAGTTTGTCTGATCACGTGCAGAATATATGGTCTGCACCATAGGCTAACACATCGGTTATCTTAAAGTTGAAAAACAGCTTCAGAGGTCCTTCCATCAGAAAAGTATCGTCCACCTCCCAGTGTAGCAGCTTCATCCAAAGCAGTCTACCTGTTGCTGCTTTTAGCTTTTAAAAAGATGTGAGTTTCATTCACGTATCATGCTGTATCTCTTACATTTTGGTCTTAAAAACAAGTTCAAACTGAGTTTTCTGAAGGATACATAGAAGCTTGCTATTGCTGGGCACCAGGTGACTAAACTTTCTCTTAGTACCTATTCCTGCTAATCCTAGACTTCAGCATGCAGCATTTCTTTAGAGCTGTCTCATTTTCTGAACCTATACAAATTCTTTCTCATTTTTCTTTTCTTTTTTTTAAATTTCAAAAACCCTGCTGTTGTTATCTCACTTTGTTCCTTTTTGTTTTATATTCATTGCATTACAGATATTTGTGCTATTTATATTTATTCACCTGAAATTCTATTCAGTTGCAAGATCTGTTTGACTTTGATGATTGGAAAGCATCAATGTCAATTTCATATGATATGTTTTCCCCCTTGACTAGCTCCCCTTCCTTCTCAGCTTGAGAGCTCTGAACCCTACTGCCAGGTGTCAGGAAACAAATGTAACAGATTAAATGGAAATTCTCATTACTTTGTTACCTTAACAAATGTACTAGATGAAGCTTATTGGGTTTGTCCCCCCCATTTTTTGAAAAGAATGCACTAATAATAATAATAATAATAATAATAATAATAATAATAATAATAATAATAATAAAATTTATTCTTATATCCCGCCCTCCCCCCCAAAGCGGGCTCAGGGCGGCTCACATGACATGGTTTACACCATGATTACACTAAAATCCAATCATTACAGTAAAAGACAATTAAAATAGTTAAATACATTCAATTAAATTAAATAAACAATTAAAATTATTAACAGCTACAAATTAAAGTGCCATAATTCAGTATATGTATAAGATGGCTAGGTGTCATTTCCAGGTTCCGTCTTAAATGCAAGTTGACAGAGGGTGGTTTTGCAAGCCCTGCGAAACTGATATAGGTCTTGCAGGGCTCGCACCTCCTCTGGTAGTTGATTCCACCATTTGGGAGCCATTGTGGAGAAGGCCTGCTCCCTTGTTATTTTCAGTCTGGCATCCCTTGGTCCAGGGATTCGTAGTAGATTTTGGGAACTGGATCTCAGTGCTCTCTGGGGAACATATGGGGAGAGGCGGTCCCTAAGGTAGGCAGGTCCTCGGCCATATAGGGCTTTAAAGGTAATAACCAGCACCTTGTAACAAACTCGGTGCACAATTGGCAGCCAGAGCAGCTCCCGCAGCCTAGGCTGTATGTGTTCCCACCGTGGTAGTCCCACTAACAGCCTGGCCGCTGCATTCTGCACTAGCTGTAGTTTCCGAGTTCGGTACAAGGGCAGCCCCATGTAGAGGGCATTACAGTAGTCCAGCCTCGAGGTGACCGTTGCGTGGATCACAGTTGCCAGGTCGCCGCGTTCCAGGAAGGGGGCCAACTGCCTCGCCCTCCTTAGGTGAAAGAAGGCGGATTTGGCAGTGGCAGCTATCTGGGCCTCCATTGTCAAGGAAGGCTCCAGTAGCACTCCCAAGCTCCTGACCCTGCGCACTGGTTTCAGTGACGCACCGTCAAAAGTCGGTAGGGAGACCTCCCCTCCTGGCCCGCCGCGACCCACGCAAAGGACCTCTGTCTTCACTGGATTCAGCTTTAGCCCACTCCGCATGAGCCAATCCGCCACAGCTTGCAACGCCCGGTCCAAATTTATAGGGACATCGTCAGTCCGGCCGTCCATCAATAGATAGAGCTGGGTGTCATCAGCATATTGGTGACAACCCAGCCCATACGTCCGGGTAATCTGGGCAAGGGGGCGCATGTAGATGTTAAACAACATCGGGGAGAGAACTGCCCGCTGAGGCACCCCACAATTAAGTAGGTGTCTCTGGGACAGCTCTCCTACAATTGCCACCCTTTGTCCCCGACCTTCAAGGAAGGAGGAGAGCCACTGTAAGGCTAGCCCCCGAATTCCTGCGTCGGCGAGGCGGCGGGTCAGCAGCCGATGGTCGACCATATCGAACGCAGACGAGGTCTAACAGCAGCAATACCGCCGAGCCGCCTCGGTCCAGATGTCGCCGGAGGTCATCCATGAGGGTGACCAAAACCGTCTCCGTCCCATGGCCCGGGCGGAAGCTGGACTGGCACGGATCTAAGGTGGAAGCGTCATCCAGAAAAGCCTGTAACTGCAACGCCACAGCCCTCTCTATAATTTTGCCCCAAAAGAGCAAATTTGAGACCGGCCGATAATGAGCCAATTCGGCCGGATCTGATGTAACCTTTTTCAGGAGAGGGTGGACCACTGCCTCCTTCAGGGGTGTTGGAAAAAAGCCCTCTGAAAGAGATCTATTTATGATGTCCCGTATAGGACATTTTAGCTCCTCCTGGCAAGCCTTAATTAGCCAGGAGGGGCATGGGTCCAGGTCACAAGTTGTTGGGCATGCGGAGACAAGGAACTTCCCCCCCCCCCCCCAAGCAGTTTCACATTCTTTCCTCACTGTCACTTTTTTGTCCCCTCCCACCAGTTCTTGTATTTTATGTATGAGAATGGAACCAAAAGTATGCAACCACAAAATATAGGGTGAAGAATCCAAGACAGGAGTTTGAGAGCAGAAAAATGCAATAAATTCATACAAACTCTGCCATCACACCATTCCTTGTTTGGAATGCAGTACCCTTCAATATAACTCACAATTCTTTCAGTGCTTTTAAATTAAATAATCATACGTGGAAGAAAATGTCTGGAAAAGAGCACTGGTTTCTCTAATTTTGAAAATTGTCCAGCATCTCCTGGTAAATGCTAATGTTTACTGGCAAATGAAAAAAATATGGAGTTTGGTTACTGCTGAAAATTCCTGTAGTGCAATTCTGAAGACAATTTCCAAGGATTAAGCCCTATTGGGGAAGGGAAGGTAGCATGATAATAGCATGATCTCATGAGATCTTAGAAGCAGTGTTCCCTCTAAGCTGAGTTAGTGTGAGCTAGCTGAGTTTTTTAGGCTCCAGTTCACACATTTTTGTCTTAGCTCAGGAAGGATGGCCTCAGAGCAAACTAATCTATGCAGTAGCTCACAGCTTTAATGCCAGTAGCTCAAAAAGTAGAATTGTTGCTCACAAGACTCCACAGCTTAGAGGGAGTATTGCTCAGAAGCTAAGTAGGGTCAGTACTTGAATGGGACACCACCAAGCAAGAGGAAGACTATGACAAACCACCTCTTGCAAGCTTCTTGCTGGGGTCATCATAAATTGCCTGTGATTTGACACACACGTAAGCCCTATTGGGTAGGATTCTGAGTAGACCTACTAATGATGGCATGGCTGGCTGTTCTTAACATATACAAATGAATTCTACCAACAAATAGCAATCATGGCAACTTTGCTAGCCATGAGATTTAGTAATAAATTTCAGAATATTCTCAAAATCCCTGCTGGCTTCCTAATAAAATTATCAAGAAATGTCAACATGTATGATTTCTTTCTTTAAAAAAAAAAAAATCCCATAACAGAAATATATTTGGAATTTGTCCTGCACCGAAAGATTATATTAATTGAAACTATGTTATTTTACATAATAAATACTTATTTGTATATGATATTACAAAAAAGCATAACAACACAGTCCGACAGACACATACTTACATGCCAGTTGATTTAAAAATAACAGTTGTAGTAAAATATAGATCTTTCAGTTTACATTTTAATTGACCTGTTGGTATACAATACATAGAAAAATTTTAACAGCCCTAGCCTTATTAAAAGGGATATGTTGTGGTGGGGTAGGAAAGATTGCTGAACACTTCATGTTACTTTGATCCCACATTTATTTTTGATGAGGGATAATTTGATTCCACTTGAAAGGCCATGCAAACTATTTTTGAAAAGCCCTGCTGGGAAAAAGTGTTGGAGGTAACAGTTAAAATGATGAGGTGTTTTTTTTTTGTTTAAAGTCCTACCTGTTTGGATGCTTCATTTCCTAGAATACAAAAATATACACCCAAGCTTGGTAGGATCCAGTCACTTTATTATTGATTGCCAAATCTGGGATTGGGAAAACCCAGGTTGCACTTCATTCATTCTGGGATTATTTTCTGTGCCTGGCAAGTCAGAGGATGTTACAATGCTATGAGTCACCCTCCTGTTGTTTTTACACTACAAACATAGAGTATATATATCTCAGGGCATATGTGGCACATTAGCAGAACAACCGACAGAGGCTGCAGTGTTTTGAGGCTGCGGAACAGAACTGAAGGCAAAAATGAAACATTTCTTACTCTTGACTGGGCTCTGTGGAGCACTGTCATGGGCTTTGCCCATCCTCCCACAAACTGAAGAAGTCACAGCAGAAGATGTGCAGCTTGCTCAGGTAAGGTGCATTAACAAATGTATTAAGGAGAGGAGGAGGAGACTGATTAGGAATAGTTAGGCAGTCATTACCAGGGCCGGATCGGGGGGGGGGGGCGGGGGGCAGAGTGAAGTCTTGCTCCAGGCGCCACGGGAGGAGGGGTGCAAAATTGGGTATGGAGTCCATTCTATTCTATTGGCCCATAAGGGGGTGCCATTTTTTAATATTGCCCCCCCCTCAAAAACATATACCGTAGATCCATTCCTGGTCATTATATGTGCTGTGTGATCCTAGTGTTGTGTGATCCAGGGTAAGGGCAGGGAGAGGGGATTTAGGCTCAAGCTTTGTTCCAACGAAAGCTGGTAGGCTTTCTGGAACTTTTTTTTTTTTGCTTCCAGTTTCCTCACCTGTAGACCTGAAACTGCCTTATACTGAATCAGGTTGGTGGTCCATTGTCCACTCTGACCAGCACTAGCTCTCCAGGTTGTCAGGCAGAAGTTTTTCACATTACTTACTACCTCCTGCTTTTTAACCAGAGATGTTAGGAATTGAACTTGGGGTCCTTCCACATGCCTACAAAATAGGTGGAATAATTTTATATTTATTACAGCTGTCTTTCAATTGTAGTTCAAAGAGGCACACAATCGTAGCAATGGGATTTACAATAATTGTAAATAATAATAATAATAATAATAATAATAATATTTTATTTTTATATCCCGCCCTCCCCGCCAGGCGGGCTCAGGGCGGCTAACAGGCACGGGAATCCCATGATTCTTATTGGACAGTATAACAGACATGGGAGTCCCATGATTCATAAAACATAATAATTTGACATTAATAATTTGACAATAATGAAGTCAAAATCAGAGAGTAGAATCAGAATAAGCCAAATCTGATGTCAGTTGCGAAATAGTTCAAAATTACCATCTCTCACCTAAAGACAACCGTAATAGTGTCTTTGCCTGGCATCTAAAGGCTACCTAACATGATGCCAAATCCATGTGCTGAGACAAGCTGATCTACAAATGTTCTAAACTGAGTAACCTTTCTCACAGAAGTTATATTGACAAGGGCAGAAAAATAACAGCAATCAAATGTATCTGATCTTCCCATCAGAAATACCTCAACAGCTATTACCCTGAACCGGAAGGAACGCCTGTCACTCGAAGCAAACAGAATAAAATTGATGCCAACAAACTACGACAAATGCAAGAATTCTTTGGGCTGAAAGTGACAGGCAAACTAGACTCAAGCACTTTGGATGAAATGAAGGCCCCCAGATGTGGGGTTCCTGATATAGAAGGATTCAGAACCTTTCCACTCTCTCCAAAATGGGCAAAGAAAGACCTAACATATAGGTAAGAGTTCAATATATTTTCTTGAGTTTCAGATGCCACAAGGATTGCTGCAGTACTTCTGGCTTCTTTTAGAAGCTGAAATCCATAGTGTAGTGTAGTCTATATAGATCCAAGATACAGAATATGGCTGCAGTCTGGGAGACAGTGATTTATCCTTTGTGGGGCATTTAGAGGTTTGAGAGGCAGAAGTGATGTAGCCCTCCATATTGTCCTCCTGCCAGTTAGAGCCAGAGGTGGAAACTGGACAGCCAGGATTTACCTTCTTTGTCATGGTATCATTGTGGATGACAACAACATTTTAGAGAAGAATTTGTTCACTTAAAATGCTGCAATCCTGATGGGGCTTGTGGCATGTCTGGACCATGTGATCTTGTCCCCTCCTCGCAACTTCTCAAGTTCCAAAATAGCACTGGACAAAGTATTGGGGGGGGGGGATTTTTCTAGGTCCCATTGTAAGGCAAGCCCAATAAGGATCACGCATTCATGGCATTTTTAAATTGCCAAGTTCTTCTCTAAAATGCAGTTGATATCCATGGGTTTAACCAGTGGACACTGTAACGTCTTGGTTTACTGCAATCCAGAACACTATTAGCTGGAAAAAAATAGCAGCCTAGAAAAAAATATACATCAGCAGCGAGAACTTAGAGAATGAAATCGGAGAAACCCTTTATATGCTTCCTGAAGATACTTGGAATCAGCCTAAATTTTCGCATCTTTGTCCCACAACTATGCTTGTTTTAGGATTTATATCTTCTTGCATGAAATGAGCTATTTGAAAATACTAGGGTGGGAATGGGTTTCAGTTCTCTCTAAAGCCTTGTTCCTTTTAGATCAAATATCCATTTCTTTTACCATTGTCTATTTTAAAGTCTTCAGAATTATACACCAGATTTGCCTCGTGCTGACGTAGAGGAGGCCATCAGGAGAGCTTGGAAATTGTGGAGTGATGTGACCCCCTTGACTTTCACCAAGATATCAGGAGATTCTGCAGATATATTAATCTCATTTGGTGCTGGAGGTAAGTCAATCAGAAAACCAAGCATTAGCCAGTTTATTTACATTCTTGAAGGGGAGGAGTTACGGATTTTTCCCTCTTTTGATCTTTCAAGTACACAGCAGGATTCCTTTTGACCCTCCCTTTGACGGACCCAATGGAGAGGTGGGTCATGCCTTTTCTCCAGCTCATGGTGGATATGTTCATTTTGATGAAGATGAAGACTGGACAAAGGATGCAAATGGTACTTTTGAGTCTTTGATATTTCTACATTCTGTTTCATGTGTTTTTGTACTGGCTATTAAACTATAACCTCCCTTGACTGCAAAATATTAAGACAGAAACATCCCTGAAGCATCAGGGTGTTAAAATACAAATGTTTCTGAATACACTTGGACAAAAACTGATTTTTTTTAGGCCTGATGTATCTACTGAGCTCAATAGTCCAATGGTCTGATGCAAGATAAGGCAGCTTCATGGTGTCATTAAAGTCAATGCAAGGACTGCAGTCTTCGCTCCAATGCAATTAGTAATATTTATTCTCGGTGTGTTCCCAGCCTAGATTGCCCTCACACAGTGCTTTTACTAACAAAAACAGTGTACTCTTTTAACATGAAGAGCAAGTGGACAATTGTGGCCAGTTTTCATGCCATCTTTATGTGGAGACAGGGTTGCCTACTCTGGTTTGGGAAATACCTGGAGATATGGGGATGGATCCTGGGGGTGACAGGGTTTGGAGAGGGGAGGGGGTTTAGTAGGGCATTATTCCAGAGAGCTCACCCTCCAGAACAACCATTTTCCCTCAGGGGCTTTGTAGTCAGGACATCAGTTCTAATTCTGGGAGGTCTCCATTCCCTCCCCTGGTTTTAACCACCCTATATGGAGACTGCCTCCCAAGATGCTTAGCATGTAGTCAACTGTGTGTAGCAAGATACTGATCTCCTGTGGTTTGGTCTTACAGGTAGCCACGGGTTATCCAGAAGGTTTTTTCTGTCATTGTTACCTTGGTCCCAAACCCCATAGGTGATTTCTTCATAGGAACAGTTCAGTTGGTGAATTCCCTCATTCCCTTCTTTCCCAGGAGAAGTCTTTCCCCTAGAATAAGGCTGAAGAGAATGATTTATCTGTAGCATCCATTCTGTTTGGTTCAATAGTCAGCCATGTATGCCAAGTTCTCCTGAAAAAAATCTCCTTAGTTCTTTATGGGAATCTTTCTGAGAAGAAAAATCTATGCTTTGTGTTTTGAGCATTAACGCTTGCATGCCTTTCTTAACTCAAGGTGTATATCTCTAATTGGCAAAACAGAATATACAATAAACAGAATGCCTTTCATAACCTTACAAAAAGCATGTCTGATATTGTAGGTTGGACTAATGTAAAGCAAAATTTGAGGACAGCCAGTTTGGTGTAGTGGTTAAGTGTGCGGACTCTTATCTGGGAGAACCGGGTTTGATTCCCCACTCCTCCACTTGCACCTGCTGGAATGGCCTTGGGTCAGCCATAGCTCTGGCAGAGGTTGTCCTTGAAAGGGCAGCTGCTGTGAGAGCCCTCTCCAGCCCCACCCACCTCACAGGGTGTTTGTTGTGGGGGAGGAAGGGAAAGGAGATTGTGAGCCGCTCTGAGACTCTTTGGAGTGGAGGGCGGGATATAAATCCAATATCTTCATCTACTTCACAGAGTGTCTGTTGTGGGGGGGGGAGGGAAAGGAGATTGTGAGCCGCTCTGAGACTCTTCGGAGTGGAGGGCGGGATATAAATCCAATATCTTCTTCATCATCTTCTTCTTCCAGTGGCACCCTTAAGACCAACAAAGTTTTATTCCTAGTATAATAATAATAATACATTTATATCTCGCCCTCCCCGCCGAAGCAGGCTCAGGGCGGCTCACAAAGTAAAAACTTCAACAATTAAAAAATGCATATTATAAATCATATGTTATAAATCAAATATTATAAATCATGCATTAAAACCATCTAAGTTGATTTGGTGCTAAAATCTTGATGTTAGGCATTTTACAGTTTTTCTGTGGCGAAGATATTCCTTCTACAGTAAATTCCTTCTTAAATAAAGGCCAGCTGAAAAAGAGTAGTCTTGCAGGCCCTGCGGAACTGGGCAAGGCTCTGCAAGGCCCGCACCTCCTTTTGCAATTGGTTCCACCAGTGGGGGGCTACAATCGAGAAGACCTTTTCTCTGGTGACTTTCAGTTTGGCCTCCCTCGGCCCGGGGATTACCAATAGATTTTGAGAACCAGATCGCAGTACCCTCTGGGGAATATATGGGGAGAGACTGTCCCTAAGGTAGGCAGGTCCTCAGCCAAATAGGGCTTTAAAGGTGATAACCAGCACCTTGTAATGAATCCAGTACACTATTGGCAGCCAGTGCAGTTCCCACAGCCCCGGGTGTATGTGCTCCCATCTAGGGAGCCCCAATAACAGCCTGGCCGCTGCGTTCTGCACTAGCTGTAGTTTCCGGGTTCAGCACAGGGGCAGCCCCATGTAGAGGGCATTACAGTAGTCCAGCCGTGAGGTGACCATTGCATGGATCACTGTTGCCAAGTTGCCATGCTCCAGGAAGGGGACCAACTGACTCACCTGCCTAAGATGAAAAAAAAGCAGATTTAGCAGTGGCTGCTATCTGGGCCTCCATTGACAGGGCAGACTCCAGTAGCACCCCCAAGCTCTTGACCTTGCACGTATAAGCTTTTGTATGCACACATACATATGTGTGATTTTTCACTATCATACAGCCAAAGCGATTTCTCCACTGATTGTGCTTTATCTGATCATTTTATTAGGAATCAACCTTTTCCATGTGGCAGCCCATGAGTTTGGCCACTCACTGGGTCTCAGCCATTCCAAGGTTCAGGAGGCTCTGATGTTTCCAAAATACATACATTCAGACTTCACAAAGGTCAGGCTTCACCAGGATGACATTGAAGGCATTCAGTCTCTTTATGGTAAGTGTGGACTCTCATCTTAAAGTGTGGGTGGATTCCACTTAAAAGCAGATAGCTAAGATTGTGTAGTGATTCTACTGAAGAGAATTGCATTTGAAGGGATTTGGTGTGATGAGAACATTCTTTTTTGTGGTATTGGATGTGGGATGGCCCATTCAGACATGCAAATCATTAACTAAGTAAGCAGTCCCCAGTGTGTAATATGGTAACGCTAAAGCTCTTGGATGATGGCCAACCTCTGTATGATGGGGGTGGGGTGGGACTCTTCCTTTAGATCAGAGAAAAATGCCAAATCCTTTAAAGTCAGGATCAGATTTAAGAAAGACAAGTAAACTGTATCCTATTAGAACAGGGGAAAAAATATAACAAACTATAGTGTCCCAGCTCTTTACCAATTGATGAAGTCAGACATCCAAAGCCTGCTCAGTTTTTTAAAAAAAAAATGCCTGAGCACATTAAAGCTCCAGTACCCTAGGAGATGGAAGTACTGCAAGTGGTGGGGCGGCCCCAGAACATACTTCTCCACCTGCACTGTGGAAATACTCTTAGGTACTTAACATTTTTTGAAAACAGAAGTGGGTAGTCTTATTGGCCTTTGCTCTACCAACTGAAACCTATTTTTAGGGTGGAATCTCATTGGTCAAATACATTTTGGCTCATGGATGCCCACTCTGGGAAAATACATCAGGAGGTGTGAGCCTCAGTCCTGTACCCAAATTCTGTCTTCCTTTATGAGAAACCCTGTCCTGCTGCACAAAGTAGAGTCAAGGTTGCAAACCTATGCTCACTTCTTTTGGAATGAGAGTCAGTACACTCAGTGGGACTCAATAAGTATACATAAGATTGTGGTGAGACTTTCCTATTAGCTGTTCCTTCCTTAGGCCAGGGGCTTTTGGGTCCTCCTAGAGCAACCCAGGCCCTGACCTGGATGGCCCAGGATAGCCTGATATCACCAGATCTTGGAAGCTAAGCAGTGTCAGCCCTGGTTAGTATTTGGATGGGAGCCCACCACAGATGTCCAGGGTCATGATGGCAAACCACCTATGAAATTCTTTTGCCTTGAAAACCCTGCAGGGTCACTCACCATAAGTCAGCTCTGACTCGACAGCACTTCCCACCACCAGAGCAACCCAGAAATCTATGAATTGTGTCTGATGCAAGGAACAAAATTGTGTGGAGAGCATCACCTAATTTAACTTGTCAGAATTTCGCTTAGATTGACCTACAATGTCTCTTGGTGTGTATCCTCTAACAAGTTCTCCAAACTGCATCTTTTCAAATGCTGATTATTCTACAGTTGTTCTCTTTGCCTCTTCTTCAAGGACCTCCTGAAGAAGCTGAGGATGATGATCAGCTATCAGGGACTGAATCACCAATAAACCTATCAGCAGACTTGTGTAACCCTCATGTATCTTTTGATGCTGTCACCAGTCTCCGAGGAGAAACACTGTTCTTTAAAGACAGGTAAATAAGTCCTGAATTTCTCCTATGTATTTTTTTTTTTTAAACACCCTAAAGCTATGTGGGCTACAATCTTTAGTCGTGATATTCAAAGATCTGGTAGTTCAATAACCTTCCTGTTCACCACTGGCAATCAGGCAGCCAATTAATTGACATGCTGTTTGGGCATTCACAGCCTGTTTGTGTATGTTTGTAAAACAGGCTACTTGTAGCCAATGTTCCCTCTAACCAGTTTGGTGTAGTGGTTAAGTGTGTGGACTCTTATCTGAGAGAACCGGGTTTGATTCCCCACTCCTCCACTTGCAGCTGCTGGAATGGCCTTGGGTTAGTCATAGCTCTGGCAGAGGTTGTCCTTGAAAGGGCAGCTGCTGTGAGAGCCCTCACAACCCCACCCACCTCCCAGGTTGTCTGTTGTAGGGGAAGAAGATAAAGGAGATTGTGAGCTGCTCTAACTGCGCTCTTCCGGCTAGCCTTTCAAGTTGAAGCCTGAAATAAACATCATACCATCATTAATATTATAACTGAGATAGTAGCGCACTGAGATTATTTTAGATTGTTTTTAGATTGTTTTAGATTATGTAAATTGTAAACTATATTGTAAATTATATTGAATTGTAAAATTGTTTTATTGTTTATATGGCTATGCCATACTTTGTAAGCCGCCCTGAGCCTGCCTTGGCGGGGAGGGCGGGGTATAAATAAAATTTTACCTTACCTTACCTAAGACTCTGATTCAGAGAAAAGGGCAGGGTATAAATCTACAGTCTTCTAAGCTGCGGAGTTTTGTGAGCAAAAACTCTTTGTGCGCTACTAGCATTAAAGCTGTGAGCTGCTGGCATTAAAGTTGTGAGCTACTGCATAAATTAGTGTGCTCTGGGGTCATCCTTCCTGAGCAAAGACAAAAATGTGTGAGCTGGAGGCTAGAAATCTGTGAGCTAGCTCACACTAACTCAGCTTAGAGGAAACACTCCTTGTAGCCCCCCAAAATCATTCCCCCCCTCCAAAAAAGAATGACTGGCAGGGAATGCACCCCACTGAGTATCAGATATTAGGCAGAAGTTGACTGTCAAGTGTTAAGAAGCTTGGCTCAGTGCAGAATCAATGAGCTCACAGAATGACTTTCCCATCCAAGAGACAAAATCAGCTACAGTATATTAAATGTATTGTCTTTTACATGCATTTTAAATATCATCTCTGACCAGTGAACATGAGGTTTATAATTCATAATTAGTTGCTTCTATTGGTCAGCTATATCCTGGGTACTTTGTGATAGATTTCTGAACAACACGTCAAGCTGAGCTTATACAACATTAAGCCATTGCATGGAAAGGGTTTCATACAAACACTTTCTTAGCAAAAATTCCAATATAGTTTGAAGTAAAATTTCTTGTTTTTTTCTATCCTCAGCTTCATGTGGCGAAAGAGCCCTGCACAAAGCCACATTGAAAAAGATCACATTTCTTCATTTTGGCCAACTTTGGGTGGTGGAATAGATGCTGCATATGAAGCGGAAAACAAAGATACATTATTTATTTTCAAAGGTAACTATTTTGAGTGTACCAAGTATCTTTTTTTTTAACCTGAAATTTCTGAAGGTAGGGAGTGTGTTTTGCAAGAAATGATATTTCTGCTGTGGGGTTTAATAGATTTTCCCAGAGATTGTGCATAGGAATGAATCACTATTACCAAAAATAATCTAGCTGTTCAGACATAGGAAAGCAATAGTATCTTGGTCCCAAAAGCCTTGGTCATTGCTAGCAGTTTCAAAATCAGTAGTAGAAAGGAAGTAAGGAAGGCTTCTAAATATTCCAATATGGACAAGTGGATTTATGGCAACCTCACAGGGTTTTCAAGCCAACAGACATTCAGAGGTGACTTGCCATTGTCTGCCTCTGCATAGTGATCCTGTTATTCTTTGATGGTCTCCCTTCCAAATATTAACCAGGGCCAACCCTGCTTAGCTTCCAAGAATCTGACAAGATCAGGACCCAATATAGATAACAGCAGGAATAACATAGGGAAAGCATGGAGCTTGACCAGGGCTTTCTTTTTGTAGAAAAAGGCCAGCAGGAACTCATTTACATATTAGGCCAAACCCCCTAACACCAATCCAGTTGGAACTGCATTCCTGTGCATTCCTGCTCACAAAAAGCCCTGAGCTTGACACTGCATTTTGGAGTGCAACATGAAGGGGAGACAAGAGCTTCACATTCCACTGACAGAAATCCCTTCTATCCGCAAAAAATTCTGGTGGATCTGAGCCCCTGTCTGTTCAGACAGTGACTCAGTGAACAGAGCCAAGGCCACTGGCCATTCAATCCTCTCCTTGCCCCAATGCCACCCAGAGAGATTCATGGCCAACTAGGGATTCAAACCCCTTAGACCTACTCAAACCCTTGAACCATAATGTTACATACATAGTCAAAACATGGCCCTTATTATCACTAGGGAAAGACATGTACAGAGCTTTTATGTGTACAGTGTTATGGAAGAGCCTTCATCTCTTCCAAACTCCTGTTTTCTTGAATAGAAGAAATAGATTATTTACATTTATTTATTTATTTAATTCATTCATTCATACCCCACCTTTCTGTGTAGGGAGGAGAGGACTCCAATTGGCTTACAGTGTTCTCTTCAATTCACTGACGTTTTTTCTCTGTGCTCTTTGCATGGGCTTGAAATACAGAAATGCCAAGGTTCCTAATTAAGATTCTTCCAATTTTTTCTAATTTAAAACATCAACACCAACAGGAGAGCAGTACTGGGCTTCCAGAGGCAATATTATACAGCCAGGTTACCCAAAGAGCATCCACATGCTGGGCTTCCCCCAAAGTGTTAAGAAAATTGATGCAGCTGTTTATGACAAGAACACAAAGAAAACATTATTCTTTTCAAGTGACAACTACTGGAGGTGAGTGGAAATTCTTTGCCTGATGCTGGACAATCCTGAAAGCATTTTTAATAGTTTGTGATTGAAACAGAGAAAACTGTATCAGTCAGTAGGTTAAAGGTTTTTTTTAATAGTTCACCACTGACCCCCTGTATAATTCACTGGGAGTAAATGCCACTGAACTCATCAGAATCTACCTGAGACCAGGGCTTTTTTTGTAGCAGGAATTCATTTACATATTAGTTCACATACCCCTGATGTAGCCAATCCTCCAAGAGCTTACAGGGCTCTTAGTACAGGGCCTACTGTAAACTCCAGGAGGATTGGCTACATCAGGGGTGTGTGGCCTAATATGCATTCACAAATAGGAAGTGGCAAGAGTCCAAAAGACAGGATAAAAGAGATGGTCATACATGCAATATTAGGAAACAAGGCATCATTCAAATGGTCAATTAACCTAACTTTCTGTTCTATGATGGGGCACGTGCTTGCTCCTGTTGAAATAGGCAGGTCTTCTCAACTGATAAAGCACAGTCAAGAAAACTAAGATATTTGCACTGAAGCTGGTTTTGCATAAATCCTGTTCCTTAATTTAATTCTGTGGATTTCTAAAATATTTGCTCTGGAAACAGTTTTGTATAAATCCTGTTCCTTAACTAAGTCTGTGGGTTTTAAAATGATTATTTTAACTTTTATTGTTTTTATGTACCATGAGTCCTGGAGAAAGGAATGCTTAACACATCCAAAACAAACAAGCAAATAAATAAGCAAGCAAGCAAATAAATGCCATGTTTTGTATAAATTCATTCTTGCACTTTACGTGAAATTTACAGTCTCGAGGTGCTCCCTGATGCATGTAAAACTCTGGGGCAACACTGACACCTACAGTTAGTGCACTGTCTTCTCAGCTTCATTATTTCCAACATATTTGTTTCATAGATATGATGAAACCAGGAATACTATAGAGAACTATCCCCGAAACATAGTATCGGACTTCCCTGGGATTGGCTTCACAGTGGATGCTGCTTTACACCATAATGGTAAGTGGAAGGCTTATAGATCAGCATTAGTGGAAGGCTTATAAATCAGCATTTTTTTAAAAAAACCCAGTAACTGTGGTTGTGCCAGGCTGCATCTGGATGGTGAGGATTCTCTGTTGCTCTGTAATTCACACAGACATCAGAGCATCCGCATTGGGGGGTTATGCACATTTTGTTTCATCAGCTGTTATTTTCTTTGTATCCCCCTCCAGTACACCACCAAAGAGCATTTGATGGCTTTTTATAAATTGGTAGTGCTGTTGTACTATTATAGCGATCTACTAGTCCTTATAAATTCCCAGGTTCCATTTTTTAAAAAGTATGGCCCCTTTTTGATGTGGAGATGTAAGAGAAAAGGCGCACCACTTATATCTCCAGAATCAAAACAGCTAGATACTTCCTTAAAAAAAAAAAAGGCAGTGGGGAATTCAGAGGTTCCAGTAGAATGTGAAGCAAACTGATTTTTAAAAGGCCTCAAGTGACGTGGCTGGGGAAATGGCAACTATGAGATGCTGATGGGCAGAAAATGGCACCAGTAGAGACAGGCTATTTGAAAAATGCACACCTTCCTGTCCAGATGGCTTGCTAATGTGCTTGAACTGCCTTCTTTTGGGAAATATTGTACTAAATCAGGTTTCATAAAGAATATACCAAAGATCTGGAAAGTAGATGATAAGAGGGTGACATTGTGTGGATGCCCTGGAAAACCCACCACAGTTTAGAAGTCAAAGCAAAGAAAAACCTCCGTGTGGACATAGCCCAAGCTGTAGTGGTCAGGAAGATGAACTACATATCTGTGGCTCAATCACCTAAGGGGCTACAGGCTACTGCATTAGCATTATATAATGCTATACTTCTTTTGACTGGAGCATCAGCTTCCAAATTTAAGGAACACTTAAATTACCATCTGCCTGGACCATAAACCATGGAGCCATGGGTTACTGCTCCTATTAATTTCTATAGACGTGTATGTGTACGTGTATGTGTGTGTGTTTGAGATTTGTATTTGGGATCCTGGAGGTTTTTTGCCATCTACTGGGCATGGAGCAGGAGTCAATGTGGGTGTGGAGGGGAAGTATTTGTGAATTTCCTCCATTGTGCAGGAGGTTAACTAGATGATCCTGGAGGTCCCTTCCAATTCTACAGTTCTATGATCCTGTTTCTTTCCTAAGACATTGCATCTGAGTAATTTCCATCCATTTCAACGAGTGTGCATCAATGTATTGTTTCGAGAAGGCTGGTCAGTTGCTTACTAGATATTTCCCTGCTTGAAATGTTAATTCTTGTAACCAGGGGTGGAATTCTAGCAGGAGCTCCTTTGCATATTAGGCCACACACCCCTGATGTAGCCAATCCTCCAAGAGCTTACGAGGCTCTTTTTTGTAAGCTCGTGGAGGATTGGCTGCATCAGGGGTGTGTGGCCTAATATGCAAAGGAGCTCCTGCTAGAATTCCACCCCTGCTTGTAACACAGGCAAAATGAGGTTAAAAAATGAAAGGAGAGCAGGAGAGCAAGAAGGAGACTGTATACCAGGATTTGAAAGCCAGCCCTGCCATTAGATTCACCATTTTGTCTCTTCTTATCATTCTTTTTAGGACATTTCTATTTTTTCAGTGGCTCAAAGCAATATGAGTTTGACAGCAAAAGGAGAAGAGTTATTAATATAAAGAAAAGCAATTCCTGGTTCGGCTGCCAGTGACCTCAGAGGAAAAAACGGCAGCAGTGAACAAGAGAAAACCCACAGCAAGCCTTACTGCTTACAGGAATTACGTAGTCAATTCAGACTGTGTCCTCACGTCTTCCAAAGAATCACTGCTGATGCACTTTAAGACAAGGAAAACTTTAAACTGAACGTCTATTTGTAATATTTATTGCAAAAATTATTTATTTGTTACACTGTGTGTTGCCAATTAATAAAGGAGCATGTTTCTGTATTTAATGGCTGTTGGTTGAGTTCTTTATCTGCAAACAAAAAAAAAAATAATCATGATATGGTGGAATTGATTGAAAGATGTAATTCCTAGCCCATACTTTGTTGAAAAGCCATTTCCTGTCATTACCTCCAGTGTTCCCTCTAAGCTGAGTTAGTGTGAGCTAGCTCACAGATTTTTAGCCTCCAGCTCACACATTTTTGTCTCAGTTCAGGAAAAATGGCTCCAGAGCACAATAATTTATGCAGTCGCTCACAACTTTAATACAAGTAGCTCACAACGTAGAATTTTTGCTCACAAGACTCTGCAGCTTAGAGGGAACATTACCCTGAGCAAACTAAGCATGAAATTCTCATGGCATATCCTCCAACGTTTTCTTTTAGCTGACTTCTCACACCAGATCCCAGCCCAGACAATACAAGCTCCAAACACCGGAGCCCAGGAAAGGATGATGGTGTAGACCTTGAATAAAAATGTGTTAGTCTTTAAGGTGCCCTGGACTCCAACTTTGCTCTGTGGTCATCAGAGTTCTGGCAAAACATCTGCAAATCAACCACAGAGTTGTAGTCCCAAAAAATGCAATATATGGCATGAGACGATAAGTCAATCAGGTAGACAGTGAAATTAGGCAGGTCTGAACTCAGAAGCATTTTGTAACACATCACCCATCAAAGAGAAAAAAGCACAAAAGAAGCCAATAGTGCAGTAATGCAATAAGTAATGCATTAAAAATATAACTATGCATTATTAATGCACGTGTAAAGGGACATCAAATCACAGCCGACTCATGGCAACCCCATAGGGTTGGGAAGGCAAGAGAGGAACGGAGATGGTTTGCCATTGCCTGCCTCTGCATCTTGAATTCCTTGTTGGTCTCCAATCCAAGAACAAGTGGGCAGGGCCAACCTTACTTAGCTTCCAAGATCTGATGAGATTGGACTAGCGCAGGGGTGGCCAAACTTGCTTAATGGAAGAGTCACATAGAATAAATGTCAGGCATTTGAGAGAAGGAAGGAAGGAAGATGGGGAGAGGGAGGAAAAGGTGGAAAGAAATCAACTTTAAATAAGCCACCAGGTGGCTGGGCTTGGATGAGTGATTTAAAGAGAGAAATGTATTCTCCAAGCTGGCGAACAAGGCGGTGGGGGCTTTGAGAGCCACACCTTATGTGTGAAAGAGCCACATGAGGCTCTGGAGCCACAGTTTGGCCATCCCTTAGGGTTGCCAAGTCTGATTCAAGAAATATCTGGGGACTTTGGAGGTGGAGTCAGGAGACTTTGGGGGTGGAGCCAGGAGCAAGGGTGTGACAAGCATAACTGAACTTCAAGAGGAGTTCTGGTCATCACATTTAAAGGGACCGCACACCTTTTAAATGCCTTCCTTTCACAGGAAATAATGAAGGATGGGGGCACCTTCTTTTGGGGCTCATAGAATTGAACCCCATGGTCTAATCTTTTTGAAACTTGGAGGATATTTTGGGGAGAGGTACTGGATGCTATGCTGCAAATTTGGTAGCTCTTCCTCAAAAGACAGCCCCCCAAGCCCCAGATACCTGCAGATAAATTCTCCATTATTTTCTAAGAGGATAAGTCTCCACAGGGAATAATAGAGTTCCCAGGAGATATTTCCCTCCCCTTCCCCCCCACTTTCTGATGACCCTGAAGCGGGAGGAGGGCCTCCAAACCGGGGGATCCCCTGCCCCCACCTGGGGATTGGTAACCCTACCACCCCTGGACTAGCATAGTCTATCCAGGTCAGGGTATTTATGTTTTATTTATTTATTTATGACATAATTAATTAACGATTCTCTTTCCTGCTGCACTGTAGGCTTCTTTTGCTCTTCTTTATTTGAGTGGCTTGCACAGCTCTCTTTTTCAGAACATAACACATAAAACCTTTCCAGTCTAATTTTGTGCTTGGTCCCTTGCACTTCACCTCACTTTGATTTCCGTTGCTCCTGTTCCTTCTCTCGCCCAAGAAGTATGCCTCAGCCTACTACCTCAACTGCCTTGGAGGCTCATCTCTTCAGTGCCCTGAAAAATGTATTTGAAGCCTGGGCTTAGCCAGAGGCATGAGCTGAAAGTCTTCTATCCTGATGCTTCCAGCCCATGGACCGGTGTGATCAGTTTCAAGGTAGGGGTTGTTGGGTATAGGATTGCCAGGTCTGACTCAAGGAATATCTGGGGACTTTGGAGGTGGAGCCAGGAGACTTTGGGGGTGGAGCCATGAGCAACAGCATGACGAGCATGATTGAACTCCAAAGAGAGTTCTAGCAATCACATTTAAATGGACCGCACACCTTTTAGTTTAGTTTAGAGCCAGTTTGGTGTAGTGGTTAAGTGTGTGGACTCTTATTTGGGAGAACCGGGTTTGATTCCGTTTGATTCAGCCATAGCTAGTGCAGGAGTTGTCCTTGAAAGGGCAGCTGCTGTGAGAGCCCTCTCAGCCCCACCCACCTCACAGGGTGTCTGTTGCGGGGGGAGAAGATATAGGAGATTGTGAGCCACCTTCAGAGAGAAGGGCGGGGTATAAATCTGCAGTCTTCTTCTTAAATGCCTTCTCTCTGTTTGGAAATAATGAAGGATCAGGGCACCTCCTTTTAAGGCTCATAAGACTGAACCCCCTGGCCCAATCTTTTTGAAATGTGGAGGGTGTTTTGAGGAGAGGCACAGAATGCTATGTTGAAAATTTGGTGCCTCTACCTCAATAAATAGCCCCTCCAAACCCCAGATACCCACAGATCAATTCTCCATTATACCCCTATGAGAATTAGTCTCCATAGAGTATAATGGAGTGCCCAGAAGATGTTTTCCTCCCCCCCCCATGACCCTGGAATGGGGGGAAGGCCTCCAAACCAGGGGATCTCCTGCCCCCAACTGAGGATTGGCACCCCTGGTTGGGTGGTATATTTTTAATTTGTACTGTACGTGAATTCTACTGGATCAGTCATGCTGAGTTCCCAGTACAAAAGAAAACAGGGTAAAATATCTAAATAAATCAGTCCTTGGATTCAGCGGAGCTCCTGAACCTTTCTGAGGGTTCCCCCTCCTCCTTCCCACCTTGTCCATTGAATAGTAGATGCAGCTGCATAAGAATCCCTGGATGAGCTCCACCACCTATTTTTCTACAAAAAAACCCCTGAAATAAATGCATGACACTTGCAGTCACCTGGAGCAGATCCCAGGAGCAGCAGCATGTACATCTCTCAATCCAACCAAACATGGTATATATTGTTGAAAAACAGCCATAATGCTGGTGGAAAATGCTGAGAAGTCACAGCTGACTTATGGCAACCCAGCGGAGGTTTTCAAAGCAAGAGATGAACAGAGGTGCTTTGCCATTGCTTGCCTCTGCAAAACAAAACCATGCACTTCCTTGGTGGTCTCCCATCCAAGTACTAAACAGGTGCGGGTGAGGGTGGGCTAGCCTGGGCCATCCTGGTCAGGGGAAAAAGTCACAGGGGACCACAAATTGGATCAGTATTGTTGTGAGCTCTCTTTCCTTGTTGCAATAATTCCAAATTGCTACTTGTCCTACCAATTCCCTGTGCTATTCCTATCTTAAGACAAATTGGGGTATCATTTAAAGCAAGGGACGCAGAAGATGATTCAGTTTGTATTTGTCACTCAAACCCCAATTCCTGCTTCCCTTTCATGAAGTAATAGCTCAACATCAAAGGGATGAATTCATTTCCTCTATTCTTCTTATATCACACTTACCCTACAATGGATTCATTTCTGTTAAAACCACCAATCATACACTGAGTTCCTTATTTGGAATAATTTTTATCTGTGATGATGGGCTGATCAACCTGCAGTCATTTCAAATGGAAATATTCTAGACTTTTTTTTCCAGTTTTGTCAAAAATGCATGTGATAGCAGAGACAGTTTAGATTTATAGGCACTTTATCATCACATACAAGCCAGGTAGATTCCATCCCATGGTCAGGGATGGGCACAAACCAGGAAAATGTGGTTTGGTTCAGCAAAGCAGAAGTCAAGCTGCACCTTTAAGACCAACAAAGTTTTATTCAGAATGTAAGCTTTTGTGTGCTAGAAGCACACTTTATCAGACAATAGTATGGAATGGCAAGCAGTCCTAAATATAGAGAAAGTGGGCAGTGGATTAGTATGCAAAATCATGGAAATGGTTTTTAGCGAATTAAAAGAATCACAAGTTGAGGTCTGGTGATTTCTAGTTTGTGTTTACTGGGCTGAAACAACAACAAAGGGAATATACGTCAGAATAGCAGATTGATGTCTATGTCATTAGGTATCCTGAGTGTGAAGTGCAATAAATAAGAGTCTGTTGTAATGTTAGCTCTGGATTAAAATAAAATTCAGTGAGTGGTATGTGGTGTGCCTAGTTCATGAACCAAAGACCATCATGAACTTTTGGATGCTAAACTGGTTTGGTTTGTGAGGTTTGTGATGCAGCAGAAGAGTCACCCTGATGTGCTAGAAACACAAAAACTCACAGGGGATCTCTGGCTGATTCTCCTCTACCTGCTCTCCAATTTCAGTGAGGACTGGGCTTCAGAAGTCCAAGTTACAGCCCCCCAAAAGATTGCCCCTAGAAAAGGGCTTCCTGGGGAAATTACAGGTGTAGGTTCAGGAGGTTCAGGACTATACAGAATGGACTCTGTGGAAGCTAGAGATATCAAAGTCACAGAGATCCTCTCCCTGATGCTCTTCCACATGACCTCCAAGTTACGTGCAGATTGGACTTAGAGGGTATGATTTATACCCCCCTCCAGATGCCCCCTGTATAAAAGTGTATAGAATGCAAGCTACACACACCAAACAGAAAGGAAACTTCACCCTGCCACCTGTTGCTCTGCAATCTCTCCAAGCTGGGGATGGATTACATTTCTGGGGTCCCAGTTACAAACTCCCCAAAAAATATCTCCCCAGCGCTTTCTCTGGAAAAGGCGCAGGGGTCTATGGAACAGCTCAGGAACAAGCCATTGATTCAGAAGTCACAGGGAAACTTCACCTGGACAGACCCTTCCCCACCAGATACTGGAAGCATGATAGTCTGGCACCTTAAAAACTAATAACATATATTCCAGCTGTTTTTTCTTGTAGCATTTAAACTACTATATGCCATTTGAACACGTGTTTTCATTAAATCTCCTTAGTAGGTTTGGAAAGGACAAGTGTAGTTTTTGTTCCAGACATGGAGAACCCACACCAGAAGTAGGGATTTGCAAGTGGAAAAGTGTGTTGATCAAATTTGTTATCACAGTTGCTTACAGGTAGCAAAACACAGCGATGGCCTTCCCACATAGTTTGCAGCAACTGATACATATATCCCATTTGTATATGAAGGGTCCTTTTCGATATATTCATAAACAGTCATTGCAATAGTGCCCACCTCCCTTCCTCAAAACTCCCAAAGTGCCCACTGTCTCAGTAAGTTGGGGGACCCTTAATCTAAGTTAATGACATTGCATGTATTAGTTTTGAACATGCTATCAATCAATTACGTTGAGCACCCACAAATTCTATTTTTTGAGAGGAAGGGAGAAAAAAACTTTATCTTTATCCCTGCTCTTAATAAAGTTTATAAACAGACCTTTATCCTAAAAAAGGACCAGGGCCATTTTTTGTAGCAGGAACTCCTTTGTATATTAGGCCACACACCCTGACATCACCATTGTTCCACAGAGGGGGGGTTGCAGAAAAAGCCCACAGGAACTTATTTGCATATTAGGCCATACCCCCTGATGCCAAGCCAGCTGGAACTGTGTTCTTGTGTATTCCTGCAAAAAAAAAAGAAAAAAGCCCTGGATGTAGCCAATCCTCTGAGAGCTTACAAGGCTCTTTTTTGTAAGCTCCAGGAGGATTGGCTACAACAGGGGTGTGTGGCCTAATAAGCAAAGGAGCTCCTGCTACAAATAAAAGCCCTGATCTGGTCTATGTTCTGAGTCCAATACAGTTGTTGAGAGACAGGCACAGACATCTGAAGCTGCAATTCACAGTACTCTCTGCCCCACTACAACTTTCTTGAAATAGATAGCATGCTTGAGATAACCACATAAACCTTTAGTCTTTGTCCCCAGATCAGTCATTTAGACTCTTAATACATTCCTGGCCCACCCCACCCCCCAACACAGTTGCTCTTGCCTTTACAGCTGTTTCCATCTCTCTCAGGAATGTATACGCAGCCATATGGCTGGATTCCCTTGTATGTTTACATAACAGGCAAGCGATGGATTCCTGGTGTAGGGGAGCTGCTAATTGCATGTTATGTACCAAAAGAAAAAGTTGGTTTGGCTAACCACATGAGCAGAAGTTCTTGTACCATCTGGGGGGGGGGCAATCATGGAGACAGATGCCACTGTTTGGAATGCAAAGGTATAAATGTAATGCTTACAGTCTCTGTAAAATGAGAGAAAGCAAGCAATGATTTAGTCCCATAAGCTAGAGAGAGAAAGAGACAAGGAATGGCCATAAGTAAAGGCCAGAATACTCACAAACAGAAAATAGAAAAGCATACACCTCCCTCAGCAAATTATTGGATGTATAAACATGTATATTATGTAGGCCTCATTTTGGGCAGGAGCTCATAGGAGCAGAGCTCTGGAACCTCCAAATTTTATTGTGCTTTTTCTTTTGTACCACCACCACCCCATACTTGCATATGTGCTGCATTGTTCAACACACACACACACCGGTGAGAGTTTTGCCAAATTCTAAGATTTGGCAAACTTTCTAATATTCCCCCCCACAAAAAAATGGGAAAACAGTCAAAATATATAAAGCAGACAGGTGACAATCTTCATCATGCCACTGTGGCTACATAGGAGAAGGTAGTTTTAAAAGCATGATGGGACGGGAGTAAGGTTTATTATGACAATTATAATTCAAGAAGCATATTAAGGTAGATGCTGAGCAGATATAATTTAGTACACCTTCCAGTGATGTCAGGGTGTGTGTGGCATATGCAAATGAGTTGTGCTAATGAGCTCTGGCACCTCTTTTTCTACAAAATGACCCCTGATATTATGAAGGAAAAGGTAAAGGTAGTCCCCTGTGCAAGCACCAGTCGTTTTCGACTCTGGGTAATGTTGCTTTCACAATGTTTTCACGGCAGACTTTTTACAGGGTGGTTTGCCATTGCCTTCCCCAGTCATCTACACTTCCCCCCCAGCAAGCTGGGTACTCATTTTACCGACCTTGGAAGGATGGAAGGCTGAGTCAACCTGGAGCCGGCTACCTGAACCAGCTTCTGCTGGAATCGAACTCAGGTCATGAGCAGAGGGCTCTGACTGCAGTACTGCAGCTTTACCACTCTGTGCCACGAGGCACTTTTTGATATTATGAAACTGATGCGTAAAAATGAGTGCAAATCAGTATTTCATACAAGTCTGGTTCAGACAAAACCCAAAAACTAAACCCTCACTGCTGCCTTGCCTTGGATAGACCAGCCTAGCCTGATCTCATTAGATTCTGGAAGCCAAGCAGGGTCAGCCTTGGCTAATATTTGGATGGGAGTCCTCCAAGGAATATCAAGGTGGTGACATGGAGGCAGACAACAGCAAACCTCCTCTGATCATCTCTTGTCTTGAAAATCCTACAAGGTTGCCATAAAAGCTGTGACTTGTCTGCAAAAATACTTCCAGAACTTCTCACTTCTACCTTGCCTTGAGAAATCTCAGTTTCAGAGGCTTCTTACTCCCCCAGGTGATGTCTTAGCCTGTGTTGCAGTGCTCTGCTGAGGGAAACCTTCTCTCTGCCAACAGCATTTACTGCAGCATCATAAATCCGTAACACCTTCACTGACTTAACCATTTCTCACAACACACAAGAAGACCTCCCAATTAGGAATGGAACTGCACATGCTCATAAGCATGCACCCAACTTTCAATGGCCCAACAGACACCCCTCCCCCCAAGTTTAGTTCCATTATTGGCAATCGTATTTCTCATTCCACCACTGGAGCTCACCTTATTCCTCAGCAGCAGCAAAACAGGTCTGGGAAGCCAAGAGGCATGCACACACCACATCTCTGCCATTGCCATATGCCTCCTCATATTAGCCATACTGAGAAAAGGCTGAAGAACAATGCAATTCCCAGACTCTGCTGACAATGTTGAGAAAGAGGTTTGTACCTACAAGGATGGGCACCCTGACAATGATTCCCTCAGCCCCAACCCCATACTAGCCTGACCCAAACCAAATATCGCTTGACATAAAACCATATGACCTGCCCAGCATCACGGGTCCTCAGGATGACCAGAGCTCCTACAGTTTGTCTCCCACTCTCATCAGTCCTGGTTTTAGCTTCTGAAGTGATCCCAGTGATAGCCCAGTGTAGATTCTGAACATGAGGTTACTAGGACTTACACCAGCAAGACCAAATGTATCTTTCCTTGGAGTTCTTTGCTTAATAAACACGACCTTGACCTGATTTTTCAACTCATGAAGAGCACTCTCAAACTATAAACCTGATCTTTTTGGGAAAGTGTTGTCCCATCAAGAACAGGTATTTCTATCAGTGCCGGATTAAACCCTATGGAGGCCCCTAGGCAGTCAAAACGTTGGGGGCCCCCTTGCGAATTATCTCCCCCTTCTGAGAGCCTGCCCCACTGATTATCTCCCCCTTCTGCAAATTATCTCCACCTTCTGAGCAACTGCCCCGCTGCCCACAGCCCCCACTGCAGCCTGCAGGCACCTTCTCAAAAGCCCCTTTGACAAAACTGTAGGGGAGAGGCAATCTTGGCACTGACACCAGCAGCAGCCACACCAGGCAAGTCAGGCATAGAGCAGCTCAGTTGCTGGCTGTGGGTGCAAGCTGGGAGGGCTGTAAGCAGGGGGAAAACTGGGGGTGGGGGGAGACGGCCCGGGGCCCCTAAAGGTGTGGGGCACATAGGCCAGTGCCTACTTGGCCTAATTGTTATTCCGGCCTTGATTTCTGTCACTTCTGAAGAAGTAGATGTCTTCTTCAGTTGGTTCTTAGGATGACACAAACATTACAATGCAAACCAAATACACCAGGTGCACCATCTCCTAGGTGAACTGATTTGTGCCAAGAGAACATCTAATGTGACTTCCCATGTCAGTCTTCATGGTTATCCCAACAAGAGGGATTATAACCACTGCCTCTAAGCTGGACAGTAGCTGGCCTCTTTAATCAGCATTCAATAGCTGACTCAAACGCCTTTCAACAGCAGTAGACTCAATTAGTTCAATATTTATGGAGGTGACAGACTGAATTGGCTGATAACATAAATAGTAACAAGTAGCAAGGCAGAAGTGAAAAGCAGGGAAGTAGAGAGTAAGTGCATATTAATATTTCCTGTTATTTAGCCAAGAGTTTCCTTTCACATCAAGTTAGAATGTCATTGAAAGCAGAAGATGACTCAAATTTTCAACTGTCAACTCATTTTCCAGTTCTTGATTCCCCTTCATAATTCTCATGAAGTCATAGCACAGTCATGGTGATGAATTAAGTTCCCCAGTTCTTCAACATATCCCACACTGTGTTTGTGTTTAATAAAAACAATCCTCCATTCAGATTTCCTTTTTTGGTAGATTCCTGATATGACAGGATGGATGGTCCACACGTAGTCATCAGGCAGAGAGAGGGGAGGGATGGTGGCTCAGTGGCAGAGCATCTGCTTAGTAAGCAGAAGGTCCCAGGTTCAATCCCCGGCATCTCCAACTAAAAAGGGTCCAGGCAAACAGGTGTGAAAAAGCTCAGCCTGAGACTCTGGAGAGCCACTGCCAATCTGAGTAGACAAAACTGACTTTGATGGACCAAGGGCCTGATTCAGTATGAGGCAGCTTCATACGTTCATAGAATCATAGAGTTGGAAGGGGCCATACAGGCCATCTAGTCCAACCCCCAACTCAATGCAGGATCAGCCTACAGCATCCCTGACAAGTGTTTGTCCAGTCTCTGCTTAAAGACTGCCAGAGAAGGGGAAGCTCACCACCTCTCTTGGTAGCTGATTCAACTGTTGAACAATTCTTGACTGTAAAAAAGTTTTTCCTAATACTCAGTCAATACCTTCCCACCCTTAATTTAAACCCATTATTACAAGCCCTCTCATCTGTAATTTGGCCCAGCATGTGAATCTAGCTATATTGCTTTCGGCTGTATGCACCTTGCTACATTCGGTTGTATGAACTTTGCTACATTCGGTTGTATGCACCTTGCTACATGCATTTTGTTTATTTAGAATATTCCCGTGCCAGTTTGCATGAACAAAATGGCAACTTTGGAAGGTAGACTCTAGGCATTGAGTCCCAGCATGGTGTGGTTGTTAGAAGCAGAGGAATCTAATCTGGAGATCCAGGTTTGATTCCCCACTCTTTCACATGCAGTCTGATGGGTGACCTTGCACCAGTCACAGTTCTTTCAGAGCTCTCAGTCCCACTTATCTCACAAAGAGACTTATGTGGGGAGAGTAAGGGAAGGCAATTGTAAGCCGCTTTGACTCCTTATGGTAGAGAAAATAGGGTATAAAACCAACTCTTCTTTTTCTCTCCTCCCCAAACCCTGTCCTCCACAAGCTCCACCTCCAAAATCTCCAGGTATTTCCCAACCCAGATCTAGCAGTCATAGTTCTGGCAGAAAAAAAATAAAAATAAAAGTAAGACAGATCTACTTAGACAAATTTCTGTCCATAGAGTTTTTGGCAAGTCCAAGAGCTACCCAGAAGTAATCTTACGATAGAGTTTTTGGTGATTCCTAGAGTTACTCTTCTCACTTCCAAGTAGTTCAAGGGATTGGCAGGAATTCTGTGGTCAGAACTTCCTCTTAGCAAATAGGATGATCCTCCTCTTTTTGTCCCCAGTTTCCACCTTCAAATCAGCATCAGAAGACAAGAGCCACAATTACCCATCACAAGCAGGTTTCGCATCGCAAGCGGGCAAATAAGTTAATCACTGCAGACAACAGCAGCTTTCACATTCATGCTGACTATTATGGCTTTTTGTGAACCCTGCAGTATTAAACGGCAATGCATATTTATGTAGAACATTTAGATCTCACCTCCCAATATGGTTTCCATATAAAACAAAAGACTAAAGGTCAGGCTATAAAATAGAAAAACAAATAATACTGATCTCATAATGGTCACTAATAAAAGCAGCCGACATTTCCTTGTGCACCTTAAACCAGGAGTAACTAAAAGAAAAACTTATCAAGGTGGAGAAATAAATAGCAAAAGGACAAAACAGCAAATACGCAAAGGAGGAGCTTTAGGACAGCTGTGGGAAGAAATCATTGTCATCGCTGCTATAGGAGAAAAGTTTTCACCTGGTATCTGAAACTTGGTAGGGTTATCAATTCCAGCTTGGGAAATTCCTGGAAATTTGAGAGCAGTCCTGGGGCAAGATGGAGCTTAGGGAGGGAACTCAGCAGTGACATGAAGCCATAGAGTCTGCCTCCAAACCTGCCAGTTTTTACAAGGGAACTGATCACTGAAGTCTGAAGGTCATTTGTAATTCCAGGCGGACTCCAAACCAATACCACAAATCTCCAGTTCTCTTTCCTCACAATGAAGGAAGCAGTTGGTGAACCTTCAATTTACTCAAAGTTTGGGAATGAGAAGCAAACACTATTTCATTTCCATTGATCAGGACAAGGGTCGCTTCCACACAGCAACAGATGTCACATTACTGTAGTGAATGCAAAGGCATTAAGAATGATAATGGAGCATCCACACACTGGGGTTCCCTGCATTTTTCCTGCCATAGTTTCCTATCATCAACACCCATGCAAATAGAAGGCTTTTTGCTTCTTAATTGGCAATGGACATACCACTGACTATAGTGTTATAATGCTCTCCAATGAGAGCCAGTTTGGTGTAGTGGTTAAGCGCGTGGACTCTTATCTGGGAGAACTGGGTTTGATCCCCCACT